>NC_086444.1:599274288-599874288 GCF_028390025.1 Pseudophryne corroboree
CAAAAACAAACTCATCAGAGAGATAGCAAAAACATTAGGTGTGGCCAAAACAACTGTTTGGAACAGTCTTAAAAAGAAAGAACGCACTGCATATGTACGTATGTATGTATGTATGTATGTATGTATGTATGTATGTATGTATGTATGTAGTGCGGAGCCCTGTTCCTAAAAGCTGGAACGGTGTCCTCAATCTGGAGCACTGTCCCAACCAGCTGAACCAGTGTTTCTAAACGCAGAAGACGCATAGAACCTACAGGTACTGAGGAATCAAGTAATGAATATGCCAAACCACTGTTGACCCCCCCCCACCCCCACCCCCACCCCCCCTCTTTTGCAATATCAGTGTAGATCTGCCTTAGACTAATGCGGAGTATTAGCCGACTAGGCTAAAAAAAAAACAACAGCCCCTTTCCTATGCTGGCGGCCTTTGCTTAAATACCTTTATTTTTCCATGCTGCATGGAAGTGGACACTTGTGTGGCGCCCTGCACTGAACTGCGCTAAAAAGATTGCATCCACTGCAGCTCCGCCGTGGGCAACTGGGCCTGGAACTGAGCGCAGATGCACCCAGGGGGAGCTAGCAGGGGAGCAGACTATAGAGCAGTCATGCAATCAGCGAACTGCACCATTACCGGTGTCAACGTAGAAGCCCAAGCCAGGCATTGTTGCAGCTGAAGGTGTTTCCCGTGGCAAAGCAACGTACACACCAGCCAACGTTGTCAGGATCCTGTGGAGAGAAAGTGCAAGGAAAATGTTTCGTATGCACTCTGAAGGTGTCTGTCATGTACTCTACCAACTGAGGTATCAGTCTGCACATTATTAGCAGTAACCTCCCTGGTAGTTCTGTCTCTGGAACACATGTAATGTGATCCAAAACAAACCACGCACACACTAAGCTATGACAGTGCAGTGTGACAAAAACTGGGAGGTGGTGCAAGAGAGTAAAGCTACAGGCTATGCCTACTTTCCCCTCAGGCGCACAAACTGCCAGGGACCCTGCAGTATACCAGTAGCATTATGCCCTGGTGATCCAGTGGATGAATGCAGAGACCTGTGCCACCACCGCACCTGCTGTCTCCCATTAGCAGAGAGAATCGCGGCCAAGACGCAGGGATCCGGTCTTACTTACCGCAGGGCTCCTGGAGGTGTGTGCCTCCCTCCTTGGGGTCCCATGGTGGAAGTCACCAACACGCTCGCTGGTGCTGCGATCCTGCCGCAGGGTGTTAGAGCGGCGGTATGGGCGTTCAATGGACGCCTGTACCACCGCTCAGTAGATGAAAAACAAGAATGAAATAACCCGGGCCATTTAACCTTCAGCCCCAGAGAGAGTTGCCCGCTCCTGCCAGTACCAAAGATAAAACCGGGCTGGGGCCGGGGGGAGGGCTATAGGGAGAACGAAGCATGCTAGGTCCAGAAATGTAACCCTTTGGTGCCTGCTTACTCCCTCACGAACATATTCCCAGGGTAATGATCCTGCGCCCCCTAACGGATGATTAAGAAAGAGGAAGCTTTGGCTTCCTTACTATTTCAAGCTTGGAAAAAAGGAGATGGCCTCCGAAACGCATCGTTTGGACGACATGGACATTTTCTATTCAGGATTTTGCTGCTAAATACTAGTGATGAGCGGGTTAGGTTTCTCGGAAACCGAACCCCCCCGAACTTCACCCTTTTTACACAGGTCCGAGCCATACTCGGATTCTCCCGTATGGCTCGGGTAACCCGAGCGCGCCCGAACGTCATCATCCCGCTGTCGGATTCTCGCGAGATTCGGATTCTATATAAGCAGCCGCGCGTCGCCATTTTCACTCGTGCATTGGAAATGTTAGGGAGAGGACGTGGCTGGCGTCCTCTCCGTTATTGTTGAACTTGATTGTGCACTATTGCTTAATTGTGAGGAGGGCTGGGGAGCAGCTGTATAATATAGGAGGAGTACAGTGCAGAGTTTTGCTGATCAGTGATCACCAGTTATCCGTTCTCTGCCTGAAAAAAACGCTCCATATCTGTGCTCAGTGTGCTGCATATATCTGTGCTCACACTGCTTAATTGTGGGGACTGGGGAGCAGCTGTATTATATAGAAGGAGTACAGGGCAGAGTTTTGCTGACAGTGACCACCAGTATACGTTGTCTGCCTGAAAAACACTCCATATCTGTGCTCAGTGTGCTGCTTTATT
The DNA here is from genome assembly GCF_028390025.1 of Pseudophryne corroboree. Taxonomy (NCBI): domain Eukaryota; kingdom Metazoa; phylum Chordata; class Amphibia; order Anura; family Myobatrachidae; genus Pseudophryne; species Pseudophryne corroboree. The sequence continues at coordinate 599,276,460 of NC_086444.1, forward strand.
GTGGGGACTGGGGACCACCAGTATAATATTATATAGGAGGAGTACAGTGCAGAGTTTTGCTGACCAGTGACCACCAGTATATAATATATAGCATTACGGTACAGTAGGCCACTGCTGTACCTACCTCTGTGTCGTCATTAAGTATACTATCCATCTAGATTCTATACCTGTGGTGCATTTCAGTTGTGCAGTTTGCTGACACAGTGACCACCAGTATACTATATATAGCAGTACGGTACGGAAGGCCACTGCTGTACCTACCTCTGTGTCGTCATTAAGTATACTATCCATCTACATTCTATACCTGTGGTGCATTTTAGTTTTGCAGTTTGCTGACACAGTGACCACCAGTATACTATATATAGCAGTACGGAAGGCCACTGCTGTACCTACCTCTGTGTCGTCATTAAGTATACTATCCATCTACATTCTATACCTGTGGTGCATTTTAGTTTTGCAGTTTGCCGACACAGTGACCACCAGTATACTATATATAGCAGTACGGTACGGAAGGCCACTGCTGTACCTACCTCTGTGTCGTCATTAAGTATACTATCCATCTACATTCTATACCTGTGGTGCATTTTAGTTTTGCAGTTTGCTGACACAGTGACCACCAGTATACTATATATAGCAGTACGGAAGGCCACTGCTGTACCTACCTCTGTGTCGTCATTAAGTATACTATCCATCTACATTCTATACCTGTGGTGCATTTTAGTTTTGCAGTTTGCTGACACAGTGACCACCAGTATACTATATATAGCAGTACGGAAAGCCACTGCTGTACCTACCTCTGTGTCATCATTAAGTATACTATCCATCTACATTCTATACCTGTGGTGCATTTTAGTTTTGCAGTTTGCTGACACAGTGACCACCAGTATACTATATATAGCAGTACGGTACGGAAGGCCACTGCTGTACCTACCTCTGTGTCGTCATTAAGTATACTATCCATCTACATTTTATACCTGTGGTGCATTTTAGTTTTGCAGTTTGCTGACACAGTGACCACCAGTATATATAGCAGTACGGTACGGAAGGCCACTGCTCTACCTACCTCTGTGTCGTCAAGTATACTATACATCCATACCTGTGGTGCATTTCAGTTGTGCGCAGTATATATAGTAGTAGGCCATTGCTATTGATACTAGCATATAATTCCACACATTAAAAAATGGAGAACAAAAATGTGGAGGTTAAAATAGGGAAAGATCAAGATCCACTTCCACCTCGTGCTGAAGCTGCTGCCACTAGTCATGGCCGAGACGATGAAATGCCATCAACGTCGTCTGCCAAGGCCGATGCCCAATGTCATAGTAGAGAGCATGTAAAATCCAAAAAACAAAAGTTCAGTAAAATGACCCAAAAATCAAAATTAAAAGCGTCTGAGGAGAAGCGTAAACTTGCCAATATGCCACTTACGACACGGGGTGGCAAGGAACGGCTGAGGCCCTGGCCTGTGTTCATGGCTAGTGGTTCAGCTTCACATGAGGATGGAAGCACTCATCCTCTCGCTAGAAAAATGAAAAGACTTAAGCTGGCAAAAGCACAGCAAAGAACTGTGCGTTCTTCTAAATCACAAATCCCCAAGGAGAGACCAATTGTGTCGGTTGCGATGCCTGACCTTACCAACACTGGACGGGAAGAGCTTGCGCCTTCCACCATTTGCACGCCCCCTGCAAGTGCTGGAAGGAGCACCCGCAGTCCAGTTCCTGATAGCCAAATTGAAGATGTCACTGTTGAAGTACACCAGGATGAGGATATGGGTGTTGCTGGCGCTGGGGAGGAAATTGACAAGGAGGATTCTGATGGTGAGGTGGTTTGTTTAAGTCAGGCACCCGGGGAGACGCCTGTTGTCCGTGGGACAAATAAGGCCATTGACATGCCTGGTCAAAATAAAAAATAAAAAATCAGCTCTTCGGTGTGGAATTATTTCAACACAAATGCGGACAACAGGTGTCAAGCCGTGTGTTGCCTTTGTCAAGCTGTAATAAGTAGGGGTAAGGACGTTAACCACCTCGGAACATCCTCCCTTATACGTCACCTGCAGCGCATTCATCATAAGTCAGTGACAAGTTCAAAAACTTTGGGTGACAGCGGAAGCAGTCCACTGACCACTAAATCCCTTCCTCTTGTAACCAAGCTCCTGCAAACCACACCACCAACTCCCTCAGTGTCAATTTCCTCCTTACCCAGGAAAGCCAATAGTCCTGCAGGCCATGTCACTGGCAAGTCTGATGAGTCCTCTCCTGCCTGGGATTCCTCCGATGCATACTTGAGTGTAACGCCTACTGCTGCTGGCGCTGCTGTTGTAGCTGCTGGGAGTCGATCGTCATCCCAGAGGGGAAGTCGGAAGACCACTTGTACTACTTCCAGTAAGCAATTGACTGTCCAACAGTCCTTTGCGAGGAAGATGAAATATCACAGCAGTCATCCTGCTGCAAAGCAGATAACTCAGGCTTTGGCAGCCTGGGCGGTGAGAAACGTGGTTCCGGTATCCACCGTTAATTCAGAGCCAACTAGAGACTTGATTGAGGTACTGTGTCCCCGGTACCAAATACCATCTAGGTTCCATTTCTCTAGGCAGGCGATACCGAAAATGTACACAGACCTCAGAAAAAGACTCACCAGTGTCCTAAAAAATGCAGTTGTACCCAATGTCCACTTAACCACGGACATGTGGACAAGTGGAGCAGGGCAGATTCAGGACTATATGACTGTGACAGCCCACTGGGTAGATGTATTGCCTCCCGCAGCAAGAACAGCAGCGGCGGCACCAGTAGCAGCATCTCGCAAACGCCAACTCGTTCCTAGGCAGGCTACGCTTTGCATCACCGCTTTCCAGAATAGGCACACAGCTGACAACCTCTTACGGAAACTGAGGAAGATCATCGCAGAATGGCTTACCCCAATTGGACTCTCCTGGGGATTTGTGACATCGGACAACGCCAGCAATATTGTGCGTGCATTACATCTGGGCAAATTCCAGCACGTCCCATGTTTTGCACATACATTGAATTTGGTGGTGCAGAATTATTTAAAAAACGACAGGGGCGTGCAAGAGATGCTGTCGGTGGCCCGAAGAATTGCGGGCCACTTTCGGCATTCAGCCACCGCGTACAGAAGACTGGAGCACCACCAAACATTCCTGAACCTGCCCTGCCATCATCTGAAGCAAGAGGTGGTAACGAGGTAGAATTCAACCCTCTATATGCTTCAGAGGATGGAGGAGCAGCAAAAGGCCATTCAAGCCTATACATCTGCCTATGATATAGGCAAAGGAGGGGGAATGCACCTGACTCAAGCGCAGTGGAGAATTATTTCAACGTTGTGCAAGGTTCTGCAACCCTTTGAACTTGCCACACGTGAAGTCAGTTCAGACACTGCCAGCCTGAGTCAGGTCATTCCCCTCATCAGGCTTTTGCAGAAGAAGCTGGAGACATTGAAGGAGGAGCTAAAACAGAGCGATTCCGCTAGGCATGTGGGACTTGTGGATGGAGCCCTTAATTCGCTTAACCAGGATTCACGGGTGGTCAATCTATTGAAATCAGAGCACTACATTTTGGCCACCGTGCTCGATCCTAGATTTAAAACCTACGTTGTATCTCTCTTTCCGGCAGACACAAGTCTGCAGAGGTTCAAAGACCTGCTGGTGAGAAAATTGTCAAGTCAAGCGGAACGTGACCCGTCAACATCTCCTCCTTCACATTCTCCCGCAACTGGGGGTGCGAGGAAAAGGCTAAGAATTCCGAGCCCACCCGCTGGCGGTGATGCAGGGCAGTCTGGAGCGAGTGCTGACATCTGGTCCGGACTGAAGGACCTGCCAACGATTACTGACATGTCGTCTACTGTCACTTCATATGATTCTCTCACCATTGAAAGAATGGTGGAGGATTATATGAGTGACCGCATCCAAGTAGGCACGTCAGACAGTCCGTACGTATACTGGCAGGAAAGAGAGGCAATTTGGAGGCCCTTGTACAAACTGGCTTTATTCTACCTAAGTTGCCCTCCCTCCAGTGTGTACTCCAAAAGAGTGTTTAGTGCAGCCGCTCACCTTGTCAGCAATCGGCGTACGAGGTTACTTCCAGAAAATGTGGAGAAGATGATGTTCATCAAAATGAATTATAATCAATTCCTCCGTGGAGACATTCACCAGCAGCAATTGCCTCCACAAAGTACACAGGGACCTGAGATGGTGGATTCCAGTGGGGACGAATTAATAATCTGTGAGGAGGGGGATGTACACAGTGAAAGGGGTGAGGAATCGGAGGATGATGATGAGGTGGACATCTTGCCTCTGTAGAGCCAGTTTGTGCAAGGAGAGATTGATTGCTTCTTTTTTTGGTGGGGGCCCAAACCAACCAACCAGTCATTTCAGTCACAGTCGTGTGGCAGACCCTGTCGCTGAAATGATGGGTTCGTTAAAGTGTGCATGTCCTGTTTATACAACATAAGGGTGGGTGGGAGGGCCCAAGGACAATTCCATCTTGCACCTCTTTTTTCTTTCATTTTTCTTTGCATCATGTGCTGTTTGGGGACAATTTTTTTGAAGTGCCATCCTGCCTGACACTGCAGTGCCACTCCTAGATCGGCCAGGTGTTTGTGTCGGCCACTTGTGTCACTTAGCTTAGTCACACAGCGACCTTGGTGCGCCTCTTTTTTTCTTTGCATCATGTGCTGTTTGGGGACTATTTTTTTGAAGTGCCATCCTGCCTGAACTGCAGTGCCACTCCTAGATGGGCCAGGTGTTTGTGTCGGCCACTTTTTTCGCTTAGCTTAGCCATCCAGCGACCTCGGTGCAAATTTTAGGACTAAAAATAATATTGTGAGGTGTGAGGTGTTCAGAATAGACTGGAAATGAGTGGAAATTATGGTTATTGAGGTTAATAAAACTATGGGATCAAAATGACCCCCAAATTCTATGATTTAAGCTGTTTTTTAGGGTTTTTTGTAAAAAACACCCGAATCCAAAACACACCCGAATCCGACAAAAATTTTTCGGTGAGGTTTTGCCAAAACGCGTCCGAATCCAAAACACGGCCGCGGAACCGAATCCAAAACCAAAACCCGAAAAATGTCCGGTGCACATCACTACTAAATACCCTACTCTCCTTCAAAAACCTAAGCCTACTGCGGTGGTGTCGAGCTACTATACCCTCCTTGCTTGTTATGCATTTGCCCACCGCAGCACCTTTTGAGGTAAAAACTTATGAACTCTGGGATCAGTGCAATTCACCTGCTGTATATACTTGTTCATTAATGTCAAGATTTGAAATGTATTTCATCAGTGTGATTAAAATGTTTAAATACTTATACACTGTACTGATTGCATCTTTGGTTTAGAGCCGCCTGTTTGCACATATATTCTATTTATTTGTACTTTTAATTACCAGACCATGAGAACCAGTTCACAAAAAACCCAAAAAACCTCAAAATGTTTCACAGATGGGAATGGAGGGATCTAAAGCCCGAATCTCCCACATCTTGTGTCAATAAAAAAAATAAAAAAAGTCCCTCATCCAGTGCGATAGGTTATCTAGTTTAAAAATATACGTTATGGTAAGAACTTACAGTTGATAACGGTATTTCTCTTAAGTCCACAGGTTCCACAGGATAACAATGGGATATGATGGAGCAACAGCAGATTGGCACCAAACAATCACAAGCTTTCAGTCCTACCAGACTGCAAAGGGCCCGTCCATATATCCCTGCCCACTGGCTCAGGCAAATCAGTTGTATACCAAAGCATTTAGGCAGGAGCATCATGTAGAGCCCTAATCAGCAAGAAGAACACAGATGCACACCCTTCTGTACAAGAAGGAAGAGGTTTAGTGAGTAGAAAGATCCTCAAATCAGGTGCGTCAGGGTGGGATCCCTGTGGAACCTGTGGACTTAGGAGAAATACCGTTATCAACGGTAAGTTCTTACCATAACGTATATTTATCCGGCAGGGTCCACCTGTTATCCACAGGATAACAATGGGATTTCCCAAAGCAATTTAGTTTCTCCTGATTAGACAGGAGAAACTTTCGCCCAAATTCAGCGCCATGAGAGGCAAAAGTATCCAAGGCATAATGTCTAATGAATGTGTTAATGGAAGACCACGTGGCTGCCTTACATATCTGTTCTGCTGAAGCACCATGTTGTGCTGCCCATGAAGGACGTACCTTACGAGTAGAGTGAGCAGAGACATTAGCCGGAATAGGGAGATCGGCTGGAGAATATGCTTCTGAAATCGTCATTCGAAGCCATCTTGCCAGCGTCTGTTTAGTAGCAGGCCATCCTCTCTTGTGAAATCCATAGAGAATGAAGAGAGAATCTGTCTTTCTGATGGCACTGGTACGATCCACGTAGATCCTTAATGCCCGGACTACGTCCAGCGACGCATCTCCCGCAGAAAGTCCCAATACCTGAAAAGCCGGGACTACAATTTCTTCATTAAGGTGGAATTTAGACACCACCTTAGGAAGATACCCAGACCTAGTTCTGAGAACTGCTTGATCTGGATTTAAAAAAAAAAAAATCAGAAAAAGGAGAATGACATGACAGCGCTCCTAAATCTGACACTCTTCTAGCTGATGCTAGTCAGTAAAAAGAGAACTTTAGCTGTCAACCATTTAAGATCCACTTTAAGTGGTTCAAATGTAGCAACTTGAAGGGCTTTCAGGACTACATTTAAGTCCCAAGGCACTGTAGGAGGAAAAAAAAGGAGGAAGTTGAATGCGTAGCATTCCCTGGAAAAAAGTCAGCACATCTTGTAAATTGGCAATTTTCTTTTGGAACCATACAGTCAGTCAATGCTGAAATTTGGAAAGATTTTGGGTCCATATTTCTTTCACTGCACCAATGAATATAGGGCCTGCCATATTCGGTGATAAATGTGAGCTGAGGAGGGTTTCCTTGCTCTGAGCATAGTTTGAATTACCTGTTGTGAGAATCCTCAGGACTTCAGGATAGAGGTTTCAAGAGCCACGCCGTCAACGATAGTCGATCCAGATGCCTGTGATAACAAGGACCCTGCATTAGTAGATCTGGACGTTGAGGGAGCAGAAGTGGAGCATCCATCGACATTCTCTGCAGATCTGTTTACCAATGCCTTTTGGGACAAGCCGGAGTTATTAGAATCACGGCACCCTTTGCTTCTTTTATTTTCCTCACCACCCTGGGTAGTAGGATGATCGAAGGAAACAGATACGCCAGATGAAATTCCCATTTCACTGACAGGGCGTCCACAAAGATCGCTCCGGGATCCTTTGTTCTTGACCCGTATGCGGGCACTTTGTTGTTAAGACGGGACGCCATGAGATCTATCTCTGGCAAACCCCATTTGTCTACCAGAGTCTGAAAGACTTCCGGGTGTAGAGCCCATTCGCTTGCTTGAATGGCGCGACGACTGAGAGAAAGTCCGCTTCCAAGTTTAGGAGTCCCGGAACGAATACGGCGGACAATGCCGGAAGATGGAGTTCTGCCCATTTTAGTATGTGACTTACCTCCTTCATTGCTGTTTGACTGCACGTTCCTCCCTGATGGTTGAGGTACGCTACCGCCGTTACATTGTCCGAGCGGATCTGGACTGGTCTTCCCTGAAGAGTGTCCTTTGCCTGAATCAGTGCCATGTGTATGGCCCGAAGTTCTAACAGATTTATTGGCAGGCAACTTTCTTCTGTGGTCCATTGTCCCTGGAACCATAATTTTCCGGACACTGCTCCCCAGCCCTGAAGACTGGCATCTGTTGTCAGGATCTTCCAATCAGATATCCAAAAGGGTCTCCCTTTGTCTAGATGGGATGTCTGTAGCCACCATGCTAATGACTTTCTTACCTTGTGTGAAAAGTACCGTATTTTGTTTCTTTATTGTCTGATGTATTCCATTCCATCTGGCTAGAATCAGACGCTGCAGAGGTCTGGAGTGGAATTGTGCAATCTCCACCATGTCGAATGTTGACACCATCAAACCCATCAGTCGCATAGCTGCGTGGATTGATATTGTTTGACTGTGTAACAACTCCTGAGTCCTTGACTGTACCTTGGCTATCTTGGTCAGAGGTAAAAATATTTTCTGCAGACTTGAATCCAGTACAGCCCCCAAGTGAGTCATCCGTTGTGACAGAACGAGAGACGATTTTGCCCAATTTATGAGCCATCCATGCCTCTGCAGACATGTTACTGTCTGTTTGAGATGGTCCAGGAGCAATTCCTGTGATTGTGCTAGGATTGGAGAAAAGGTTAGTTTGGTACCGCACAGGATTACAGTGATATCTTTGTAATGGGTTCTTATAAAATTTGTCTCTTGTAGACCAACAGTGCATGTGCATAAGCGATGCCTGAAATCGGTATCCAAGGAGTTGCTGTTGTTGGTGGTGCACCCAGAGTCAATAGCATGTGTCAATATTTCAGAGAAAAAAGAGAGACTCTGTGTTGGGGCACGCTTAAGAAATAAAACTTAACTTTTAATTAGAATGTATTAAAATTATGGTACACAGACAAACACATATAATGCTTGATGAGAAGGTTATTAAAGAATTTTAACCTTCCTCTGCTTGTATTTTTGAATCTGAGAACAGATTCTCATTTATCAATAAGAAAGGATTGATGAATAGGAGTATCAGGTCCCCAATTTCTATAAGTATTTTGCGGTGACAGTGACAACCACGATGAAAATATCAGAAATTCAATTTCAACATAACAGGAAAAAAGGTTTCCAACATATGACACATAGGCATTTGATATGGCAATCTAGATTAGGAATTTTCGTCCAATAACCAATGCCTATTGTGATAATATTACCTGGTATCTAATAATCTGCTAATGCTAAATTGCTGGTCAACATGTACAGTGAAAGAAAAAAAATTCTAAATTAGTCTAAGATCAAATAGACGAGATGAGAAAAGATTGTAGATGTGAAGTCGGTAAGGGTCAAAGGTTGCTCCAACACTTCTGCTTTTCACATGGAGACAGAGGTATTTACTACGGCACCTAATATTCCCTAGCAGTCTCCCATCTAGGTACTGATCAGGCTCCTCACTGCTTAGCTTCCAAGATCTGGCGAGATTGGGCGTAGCCAGTGAGATATGGCAGTAATATCACATAGATTGTGAATGAGAGGGTGTCTGGTTATTGGCACATACCAGAAGAGGTACTTCTACAATCCGTCAATGTGCACAGTCTCTCTGTTACTTTTGCATTGCAGAGAAATTTTATGACCGGCATCAGGATAAGAGAGTACTGAAAAAGGCAAGATACAGGAAACGTATAGGTTCAGGGCCCGTCTTCTACTGTCCACCGTCATATGACGATATAGCGGACAGTGGATGAGAGAGGCGGGTTACCTGAGCCTATTGAAAATTAGTGTGAAATTACACAGGTATCTTAAAGTTTCCTATAAAGGTAAAACAACCAAATATAAAATTTGATTTAAATAAAGCCCCCCTAGGGATACAAAATTATAGAACAAAAAAAGAAAGAAGAACATCTATTAGAAATACTGCATAATTGTATGTATTCAGAAAATTTTCTGACAAAGTATTATGGTTTATAGGTATGAATTAGCCATCTATACAGCAAGATTAAAGTTAAAAGCGTAAACGTTAGACTAAAGAGTGATCACTGAACATGTTGGATATTTAGACATTGTGGTTAAATAGTAAAATAGCAGATTTGACAAATATTAAATAATTAGATAATCAAATAATTTCGTCCAATATACGATACCAGGGGATGAGTGGGCACAACAGTGCACGGTTCAGCCCACTCATCCCCTGGTATCGTATATTGGACAAAATTTTTTGATTATCTAATTATTTAATATTTGTCATAAAATTTCTCTGCAATGCAAAAGTAACAGAGAGACTGTGCACATTGACGGATTGTAGAAGTACCTCTTCTGGTATGTGCCAATAACCAGACACCCTCTCATTCACAATCTATGTGATATTACTGCCATATCTCACTGGCTACGCCCAATCTCGCCAGATCTTGGAAGCTAAGCAGTGAGGAGCCTGATCAGTACCTAGATGGGAGACTGCTAGGGAATATTAGGTGCAGTAGTAAATACCTCTGTCTCCATGTGAAAAGCAGAAGTGTTGGAGCAACCTTTGACCCTTTCCGACTTCACATCTACAATCTTTTCTCATCTCGTCTATTTGATCTTAGACTAATTTAGAAATTTTTTTCTTTCACTGTACATGTTAACCAGCAATTTAGCATTAGCAGATTATTAGATACCAGGTAATATTATCACAATAGGCATTGGTTATTGGACGAAAATTCCCAATTTAGATTGCCATATCAAATGCCTATGTGTCATATGTCGGAAACCTTTTTTCCTGTTATGTTGAAATTGAATTTCTGATATTTTCATCGTGGGTGTCACTGTCACCGCAAAATACTTATAGAAATTGGAGACCCGATACTCCTAATCATCAATCCTTTCTTATTGATAAATGAGAATCTGTTCTCAGATTCAAAAATACAAGCAGAGGAAGGTTAAAATTCTTTAATAACCTTCTCATCAAGCATTATATGTGTGTTTGTCTGTGTACCATAATTTTAATACATTCTAAATAAAAGTTAAGTTTTATTTCTTAAGCGTGCCCCAACACAGAGTCTCTCTTTTTTCTCTGAAATATTGACATTGTGCTAGGATTAACAGGTCGTCGAGGTATGGAAAAATTCTTATCCCCTGCTTGCTAAGATAAGCTGCCATAACCACCATGATCTTGGTAAATACTCTGGGTGCTGTGGCTAACCCAAACGGTAATGCCTGGAACTGAAAATCCTGCTGGAGGATAGCGAACCTGAGATAGCTCTGATCGGACAGTGCTATAGGAACATGTAGGTAAGCATCCTGAATATCCAGGGATACCATATAATCCCCTGGTTCCATGGCCAAAACTATGGAGCTTAATGTCTCCATGTGAAACCGTGGGACCCAAATTTATTTGTTCTGCATTTAGAGATTGAGAATTGGCCGGAATGACCCATTTGGCTACTGAATCAAAAACATGTTTGAGTAAAACCCCCGTCCCCGTTGTGCAGGGGGTACGGGAATGACTACTCCTGACTGAAGTAATTTCTGAACTGCTTCTTGCAAAGTCCTGGCCTTCGCCTCTACCCAAGATGGGCTGGTGCAGAATCACCTTCGAGGAGGATGCTTCTTGGAAGGAAAAAATATAACCTAGAGATACCACTTCTTGCACCCAGGCATCTGTTGTAGACTGCTGCCATATCTGTGCAAACTGAAGAAGTCGGCCCCCTATCATGGGGGCCCCAGGGGGAGGCCCGCACCATCAGACTGATGGCTTATTCTCTGGTTTGGAGGCTGGCGTTCTGGTAGCCCAATGCTTTTTCGCCTTGCCAATTTTATTATATTGTGGCTGCCTACGATCACTTTTTCCTTTTGCTTTTCCTTGTGACCCAAAGGGCCGAAAAGCAGGACCCCTACGTTTGGGGTTATATGTGGAAGGAAAGTTTACCTTTTTGGAGTCTGCTTCTGACTCCAGAATATCTGTCAATTCCTTACCAAACCGAATACTTCCAGTAAAAGGCAAAGATTCCAGAACATTCTTAGATTCTGAATCAGCTTTCCATGTACGTAACCAAACTGCTCTGCAAGCAGCTATTGTTGAAGCTGATGCCCTGGAGGCGATAGTGCCCATATCTGATGCTGCTTCTTCCAAGAACATTGCAGCCTGTTTTATATGAGCTATATAGAATTTTTGCTCCCTTGAAGGTGCTGAAAGTCCATCTTCCAGTACCTCTATCCAGGCAGCAACTGCTTTTGCCATCCATGCTGAAACCATGGCTGGCCTTATGACTGCCCCAGACAGAGAAAATATGGTTTTCAGAAAACCATCCACTCTCCTATCCGTGACATCATCCAATGACGTTGACGGCAATATAGATTTTCGCACTAATCGAATGACATGCGTATCTACCTTGGGAGCCATTTCCCATTTTAAACAGTCCCCAGCTGGAAATTGATAATTGGAATCCCATTTTTGGGGAATTCTATATTTTTTACTGGGTGTACCCAAGCCTCTTCCATGATTTCCGTTAGCTGGTCTGACCCTGGAAACTCAGTGTTTACCTGCTTTGGGCCGTTTAAACACCTGTGTCTTGTCTTTTAACACAGGCTCCGCTGAATCCTATAAGGACAGAATGGCCTTTATTGCTCTAATTAACTCAGCTATATCCACTGAGCTGAGACCTTCTACTTGTTCTTCGTATGCCGAAGAGTATATAGAGCTTTCATCATCTGATGAATCATCCTGTGTAGCCTGTGAAGTTGACGGTTTACTAACACTAGGTTTTTCAGCTTGTCTTTTTGGAGAAGCTGGTGAGGGAAATGATATACCGTACGTAAGGAGCTGCATGTATGGGTCATTAGTGTACCCCATTCCTGGTTGCGAAGCTGTAGGAATTACCCGTTCAGCTATACTGGACAAGGTCTGTGCAAACATCGCCCAAGGTGGATTCAGTGTATCTGTACCTGACGTTGAACAGGGATCTGCCTTGTAATCTGCTGAAACGCAAAACAATTTGCACATAAACCCTCCTGTACCAGAGCCTGAGAGGATAAAACAGTTTTGCAAGACAAACATGATGAGTGTTGGTGTTACTGTGAGTGTACCCTCATCACCTTTGCCACTCTTAGACATGATAAATAATCAGCACTTTCACAGTGTACAACACAATTTGTGACTGTAATCACTTTAACCTTCTAAAGTGATATCAATCTGACCCTACCCATGCACCAGCATTGAGGACCAGAAGAAACTGACAAACATATATTAAAGTCAGCAACCACACTAGCAGTCAGTCACATGTTATAGATTAGTCATATGAGCACATAATCAACTACAAACACATTTCAAAGTATGTAGGAGTACATATTACTGAATTCTGTTTTATACAGATCTTAAAGTATTCAGACGCAATGCGAAGAAAACCACAGTAATGTACACAGACTTCTATGCAATAGGCACTTAAATTTAACTATTCATACTGCAAACGTAGATAGAAATTTAGTGCTGTATAACCCCCTACTCAGTAGAGTGGGATACAGGGAGACTCACCTCACTTCCAAGATCGATCAATATGTTAGCGAACGCTGAGTGGATCCAGACGCTACTAGTGTACACTTCCGCGCCGGGAACTTTTAGTGAACACAGACGCACCGGTCATACAGACGCCTGTACAGCGAATGGGTCTCCTCGCGGTAGTGCTTAGTGAACACAGACGCAGCGGCCTATGCTGCGACCGAGACCCCTCGTGGTAGCGTTTGAGACAGAAGTGAGGTAACAGTTCATGGCGGGAGACTCGCGGAAAATGGTCATGAACTGGGGGGAGGGGAGACCAGGAGAGCGTCCAACTCTCCACCGCTGACATCAACCCTAGGGATCGCAGCCTCATACTAATCCTGGTGCGTTATGATCCCTAAGGCCTAGCGCTGGAGCACCTGTGATGGCGGCGCTTCAGCTATTGTTTGGTAATCTCCTCCCAATACAGTGCGGCTGTGTCCGTATTCCCTGACTACGTGGAACCGATGCCTTACCTTCTCCCCGTGCTCCAGCCACAGCCTAGTAACGTCTGCTGGACCTGCTAGTATATCCGACACAGACGCCCGTTGAGACAGCACTGTACACATGGGTAATCGTTGTTGCGACCCGGCGGAGAGTTGTTGGAGAGACTCTTTCCAATATGCGTATAAGACGCTGTTAAGAAAGATCGATCAAAAACAGTAAGACTATAAAAATAAAATAAGAAAGCTTAGGGCTGGGGTGTGAGCTGACGGGTAATGGAGTAGGACGTGTTCTCCTAGCTCCCCAGCCGACAATATCCTAAATATATCCTGACAGCCCTGTGCGGCTATCTGATTACCTGCTGTCCAATCTGGGCCTCGTTTCAAGTGGATCTTGTGTCCAGTGTCCCTGCTGGGAACGTTAGAAGGGGTGAGCTGATCCTGACCTGCATGAGGCCGGCGCCATCTTGGATGGTGCTGCAGGGGAGCTGTGCCATTCGTCTCCCACCCGGCTTTCCTGACGTGCCCTGCGACCGGCGAGTGGATACCGCGGGGGCCCCGCCACCTGAGCAACACATCGCTCTGCTCCATTTCCCCGCCGGACGACCAGGGCGCTTGTCGCGGCCGTGCAGATTACGGGAAGCCGCCGGGCGCCATCTTGTGGTTGGCGGGCCGTGTACACGGAGCTCCGCCACCCGCCCCTGACAGCCCTGGGCTAAACTTGGAGCAGCCTGTGCGCCGAACGGAGACCACCCCCGCTGCCTGCTACAGGAGCCCTTCTCCCCTGAGGGCTATAACATCAACTGGGCTGACTGTGGGGTTATCCGGGCGCCATCTTGTGGTTGGCAGCAGGCTCAGCTCTGTTCCTGTCCACACCTCTCCTCCTGGAAGTGTCTTTTATATGTAGCCTGGGCAGCTGGACCTGACTGGAGGCTGGTGAATGATACTGAGAAGACCTGCATTGCTCTGCCTCGGGAAGGTACTGTCTGTGCAGGTGGGAAGTTGCCTGACTCCCTAATTCTGACCACAGCTCCCAAATCCATAGTGCCGACACGCAGCAACACTGTCAGGAACACTGGTCCTTTTATATATATATATATATATATATATATTTATTTGTCCTGCGTCTCTTGGCCCTCACACAGCGAGTTGGTGCCTGCGCCCCCTCTCTCTGCCTGCATTGCTTTGATATATAATTGGTCGAATACGGCGGCATTGTGTTATCCAAAATGGTGAAAGGCCGCCAACAAAACGCGGCGGCGGGCGCAATTGAAAAGTTTGTCCGCAACCCCGGTCCCCAACAACAGAGGAGGGAAACTACACAAGCTGAGTCTTCGCCCCCTTCTCCTGCATACAGCTCTGCCTCATCAGAACCGCCTGATGCTGCGTTACAAAGAGTGTTGGATGCCGTGACAGCTAGTGAGGCCCGCTTGGCTGATAAAATTGGGCAGGTGCAGTCTGATCTCTCCATTATACATCAGGACCTACAACGGGTGAGAGAGAGGGTGGGTGAGGCCGAAACCCGTATCTCCAATGTCGAGGATACTGTCACCCCGCTGGGTCGGCGTACTGATACTTTGGAGTCTCAAATGACTGATGTGCGCAAAAAACTAACGGATATGGAGGGACGCCTACGTCGCAACAATGTCCGTTTCATCGGTTTGCCCGAGAAGGAGGAAGGCTCATCTCCTGAGGAATTTCTAGAGGCGTGGCTTCGGAAGGCATTTGGACCCGATGAATTCTCGCCTCATTTCACCATAGAACGAGCTCATAAGAGTTCCGATGCGCCTGTGCCTCCGGGGGCTCCGCCTCGTACCTTCATCGCCAAGTTCCTTCACTTCCGCGACCGGGACACTGTTCTGAAACTTGCTCGCACGAAAGGCCCCCTAAAATGGAACGGGTCGCCAATATCGGTCTTCCCAGACTTTGCGGTGGAGGTACAGAAAGATAGAGCTCAATTTCTGCCTGTTAAGAGGAGACTCCGGGAACTTGATTTGCCATACGCCATGCTCTTTCCATCACGATTACGAGTGGTAGCTGATGGTGAAACCAAATTTTTTGCGGCTCCTCGAGAGGCGATGATATGGCTGGATAGACGCTTCCCGGCGAGACAGGCTCTTGCTGATCCGTGATTAATTCCTGTGACTATGGTTGCAAGAGATTATATATACAGGATAAGATTATCTGCATATCTACTGGGGGGATGCAGGATGTGAAAAATGTTTAAATATGTAAGTGCTGCTCCCTGAGGATGTGTGGGTGGTGGGGGGGATAATTACTTACCTAATTATGTCTTGTCATCCTTCTCATACAGGCCAATTATTATATTTATATTGCTGAGATGCGTGGGTTGGGAGGGCTGGGGGAGAGGAGGGATATATCTGTGGTCCGAATATACCCGATTGTATTTTGTTCTTAAGTCCCGGGGGGTGACTTTGTATGTTTCGCCCCTTTTTCTATCTTATGGGGGTGATCTAGTCTAAAGGCTGGGGATGTTTTGGTTGTGTTTTGTTTTCTATTTCTTAGGGCCATTATATTTTTGGCTCCACCCAGAGTATAACAAGTTGTGTGCTCTGGGCTTGAGCCGGTGTTAGGTTAGGGGATCCAAGTATGCTGCAGATTGGGAGTAGTGTACAGGGTGGGGGGAGGGGGGAAGTTAAAGGCTACGGTTGGTCCTGGTATGGATGTTCGGAATTTGAGTGTGTGTGGCTTACGAATCTATTCATTGAGCGGTGGTGCCTTGTACTTGTATGCAGAGAAGATGGATCTGGCTGGCTGCGGGCTGTAGCCTCTATTATTATCAAAACGACCCCTCATGGTTGGACTTAGGATGGTGTCATGGAATGTGCGGGGACTCAATGACAAGATTAAGAGATCTCTGGTGCTTAAACAAATTAAGCAGTATGCCGCTGATGTGATATGTCTTATGGAGACCCACCTGGTGGGCAGCAAGACCCTAGCCATTAAGAGACCTTGGGTAGGGTGGGCATTCCATTCTACACACACTTCTGCCTCTCGGGGGGTCTCTATCCTTGTAAAGAAGACTGTTCCCTTTGTGATGGAGTCAGTACAAAACGGACCCATGGGGGAGATATGTGTTTTTAAAGTGCAAAATCCACTGTACCCCTCTGCCTTTGCTGTCCGTGTATGTGCCTCCCCCGTACTCCTCCGATGTCCTGAGAAAGGTTGCAGGGTTTATGGCCTTGTCACCGGGTATACCCGTGGTTTGTGTGGGGGATTTCAACAGTGTATTAGATAAAGCGATGGATAGATTCTCTACTAATCCCTCTGTGTCACAACTGAGGGCCTGAGCTGACGGGAGGCAGCCTCAGTTGTAGGGGCTGAGATGTACCGGAACCTGGGAGGTTGTATCAGACCCCTGGACATGTAAGTAACATGAATAATAACTGCCCGAAGGCGTGACCACGACAACTTGGATAAAAGTCAATGATGTTTATTATGACAACTCCGCAACACAGCAGCAGTAAAAGAAAACGTAAAAGTCAGCAAATAATAAATACAGTTCCTGGGTACTACAGGATGGCAGGAGCCACAGGGCACTGGTAGTGTGAGATAGTTCTTATGATCTTCTAGATGGAAAGTCCTTACCAGGCCCGACTGTAGCAATGGAGATAACCCAGGATTGTGCCAGCTGGTGTTCCAGGAAAAGCTGGGTTGCTGAAGGTAAAACAGCTGCTGTGGATACTGGCTGGAACCAGACTGTTGTTAGCACGGAGTGGATACTGGCTGGAACCAGTTAAATAATAAATGAACTTGGGAGCGATGAAATATGAACTGAAATGTAGAACTTGAGAGCGGAGAAATAATAATACCGGTGGAGAGTGGTAAAGTGTAGAAAGGACACCGGCCCTTTAAGGAAAGCTGTACTCTGCTGGAAGCTGAGCTGGAAGCAGGTAATGTTGTAGCTGGAAACAGATGAATCCACAATGGCTTGGAGAGTCAGGCTACACCGCAGGTGGAATGCTGGTGCGGGTCTCTATGGTGGAAGTCTTGAGACAGGAGCTGGAACCTGGAAGACAATCACAGGAGAGAGACAAACAGGAACTAGGTTTGACAACCAAAGCACTGACGCCTTCCTTGCTCAGGCACAGTGTATTTATACCTGCAGCAAGGAAGGGATTGGCTAGGCAATTATGCAGATTAACAATACTGACAACAGATTGGAGGAAATGATCAGCTGACAGAATCCAAGATGGCTGCGCCCATGCAGACACTTGGAGGGAAGTTTGGTTTGTAATCCATGTGGTAATGAAAACAGTAATGGCGGCGCCGGCCACTGGAGACAGGAGACGCCAGGCTGACAAGTGCACATCCAACCACGCGGACACAGCGGAGGCCGCGGCTGACGTAATCGCCACTCTGCATGCAGAAGCTCAGGGACGGCGGCGGAGGCCGCGGGAGACGCCATGCCAGATGTAATAAGGCGTTACTGTGACAGCGTCTCAGAGAGACAGGAGAGGATGCAGGAATGTGAACATTAGGATAACAGATGGGATCCGGTCCTGGAGCGCTGAGCCAGCCTTAGGAGGCATCTGATGGGTAAGAAATGGCGTCCAGATACCCGGATCGTGACAGCACCCCCCCCTTTAGGAGTGGCCCCAGGACACTTCTTTGGCTTTTGAGGAAACTTGGAATGGAATCTCCGGACCAAGGCAGGAGCATGGACATCAGAAGCATTGGTCCATGAACGTTCCTCAGGGCCGTAACCCTTCCAGTCAATAAGATACTGTAGTTGACCGTAACGGTGACGTGAGTCCAGGATCTTGGCCACTTCATACTCAACGCCTCGTTGAGTTTGGACTTTCGGAGTTGGAGGAAGTGAGGAATGAAACCGATTCAAGATCAGCGGTTTCAACAGGGAAACATGGAATGTCCTGGGTATTTTTAAGAAGGGAGGCAACTGGAGTCTGTAAGCAACAGGATTGATGACTTGTTCAATTTTGAAAGGACCGATATAGCGAGGTGCAAACTTCATACTGGGAACTCTTAACCTCAAATTCTTCGTGGATAACCATACCCGATCACCCACCTTGAGAGCAGGAACTGCTCGACGCTTCTTATCCGCAAACTTCTTGTACCTGAACGATGCCTTGAGCAGAGCTGATCGTACGCTCTTCCAGATATTGGCAAACTGATGCAAGGTGATATCCACTGCGGGAACAGAAGTTGCTGGAAGCGTTTGGAACTCAGGGACTTTAGGGTGGAATCCAAAGTTAGTGAAGAATGGTGTTGAAGCAGATGAAGAATGATACTGGTTGTTATGACAGAACTCGGCCCAGGGAAGTAATTGAACCCAGTCATCTTGAGAGGAGGACACATAGATGCGGAGGAAGGCCTCCAAGTCCTGATTCACCCTCTCGGTTTGACCATTGGTCTGAGGATGGTAAGCCGTGGAAAACTTTAGCTTGACTTGGAGGACTTGACATAAACTTCGCCAGAATTTGGCTGTGAATTGAACTCCTCGATCTGAGATAATTTCTTCAGGAAGACCGTGGAGTCGGAAGATCTCTTGTATGAATACTTGAGCCAACTTGGAAGCTGACGGAAGACCGGTGAGAGGAATGAAGTGTGCCATCTTGGTGAACCGGTCAACTACCACCCAGATGGTATTGAACTTGTTGCACATGGGTAAGTCTGTAATGAAATCCATCGACAAGTGGGTCCATGGTCGACGGGGAACGGATAGTGGAACCAGTTGCCCCGCAGGCGACTGGCGGGATACTTTATGTTGGGCACACTTTGGGCAAGATGCAATAAACTCCAAGACGTCCTTTTTCAGAGTTGGCCACCAATAGGACCTAGAGATAAACTCCAGGGTTTTTTGGATACCTGTATGTCCGGCAAAACGGGAAGCATGGGCCCAATGCATGAGCTTCTTCCTTAGCATCGGCTTCACAAAACTTTTCCCTGATGGGGGCGTAGAGTCCATCCCTACCGTGGAGAATGCCAACGGATTTATAATAGGATGCTTGTCTGAAGACTCTGACTCATTTTCTTGCTCCCATGAGCGGGAAAGGGCATCGGCCTTGCGATTCTGAGAGCCCGGACAGAACTGGAGTTTAAAGTCGAACCTGGAAAAGAAAAGTGCCCATCTGGCCTGACGAGGGTTGAGACATTGTGCGCCCTTCAGGTATAAAAGGTTCTTGTGGTCTGTAAGTATGGTGATTAAATGAGAAGCTCCCTCCAACAGATACCTCCACTCTTCTAGAGCGAGCTTGATGGCTAGCAACTCCTGGTCGCCAATGGCATAGTTGCGCTCAGCTGGGGAGAACTTCCGGGAGAAGAAACTGCAAGGATGTAAATGGCCATCTTTAGCCCTCTGAGATAACACCGCTCCTACTCCAACGGAGGAGGCATCCACCTCTAGGATGAAAGGAGAGTCGATGTCAGGCTGTTTCAGGACAGGCGCAGAGATGAACCTCTGTTTTAAAAGATGAAAAGCTTGCATGGCTTCTTCAGACCACTTGGACGGGTTAGCACCCTTCTTGGTGAAAGCAGTAATAGGCGCCACAATGGTGGAAAAGTCTCGTATAAACTTTCGGTAATAATTGGCGAACCCTAAGAACCTCTGGACCCCTTTGAGGGTTAAGGGTACCGGCCAATTCTGAATTGCTTGTAGTTTCTCAGGATCCATCTCTAGTCCGGAACCGGACACAATGTACCCTAGAAACGGAATGGACTTGACTTCAAAGACGCATTTTTCTAATTTGCAATAGAGATGATTGACACGGAGACGGGACAGAACCTCTTTAACCCAAAAACGATGTTCCTCTAAATCGTTGGCAAAAATGAGGATATCGTCTAGATAGACCACGACATGACAGTATAGAATGTCTCTGAAGATCTCATTGACAAAATGCTGGAAGACAGCTGGAGCATTGCTCAATCCGAAGGGCATGACGAGGTACTCATAATGTCCGTCACGGGTGTTAAAGGCGGTCTTCCACTCGTCACCCTCACGGATCCGGATGAGATTGTATGCACCTCGCAAGTCCAGCTTTGTAAAGATGGTAGCTCCGCTAACTCTGTCAAAGAGCTCAGTAATCAGGGGTAAAGGATAACGGTTCTTGATGGTAATGTCGTTCAAACCTCTGTAGTCGATGCACGGCCGCAGACCACCATCTTTCTTTTTTACAAAAAAGAAGCCTGCGCCGGCTGGGGAAGAAGAAGGTCGAATGAACCCCTTTGCTAGGTTCTCTTTAATGTATTCCTCCATAGAATGCGTCTCAGGCAGAGACAACGGATAAGTTCGGCCTCGAGGTGGAACCTTCCCTGGAACGAGATCAATCGGGCAGTCCCATTCTCTATGAGGAGGAAGGATATCAGCAGAAGCTTTACTGAACACATCCGTGAAATCTTGATATGGAGGAGGTGGAACATCAGACGACCTGGGGGAGGAAGAACAGACAGGCAATACTTTAAACAAACATGTCTCTGCACAGGAGGAACCCCATGCCAGGATTTGCGTAGTCGTCCAATCAATTGTAGGATTGTGAAGACGGAGCCATGGAAGGCCCAGGACCACAGGATGTGTGGCTCTTGGAATCACTAAAAGTGAAATAAGTTCGGAATGAAGAACTCCCACTCTCAGACGAACTGGTAGAGTCCTTAGAGCAATAACAGTATCAAAAATTTTACTGCCATCCACGGCAGTTAAGGAAAAGGAGGAAGGAAGTCTCTCGGTGGGTAGGGACCACCGTTTAACATAGGCTTCAGTAATAAAGTTCCCAGCTGCTCCGGAATCAAGGAGGGCAATGACGTTCCGATAACGTTGAGCAACTTGAAGCGAGACTGGGAGATTACAATCATGAGGAGATGGAGAGGAGATCATTACTCCTAGCCGGCCCTCTCCTGGGCGAGCTAGGGTTTGGAGTTTTCCCGGACGTTCGGGACAGGCATTGATGGTGTGAGACGGAGCTGCACAGTAAAGACAAAGAGACTCAGAGAGACGTCTTCGGCGCTCAGCAGGAGTTAAACGGGAACGGCCAATTTGCATGGGCTCATCTTTAGATGGTGACAGTTGACGAGGAGGAGGAGCAGAAGATTTTGGAGCAGATGATCTTCCACGCTCAGTTGCTCTCTCTCTGAAACGTAAATCAACTTTCGTGCAGAGTGAGATTAGCTCATCTAACTTAGAAGGTAAGTCTCTGGTAGCTAACTCATCTTTAATAAGCTCAGATAAGCCATGCCAGAATGCAGCATACAGGGCCTCGTCGTTCCATGCCAGTTCGGATGCCAGGATCTGGAACTGTATCAGATATTGTCCTACAGTACGTGACCCCTGGCGTAAACGGAGAATCTCGGATGAAGCTGAGGTTACCCGGCCTGGCTCGTCGAAGATGCGCCTGAATGTTGACACGAATGCAGTGTAAGAAGATAGCAGGGTGTCGGACCTCTCCCATAACGGTGATGCCCAGTCAAGGGCGGAGCCACTGAGAAGAGAGATGATGTAGGCAATTTTTGTACGGTCACTGGGAAAATTTCCAGGTTGTAGCTCAAACTGAATCTCACACTGGTTGAGAAATCCCCTGCAGAATCTTGGAGATCCGTCAAATTTTGCTGGCGTTGGAAGATGAAGACGTGGAGCAGAAATGGGTAAGGTGGGTGGGGTTATAGCTGGAGTCACTGTGGTTGACGCACCAGATGCGCCTGATCCACGGAGAGTTGTCTGAATCCCATCCAGCCGAGTAGAGAGATCCTGGAGACAGCGGATGATGTGGCCTTGTGCAGCCTCCTGATGTTCTAGTCGGGCTGCCAGTTCTTGCATCGGCCTGGCCGCTTGATCCTGGTCTCCGGCTGGATTCATTAGGTCAGTGCTTACTGTCACAACTGAGGGCCTGAGCTGACGGGAGGCAGCCTCAGTTGTAGGGGCTGAGATGTACCGGAACCTGGGAGGTTGTATCAGACCCCTGGACATGTAAGTAACATGAATAATAACTGCCCGAAGGCGTGACCACGACAACTTGGATAAAAGTCAATGATGTTTATTATGACAACTCCGCAACACAGCAGCAGTAAAAGAAAACGTAAAAGTCAGCAAATAATAAATACAGTTCCTGGGTACTACAGGATGGCAGGAGCCACAGGGCACTGGTAGTGTGAGATAGTTCTTATGATCTTCTAGATGGAAAGTCCTTACCAGGCCCGACTGTAGCAATGGAGATAACCCAGGATTGTGCCAGCTGGTGTTCCAGGAAAAGCTGGGTTGCTGAAGGTAAAACAGCTGCTGTGGATACTGGCTGGAACCAGACTGTTGTTAGCACGGAGTGGATACTGGCTGGAACCAGTTAAATAATAAATGAACTTGGGAGCGATGAAATATGAACTGAAATGTAGAACTTGAGAGCGGAGAAATAATAATACCGGTGGAGAGTGGTAAAGTGTAGAAAGGACACCGGCCCTTTAAGGAAAGCTGTACTCTGCTGGAAGCTGAGCTGGAAGCAGGTAATGTTGTAGCTGGAAACAGATGAATCCACAATGGCTTGGAGAGTCAGGCTACACCGCAGGTGGAATGCTGGTGCGGGTCTCTATGGTGGAAGTCTTGAGACAGGAGCTGGAACCTGGAAGACAATCACAGGAGAGAGACAAACAGGAACTAGGTTTGACAACCAAAGCACTGACGCCTTCCTTGCTCAGGCACAGTGTATTTATACCTGCAGCAAGGAAGGGATTGGCTAGGCAATTATGCAGATTAACAATACTGACAACAGATTGGAGGAAATGATCAGCTGACAGAATCCAAGATGGCTGCGCCCATGCAGACACTTGGAGGGAAGTTTGGTTTGTAATCCATGTGGTAATGAAAACAGTAATGGCGGCGCCGGCCACTGGAGACAGGAGACGCCAGGCTGACAAGTGCACATCCAACCACGCGGACACAGCGGAGGCCGCGGCTGACGTAATCGCCACTCTGCATGCAGAAGCTCAGGGACGGCGGCGGAGGCCGCGGGAGACGCCATGCCAGATGTAATAAGGCGTTACTGTGACAGCGTCTCAGAGAGACAGGAGAGGATGCAGGAATGTGAACATTAGGATAACAGATGGGATCCGGTCCTGGAGCGCTGAGCCAGCCTTAGGAGGCATCTGATGGGTAAGAAATGGCGTCCAGATACCCGGATCGTGACACTCTGGTCCACATTCTGGTAGAAATGATTTTGCTGATGTTGTGTCGGGGCTGGGCCTGGTTGATCCCTGGAGACTGAGACATCCATCTGTTAAACAATATTCATGCTTCTCACACTCCCACTCCTCGTTCTCTAGGATTGACCTGGCTCTTCTCTCGAGCGATCTGATTCCTAGGGTCCGGGATAGTAAATATGAGACTAGGGGTATATCGGATCACTCTCCTTTAACATTGACCCTGGATTTTAATTGCTCTAGAGGCCAGGCAGTGTGGAAGTTTAATCCGTTTTGGCTAGTACATATGGGAGATGGCTCCGATTTGGTGACTGCGTGGCGGGAATTTTTCGAGATAAACAGGGCTGGGCAGCCTATCTCTAATTTATGGGATGCGTTCAAGGCCTTTTTGCGGGGAACCCTAATTAAACGAGTGGCTAATTTAAAAACCTTTTTCAGGCAACGGGAGTCCGAACTAGAGACCCTAAGTGTTGCTGCAGAGGCACAATATGTACAGGATTGCTTGGATAGTTCCAAATCTGCATGGTTGACAGCTCAGGGGGAATGGAGGGAATGTCTAATGGAAAAGACTCAGCATAGACTCCTCTTCTCCTCTCACGCTTTTTACGCCTCCGGGGATAGGCCAGGATCATATTTAGCCTCCCTGGCACGGGGAGAGAGATCCGCTAATACCGTGGTTGAAATAGAGGCCTCAGACGGTACCACTTTATTACAGACCCCACAGATTGCGTCGGAATTCGTGTCGTATTATAGGCGATTATATAGCTCTAAACTAGACTGTACCCCGATGCAATTAGACGAATATTTACAGACTATACAGCTCCCCTTGCTGACTTGTGAGGCGCATGACTTCCTCGAGGCACCTATTTCGCCAGAGGAGATTGTGGATGCAATCAATGCTGCCCCCAATGGGAAGGCTTCAGGGCTCGATGGCATACCGTCTGAGCTATATAAACGTCATTTAGATTTTTTTGTCCCCCAATATCTATAGTCAGATATTCACACAGGAATCCCTCCCATTATCTATGGCGGAGGCAATGATTATTGTCCTTCCCAAGCCCGATAAGGACCATAGGAAGGTTGATTCTTATAGACCTATCTCCCTTCTACCGACCGATATTAAAATTCTGGCCAAAATCCTGGCATGTAGATTAAATAAGGTCATTACGCAGCTCATACACCCAGATCAGACGGGATTTATTCCCAATAAATCAACATCCATTAATCTCAGACGATTATTTACCCATCTCCAGGTCCCCCGTGAGGCACCCTCATCCATAGTAGTATCATTGGACGCCGCTAAGGCCTTTGACTCCGTGGAGTGGGAGTACTTGTGGAGTATCATGCGCAAGTTTGGTATAGGCCCCAGCTTTATCAAATTCGTCCGATTGCTGTATTCCTCTCCCCTGGCTAGAGTGGCGGTGAATGGCTTTGTGTCACATTCCTTTCCATTGTCTACAGGTACTCGTCAGGGATGCCCATTGTCCCCTACCCTATTTGCTATAGCCATTGAACCCCTTGCATGTCTTCTGCGAGCGAACCCTGAGATTATTGGATACACCGTGGGCACCAGGGAGGAGAAAATAGCTCTATATGCCGATGACATCCTGCTATTTGTGGATCGCTATGCTGAGTCTATGCCTAAGATTTTGGATATTATTAATAAGTTCGGATGTTACTCCGGGCTCCTGATCAATTGGGAGAAATCCTCCATTATCCCGTTTCAGGGCGAGGTCCCTGCCTCCCCATTGGTTGTTCTCCCGCTAAGATGGGTGAATTCCTTTAAATATCTGGGCATTTGGGTATCCAACGACCCTCATAAATTTACTTCCCTTAATATTACACCGCAAATATCTTATCTTCGCAATAAAGTGAAGGTCTGGGGGAAACTGCCCCTGACAGTTACAGGGAGGGTTAACTTGGTGAAAATGGTTTTTCAGCCCAAACTCCTGTACATACTACAACAATCCCCAATATACATCCCCCAGAAAACTTTCAAACAGATAGATGGTTTGATGTCCTCTTTGGTTTGGGCTAGTAAACGGGCACGGTTGAAACTTAATACTTTGACCAGGCCCAAAACTTCAGGGGGACTGGCTCTTCCCAACTTTCGTTTTTATTATTTTGCAGCACAATTAGCACATCTATGGGAATGGGTTAATGATTCTGACACTTCCAGTCTGCACTCACAGTTGGTATTGCAGGAGTATCCAGGTGGTTCCCCACTGAGACTGCTTCTCTGTGGAGGCGTCAAAGTGTCGGCACTACCACTCATTAAACAATCTATTACTGTTTGGAGACTGGCGCACCGGATATTGCAAGGACAGGGCATTGACCCTGACACTCCGCTGGACAATAAATATGGATTGCCGGAGTTGTGTCAGCTTCAAATCAGGGAGGTGTGGGAACCATGGGGAGTAACTTCACTGGGACACTTATACACTGATGGGTTTTTTAGATCCTTCCAGCAGATTCAACAGGAATTTAACGTCCTCTCTGCGTATTTTTTTCGCTTCCTTCAATTGAGACATGCTATGTCTGCCCAATTCCCCGATGGCCCGCCGACGCTTACTGATTCCCCGGTCAAATTGCTGTTGCAGACGGTGGGATCCGGTCATTTAGTATCCAAAATATATGGCCGTTTACTTCAAATGCATCATATAGACCCCCTTAGCTCCCTCAAGACCAAGTGGGAATCTGATCTAGGTCCAGTGTCGGATGATATATGGGAGGGTGCTCTGGGATCGTGTCGGCTTTCAACATCATCTGTCCGATATCAACAAATTCAGTTGTTCGTGCTGCACAGGGTATATATGTCACCTCTGAGATTGTCACATATAGGGGGATCCCACAGTTCAAAATGTCCCAAATGTGGCAGTATGGGAGCAGACTTTTGGCATATGATATGGATATGTCCTTTAGTGTCGATTTTTTGGGAGGAGGTTATACGTGCCATAGTTGTTATGGGTATCCCCTCTACCGTACTTACACCTATCTCTTGTATATTAGCAACTGTAGATGAGGAAGCTCTAGATCCGCCCAGTCGACGCTATGTTATAAACCTCTGTGCTTTGGCCAAGGTTTGCATAGCCAGACTATGGATGGCTAATGAAGCCCCAGCGCCACAATCCTGGATTGCTCTGGTTAATGCATCTGTCGCACATGAAAAATTCGTATATCTGGCCAGGAATGCGGAAAAAAAGTTTATTGCTATATGGGGAAAGTGGATGAGCTCTCGCTATTTCGCTTCACGGATGAATACTGCTGAACCCTAGATTTATTTAACTGACCGATATGAGTGGTTTTTGTGTGGGATCTCTGGGGTGAGTGGCCCATGGTCGGCCGGATTCAAAGGCACGATACTGCCGTGACAAAGGATAATACAATATGTGTTTAATATATAGGAAATCTGGGTCATCACTGCTCTATTGCTATCTATGACTTTGAATGGGATACATAATACCACATCACACTATGCTCTCTATGTAATACCGTAAGCATGTTGTTGATCTTATTACATTCTATTTATTTAAGTGTTTTAGTCTAGTTGATGTATGTATGTTATGTTTGCCCTAGGCAATGTTTAATTGTTAAAGCATTGTAAAAACCAATAAAAACTTATTGAATTTAAAAAAAAAAGAAAGCTTAGGGCTGCCAAGAACAGCAGCCCTCTGACCATGGTCCGGCTCCTGCCGCACCAAATAAAAAAACTGATTTGCCTGAGCCAGTGGGCGGGGATATATGGACGGGCCCGTTGCATCCTGGGAGGACTGAAAGCTTGTGATCGTTTGGTGCCAATCCACTGTCGCTCCATCATATCCCATGGTTATCCTCTGGATAACCTGTGGACCCTGCCGAAGAAATGGTAGACCTTGTGAGCTATCATATTTTCCCTAACCACAGTAAGTTTTTAAATCCAGACAGTGAAAATTTTCAACAAAAACCAAAATGCATTTTCATTTTAACTTAGTGAAGTTTTCAAAACCAGGAAAGCTGCTCTTTATTGTTTTGGAAAGCGAATTATTGGTGAAACAAGAACCTCAACGTATTTCTTTGTAGTGTTTATAGGATGGGGGAAAAAAAGATAACGGTTATGGTAAAAGTTACGTTTGTTAACGCTTTCTTCGAGGTCCACAGGATCCGCAGCGAGACACATTGGGGTGTAGGTGGTAGCATAGTACAAACTCAAGGCAGGAATAGGAGGGAAGAGACAGAAGACTTGTGTATATTATATATATATATATATATATATATATATATATATATTAGATGTTCCCTCATTAATATTATGCATAGGACTTTTCAATGGTTTTGGTCATGTGAGAATACTATTTGTTATTTAGCACTGATGGCATTTAGGTGCCCTATTATTGCAACCTTGATCTCCTTCATGACCCTTACTGTTTGTATGTTAGTCTTATGGGTAATTGTTTTCTGTATAGTCCTTTATTAGTTATGTTTGTTACTGTATTGTTGCCAATACTACCAGCAGAACCATGGGACACATACACCTGTTGCCTCGGGACATTGTGCCCGCTAAGCGCAGCACTGAGGGGAGGACTTCCGCCGAGTGACACGCAGCCTGCGTTCCACGTACCGGAACTTCCGGATTCGTGTGGAGCGGCGTGCGTTCCACGGCGTGTGCTTTCCGGTGTATGTGCAGTGGCGGGACCTGTCTCTGTGGGTGGTGATGGACTCCAGGTGCTGGTGGTGAGTATGGCACGGTGAGCACATATAATGTGCTCACAGGTGTTGCAAAGGTTGCACAGCACGCAAGCACTTTCTGACATAGCAGTTTGACACTTTGCCTGGTTATTCCCCTGAGGAAGGTTACTTACCGAAAACGGCTGTTTGCCAGTGATGAAATATTACCGCAAAGCAATGAGTATATGCTGTTGTCGATATATGCTGATGTCGATGTAATTGCTCTATGAGAGAAGTTCAACTTGAAGTAAAGATCTGTTTTGAAAATCACGCAGAGTGCTGGTTCTGTCTCCAACCTCATTTCGAGGGATTGGCATGTGACTCTATTTACCTCTATTTAACCGGACACCTGCTTTTTCTAATGGAAAGTGTCAGTGCGGCTTCCCGGAACTTTGTTCTGTGATTTGGAGATTATATATATATATATATATATATATATATATATATATATATATATATATATACACACACACACACACACACATATACACACACATATATATATATATATATATATATATATATATATATATATATATATATATATATACACACACACACACACACACATATACACACACATATATATATATATATATATATATATATATATATATATATATACACACACACACACACACACACACACACAAAACAGAGAAGGGAACAGGTGACCAAAAGAAGAAACCCATAGAAGCCAGGTGGGTCAGGGTAGGCACCCTGTGGATCTCAAAGAAAAAGAGTTAACAAAGGTAAGTTTAACCATAACTTATTTTCTTCTACAGGGTCCATAGTCTCCACAGGGAGAGACTTTGGGGATGTCCCAAAGCAGTTGTTTAAGGGAGGGGACACTCCTGAACAAAAAGGAGAGAGTCTGGAATCCAAATGAAGCATCCTGAGAGGCAAATGTATCAAAAGGCATAGAAACTAAGAAAGGTGTGGATAGAACACCACGTGGCAGCCTTGCAGTTGATCAGCAGAGTCGCCACAGCAGACAGCCCACAAAGGACCCACAGAGTGAGTAGAATGGACAGAGACTATAATCGGGCCCATGGCGGTCAGCCTGCATGTAAGCCTGTAGGATAGTCATGTGAAGTCATCTGGCCAGAGTATGCTTGTTAGCTGACCAGTCCATCTTGTGGATCCCATAGAAGACAGAGGGAATCCGTTTTCCTGATGGAGCTGGTTCGATCCACATAAATCCGAAGAGCACGGACCACGTCCAAGGAGGCCTACCCCGCCAAAAGGGCCAGAGATTGGAAGGCGGGGAACCATGATTTCCTTGTTAAAAAGGTGAAAACTGGATACCACCTTGGGGAGGTAGCCAGGTCAGGTTTGAAGGACAGCTCTGTCGTGATGAAAGATCATAAAAGGGGGAGTGTCACGAACCGGGTATCTGGACGCCATTACTTACCCTTCAGATGCCTCCTAAGGCTGGCTCAGCGTTCCAGGACCGGATCCCGCTGTTCCTGAGTTTCCACATGCAGAATGTCAGAGTGGTGATTTCATCAGCCGCGGCCTCCGCTGTGCCCGCGTGGTTAAATGTGCGCTTGTCAGTCTGGCGTCTCCTGTCTCCTGTGGCCGGCGTCGCCATTACTGTTTCAATTCTCACATGGATTACAAACCAAACTTCCCTCCAAGTGTCTGCATGGGCGCAGCCATCTTGGATTTTGTCATCTGATTATTTCCACCAATCTGCTGTCTGTATTGTTGATTTGCATAATTGCCTAGCCAACCCCTTCCTTGCTGCAGGTATAAGTATGCTGTGCCTGAGCAAGGAAGGCGTCAGTGCTTTGGTTGTCTAACCTAGTTCCAGTTTGTCTCTCTCCTGTGGTTGTCTTCCAGGTTCCAGCTCCTGTCTCCAGACTTCTGCTATAGAGACCCGCACCAGCATTCCATCTGCGGTGTAGCCTGACTCTCCGATCCATTCTGGACTCACCTGTTTCCAGCTACAACAATCACCTGCTTCCAGCCCAGCTTCCAGCAGTGTACAGCTTCTCTTAAAGGGCCGGTGTCCTTTCTGCAGTTTACCACTCTCCACCGGTATTATTATTTCACCGCTCTCAAACAATCACCTGCTTCCAGCCCAGCTTCCAGCAGTGTATAGCTTCTCTTAAAGGGCCGGTGTCCTTTTCTGCAGTTTACCACTCTCCACCGGTATTATTATTTCACCGCTCTCAAACTCCAAACTTCATTATTATTTCATCGCTCTCAAGTTCGTTTATTATTTAACTGGTTCCAGCCAGTATCCACTCCGTACCAACAACAGTCTGGTTCCAGCCAGTATTCACAGCAGCCGTTTTACCTTCAGCAGCCCAGCCTTTCCTGGAACATCAGCTGGTACGATCCTGGGTTCTCTCCACTGCTACAGTCAGGCCTGGTAAGGACTTTCCAACTAGAAGATTATAAGAACTGTCTCACACTACCAGTGCCTGTGGCCCTTGCCACCCTGTAGTACCCAGGAATTGTATTTATCCTCTGTTGACTTTTATGTTTCCTTTTACTGCTGCTGTGTTACGGAGTTTGTCATAATAAACATCATTGACTTTTATCCTGGTTGTCGTGGTCACGCCTTCGGGCAGTTATTCTACATGTTACTTACATGTCTAGGGGTCTGATACAACCTCCCAGGTTCCGTTACATCTCAGCCCCTACAACTGAGGCTGCCTCCCGTCAGCTCAGGCCCTCAGTTGTGACAGTAAGCACTGACCTAATGAATCCAGCCGGAGACCAGGATCAAGCGGCCAGGCCGATGCAAGAACTGGCAGCCCGACTTGAACATCAGGAGGCTGCACAGGGCCACATCATCCGCTGTCTCCAGGATCTCTCTACACGGCTGGATGGGATTCAAACGACCCTCCGTGGACCTGGCACGTCCGGTGCGTCCACTACAGTAACACCAGCTGTAACCCCACCCACCTTACCCATTTCTGCTCCACATCTTCATCTTCCAACGCCAGCAAAATTTGATGGATCTCCAAGGTTCTGCAGGGGATTTCTCAATCAATGTGAAATCCACTTTGAGCTTCTACCTGGCAATTTCTTCAGTGACCGTACCAAAATTGCCTATATCATCTCCCTTCTCAGTGGCTCAGCCCTTGACTGGGCATCACCTTTATGGGAGAAGTCTGATCCCCTGCTATCCTCCTATACTGACTTTGTAGCTACATTCAGGCGCATCTTCGACGAGCCAGGCCGGATAAC
This sequence comes from Pseudophryne corroboree, assembly GCF_028390025.1. Taxonomy (NCBI): domain Eukaryota; kingdom Metazoa; phylum Chordata; class Amphibia; order Anura; family Myobatrachidae; genus Pseudophryne; species Pseudophryne corroboree. Next base: position 599,308,056 of record NC_086444.1, read on the forward strand.
ATCTGCTTCATCTGAGATTCTCCGTTTACGCCAGGGAACACGTACTGTGGGACAGTATCTTATACAGTTTAAAATCCTGGCATCCGAACTGGCATGGAACGACGAGGCCCTGTATGCTGCATTCTGGCATGGCTTATCAGAACGCATCAAGGATGAGTTAGCTACCAGAGACTTGCCCTCTAAGTTGGATGAGCTAATTTCTCTTTGCACGAAGGTTGATCTACGTTTCAGAGAGAGAGCAACCGAGCGAGGAAGATCATCTACTCCTAAATCTTCTGCTCCTCCTCCTCGTCAACCATCTCCATCCAAGGATGAGCCTATGTAAATTAGTTGTTCCCGTCTATCTCCCGCTGAGCGCCGAAGACGTCTCTCTGAGTCTCTCTGTCTCTACTGTGCAGCTCCGTCGCACACTATCAATGCCTGTCCCAAACGTCCGGGAAACTCCAGATCCTAGCTCGCCAAGGAGAGGGCCGGCTAGGAGTAATGATCTACTCTCCATCTCCTCATGACTGTAACCTCCCAGTGTCGCTCCAAATTGCTCAATGTTACAGGAACGTCATTGCCCTCCTTGATTCCGGAGCAGCTGGGAATTTCATAACCGAAGCTTGTTAAACGGTGGTCCCTACCCACCGAGAGACTGTCCTCGTCCATCTCTTTGACTGCCGTGGATGGCAGCAAGATTTTTGACGCAGTCATTTCCTTAAGGACTCTTCCAGTTCGTCTGAGAGTGGGAGTTCTTCATTCTGAGTATATTTCTTTTTTAGTGATTCCAAGAGCCACACATCCAGTGGTTTTAGGCCTTCCATGGCTCCGTCTCCACAACCCATCAATTGACTGGACGACTACGCAAATACTGGCATGGGGTCCCTCCTGTGCTGAGACTTGTTTAGCCAAAGTTCTTCCTGTTTGTTCTTCCTTCCCCAGGTCATCTGATGTTCCGCCTCCTCCATATCAAGACTTCACGGACGTGTTCAGTAAAGCCTCTGCTGATATCCTTCCTCCTCATAGAGAATGGGACTGCCCAATCGACCTCATTCCAGGGAAGGTTCCACCGCGAGGCCGAACTTATCCGTTGTCTCTGCCTGAGACACACTCCATGGAAGAGTACATCAAAGAGAACCTGGCGAAGGGTTTCATCCGACCATCTTCTTCTCCAGCCGGCGCAGGCTTCTTCTTCGTTAAGAAGAAAGACGGTGCTCTGCGTCCGTGCATCGATTACAGAGGTCTGAACGACATTACCGTCAAGAACCGATACCCTTTACCCCTGATTACCGAGCTCTTTGATAGAGTTAGTGGTGCAACTATTTTCACAAAGCTGGACTTGAGGGGTGCCTACAATCTCATCCGAATCCGTGAGGGTGACGAGTGGAAGACCGCCTTTAACACCCGTGACGGACATTATGAGTACCTTGTCATGCCCTTCGGATTGAGCAACGCTCCAGCAGTCTTCCAGCACTTCGTGAATGAGATTTTCAGGGACATCTTGTACCGCCATGTCGTGGTTTATCTAGACGACATCCTCATCTTTGCTAATAATCTCGAAGATCATCGTTTCTGGGTAAAAGAGGTTCTTTCCCATCTCCGTGTCAATCACCTCTATTGTAAATTGGAGAAGTGTGTGTTTGAAGTTAAAACCATTCTGTTTCTAGGTTACATTGTGTCCGGTTCCGGACTAGAGATGGATCCTGAGAAACTCCAAGCAATCCAGAATTGGCCTATACCCTTAAGCCTCAAAGGGGTCCAGAGGTTCTTAGGGTTCGCCAATTATTATAGAAAATTTATACGAGACTTTTCCACCATCGTGGCGCCTATCACTGCATTAACCAAGAAAGGTGCTAATCCGTCCAAGTGGTCCGAGGAAGCTACACAGGCCTTTCACCTTCTGAAGCAACGGTTCATCTCTGCACCAGTTCTGAAACAGCCCGACACCGACTCTCCTTTTATCTTAGAGGTAGATGCCTCCTCCGTTGGAGTAGGAGCGGTGTTATCCCAGAGGGCCAAAGATGGACATCTACATCCTTGCAGTTTCTTCTCCCGGAAGTTCTCCCCAGCTGAGCGCAACTATGCCATTGGCGATCAGGAGTTGCTAGCCATCAAGCTCGCTCTGGAGGAGTGGAGATACCTGTTGGAGGGAGCTTCCCACTCAATCACCATACTTACCGACCACAAAAATCTTTTATATCTCAAAGGCGCACAATGTCTGAATCCTCGTCAGGCCAGATGGGCACTTTTCTTTTCTAGGTTTGACTTTAAACTCCAGTTCTGTCCGGGTTCTCAGAATCGTAAGGCCGATGCCCTTTCCCGCTCATGGGAGCAAGAAAATGAGTCCGAGTCTGCAGACAAGCATCCTATTATTAATCCGTTGGCATTCTCCACGGTAGGGATGGACTCTACGCCTCCACCAGGGAAAAGTTTTGTTAAGCCAGTTCTAAGGAAGAAGCTCATGCATTGGGCCCATGCTTCCCGTTTTGCTGGACATACAGGCATTCAGAAAACCCTTGAATTTATTTCTAGGTCCTACTGGTGGCCAACTCTGAAGAAGGACGTTATGGAATTTATTGCCTCCTGCCCAAAGTGTGCCCAACACAAAGTCTCCCGCCAGTCGCCTGCGGGGCAACTGGTTCCATTATCTGTTCCCCGTCGACCTTGGACCCATTTGTCGATGGACTTTGTTTCCGATCTACCTATCTGCAACAAGTTTAATACCATCTGGGTGGTAGTTGACCGGTTCACCAAGATGGCACATTTCATCCCTCTCACCGGTCTTCCGTCAGCTTCCAAGTTGGCTCAAGTGTTTATACAAGAGATCTTCCGACTTCACGGTCTTCCTGAAGAGATCATCTCGGATCGTGGAGTACAATTTGTAGCCAAATTTTGGCGAAGTTTGTGTCAAGCCCTCCAAGTCAAGTTAAAGTTTTCCACGGCTTACCATCCTCAGACCAATGGTCAAACCGAGAGGGTGAATCAGGACTTGGAGGCCTTCCTCCGTATATATGTGTCTTCCTCTCAAGATGACTGGGTTCAACTCCTTCCTTGGGCCGAGTTCAGCCACAACAATCAATACCATTCCTCATCTTCTTCTACACCATTCTTCATTAATTATGGATTCCACCCTAAAGTCCCAGAATTCCAACCGCTTCCCGCAACTTCTGTTCCAGCAGTGGATGTCACCTTGCGTCAGTTTTCAAATAACTGGAGGAACGTCCGCGTAGCCCTGCTTAAAGCCTCATTCAGGTATAAGAAGTTTGCCGATAGGAAGCGTAGAGCGGTTCCTGCTCTCAAGGTGGGTGATCGTGTGTGGCTGTCCACGAAGAATTTGAGGTTGAGAGTTCCCAGCATGAAATTTGCACCTCGCTACATCGGACCCTTCAAGATTGAACAAGTCATCAATCCTGTTGCCTACAGGTTACAGTTACCATCCTTCTTGAAAATACCCAGGACATTTCATGTTTCTTTGTTGAAACCGCTGATCCTGAATCGGTTTCATTCCGCACTTCCTCCAGCTCCCAAAGTTCAGACTCAACGGGGAGTCGAGTACGAGGTGGCCAAGATTTTGGACTCACGTTTCCGTTACGGTCAGTTACAATACCTCATTGACTGGAAGGGCTATGGTCCTGAAGAACGCTCTTGGACCAATGCCTCAGACGTCCATGCTCCTGCCTTGGTCCGAAATTTCCACGCAAAGTTTCCTTTAAAGCCTAAGAAGTGTCCTGGGGCCACTCCTAAAGGGGGGGGTGCTGTCACGATCCGGGTATCTGGACGCCATTACTTACCCTTCAGATGCCTCCTAAGGCTGGCTCAGCGTTCCAGGACCGGATCCCGCTGTTCCTGAGTTTCCACATGCAGAATGTCAGAGTGGTGATTTCATCAGCCGCGGCCTCCGCTGTGCCCGCGTGGTTAAATGTGCGCTTGTCAGTCTGGCGTCTCCTGTGGCCGGTGTCGCCATTACTGTTTCAATTCTCACATGGATTACAAACCAAACTTCCCTCCAAGTGTCTGCATGGGCGCAGCCATCTTGGATTTTGTCATCTGATTATTTCCACCAATCTGCTGTCTGTATTGTTGATTTGCATAATTGCCTAGCCAACCCCTTCCTTGCTGCAGGTATAAGTATGCTGTGCCTGAGCAAGGAAGGCGTCAGTGCTTTGGTTGTCTAACCTAGTTCCAGTTTGTCTCTCTCCTGTGGTTGTCTTCCAGGTTCCAGCTCCTGTCTCCAGACTTCTGCTATAGAGACCCGCACCAGCATTCCATCTGCGGTGTAGCCTGACTCTCCGATCCATTCTGGACTCACCTGTTTCCAGCTACAACAATCACCTGCTTCCAGCCCAGCTTCCAGCAGTGTACAGCTTCTCTTAAAGGGCCGGTGTCCTTTCTGCAGTTTACCACTCTCCACCGGTATTATTATTTCACCGCTCTCAAACAATCACCTGCTTCCAGCCCAGCTTCCAGCAGTGTATAGCTTCTCTTAAAGGACCGGTGTCCTTTTCTGCAGTTTACCACTCTCCACCGGTATTATTATTTCACCGCTCTCAAACTCCAAACTTCATTATTATTTCACCGCTCTCAAACAATCACCTGCTTCCAGCCCAGCTTCCAGCAGTGTATAGCTTCTCTTAAAGGGCCGGTGTCCTTTTCTGCAGTTTACCACTCTCCACTGGTATTATTATTTCACCGCTCTCAAACTCCAAACTTCATTATTATTTCATCGCTCTCAAGTTCGTTTATTATTTAACTGGTTCCAGCCAGTATCCACTCCGTACCAACAACAGTCTGGTTCCAGCCAGTATTCACAGCAGCCGTTTTACCTTCAGCAGCCCAGCCTTTCCTGGAACATCAGCTGGTACGATCCTGGGTTCTCTCCACTGCTACAGTCAGGCCTGGTAAGGACTTTCCAACTAGAAGATTATAAGAACTGTCTCACACTACCAGTGCCTGTGGCCCTTGCCACCCTGTAGTACCCAGGAATTGTATTTATCCTCTGTTGACTTTTATATGTTTCCTTTTACTGCTGCTGTGTTACGGAGTTTGTCATAATAAACATCATTGACTTTTATCCTGGTTGTCGTGGTCACGCCTTCGGGCAGTTATTCTACATGTTACTTACATGTCTAGGGGTCTGATACAACCTCCCAGGTTCCGTTACATCTCAGCCCCTACAACTGAGGCTGCCTCCCGTCAGCTCAGGCCCTCAGTTGTGACAGGGAGCAACAGCCATTTGAGGTCCACTAAGTCCGGAGGATCAAACGGGGGCTTATGTAGTGCCTGGAGGACCACTAACAAGTCCCATAGAGCCACTGGAGGGACAAAGGGAGTTTGAATACAAAATACACTTTAAAAAAAAGTGCGAACATCAGGCAGTGGAGCAATTCTTTGCTAGAACCGGACAGACAGAGCAGAGACGTGCACTTTCAAAAGATGCCAGGCAGAGTATGAGATCCAGATTGGAGAAAGGCAAGGTCCTCGGAAACCCAAAAAACCAGAGGGTCATAGTGTCTACTAGCACACCACTGGAAGTATGTATGCCACACACAGTAACAGATACACGTGGAGGCCGGCTTCCTTGCACTGAGCATGGTTTCACAGAGCGGGAGAAGCCTTTGGACCTTAGGAAGGATGACTTGAGCCATGCCGTCAAAGACAGACGAGCCATGGGTGCAGAAAAGGACTTTGAGACAACAGGTCTGTCCAGAGACACCATAAAGCCCCCAGGGTCCATTTCTGAGGGTTTTCATATGAAACCTGAGCACTCGGATAAACTTGTTCAGGGACTTGAGGTTGAGGATAGGTCGATGAGACCCATTCGGTTTCTGAACCATTTCAAGGGTAGAGTAAAACCCCATAGCTAGCTGTGCCAAAGGGAACAGGATTACCATTCCTGAGTGCAGCAGAGATTGAATCGCCATCTGGAGGGCCAGGGCTTTGCTCGGCTCTGATGGAGGGCATGTACAAAAGAACTGCCGGGGGAGGGGGTGGGGTCAGGTCTCAGGAATGAAAGTGTACCCGTGTGAGACCACTTCAAGCACGCAGGTGTCTGTGGTGGTCTGATGCCAGGACTGTGCAAAGTGAAGAAGTCTTCCTCCCACCCTGGAATCCCCCAGGAGGCAGCCCACCCTGTCAGGCCGAGTGTTTATCTTCAGACTTGATGGCTGGAAGTCCGGTAGCCCAGGCCTGTTTTGCTCTGGCCTTGGAGGCCTTTGTGGAAGTCGACTGCCAAGGAAAGAACTGTCCTTTAACTTTGCTTTGGGATCGAAAGGACTGAAAGGAAGATGTCCGAGGCTTCGGGGTAGATGCTGAGGGCAGGAAATCAGTTTTAGAGGCTGCCAGAGTAGCCACTATTTTGTCCAATTCTGTGCCAAACAGGATCTTCCCAATGTAAGTCAGTGATTTGAGGGCCTTCTTGGAGTCTGAATCAGCTTTCAAAGAGCATAACCAGATGTTTTGGTGAGCTACTACTCCTTCACCTAAGTAGGAGGCTGCTTCCCTAATATGCAAAATGTGGGACAGCTGTTACTGGGAAACATCAGAGGGAAGGCTTTCCTCCAGAGCCTCTACCCAGCTTTCAATGGCCTTAGCCACCCAGGCAGCGGCCATAGATGGTCAAGTAATAGCTCCTGTAAGAGAATAGACAGATTTGAGACAAGTTTCAATCTTCCTATCCGTAGTCTCCTTCAGGGAAGATGCTGTCGGGATCGGTAAAGTAGAGCTTTTAACCAGGCTTTTGCCCCTTGGGGGAACCTCCCATTTAGCACAATCACCAGCTGGGAGAGGGTAAAAAGCAGCCAGGCGGTTTGGTATCTAGAACTTCTTACTAGGGGTACTTCATGCTTCACGCATGAGGTCAGTAAGCTGATCTGACTGAGCAAATTCAGCCTTTATTACCTCCTGGCGTTTGAATAGCAGGGCTTTAAGGGGGGTACTCACGGAGCGATATTCTTTTTTTTTTTTCTCAAAAGTTTTTTATTGACCGGTGAGGTAACAATAGAACAAAATGAACAAAATGATACAGCATACATTACATAACCATTGTAGCATATACATTTAATAACAATAATTATAATTATACTCCGTGTAAGCCCTAGGTAATACTAGTGTCAGAACAGTAGAGGAAGTGAATCAATATCAAAATTGGAAGAGATCTGGCTGGTATGTGGAAGCGGTATAGAGCCTTAAGCTCAAAAGGGGGATACGGAGTCCAGGGTCTCTAGCAAGTACCACTTAGTGTCTTTGAAACATTTCCGTAGGGCTTCCTTTGTAACCTGGGGGAGGGTCTGGACATAGGGTAGCCAAATATGGAAGTATTTCTCGGTCAGTTTGTCTTTCTGTAAAGCGGTATTGGTCCAGTCTAGATGGAATAGATAAGAGATCCTAGGGTGTAATAGTGAGATGGGGATATGATCAGTGGAGATCCATTGTGAAAGGATCGTCTTTTTGGTAGCGGCCGCTAGTTTAATTAATAAAATACGTTGTCCCTTGGACAGATCGGTGTTAGGTGGTTTCGGGAATATGCCCACGTCTTAGTGATGGTAAACTGTAACTGTAAGTCGGTCGTGATATATGATTGGAGTGCCTGCCAAAGTGTACCACAGACAGTGTACAAGGTCTGCCTCTGGGGCAGTGCACTTGAAACAGTGAGATGAGGGGGCTGCTCCGATGAGGTATCGTAGCTTGGGAGTGACATATGCTCTATGTAGAATTTTCTGGTGCATTTCTGAGTATGAAACTGAGCCTAGTGTTTTATCTAAGTAGGTGTTGGCCTCTAGAATCAGTTTCATGGTGAGATCTGGGAATTCCAGTTTCCATTTTAGGAGGCCCACTGAGCCGGATTCCACGTTTAATAGAGTGCGGGAGTGTGTGTATATGAGCGCTGTGAGAAAATTGCCATTTGGGGTGAGTCGTAGTGTTTTGTCCAGGGTATGGGAGGTGTCTTGCCTAGATAGCAAAGATGTAACCTTTTGTACATAGCTACATGCTTGAAGAAAGGGAAAGAATGGGATTCGTAAGGATGGAAAACGTGCCATAATTTGGGAGTGTGTAAGTAGGGTCAGAGTTTCGGTGTGCAGAAAATGATGAATGTATTTTAGACCTCCTTCATACCAAGTCTGAAAAAATAAGAATTGACTCACCGGTAATTCTATTTCTCGTAGTCCGTAGTGGATGCTGGGAACTCCGTAAGGACCATGGGGAATAGCGGGCTCCGAAGGAGGCTGGGCACTCTAGAAAGATTTATGACTACCTGGTGTGCACTGGCTCCTCCCACTATGACCCTCCTCCAAGCCTCAGTTAGGACACTGTGCCCGGACGAGCAGACATAATAAGGAAGGATTTAGAATCCCGGGTAAGACTCTTACCAGCCACACCAATCACACCGTACAACTCGTGATACTATATCCAGTTTGACAGTATGAAAACAACTGAGCCTCTCAACAGATGGCTCAACAATAACCCTTTAGTTAACAATAACTATTTACAAGTATTGCAGACAATCCGCACTTGGGATGGGCGCCCAGCATCCACTACGGACTACGAGAAATAGAATTACCGGTGAGTAAATTCTTATTTTCTCTAACGTCCTAGTGGATGCTGGGAACTCCGTAAGGACCATGGGGATTATACCAAAGCTCCCAAACGGGCGGGAGAGTGCGGATGACTCTGTAGCACCGAATGAGAGAACTCCAGGTCCTCCTCAGCCAGGGTATCAAATTTGTAGAATTTTGAAAATGTGTTTGCCCCTGACCAAGTAGCTGCTCGGCAAAGTTGTAAAGCCGAGACCCCTCGGGCAGCCGCCCAAGATGAGCCCACCTTCCTTGTGGAATGGGCATTTACAGATTTTGGCTGTGGCAGGCCTGCCACAGAATGTGCAAGCTGAATTGTACTACAAATCCAGCGAGCAATAGACTGCTTAGAAGCAGGAGCACCCAGCTTGTTGGGTGCATACAGGATAAACAGCGAGTCAGATTTTCTGACTCCAGCCGTCCTGGAAACATATATTTTCAGGGCCCTGACAACGTCTAGCAACTTGGAGTCCTCCAATTCACTAGCAGCCGCCGGCACCACAATAGGCTGGTTCAGGTGAAACGCTGACACCACCTTAGGGAGAAATTGGGGACGAGTCCTCAACTCTGCCCTATCCATATGGAAAATCAGATAAGGGCTTTTACATGATAAAGCCGCCAATTCTGACACTCGCCTGGCTGAAGCCAAGGCTAATAACATGACCACTTTCCACGTGAGATATTTTAGATCCACGGTTTTTAGTGGCTCAAACCAATGTGATTTTAAGAAACTCAACATCACGTTGAGATCCCAAGGTGCCACCGGAGGCACAAACGGGGGCTGAATATGCAGCACTCCTTTTACAAAAGTCTGAACTTCAGGTACTGAAGCTAGTTCTTTTTGAAAGAAAATCGACAGAGCCGAGATCTGTACTTTAATGGAGCCTAGTTTTAGGCCCATATCCACTCCTGCTTGCAGGAAATGCAGAAATCGACCTAGTTGGAATTCCTCTGTTGGGGCCTTATTGGCCTCGCACCATGCAACATATTTTCGCCATATGCGGTGATAATGCGTTGCCGTAACATCTTTCCTGGCCTTAATAAGCGTAGGAATGACTTCTTCCGGAATACCCTTTTCCTTTAGGATCCGGTGTTCAACCGCCATGCCGTCAAACGCAGCCGCGGTAAGTCTTGGAACAGACAGGGCCCCTGCTGTATCAGGTCCTGTCTGAGCGGTAGAGGCCACGGGTCCTCTGAGAGCATCTCTTGAAGTTCCGGGTACCACGCTCGTCTTGGCCAATCCGGAACCACGAGAATTATGTTTACTCCTCGCTTTCTTATTATTCTCAATACCTTTGGAATGAGAGGCAGAGGAGGGAACACATAAACCGACTGGTACACCCACGGTGTCACTAGAGCATCCACAGCTATCGCCTGAGGGTCCCTTGACCTGGCGCAATATCTTTTTAACTTTTTGTTGAGACGGGACGCCATCATGTCCACCTGTGGTTTTTCCCAACGGTTTACCAGCATCTGGAAGACTTCTGGGTGAAGTCCCCACTCTCCCGGGTGGAGGTCGTGTCTGCTGAGGAAGTCTGCTTCCCAGTTGTCCACTCCCGGAATGAACACTGCTGACAGTGCTAGTACATGATTCCCCGCCCATCTGAGAATTTTTGTGGCTTCTGCCATCGCCATCCTGCTTCTTGTGCCGCCCTGTCGATTTACATGGGCGACTGCCGTGATGTTGTCTGACTGGATCAGCACCGGCTGGTGTAGGAGCAGGGCTTTTGCTCGACTTAGGGCATTGTAGATGGCCCTTAGTTCCAGAATATTTATGTGAAGGGAAGTCTCCTGACTCGACCATAGTCCTTGGAAGTTTCTTCCCTGTATGACTGCCCCCCAGCCTCGAAGGCTGGCATCCGTGGTCACCAGGACCCAGTCCTGTATTCCGAACCTGCGGCCCTCTAGAAGATGGGCACTCTGCAGCCACCACAGTAGAGACACCCTGGTTCTTGGAGACAGGGTTATTAAGCGATGCATCTGAAGATGCGATCCGGACCACTGGTCCAACAGGTCCCACTGAAAGATTCTGGCATGGAACCTGCCGAAGGGAATTGCTTCGTAAGAAGCTACCATCTTTCCCAGGACCCGTGTGCAGCGATGCACTGATACCTGTTTTGGTTTCAGGAGGTCTCTGACTAGAGATGACAACTCCCTGGCTTTCTCCTCCGGGAGAAACACTTTCTTCTGTACTGTTTCCAGAATCATACCCAGGAACAGTAGTCGTGTCGTCGGAACCAGCTGTGACTTTGGGATATTCAGAATCCAGCCGTGCTGGTGCAGCACCTCCTGAGATAGTGCTACTCCCACCAACAACTGTTCCTTGGACCTCGCTTTTATTAGGAGATCGTCCAAGTACGGGATAATTAAAACTCCCTTTCTTCGAAGGAGTATCATCATTTCCGCCATAACCTTGGTAAATACCCTCGGTGCCGTGGACAGTCCAAACGGCAGCGTCTGGAATTGGTAATGGCAATCCTGTACCACAAATCTGAGGTACTCCTGGTGAGGATGGTAAATGGGGACATGCAAGTAAGCATCCTTGATGTCCAGGGATGCCATGTAATCCCCCTCGTCCAGGCTTGCAATAACCGCCCTGAGCGATTCCATCTTGAACTTGAATTTCTTTATGTATGTGTTCAAGGATTTCAAATTTAGAATGGGTCTCACCGAACCGTCCGGTTTCGGTACCACAAATAGTGTGGAATAATAACCCCGGCCTTGTTGAAGTAGGGGTACCTTGATTATCACCTGCTGGGAATACAGCTTGTGAATTGCCGCTAGCACCGCCTCCCTGTCTGAGGGAGCAATCGGCAAGGCAGATTTTAGGAACCGGTGGGGTGGGGACGCCTCGAATTCCAGCTTGTACCCCTGAGATACTATTTGCAGGATCCAGGGATCCACCTGTGAGCGAACCCACTGATCGCTGAAATTTTTGAGGCGACCCCCCACCGTACCTGGCTCCGCCTGTGGAGCCCCACCGTCATGCGGCGGACTTGGAAGAAGAAGCGTGGGAGGACTTTTGCTCCTGGGAACCTGCTGTTTGTTGCAGCCTTTTTCCCGTACCTCTGCCTCTGGACAGAAAGGACCCGCCTTTTCCACGCCTGTTTTTCTGGGTCCGAAAGGACTGAACCTGATAAAACGGCGCCTTTTTAGGCTGTGAGGGGACATGGGGTAAAAATGCTGACTTCCCAGACGTTGCTGTGGAAACTAGGTCCGAGAGACCATCCCCAAATAATTCCTCACCCTTATATGGTAACACTTCCATGTGCTTTTTTGAATCTGCATCTCCTGTCCACTGGCGAGTCCATAAGCCTCTCCTAGCAGAAATGGACAATGCACTTACTTTAGATGCCAGTCGGCAGATTTCCCTTTGTGCATCTCTCATATAGAAGACTGAGTCTTTTATATGGTCTATGGTTAACAGGATCGTGTCTCTGTCTAATGTGTCAATATTTTCTGACAGTTTATCTGACCACGCAGCGACAGCACTGCACATCCAAGCTGACGCAATAGCTGGCCTAAGTATAATGCCTGTGTGTGTAAATACAGACTTCAGGATCGCCTCCTGCTTTCTATCAGCAGGTTCCTTGAGGGCGGCCGTATCCGGAGACGGTAGTGCCTTTTAGACAAACGTGTGAGCGCTTTATCCACTCTAGGGGGTGTTTCCCAACGTGACCTATCCTCTGGCGGGAAAGGGAACGCCATTAGTACCTTCTTAGGAATTACCAATTTTTTTTATCAGGGAAAGCCCACGCTTCTTCACACACTTCATTTAATTCATCTGATGGGGGAAAAACTACGGGTAGTTTTTTCTCTCCAAACATAATACCCTTTTTAGTGGTACCTGTAGTTATATCAGAAATGTGTAACACCTCTTTCATTGCCTCAATCATGCAGTGAATGGCCTTAGTGGGCATCAGGTTAGACTCATCGTCGTCGACACTGGTGTCAGTATCAGTGTCGACATCTGGGTCTGCTTGAGGTAGCGGGCGTTTTAGAGCCCCTGACGACCCATGCGACGCCTGGGCAGGCACGAGCTGAGAAGTCGGCTGTCCCACATTTGGCATGTCGTCGATTTTCTTATATAAGGAGTCTATACGTGCACTCATTACTTTCCATAAGCCCATCCACTCAGGTGTCTGCCCCGCAGGGGGTGACATCCCTTCTAAAGGCATCTGCTCCGCCTCCACATCATTATCCTCATCAAACATGTCGACACAGCCGTACCGACACACCGCACACACACAAGGAATGCTCCGAATGAGGACAGGACCCACAAAAGCCCTTTGGGGGGACAGAGTGAGAGTATGCCAGCACACACCAGAGCGCTATATAATGCAGGGACTAACTGAGTTATGTCCCCTATAGCTGCTTTTTATACTATATATATATATATATATATATATATATATATATATATATATTGCGCCTAAATTTAGTGCCCTCCCTCTCTGTTTTTACCCTGTTCTGTAGTGTAGACTGCAGGGGAGAGCCAGGGAGCTTCCTTCCAGCGGATCTGTGAAGGAGAAATGGCGCCAGTGTGCTGCAGGAGATAGCTCCGCCCCTTTTCCGCGGACTATTCTCCACATATATAGCCTCTGGGACTATATATTGTGGAGTTTTTGCCAGTTCCCCCCCAGCGCCCTGCACCCTCAGTGACCGGAGTATGAAGTGTGTATGAGGAGCAATGGCGCACAGCTGCAATGCTGTGCGCTACCTTGGTGAAGACTGATGTCTTCTGCCGCCGTTTTTCCGGACCTCTTCTTGCTTCTGGCTCTGTAAGGGGGACGGGGGCGCGGCTCCGGGACCGAACACCAAGGACTGGGCCTGCGGTCGATCCCTCTGGAGCTAATGGTGTCCAGTAGCCTAAGAAGCCCAATCCGGCTGCAAGCAGGCGAGTTCGCTTCTTCTCCCCTTAGTCCCTCGCTGCAGTGAGCCTGTTGCCAGCAGGTCTCACTGAAAATAAAAAACCTAAACTATACTTTCTTTCTAAGGGCTCAGGAGAGCCCCTAGTGTGCATCCAACCTCGGCCGGGCACAAGATCTAACTGAGGCTTGGAGGAGGGTCATAGTGGGAGGAGCCAGTGCACACCAGGTAGTCATAAATCTTTCTAGAGTGCCCAGCCTCCTTCGGAGCCCGCTATTCCCCATGGTCCTTACGGAGTTCCCAGCATCCACTAGGACGTTAGAGAAATGGGGGATGTAGTGTGAGGCTTGAAGTCTGGGTTACCCCAGAGAGGTAGGAACAGCGATATATATTGTGATATCTTTAGTCTTGAGCGAATCTGTCACCAGGCAGCACAGGTAGAGGAGACAAGTATATTGTCTGCCACACAGTGTGGTATGGAAGTAGGGGTGGTGTGTAATAGCGACACCAAGGTCTGAGAGGGAGTAAAAGATTGTTCCAGGTGTGTGTTGGCATATATGTCTCGACCGCCAATCCAGTCTAAAGCGATCCTGTAGTTGGCTGCTAAGGCATATGAGTGAAGGCACGGTAAATTTAAGCCTCCAACGGAGCGATATTCTAAGCAATCTGACTAGATTGCTTAGAATTTAAGCATTATCGCTCCGTGTGTACCCCCCCTACAGCGATAGCGATGCGCAGCCCCGAGCATCGCTTTAGCGGGTCGCTCACTTCACCCGCTGGGTGAAATGAGCGCCCCCCTCCCCGTCTCCCCCCGCACGCTCAGCACACATCTCTCCCACATCGGCCCGTCTATATGGGCCTTAAGGTTTTGGTGCTGGCTCCTCCTCTTCTATTTGTGGAATGGATTTGACAGCCCTTACTAGCGCAGGTATAGCCAATGTAGAATGACGCTCCTACTCACCTGAGGGAGGTCCAGGGAGAGAGACGTCTGCCTCATCCATCTCCTCAGAGGACCCCTCAAAATCTGAAAAGTTGCCATCCTCACAGTCTACGCATAGTACGCCTAGTTGCTTTAGTAGTTATGGGTCTCTTAACCTGTAACATCTGCTGAAATGTGACAGAAGTTTCAGCCAGATTCTGGACTGAGTGAAATAGTACATACAGCCAGTCAGGAGCATGGAGGTGACCGGTAAAGCACCTGCTGTGGGAATTCCATAGGGGGTGGTAAAATTAGAGCTGCTAAGCAGTCCGCTATCTGCGCTAAAACGTGAAAAGGAAAACACCCCATGGGGGAGTCATGAACAGGGGCTGGTGGGGCAGGTTGGTTAGTGTGGATATCGCAAGATGCACACAGACTGTCCTGTACAATGTTCTGAGGGGATAATCCAGCTGAACAAGACCTGCATGAGACCAGCATAAGAGCAGCAGCCTCCTTGTTATAAGGTATAAGGTGACAAAGAAAATCAGACAGCAGAGAAAGCGCAAGTCACATACAATGCAGAAAAAAAAACAAAATAAAATAAAAATATATAGAAGCAGGAAGCTGCTGTGAAATCGCGCCCTGAGCTGGGTGAGGGGCCGTTGGGCGAGAGCTGGCCTCCACTATGCTGACATTAACCTCCAGGGGGGGCCACTGGCCTCAGCAAACCCCAGCGCCAGGACTGTAAATGCCCTGGTGGACTAGTGGGGTCCCAGATGATCTAGGGTTCACATCAGCGCCTCCAGTCCATCTCCAAGTCCGGAGGTGAGTGTGTGCAAAAGATGCATGGTTCATGCCTTACCTGTCCCCCACCATACTCCGGCCGCAGTCTGGGCTGTCCCCAGGGAGCCAGCTAGCAAAGCTCCTAGGTGCCCACCAGAATCACCAGACCTGTTAGTGGTTACAGTTGAAGGAGCATCAGCGCTGGCGTCCTTAGGACTGCCTAGTTCTGCTTGCTCTGATGAGTAAAAAGAAATTAAAACATAAAATAAAAGCTTAGATAAAAGCCAATGTTTAACGGGTACATCCAGCTCCTGCTGGCACAAAAACGAAACTGGATAGCTTAGGCTAGGGGCAGGGTAGGACTGGAGCATCCTGGGAGTTCTAAACGCTTTAACTGTTTGGTGCCTGGTCCTATGCTACCACCTACACCCCAATGTCTCTCCTTGTGGAGACTATGTATCCTGAAGAAGTCACGTTTGCTTTTGGTTCCCTTTCTTTTTTGGGTTAAAAAAATAAAATAAATTTAACTGTAGAAATGTGTAAAAAGACCAATGGTGTTTTCTTGAAATACAAAGTCTTCGACAAGCAGTCCCCACTACTCCTTGTGTACTCTAGTTATACTACAGAACAGGTATTTTTTTTTCCCCATCTGCAGGCCCGGCTTGTGTGGTCATAGTACAGAAAGTGAGTAGGTCCAGCTGTACAATTATGAGGCATCAGATGTGTGTTAAGACAATGAATGGAAAGACAATTTAGAGTTTACATTTTTTTATTGTTTTAAACAAACTCATATAGGTTTTAAAACAAGCTAGAGATTCATGATGTGCCAAACATTTAGTATTTCAGCATGAATTGTCAGTTGTAACAGCAGGAGAACTGCGATTACACCGCTGCCTAGAAGGTCATACAAAGCATTTCTACTTATAAATATATACAAATCAGCACAAGCTTATTTCCTGTACCACAGAAGGATTTTCTTCTCTCTCTTGATCTTCTTTTGCAGCTGTAGGATGCCGTATAGGAGAGCTTCAGCAGTAGGAGGACAGCCTAGAAAAGAGATCTCATCATAGAAAATAGGATTTTAATTACCTACCAGTAAATCCTTTTCTCGTAGTCCGTAGGGGATACTGGGAATCCATTTAGTACCATGGGTCCACTAGGAGCCATGGGCACTATAAGAAACTGATAGCATGCGCTGGCTCCTCCCTCTATGCCCCTCCTACCAGACTCAATCTAGGAAACTGTGCCCGAGGAGACGGACATACTTTGAGAGAAGGATAGATAAGGAAAGTGGTGAGATTACGAACCAACACACAAAACAAGAGGAGAGCCATGCTAACCAAACCTGAAACAGGAACAGCAACAGCTGAAAAAAATAGAATACTTAACCAAGTAACAGTGCAGGAAGAACGAAGCAACGGGCGGGCGCCCAGTATCCTTTACGGACTACGAGAAAAGGATTTACCGGTAATTAAAATCCTATTTTCTCTTACGTCCTAGGGGATACCGGGAATCCATTTAGTACCATGGGGAAGTACCAAAGCTCCAAAACCGGGTGGGACAGTGCAGAGGTTCCTGCAAAACCGATTTACCCAATTTTATTGGGATCATAGAGAACGAACAGCGAGTCGGATTTCCTGTGACGAGCTGTTTTCTTTACATACACCTTCAAAGCCCTCACAACATCCAAACACTTTGAAGTAGCAGAGGTGTCTGTAATCACAATAGGCTGGTTGTTGTGAAACGCAGACGCCACCTTAGGAAGAAATTGCGGATGAATTCTGAGTTCAGCTGTGTCCTCATGGAAAATTAGGTAGTGACTCTTGTGAGACAATGCGCCTAGCTCCGACACACGTCTTGCTGAAGCTAAGGCCAACAGTGTGACGGTCTTCCACGTAAGGTACTTTACGTCAAGCTCCTGTAACGGTGCATACCCGTCCGATTAGAGGAACTGCAGCACTAAATTGAGATCCCAAGGTGCCGTGGGAGGCACAAAGGGAGGTTGGATGTGCAGAACACCTTTCAAGAATGTCTGGACCTCAGGGAGAGAAGCCAATTGTTTCTGAAAGAAAATAGACAAGGCCGAAATCTGGACTTTTATGGAGCCTAGACATAGACCCACATCCACTCATGACTGCAGAAAAAGCAGGAAACGTCCCAGATGAAATTCCACCGCAGAATATTGTCTGCTCTCACACCAAGAGACATACGTCTTCCAAATACGGTGGTAATGTTTAGACGTTACCCCCTTCCTGCTTGGATCATAGGGGGTTATTCAGAGTTGATCGCTCGCTAGCAGTTTTTAGCAGCCCTGCAAACGCTATGTCGCCTCCCACTGAGAGTGTATTTTAGCAGAAGTGCGAATGAAAGGATCGCAGAGTGGCTACAAAGTTTTTTTGGGCAGTTTCAGAGTAGCTCAAAACCTACTCAGCGCTTGCGATCACTTTAGACCATTCAGTTCCTGTTTTGACGTCAAACACGCCCTGCGTTCGCCCAGCCACGCCTGCGTTTTTCCAAACACTCCCTGAAAATGGTCAGTTGACACCCAAAAACGCCCACTTCGTGTTACTCTGCAGCAAGCAGTGCGACTGAAAAGCATCACTAGACCTTGTGTGAAAACTACATCATTCGTTGTAATAGTACGTTGCGCATGCGCAGAAGTGCCTTTTTTTTGCCTCATCGCTGCATAGTGAACGAATGCAGCTAGCGATCAACTCGGAATGACCACCATAGTCGGGATGACCTGGTCAGGAATCCCTCTCCTGGCTAGAATCAGCCGTTCAACTTCCATGCCGTTAAACGTA
Organism: Pseudophryne corroboree; assembly: GCF_028390025.1. Taxonomy (NCBI): domain Eukaryota; kingdom Metazoa; phylum Chordata; class Amphibia; order Anura; family Myobatrachidae; genus Pseudophryne; species Pseudophryne corroboree. The sequence goes on from NC_086444.1 coordinate 599,325,983, forward strand.
GCCGCGGTAAGTCTTGATAGACAAACGGGCCCTGTTGCAGAAGATCCTCGCAAAGAGTTCGAGGCCACAGATCTTCGAGGAGCATCTCGAGATCCGCATACCATGCCCTTCGCGGCCAATCCGGAGCAATGAGTATTGCTTGAACCTTTTACCTTTTTATTATTTTTAGAATTCTTGGGATGAGAGGAAGTGGAGAAACACGTACACCAGCTGGTAGACCCACGCAGTTGTCAGTGTCTACCGCCACTGCTTGTGGGTCCCTCGACCTGGAAGAATACCGCTTGAGCTTCTTGTTGAGTCGAGAGGCCATCATGTCGATTTGTGGATATCCCCACCAATGTGTCAACCACCAGAACTACTCCGGATGAAGGCCCCACCCCCGGGTGCAGGTCGTGTCTGCTGAGGAAGTCTGCTTCCCAGTTGTCTACTCCCGGAATGAAGACCGCTGACAACGCCACGGCGTGTTTTTCCGCCCAGAGGAGAATTCTTGACGGCTCTTCTTTTTGTTTCGCCCTGTCGGTTTATGTATGTCACTGCAGTCACATTGTCCGACTGGACCTGAATAGCCTGATCCTGAAGGAGAGATGAGGCCTAAAGAAAGGCATTGTATATAGCCCTGAGTTCCAGGATGTTTCTTGAAAAGACGACTTCCTGACTTGACCATCTTCCCTGAAACTGCACCCCTTGGGTGACTGCGCCCCAACCTCTGAGGCGTGTGTCTGTGGTTAGGAGAATCCAATTCTGAATCCCGAACCTCCGACCCTTGACTAGGTGAGAAGTCTGTAGCCACCATAAGAGGGAGAATCCTGGCTTTTGGCGACAGACGTATCCTCTGGTGCATGTGAAGTTGCGATCCGGACCATTTGTCCAATAGATATAGTTGGAAGGGCCTCACATGAAACCTTCCGTACTGAAGCGCCTCGTAAGAGGCCACCATTTTCTCCAGAAGGCGAAGGCAGCCCAAACCATCGACTGGATTACCATAGCCTTTTCCAAGGGAAGGAACACTCTCTGAGACCCGGAGTCCAGTATCATTCCCAGGAAAGGAAGCCTCTGTGTCGGTTCAAGGTGAGATTTTGGTAGGTTCAGAATCCACCCGTGATCCAGGAGTAGTCTGGTTGAGAGGCCAATGCTGTCCAACCACCGCTCCCTGGACGGTGCCTTTATCAGAAGATCGTCCAGGTACGGAATTATGTTCACTCCGTGTTTGCGGAGTAGAAACATCATCTCTTCCATCACTTTGGTGAACACTCTCGGTGCCGTGGAGAGACCAAATGGTAGGGCCTGGAACTGGTAGTGACAGTCCTGCAGTGCAAACCGTAGATAAGCCTGATGAGGCGGCCAGATCGGAATGTGAAGGTATGCATCTTTGATATCCAGAGACACTAGGAATTCCCCCTCCCCCAGACCTGAGATCACCGCTCTCAGAGACTCCATCTTGAATTTTAACACTCGTAAGTACAGGTTCAACGACTTGAGGATCAGAATCGGCCTCACCGAACCGTCCGGTTTCAGTACTACAAACAAGTTGGAATAGTACCCCTTGTTTTGCAGATGAGGTGGAACTGGAACAATGACCTGGGTCTGTACCAGTTTTTGAATGGTGTCCTGTAAAGCTATTACTTGTCTCTTGTAAAACTGGTAAACCTGATTTGAAGAATCTGTGAGGTGGGAGCTCTTGGAACTCCAGTCTGTAGCCCCTCGGAAATACGATCTATGACCTAGGGATCCTGGCATGATGTTGTCCAGATGGGACTGAAGAATTTTCGCTGGGCTCCCACCTGCCAGTCTTCCAGGCATCTCGGTCCACCGTCATGCTGAAGGTTTTGAGGAAGCAGAGCTTGTGCCCCATTCCTGTGAACTGGCAGTTACTGGTTTGTGTGGTTTACCTGTAGCGCCTCTGGTGGCGGTAGAGGAACCTCTGGGCTTGCCCCTAAACTTGGCAGTTCGAAAGGACTGTAAATTGGGTCCTGAGTAGGCCTTCCTAGCCAGGGGAGCTGCAGAAGGAAGGTATGTGGACTTAACTGCATTAGCTTTGGAGATCCATTTGTCTAGTTCATCCCCAAATAAGGCTTTGCCTGTGAAAGGTAGGCCTTCCATGCCTTTCCTGGAGTACGCATCGGCAGTCCACTGGCATAGCCATAGGCCCCTGCGTGCAAAACAATCTCCCCTTGAGATAAGGTATCTAACCCCTCAATTAGGTTACCCGACCATTTAGCAGTGGCTCGCGTAGTCCACCCACATGCTATACTGGGCCTCTGGGCCACCCCCACAGCTGTATATAAAGATTTGAGCGTAGTCTCAATCTTGCGGTCAGCCGCGTCTTTCAGGGAGGTTGCACCCAGGACAGGCAATACAATTTTCCGTGAGAGCCTGGATACTGATGCATCCACTATTGGTGGATTTCCCATTTTCTCCTAGACTTGAGAGGAAAAGGAAAGGATGATAACAACCGTTTAGGGATTTGAAAGTTCCTATCAGGATTAACCCATGGTCCTTCGTATTCCTTTGAAAAGGATTTATTTTTTATATTAAAATAAGATTTCTCACTCTCCTCTGTCACCTTATCAGGGATATTCAGAACTTCTCTGATAGCTTCTACAATAGCTTCTATTCCCTGCGACAGAGTACCCTCCCTTACCCCTGAGTCCACCTCACCCTCCTCCATGTCTGACACGTCATCATCAGAGTCAGACTGGGCCAAAGTGCGTTTTTGCGGACAAATGGCAAGGGACTGAGACGCTGGTTTGGGTACAGAGTCTCTTTTCATAAACTAAGTCATAGATTTTCTTAAGTATTCCGTCTCTTTCTCAGTCCGAGATAACTTAGTAGAGATTGTGGAAATCATTCCCCTAATGGAGTCCAGCCATGCTGGTTCTGCCCCACTAGCCTGGGAAGGGACATTACATTTAGTACACACTGGTGAACCCCTTGGGGAAGAAGAACACTGTGCCTTACATGAAACACACTCTTTGCCTGGCATACTGTAACAGTGACAGCACACACACAGGAAAAGGTTAAATGCACAATTAACCTACAAAGAGCCCTTCCAGGGAGACACAGAGGGAGTATGGAACCAGCACACGGCGCCCTTAACGCTAATGCCAAGCTTAGCCGGGTCGCAGACTAAGTACCTAGATTAGGGACTTCGTACACTAACAATCGCTCCCCCTCTGCTATGACCCCATGGTACCGCTGAGGTAATCTGGAGTCTCTCTGGAGGAGCTGCGCATCCCTATCAGTCAGCGTCTGTGTCAGCTGCAGAGAGAAAATGGCGCTGGTGAGCTGCTGGATCCACTCACAGTGAAGCCCCGCCCCTTCAATGGTGCGCGGTCTTCCCGCACTTTTTTATATTGGCTGTATGTGTCTTGTGCATAAAATGGAGACAGACTCCTTTTATGGCTATGTTGCCAGTCTGCGTACTGTGTCCGCTGTTCAGCGTCTGTGTCCGTACACAGCGGGAGATGCAGTTCGCCCCATTTACAAGCTGTTCGTCTCCGTATCCACATGTCGCCATAATGGCCGGCGACCCGCTAACCGGGACGCCGGCTTAGTACTCCCCACTCTTCATTCTTCTGGCTCTGTTAGGGGTGGCGGCGTGTTGTGGGAATGTACGCTCGCCGTGGAGGGCTTGCAAATAGTTCCCTCAGGAGCTAGTGTCCTGTCAGCAGGGGAACGGGACCATTAACCCTGAGAGAGGTTGGGCCGTTCCCCTTCCCTTAGTCCCACAAAGCAGGCAGGCTGGTGCCATCCAGTCCTGCCTGAAAATAAACAGAAAATAAATGCAGAAAACTCTTCAGGAGCTTCAAGAGACGTGACCGGCTCCTCCGTGCACATTTTCTAAACAGAGTCTGGTAGGAGGGGTGTAGAGGGAGGAGCTAGCGCACACTATCAGTTTCTTAAAGTGCCCATGGTTCCTAGTGGACCAGTCTATACCCCATGGTACTAAATGGATTCCCAGTATCCCCTAGGACGTAAGAGAAAACCAGTCACAGGAGTGTAGAGTCTTTTCATATGTGTGAGTCAGTGTGTGAACATGCAGATGCTATGTTATAAGACAGGTTGTTTCTTAACAAAAACTGAACTGGACGCTATTTTAATAGCTACATTTTGTGAATGATATGTAGGCATTACTCTATATAAAAAGTACAATAAATGGGGGGCGAAAAATAAAATTAAAAGGGAGATTACCTGGAACATAGATATCAACTGGAACAATTCTGTCACAGCCTCTGACCACAGAGTATGAATAATGATAGTAGCCTCCTCCATTAGCACAGCTGTGGAACATGCAAGACAGGAAACTCATCTCCTACACATATTGTAGCATTTTTTTTTAATCGGTACATACACAAGACAATGCATGATAGCTAAAAACCAGTTATTTCCATGAAAGCACAAAATCAACAAAAAGAAAAATGTTTAAGAAAGCAATGCTTCTAAACGTATGTTTTTGAAACAAAGACATCCGGCTGAAATACGGTAAACCTATGGCTAGTATCAGTCACTTTCGAACACTGCGGTCTATAGCAGTGGTTCTGAATCTTCACCCTAAAGTTTTCCCTGTAGGTCATGATTTTTGAGGATTTAGGTCTATGGAAGCAGGTGGGGTAATTACTGAGCCAGCAAAATAGATGAACTCTAATGTACATGATTAATGAAATCCACAAAACATGACCCTTTGGTAGTACTTGAGGACTGGAACCACTACTATACAGTAATATAAATTAATGCATACGGCATGGATGGTGTAATAGTTAGGATTACTACCTCACAGCACTGAGGTCATGGTTTTAACTCCCACCATGGCCCTAACTATGTGGAGTTTGTATATACTTCCCGTACTTGTGTGGGTTTCCCCTGGGTACTCCAATTTTCTCCCACAGTCCAAAAGGGCAGACTAGATGGACCAAGTGATTCTTATCTGCCATCAAATTATGTTTGTGTGTTTAATAGTGGTGTCCTTTAACTATGCTAGGTTTATTCTAATATAATAGGGGTGTTCTAGAACTCTGCTTATTTAGCAGCTTCCTGTGCAATAGGAAAAGTTAAGTATTTACTGCATTTTTTCCTCCCTTCAAGCCTCAGACTGCGTACCTTTGTGGATGGGGAATACAAAAACAAAACAACAACAGCAACCTAAAATGCCCGTTTCACTAGCCTTATCGCACACGTACAAGAAATGAACAAAAATAAAATAAGAATCAACCATACTCCACGGTACCAAACTGGAGGAGGAAAAAGAAAGTACCCACCTGCCCATGGACACTACGTAACGTGGCTCAGGCATCTGATCATAAACCTGTGGACAGCAGAACATACATGCCAGTGATTACAAGATTACTGACAAAGTGTCATCAATGCCATTTAATACCGATAAAATGTAAATAGAACCATAACACAAATTATTGTGCATTTGTACACGATCACATAATCAACAATAACAACAGTCATTAAATAATCCAATGAAAACAGAAGATAGCTTCACCTTCCTTAGTGCAGGAGCCATCTTATTGGTGAGGGTACCAGCCACAATCATAACATCTGATTGCCTAGGACTAGCACGAAAAACCACACCAAATCTGTCCATGTCGTAACGTGGTGCAGCCATGTGCATCATCTCTACAGCACAACATGCCAGACCAAAGGTCATGGGCCACAGGGAGCTCTGGAGGCATAAACAGAAAGAAAACAGATGCAGTAAAGGCCCAGAACTCATTCTATTCTACACACACACACACAGTACATATGGCTAATTTGTGAGGATAGCTTTTTATGCAGCTAAAAATACCATTAAGCAGTTGCCATTATTTCTTAGAAACCAATTCTAATGAAGACACACATTTAACAGCGCTTTTATTTAAAATAAATAAATTATGGTTTTATTTTAGCGTTTCACATTACTTTGCTGTTGGGAGTCCAATCCTGGGATCAATGGGATCCCATGATTTTTAGCAAAAAAATGCCAGCATTTGAATGTCGGTATTAGGTTGCGCATATTTGTTTTTAGCCCTCAACCAACCATTGAGTCCGGAAGCATAGGGCATGGTTACCAGGTTTTACTAAAGTTGCGGGGTACTGGAGGACACACGTGGGCTTCTACTCCACGGTAACATGGGGGAGAAGAAGACTCCAGCAGCGGCTGCTGGGCGGCAGTAGTGAGGTCAGGGTGAAGGTGAACAAATAGAAGTTCAATGTGCTGGGCAGAAAGGTGAAGCACACCAAAGGGCTGCCGGGGGTGTCCTGCACCAACAGTCACTAAAGAAGGTGACTAAATGGTTTTATATGGACCCATTATATTCTTATCAGTCTGTCATTCCTACTGCTGTGGGACTACAAATCTCAGTACGCCCTGCAAGGACCTCAGAAGCAGCAAAGCGGCCCCTGCTCTGTCCTAGCTGGGCAGATACGATGGGGCAGCACGAGATGGGTCCTAGTTGATCAGATCCTAGGAATCAGCACGAGATAGGTCGACTGTGTCGAAGTCTGTCACACAGAGCCTGTTTTATCATAATGGCCTGGGCTGGCTGGCCATGAAAGTTATTTTATTTCTGTTTGGGGCTGGGGGACAGAATAATATTTTCATTAATCAACTCAATCCCAGGCATCCCAGAATTGAGATTTTTTTCTATCCCAAAACCCAGGATTTTAAAAATGAGGCAGGATTGGCTTCCCTACTTTGCCGTCCTTACACACGTTCATCTATGGCCTGTCATATGTGAATTAGTACGAGTCATAAAAATAGACAAACAAAATTATAGCAGAGCTTGATCCCCAAATTTAGGTTCAGGCAAAAAAGAAATGTGTATCTCTTACCCTTCGTGCCCAGTTCACCAAATCATCAAGCTTTGCAACGATGAATTCCCCCTTGCTGCTCACTGCTGATGGTTTTGGCGCAGCGACAGCACTACTCTTTTGTCTAATAAGGAAGTTGCTGTAACAGAGAAAATGCATGAGCATATTGTACAATTTCCAGTCTATGCAGTAACATCTATGTTATTTCCTTAATTAACACAGTATAAAACATGAATTACATTTAAGCACAAAACAGGGTTTCAGCAAAGAGAAAGTTCATAAACACGATCATTATAAAGTTTAGACGTTATATAGGGCAACTAAAATGGCCGGGTTCCCGATACATGATGGAGTGCAGATGCTGGACTCCTGACCGTTGGGATCCAGACCGTCAAGATGGGCAAGTACTACGTCAGAAATTATATATATATATATATATATTGCATGTATAATCCAAATACCAGATCCAGCTGATCTGGCCACTAATATAGAGGTGGATCAATGAATGCTATAGTGAGCACACGGCCTCCATAAACACGGTATCCCCGTAATGACTGACAGAGATAGATAGAGATATAGATAGAGATATACATACATACATTATATATATATATATATATATATACACACACACACATATACATGGATACGGTATAGCCGCGGTTACCAGGCAACAGCCGAAGTGGTAGTAGACTATGTCACAGCAGTCTCCATTGTGACCGGAGCTTTGGAGAGCCGCGTCTTCCGGCCCGGGGGATCTGCTGGCGTGGACGGACGGGGATGGTCTTATCAGAATTCAGGTATTTATAAGCACAGAAAAGTTGGCATAGATATATTTGTTTGTTTTTTTGCACTTTCTTTCACAGCGTAGCACCTTGAGAAAAACGCAGAATGGGCGTTGAAACGTCGGTGACTTGCACTATGTCTGTTTGAAGTTTTGCACAATACAGAGTTTTAATTGCTGAGAAAACATGGGAGTGCCGCCTGATTCCTTTTAGCAGCTAGGGGACTATCTAGCCTGCCTTCAGGAACCCTCCGTTTCTATACAATTTTGAGGAAGGCACCAAGGTGGATGATTTTGGGACTGTGAGTGCTATAGCTCTATATCTCTTATATATATATATATATATATATATAGATAGATATATATATATATATATAGATAGATAGATAGATAGAGAGAGAGAGAGAGAGAGAGAGAGAGAGAGAGAGAGAGAGAGAGAGAGAGAGAGAGAGAGAGAGACAGAGACACTCGGCTTGAATAAATGAAACAGACACGCTTCAGCAACGTTTCAGTGTTATTAACACTATCATCATGCTGATGATAGTGTTAATAACACTGAAACGAGCCTGTTTCATTTATTCAAGCAGAGTGCCTCACCTTCTCTGTCCATGCTTTGATTTATTGTGAGGGCACTGGCCGAGGTTATCATACGGTTCACTGGAGTGCCGGACCTTGGAGATTTTATATATATATAATTTTAAACCTACCAGTAAAATCTTTTTCTCGTAGTCCGTAGAGGATTCTGGGGACTCCGTAAGGACCATGGGGATAGACGGGCTCCGCAGAAGACATGGGCACTTTAAGAAAGAACTTTAGGTATGGGTGTGCACTGGCTCCTCCCTCTATGCCCCTCCTCCAGACCTCAGTTGGAGAAACTGTGCCCAGACGAGACGGACAGTACGAGGAAAGGATTTTTGTTAATCCAATGGCAAGATTCATACCAGCCACACAGCATGAAAACAACACAGCATCAGTCTGATACCGATGAAAACTATAACATAACCCTTATGTAAGCAAAACTATATACAAGTCTTGCAGAAGTAGTCCGCACTTGGGACGGGCGCCCAGCATCCTCTACGGACTACGAGAAAAAGATTTACCGGTAGGTTTAAAAATAAGATTTTACTTACCGGTAAATCTATTTCTCGTAGTCCGTAGTGGATGCTGGGGACTCCGTAAGGACCATGGGGAATAGACGGGCTCCGCAGGAGACATGGGCACTTTAAGAAAGAACTTTAGGTATGGGTGTGCACTGGCTCCTCCCTCTATGTCCCTCCTCCAGACCTCAGTTAAAGAAACTGTGCCTTGAAGAGCTGACAGTACAAGGAAAGGATTTTGGGAATCCAGGGTAAGACTCATACCAGCCACACCGTATAACTTGTGATAACTTTACCCAGTTAACAGTATGAACAATAACGGAGCATCAGATAAACCCTGATGCAACTATAACATAACCCTTATTTAAGCAGTAACTATATACAAGTATTGCAGAAGAAGTCCGCACTTGAGACGGGCGCCCAGCATCCACTACGGACTACGAGAAATAGATTTACCGGTAAGTAAAATCTTATTTTCTCTAACGTCCTAGTGGATGCTGGGGACTCCGTAAGGACCATGGGGATTATACCAAAGATCCCAAACGGGCGGGAGAGTGCGGATGACTCTGCAGCACCGATTGAGCAAACGATAGGTCCTCCTCAGCCAGGGTATCAAACTTGTAGAACTTTGCAAACTTATTTGAACCTGACCGAGTAGCAGCTCGGCATAGCTGTAAATCCGAGACCCCTCGGGCTGCCGCCCAAGAAGAGCCCACCTTCCTAGTGGAATGGGCTTTCACTGATTTTGGCTGCGGCAATCCAGCCACAGCATGAGCCTGCTGAATCGTGTTACAGATCCAGCGAGCAATAGTCTGCTTTGAAGCAGGAGCACCAAGCTTGTTGGAAGCATACAGGATAAACAGTGACTCCGTTTTCCTGACTCTAGCCGTTCTGGCTACATAAACTTTTAAAGCCCTGACTACATCTAGTAACTCGGAATCCTCCAAGTCACGTGTAGCCACAGGCACCACAATAGGTTGGTTCATATGAAAAGATGAGACCACTTTTGGCAGAAATTGTGGACGTGTCCTCAATTCCGCTCTATCCATATGGAAAACCAGATATGGGCTTTTATGAGACAAAGCCGCTAATTCTGACACACGCTTAGCCGAAGCCAAGGCTAATAGCATGACCACCGACCACGTGAGATATTTCAACTCCACTGTTTTAAGTGGTTCAAACCAGTGTGATTTCAGGAAACTCAACACCACGTTAAGATCCCAAGGTGCCACTGGAGGCACAAAAGGAGGCTGAATATGCAGCACTCCTTTCACAAACGTCTGAACTTCTGGCAGAGAAGCCAACTCTTTCTGAAAGAAAATGGAAAGGGCCGAAATCTGGACCTTAATTGAGCCTAACTAACTTCAGGCACAAATCCACTCCGGACTGAAGGAAGTAAAGGAAACGGCCCAGCTGAAACTCCTCTGTAGGAGCATTGCTGGCCTCACACCAAGAAACATATTTTCGCCATATCCGGTGATAATGTTTTGCCGTTACGTCCTTCCTAGCCTTTATCAGCGTAGGAATGACCTCCTCCGGAATACCCTTTTCTGCTAGGATCCGGCGTTCAACCGCCATGCCGTCAAACGCAGCCGCGGTAAGTCTTGGAAGAGACAAGGTCCCTGTTGCAACATGTCCCGTCTTAGAGGAAGAGGCCACGGATCCTCTGTGAGCAATTCTTGCAGATCTGGATACCAAGTCCTTCGTGGCCAATCTGGAACAATGAGAATTGTTCTTACTCCTCTTTTTCTTATTATCCTCAGTACCTTGGGTATGAGAGGAAGAGGAGGAAATACATAGACCGACTGGAACACCCACGGTGTCACCAGGGCGTCTACAGCTACCGCCTGAGGGTCCCTTGACCTGGCGCAATAGCTCTGTAGCTTCTTGTTGAGGTGTGACGCCATCATGTCTATCTGTGGTAGTTCCCACCGACTTGTGATCTGTGTGAAGACTTCTTGATGAAGTCCCCACTCTCCCGGGTGTAAGTCGTGCCTGCTGAGGAAGTCTGCTTCCCAGTTGTCCACTCCCGGGATGAACACTGCTGACAGTGCACTTACGTGATTCTCCGCCCAGCGAAGAATCCTGGTGGCTTCCGCCATCGCCACTCTGCTCCTTGTGCCGCCTTGACGGTTTACATGAGCCACTGCGGTTATGTTGTCTGACTGAATCAGAACCGGTTGGTCGCGAAGTAGGGATTCCGCTTGACGTAGGGCGTTGTATATGGCCCTTAGTTCCAGGATGTTGATGTGAAGGCAAGTCTCCTGACTTGACCACAGGCCTTGGAAATTTCTTCCCTGTGTGACTGCCCCCCACCCCCGGAGGCTTGCATCCGTGGTCACCAGGACCCAGTCCTGAATGCCGAATCTGCGGCCCTCCAGGAGGTGAGCACTCTGCAGCCACCACAGGAGAGACACCCTGGCCCTGGGGGATAGGGTGATTAACCGATGCATCTGAAGATGTGATCCGGACCATTTGTCCAGGAGATCCCATTGAAAAGTCCTCGCATGGAACCTGCCGAAGGGAATGGCCTCGTATGATGCCACCATCTTTCCCAGGACTCGTGTGCAGTGATGCACCGACACCTTTTTTGGTTTTAATAGGTCTCTGATCAGTGTCATGAGTTCCTGAGCCTTCTCCATCGGGAGATAAACCCTCTTCTGGTCTGTGTCCAGAAATCATGCCCAGGAAGGGCAGACGAGTCGTAGGAATCAACTGCGACTTTGGAATATTCTGAATCCAGCTGTGCTGTCCTAATACTTCCAGAGAGCGTGCTACGCTGATCAGTAACTGCTCTCTTGACCTCGCTTTTATGAGGAGATAGTCCAACTATGGGATAATTGTAACCCCTTGCTTCCGCAGGAGTACCATAATTTCTGCCATAACCTTGGTAAATATTCTCGGTGCCGTGGAGAGACCAAACGGCAACGTCTGGAATTGGTAATGACAATCCTGTACCACAAATCTGAGGTACGCCTGATGAGGTGGATAAATAGGGACATGAAGGTATGCATCCTTTATGTCCAGAGACACCATAAAATCCCCCTCTTCCATACTTGCAATGACCGCTCTGAGCGATTCCATTCTGAACTTGAACCTTTTCAGGTATATGTTCAGAGATTTTAAATTCAATATGGGTCTGACCGAACCGTCCGGTTTCAGTACCACAAACATGGTCGAATAATTACCCTTCCCTTGCTGAAAGAGGGGAACCTTGACCACCACCTGCTGAAGATACAATTTGTGAATTGCAGCTAACACTATTTTCCTCTCTAATGGGGAAGCTGGCAGGGCCGATTTGAGGTATCGGTGAGGGGGCATCTCTTCGAATTCCAGCTTGTATCCCTGAGACACAATCTCTATTGCCCAGGGATCCACCTGGGAGTGAACCCACTTGTGGCTGAAATTTCGGAGACGCGCCCCCACCAGGCCTAGCTCCGCCTGTGGAGCCCCAGCGTCATGCGGTGGATTTAGTGGAAGCCGGGGAGGACTTCTGTTCCTGGGAACTAGCTGTGTTGTGCAGCTTCCTTCCTCTGCCCCTGCCTCTGGCAAGAAAGGACGCACCTCGGACCTTCTTGCCTTTTTGTGATTGAAAGGACTGCATTTGGTAATACGGTGCTTTCTTAGGTTGTGAGGGAACATATGGCAAAAAATTTGACTTTCCAGCAGTAGCTGTGGAGACCAGGTCCGAGAGACCCTCCCCAAACAATTCCTCACCCTTGTAAGGTAAAACCTCCATGTGCCTTTTTGAGTCGGCATCGCCTGTCCATTGCCGAGTCCACAGGACCCTTCTGGCAGAAATCGACATTGCATTTATTCTAGAGCCCAGTAGGCTAATGTCTCTTTGAGCATCTCTCATATATAGGACAGCGTCTTTTATATGCCCCAGGGTCATTAATATAGTATCCTTGTCTAAGATATCCAGTTCCTCAGATAAGGTATCCGTCCATGCTGCTACAGTACTACACACCCAGGCCGACGCAATTGCCGGCCTTAGTAAGGTACCTGAATGTGCATAAATGGACTTCAGGGTACCCTCTTGCTTTCTATCCGCAGCATCTTTTAGGGTGGCCGTATCCTGTGACGGCAGGGCTACCCTCTTGGATAAGCGTGTTAGAGCTTTATCCACCCTAGGGGAGGATTCCCAGCGTAAGCTGTCCGTTGGCGGGAAGGGATACGCCATAAGCATCCTCTTGGAAATCTGCAGTTTTTTATCTGGAGATTCCCAAGCCTTTTCACATTACTCATTTAGTTCATGTGAAGGGGGAAAGGTCACCTCCTGCCTTTTTTCCCCATACATATGAACCCTCTTGTCAGGGACTGGGGTTTCCTCTGTGATGTGCAACACATCCTTCATCGCTATAATCATATAACGGATGGCTTTAGCCAATTTAGGCTGTAACTTTGCATCATCGTAATCGACACTGGAGTCAGAATCCATGTCGGTATCTGTGTCAACAATTTGGGATAGTGGGCGCTTCTGAGACCCAGACGGCCTCTGCGACATCGGATCAGGCATGGGCTGAGACCATGACTGTCCTAAGGTTTCAGCTTTATCCAACCTTTTATGCAAGGAATTAACATTATCATTTAAAACCTTCCACATATCCATCCAATCAGGTGTCGGCGCCGTCGGCGGAGACACCACATTCATTTGCTCCCGCTCTGCTTCCACATAGCCTTCCTCGTCAAACATGTCGACACAATCGTACCGACACACCACACACACAGGGGATGCTCTTTTTTGAAGACAGTTCCCCCACAAGGCCCTTTGGAGAGACAGAGAGAGAGTATGCAAGCACACACCCCAGCGCTATATGTCCCAGGAATCACACAGTAACTTAGTGTTAACCCAGTAGCTGCTGTATATTATGTTTTTGCGCCTAATTTATGTGCCCCCCCCCCCCCCCCCCCTCTCTTTTTACCCTCTTCTACCGTGAATCTGCAGGGGAGAGCCTGGGGAGCTTCCTCTCAGTGGAGCTGTGGAGAGAAAATGGTGCTGGTGAGTGCTGAGGAAGAAGCCCCGCCCCCCCAGCGGCGGGCTTCTGTCCCGCGTTTCTGTACAAAATTATGGCGGGGGCTCATACATATATACAGTGCCCAACTGTATATATGTCTAACTTTTGCCAAGAGGTCCTAATTGCTGCCCAGGGCGCCCCGCCCCCCCCCCCTACCCCTGCGCCCTGCACCCTACAGTGACCGGAGTATGTGGGTGTAGTGTGGGAGCAATGGCGCACAGCTGCGGTGCTGTGCGCTACCTCAGTGAAGACTGGAGTCTCTTGCCGCCGATTTCGAAGTCTTCTTGCTTCTTCCCGGCTTCTGTCTTCCGGCTCTGCGAGGGGGAGGGCGGCGCGGCTCCGGGATCGGACGACAAAGGGTGAGATCCTGTGTACGATCCCTCTGGAGCTAATGGTGTCCAGTAGCCTAAGAAGCAGGACCTAGCTTCAGAGAGTAGGGCTGCTTCTCTCCCCTCAGTCCCACGATGCAGGGAGCCTGTTGCCAGCAGATCTCCCTGAAAATAAAAAACCTAACAAAATACTTTCTTATAGCAAGCTCAGGAGAGCTCACTAAACAGCACCCAGCTCGTCCGGGCACAGATTCAAACTGAGGTCTGGAGGAGGGACATAGAGGGAGGAGCCAGAGCACACCAGAATCCAAATTCTTTCTTAAAGTGCCCATGTCTCCTGCGGAGCCCGTCTATTCCCCATGGTCCTTACGGAGTCCCCAGCATCCACTAGGACGTTCGAGAAATCTTATTTTCTCTTACGTCCTAGAGGATGCTGGGGACGCCGATGCTGACCTGGGGTAGCCGACCTGTGCCGACGTTATGGGGTCCTGCACCCCGGACCCATACCTAGTATTAGGGACCCCCAGTGACGGAGAAGCCTTGTCGATCGGCCTGGAGGCTTAACCCTATATCTGCAGATATACGCAACTAAGATCTCCGTATTATCTGACTATTATGTAGTAAAATATTTTTCACTCGGTGTGCATTAGGGAACACATTGTTTTTTCCTACACAGAATTACCCCTCCCTTTTAGCACCTGAGTGACATCACAATCTGATTGAGCAGCTTACCATTTTGTGCATTGGACTCCGTAAGGACCATGGGGATTATACCAAAGCTCCGAAACGGGCGGGAGAGTGCTGATGACTCTGCAGCACCGATTGAGCGAACAGGAGGTCCTCCTCAGCCAGGGTATCAAACTTATAGAACTTTGCAAAGGTGTTTGACCCCGACCAAGTAGCAGCTCGACACAATTGTAATGCCGAGACACCTCGGGCAGCCGCCCAAGAAGAGCCCACCTTCCTAGTGGAATGGGCCTTAACCGATTTTGGTAACGGCAATTCAGCCATAGAATAAGCCTGCTGAATCGTGTTACAGATCCAGCGAGCAATAGTCTGTTTTGAAGCAGGAGCACCAACCACACACAGTGCTTCTGTTATTCTGACCCTAGCCGTTCTGGCCACGTAAATTTTCAAAGCCCTGACCACATCAAGGGACTCGGAATCCTCCAAGTCTCGCTTAGCCACAGGCACCACAATAGGTTGGTTCATATGAAAAGATGACACCACCTTAGGCAAAAATTGAGGACGGGTCCGCAATTCCGCTCTATCCATATGGAAAACCAGATAGGGGCTTTTATGAGACAAAGCCGCCAATTCAGACACTCGCCTAGCCGAAGCCAAGGCTAACAACATGACCACCTTCCAAGTGAGATATTTTAACTCCACTGTTTTAAGTGGATGAAACCAGTGCGACTTAAGGAAACTCAACACCACGTTAAGGTCCCAAGGCGCCACCGGAGGTACAAAAGGAGGCTGAATATGCAGCACTCCCTTCACAAAAGTCTGCACTTCTGGGAGAGAAGCTATTTCATTCTGAAAGAAAATGGATAAGGCCGAAATCTGAACTTTAATGGAGCCTAATTTTAGGCCAAAATTCACTCCAGTTTGTAGGAAGTGAAGGAAAAGGCCCAGATGGAATTCTCCCGTAGGAGCATTCCTGGCCTCACACCAAGAAACATATTTTCGCCATATACGGTGATAATGTTTTGCTGTCACGTCCTTCCTAGCCTTTATCAGAGTAGGAATGACCTCATCCGGAATGCCCTTTTCCGCTAGGATCCGACGTTCAACCGCCATGCCGTCAAACGCAACCGCGGTAAGTCTTGGAACAGACAGGGTCCCTGTTGCAAAAAGGTCCTGTCTTAGAGGAAGAGGCCACGGATCTTCTGTGAGCATCTCCTGTAGATCCGGATACCAGGCCCTTCGCGGCCAATCCGGAACAATGAGAATTGTCTGCACTCCTCTTTTTCTTATTATTCTCAACACCTTTGGGATGAGAGGAAGAGGAGGAAACACATAGACCGACTGGAAAACCCACGGTGTCACTAGGGCGTCCACAGCCACTGCCTGAGGGTCTCTTGACCAGGCGAAATACCTCTGTAGCTTTTTGTTGAGGCGGGACGCCATCATGTCTATCTGTGGCAGTCCCCACTGACTTGCAATCTGTGCGAAGACTTCCTGATGAAGTCCCCACTCTCCTGGATGCAGGTCATGTCTGCTGAGGAAGTCTGCTTCCCAGTTGTCCGCTCCCGGAATGAACACTGCTGACAGTGCGCTTACATGATTTTCCGCCTAGCGAAGAATCCTGGTGGCTTCCGCCATTGCCACTCTGCTCCTTGTGCCGCCTTGGCGGTTTACATGAGCCACTGCGGTGATGTTGTCTGACTGGATCAGAACCGGTAGGTCGCGAAGCAAGGTCTCCACTTGACGAAGGGCGTTGTATATCGCCCTCAGCTCCAGGACGTTGATGTGAAGACAAGTCTCTTGACTTGACCAAAGACCTTGGAAGTTTCTTCCCTGTGTGACTGCTCCCCAACCTCGGAGGCTCGCGTCCGTGGTTACCAGAATCCAGTCCTGAATGCTGAACCTGCGACCCTCTAGAAGGTGAGCACTCTGTAGCCACCACAGGAGAGATACCCTGGCCCTGGGGGACAGGGTGATCAACTGATGAATCTGTAGATGTGACCTGGACCACTTGTCCAGTATGCCCCATTGGAAATTCCTCGCATGGAACCTGCCGAAGGAAATGGCCTCGTAAGATGCCACCATCTTCCCCAGGACCCGAGTGCAGTGATGCACTAACACTTGTTTTGGCTTCAATAGGTTACTGACCAGAGTCATGAGTTCCTGGGCCTTTTCTATCGGAAGATAAACCCTTTTCTGGTCCGTATCCATAATCATGCCTAAGAAGGTCAGACGAGTCGTAGGAACCAACTGCGACTTCGGGATATTGAGAATCCAGCTGTGTTGCTGTAACACCTTCAGTGAAAGTGACACGCTGTTCAGCAACTGCTCTCGTGATCTCGCTTTTATGAGGAGATCGTCCAAGTACGGGATAATTGTGACACCTGCTTGCGCAGGAGCACCATCATTTCCGACATTACCTTGGTGAAAATCCTCGGGGCCGTGGAAAGCCTAAACGGCAACGTCTGAAATTGGTAATGACAATCCTGTACCACAAATCTCAGGTACGCCTGATGAGGTGGATATATGGGAACATGAAGGTATGCATCCTTTATGTCCAGGGATACCATAAAATCCCCCCCCTTCCAGGCTGGCGATGACCGCTCTGAGCGATTCCATCTTGAACTTGAACCTTTTCAAGTATAGGTTCAGGGATTTTAAATTTAAAATGGGTCTGACCGAACCGTCCGGTTTCGGGACTACAAACAAGGTTGAGTAATATCCCCTCCCTTGTTGAAGTAGGGGAACTTTTACCACCACCTGTTGAAGATACAATTTGTGAATTGCATTTAACACTATCTCCCTTTCTGGGGGAGAAGCCGGTAAGGCCAATTTGAAAAACCGGCGAGGAGGCACCTCTTCGAATTCCAGCTTGTAACCCTGAGAAACAATTTCTATTGCCCAGGGATCCACCTGTGAGTGAACCCAGATGTGGCTGAAAAGTCGAAGACGTGCCCCCACTGTGGCGGACTCCCTTAGTGGAGCCCCAGCGTCATGCGGTGGATTTAGTAGAGGCCGGGGAGGACTTCTGTTCCTGGGAACTAGCTGTGTTTTGCAGCTTTTTCCCTCTGCCCTTACCTCTGGCAAGAAAGGACAGACCTCGTACTCTCTTGTTTCTCTGTGACCGAAAGGACTGCATTTGATAATGTGGCGCTTTCTTAGGCTGTGAGGGAATATAAGGCAAAAAATTTGATTTACCTGCCGTAGCTGTGGAGACCAGGTCCGAGAGACCGTCCCCAAACAGTTACTCACCCTTGTAAGGTCCATAGGACTCGTCTAGCAGAAATCGACATAGCGTTGACTCGAGAACCCAGTAGACCAATGTCTCTTTGAGCATCTCTCATGTATAAGACAGCATCTTTAATATGTCCTAGGGTCAATAAAATGGTATCCTTATCCAGGGTATCAATTTCCGTCCACGCTGCTACAGCGCTACAAACCCAAGCCGACGCTATCGCCGGTCTGAGTAAGGTACCAGAATGTGTGTAAATGGACTTCAAGGTACCCTCCTGCTTGCGATCAGCAGGATCCCTAAGGGTAGCCGTATCTTGGGATGGCAGCGCTACCTTTTTGGATAAGCGTGTCAACGCTTTGTCCACCCTAGGGGAGGATTCCCACCGTATCCTGTCCTTTGCCGGGAAAGGATACGCCATAAGAATCCTTCTGGGAATCTGCAGTTTCTTGTCTGGAGATTCCCACGCTTTTTCACACAACTCGTTCAGCTCATGAGAGGGGGGAAAGGTTACCTCAGCTTTCTTTCCCTTAAACATGTGTACCCTCGTGCCAGGGACAGAGGGGTCATCAGTGATATGCAAAACATCTTTTATTACAATAATCATATATCGAATACTTTTAGCCAATTTTGGCTGTAATTTTGCATCATCGTAGTCGACACTGGAGTCAGAATCCGTGTCGGTATCAGTGTCTACTATTTGGGATAGTGGGCACTTTTGAGACCCCGAAGGTCCATGCGACATAGGGACAGACATGGGTTGACTCCCTTCCTGTTCCCTAGCTTCAGCTTTGTCCAGTCTTTTGTGCAATAAATTCACATTAGCACTTAAAACATTCCACATATCCATCCAGTCAGGTGTCGGCGTTGTCGACGGAGACACCACACTCATTTGCTCCACCTCCTCCCTAGGAGAGCCTTCTACCTGCCGACACACGCGTACCGACACACCACACACACAGGGAATCCGCTTATCTGAAGACAGTTCCCCCACAAGGCCCTTTGGAGAGACAGAGACAGAGTATGCCAGCACACACCCAGCGCCAATGACCCAGGAAAAAACACACACTATGTTAACCCAGAAAGCGCTGTAATCTGTATTTTGCGCCAAATTATGTGCCCCCCCCCTTCTTTAAAACCCTCGTTCACCGTGGATAAGCAGGGTCGAGTCCGGGGAGCTTCCTCTCAGCGCTGTGCTGTGGAGAAAATGGCACTGGTGAGTGCTGAGGAACAAGCTACGCCCCCTCAGCGGCGGGCTTCGGTCCCGCTCAAATATTGAAAAAACTGGCGGGGGCTCTTTTATATACAGTGCCTAACTGTATATATATGTACTTTTGCCAGAAAATTAGGTTTATATTGCTGCCCAGGGCGCCCCCCCTGCGCCCTGCACCCTTACAGTGACTGCCGTGTGTGAGCTGTGTGGGAGCAATGGCGCACAGCATTACCGCTGTGCGTTACCTCTATGAAGATCTGAAGTCTTCTGCCGCCTCTGAAGTCTTCTATCTTCCGGCTCTGCGAGGAGGACGGCGGCGCGGCTCTGGGACGGACGGCGAGGGTGAGACCTGCGTACCGATCCCTCTGGAGCTAATGGTGTCCAGTAGCCTAAGAAACAGAGCCTAACATTAATGTAGGTCTGTTTCTCTCTCCTCAGTCCCTCGATGCAGGGAGTCTGTTGCCAGTAGGCTCCCTGAAAATAAAAAACTAATATACTTTCTTTTCAGGAAACTCAGGAGAGCTCCCTGTAATGCACCCAGTCTCCTCTGGGCACAGTAATAAACTGAGGTCTGGAGGAGGGGCATAGAGGGAGGAGCCAGTGCACACCCATACCTAAAGTTCTTTCTTAAAGTGCCCATGTCTCCTGCGGAGCCCGCCTATCCCCATGGTCCTTACGGAGTCCCCAGCATCCTTTAGGACGCAAGAAATTATATATATATATATATATATATATATATATATATATATATATATATATATATATATATATATATATACATATACACACACACACACACACACACACATACATATATCCCTTCAGTCCAACAAACAGATGACAATAATTGTCCTGATGTAAGTTCTATCCAGGTATCTTAAATCAGCCACATAGTTACACTGTTTGATCGTGTTGGTAACAGTCATGGTTGATACTAATGTGGCAGAAATAGATTGTGCATATATTCAATTATAGCCGTCTGTATGGTAAATAGCAGGCTCACCACTGTGTGATGGAATAGGCGGTTTCTCCAATGAGGAATCAGCTATGCCGAGTAGGAAGGAGCCGGCTAGGAGGCACCGGACGTCTCCGTTCTCCAAAGTGTGTGCGCCACTGCAACTTCCAATAGCCGCCTGAATAAATGCTGCCGTTATCTAGTGGTGAGCTAGTGCCCGTATTAGAGAGTCCACAATGTGGGTATCTTTAGTCACCGTTAACCTCTTATATAGCGCAGCATATTTCGTTGGGCTTTACAATTAGAACAACAGTAATAGAACAAAACTGGGTAAAAACAGACAGACAGAGGTAGGAAGGCCCTGCTCGCAATCTTGCAATCTATAGGTAAATAGGCATTGATACACAAAGATAGATGCTACCTATTGCATAATGGTCCACCAGAATGCTAGGTTCTTAATGGGTTGTATGATATGTTCACCCAGAAATGTTGGCCAAGTGTCAGGAGGGTGTGAGAGTAAAGAAAGACAAGATATGTGACGTTAATGGTTAGACCATTGTTGGCATTTCGACTGTTGAGATACCGCGGTTGTTCTCCTAACTGTTGGCATCCCGACAGCCGGCATTTCATACCTAACCCACATGGAGACATTTGTGTTTGCTGGGTAACCACACATTCTGCGTTACACCACTTGCACTCTTCCCTTCGGTTCAAGTTCAGAACGGAGCACCCCCTGGGTCAGCATAACTAAATGTGATTCAGAAAATCATTAAACTTGTTCAGAACATTAAAACATGTACCCACGCCAGATAGATTTCTAGTCCAGGCGGTCCCATGTTGTGAACTTGAGCCTTCCCTTCATTTTGAGCATTATAATCAAAATTCATAACAAATATAACTAACATTTTGTGAATTACCCGATAGCATGTTCACTGTCTGATGGTGGTTGCCAGGCACGGGTGTGGACGGCAGCAACGGCTGTAGGCCTGGGGGAGAAGTGGCAAAGTCAGGAGCTCAGTGGGTGACATATTAGTACATACACACTGGGGGGAGGGGGAGCTGTGGGCGCCACTTACCGAGTAGCTTGAACCCAGAGCCGGGACAGTCTGGGAGCTGGAAAAGAGATGGTGGTTATAGCAGGACACCTGCACCGTACACATTACCAGCCAGCGTTATACTATCTATAATACATAGGGGACAGCTTGGAGAGTGCGCATACACTCATACCTCCCAACATGACCCTCTCCAGGAGGGACAGAATACTCTGCTCCTGGACTTTCGTCTTAATGTATGATTGCTAGTACCTGTGATGAAACACCTTTCTTACCCATTAACCTGTTCAAAACAGGTGCTGGCAATCATACATTAAGAGAAAAGTCCAGAAGCAGAGCACTGTGTCCCTCCTGGAGAGGGTCATGTTGGGAGGTATGTACACTGGAGGCCATTACCGGGGCATATACGGGCCAGGATGCAGCAGGCTGATGGGCGCACTACTCCCGGATGTCTAAATTAAAACATCCACCCTCTGTGTTCTTGTTATGTGTGAAAAAAACACATTAGTCCAATGACCCCCTCACCTGTCAACGCGGCCATCTTGGCTTAGAACGACCCTGAGCGCTAGCGGGAAAAAACACAATTTGGTCCCGTTGTAAACACGTCCCCAGAAACACATTAAACACTCGTGGGTTCCGGAGTGTGCTGCTGCTGCGCTTATCACATATAGTACACTCAGTACGTGTCCGCCTGGCTGTGTTGGCCCGCCTCGCTGGCTTGACAGGCTGAGCTCACCTGTCAGTCAGCAGACCAGCCCCCACCCCCGACTCTCATAAACTAGTGCGTGTTCCTGCTGGTATGGATGGCCTACCACACTGACATGTCAGACTGAGCTCAGCTGTCAGCAGCCCAGCCCAGCCCAGCCCTGCCCTGCCCACTGCCCCCTGCCCCCTGCTCCAGTTTCTGAATCTACATTATGCTGCCCTGCAAGGCTGTGTATTTCTTCTGCTCATGCGCATACCATCGATGGCTAGAACCAGCGATTGTGCAACATAGAATAGTATTCTACCAAGGAAGGTTTCGATGGCATGCATCATTGGAGACCATGCCGATGGCCATCCCTGCCTGGTTCCATCACGATTAGATAATACCCATTTCTCTAACGTCCTAGTGGATGCTGGGAACTCCGTAAGGACCATGGGGAATAGCGGGCTCCGAAGGAGGCTGGGCACTCTAGAAAGATTTATGACTACCTGGTGTGCACTGGCTCCTCCCACTATGACCCTCCTCCAAGCCTCAGTTAGATTTCGTGCCCGGCCTTGGTTGGATGCACACTAGGGGCTCTCCTGAGCCCTTAGAAAGAAAGTATAGTTTTAGGTTTTTTATTTTCAGTGAGACCTGCTGGCAACAGGCTCACTGCAGCGAGGGACTAAGGGGAGAAGAAGCCGTCCCCCTTACAGAGCCAGAAGCAAGAAGAGGTCCGGAAAAACGGCGGCAGAAGACATCAGTCTTCACCAAGGTAGCGCACAGCACTGCAGCTGTGCGCCATTGCTCCTCATGCACACTTCACACTCCGGTCACTGAGGGTGCAGGGCGCTGGGGGGCGCCCTGAGCTGCAATAAAAACACCTTGGCTGGCAAAAA
The DNA here is from genome assembly GCF_028390025.1 of Pseudophryne corroboree. Classification (NCBI taxonomy): domain Eukaryota; kingdom Metazoa; phylum Chordata; class Amphibia; order Anura; family Myobatrachidae; genus Pseudophryne; species Pseudophryne corroboree. The sequence continues at coordinate 599,348,729 of NC_086444.1, forward strand.
TACCACAATATATAGCCCCAGAGGCTATATATGTGGAAAATACCCCTGCCAGAATCCAGAAAAAAGCGGGAGAATAGGCCGCGGAAAAGGGGCGGAGCTATCTCCCTCAGACACACTGGCGCCATTTCTCCTTCACAGATCCGCTGGAAGGAAGCTCCCTGGCTCTCCCCTGCAGTCTACACTACAGAACAGGGTAAAAACAGAGAGGGGGGGCACTAAATTTGGGCGCAATATATATAATATAAAAAGCAGCTATAGGGGACATAGCTCAGTTAGTCCCTGCATTATATAGCGCTCTGGTGTGTGCTGGCATACTCTCACTCTGTCCCCCCAAAGGGCTTTTGTGGGTCCTGTCCTCATTCGGAGCATTCCTTGTGTGTGTGCGGTGTGTCGGTACGGCTGTGTCGACATGTTTGATGAGGATAATGATGTGGAGGCGGAGCAGATGCCTTTAGAAGGGATGTCACCCCCTGCGGGGCAGACACCTGAGTGGATGGGCTTATGGAAAGTAATGAGTGCACGTATAGACTCCTTATATAAAAAAATCGACGACATGCCAAATGTGGGACAGCCGACTTCTCAGCTCGTGCCTGCCCAGGCGTCGCATGGGTCGTCAGGGGCTCTAAAACGCCCGCTACCTCAAGCAGACCCAGATGTCGACACTGATACTGACACCAGTGTCGACGACGATGAGTCAAACCTGATGCCCACTAAGGCCATTCACTGTATGATTGAGGCAATGAAAGAGGTGTTAAACATTTCTGATATAACTACAGGTACCACTAAAAAGGGTATTATGTTTGGAGAGAAAAAACTACCCGTAGTTTTTCCCCCATCAGATGAATTAAATGAAGTGTGTGAAGAAGCGTGGGCTTTCCCTGATAAAAAATTGGTAATTCCTAAGAAGGTACTAATGGCGTTCCCTTTCCCGCCAGAGGATAGGTCACGTTGGGAAACACCCCCTAGGGTGGATAAAGCGCTCACACGTTTGTCTAAAAAGGTGGCACTACCGTCTCCGGATACGGCCGCCCTCAAGGAACCTGCTGATAGAAAGCAGGAGGCGATCCTGAAGTCTGTATATACACACACAGGCATTATACTTAGGCCAGCTATTGCGTCAGCTTGGATGTGCAGTGCTGCCGCTGCGTGGTCAGATAAACTGTCAGAAAATATTGACACATTAGACAGAGACACGATCCTGTTAACCATAGACCATATAAAAGACTCAGTCTTATATATGAGAGATGCACAGAGGGAAATCTGCCGACTGGCATCTAAAGTAAGTGCATTGTCCATTTCTGCTAGGAGAGGCTTATGGACTCGCCAGTGGACAGGAGATGCGGATTCAAAAAAGCACATGGAAGTGTTACCATATAAGGGTGAGGAATTATTTGGGGATGGTCTCTCGGACCTAGTTTCCACAGCAACGTCTGGGAAATCAGCATTTTTACCCCATGTCCCCTCACAGCCTAAGAAGGCGCCGTTTTATCAGGTTCAGTCCTTTTGGACCCAGAAAAACAGGCGTGGAAAAGGCGGGTCTTTTCTGTCCAGAGGCAGAGGTAGGGGAAAAAGGCTGCAACAAACTGCAGGTTCCCAGGAGCAAAAGTCCTCCCCCGCTTCTTCTTCCAAGTCCGCCGCATGACGGTGGGGCTCCACAGGCGGAGCCAGGTACGGTGGGGGGTCGCCTCAAAAATTTCAGCGATCAGTGGGTTCGCTCACAGGTGGATCCCTGGATCCTGCAAATAGTATCTCAGGGGTACAAGCTGGAATTCGAGGCGTCCCCACCCCACCGGTTCCTAAAATCTGCCTTGCCAACTGCTCCCTCAGACAGGGAGGCGGTGCTAGCGGCAATTCACAAGCTGTATTCCCAGCAGGTGATAATCAAGGTACCCCTACTTCAACAAGGCCGGGGTTATTATTCCACACTATTTGTGGTACCGAAACCGGACGGTTCGGTGAGACCCATTCTAAATTTGAAATCCTTGAACACATACATAAAGAAATTCAAGTTCAAGATGGAATCGCTCAGGGCGGTTATTGCAAGCCTGGACGAGGGGGATTACATGGTATCCCTGGACATCAAGGATGCTTACTTGCATGTCCCCATTTACCATCCTCACCAGGAGTACCTCAGATTTGTGGTACAGGATTGCCATTACCAATTTCAGACGCTGCCGTTTGGACTGTCCACGGCACCGAGGGTATTTACCAAGGTTATGGCGGAAATGATGATACTCCTTCGAAGAAAGGGAGTTTTAATTATCCCGTACTTGGACGATCTCCTAATAAAAGCGAGGTCCAAGGAACAGTTGTTGGTGGGAGTAGCACTATCTCAGGAAGTGCTGCACCAGCACGGCTGGATTCTGAATATCCCAAAGTCACAGCTGGTTCCGACGACACGGCTACTGTTCCTGGGTATGATTCTGGATACAGTCCAGAGAAAAGTGTTTCTCCCGGAGGAGAAAGCCAGGGAGTTGTCATCTCTAGTCAGAGACCTCCTGAAACCAAAACAGGTATCAGTGCATCACTGCACGCGGGTCCTGGGAAAGATGGTGGCTTCTTACGAAGCAATTCCCTTCGGCAGGTTCCATGCCAGAATCTTTCAGTGGGACCTGTTGGACCAGTGGTCCGGATCGCATCTTCAGATGCATCGCTTAATAACCCTGTCTCCAAGAACCAGGGTGTCTCTACTGTGGTGGCTGCAGAGTGCCCATCTTCTAGAGGGCCGCAGGTTCGGCATACAGGACTGGGTCCTGGTGACCACGGATGCCAGCCTTCGAGGCTGGGGGGCAGTCACACAGGGAAGAAACTTCCAAGGACTATGGTCGAGTCAGGAGACTTCCCTTCACATAAATATTCTGGAACTAAGGGCCATCTACAATGCCTTAAGTCAAGCAAAATCCCTGCTCCTACACCAGCCGGTGCTGATCCAGTCAGACAACATCACGGCAGTCGCCCATGTAAATCGACAGGGCGGCACAAGAAGCAGGATGGCGATGGCAGAAGCCACAAGAATTCTCCGATGGGCGGAGAATCATGTACTAGCACTGTCAGCAGTGTTCATTCCGGGAGTGGACAACTGGGAAGCAGACTTCCTCAGCAGACACGACCTCCACCCGGGAGAGTGGGGACTTAACCCAGAAGTCTTCCAGATGCTGGTAAACCGTTGGGAAAAACCACAGGTGGACATGATGGCGTCCCGTCTCAACAAAAAGTTAAAAAGATATTGCGCCAGGTCAAGGGACCCTCAGGCGATAGCTGTGGACGCTCTAGTGACACCGTGGGTGTACCAGTCGGTTTATGTGTTCCCTCCTCTGCCTCTCATTCCAAAGGTATTGAGAATAATAAGAAAGCGAGGAGTAAACACGATTCTCGTGGTTCCGGATTGGCCAAGACGAGCGTGGTACCCGGAACTTCAAGAGATGCTCTCAGAGGACCCGTGGCCTCTGCCGCTCAGACAGGACCTGATACAGCAGGGGCCCTGTCTGTTCCAAGACTTACCGCGGCTGCGTTTGACGGCATGGCGGTTGAACACCGGATCCTAAAGGAAAAGGGTATTCCGGAAGAAGTCATTCCTACGCTTATTAAGGCCAGGAAAGATGTTACGGCAACGCATTATCACCGCATATGGCGGAAATATGTTGCATGGTGCGAGGCCAATAAGGCCCCAACAGAGGAATTTCAACTAGGTCGATTTCTGCATTTCCTGCAAGCAGGAGTGGATATGGGCCTGAAACTAGGCTCCATTAAAGTACAGATCTCGGCTCTGTCGATTTTCTTTCAAAAAGAACTAGCTTCAGTGCCTGAAGTTCAGACTTTTGTAAAAGGAGTGCTGCATATTCAGCCCCCGTTTGTGCCTCCGGTGGCACCTTGGGATCTCAACGTGATGTTGAGTTTCTTAAAATCACATTGGTTTGAGCCACTTAAAACCGTGGATCTGAAATATCTCACGTGGAAAGTGGTCATGTTGTTAGCCTTGGCTTCAGCCAGGCGAGTGTCAGAATTGGCGGCTTTATCATGTAAAAGCCCTTATCTGATTTTCCATATGGATAGGGCAGAATTGAGGACTCGTCCCCAATTTCTCCCTAAGGTGGTGTCAGCGTTTCACCTGAACCAGCCTATTGTGGTGCCGGCGGCTACTAGTGAATTGGAGGACTCCAAGTTGCTAGACGTTGTCAGGGCCCTGAAAATATATGTTTCCAGGACGGCTGGAGTCAGAAAATCTGACTCGCTGTTTATCCTGTATGCACCCGACAAACTGGGTGCTCCTGCTTCTAAGCAGTCTATTGCTCGCTGGATTTGTAGTACAATTCAGCTTGCACATTCTGTGGCAGGCATACCACAGCCAAAATCTGTAAAGGCCCATTCCACAAGGAAGGTGGGCTCATCTTGGGCGGCTGCCCGAGGGGTCTCGGCTTTACAACTTTGCCGAGCAGCTACTTGGTCAGGGGCAAATACGTTTGCAAAATTCTACAAATTTGATACCCTGGCTGAGGAGGACCTGGAGTTCTCTCATTCGGTGCTACAGAGTCATCCGCACTCTGCCGCCCGTTTGGGAGCTTTGGTATAATCCCCATGGTCCTTACGGAGTTCCCAGCATCCACTAGGACGTTAGAGAAAATAAGAATTTACTCACCGGTAATTCTATTTCTCGTAGTCCGTAGTGGATGCTGGGCGCCCGTCCCAAGTGCGGATTGTCTGCAATACTTGTATATAGTTATGGTTAACTAAAGGGTTATTGTTGAGCCATCTGTTGAGAGGCTCAGTTGTTTTCATACTGTCAAACTGGATATAGTATCACGAGTTGTACGGTGTGATTGGTGTGGCTGGTAAGAGTCTTACCCGGGATTCTAGATCCTTCCTTATTATGTCTGCTCGTCCGGGCACGGTGTCCTAACTGAGGCTTGGAGGAGGGTCATAGTGGGAGGAGCCAGTGCACACCAGGTAGTCATAAATCTTTCTAGAGTGCCCAGCCTCCTTCGGAGCCCGCTATTCCCCATGGTCCTTACGGAGTTCCCAGCATCCACTACGGACTACGAGAAATAGAATTACCGGTGAGTAAATTCTTATTTTCTCTTACGTCCTAGAGGATGCTGGGGACTCCGTAAGGACCATGGGGTATAAACGGGCTCTGCAGGAGATAGGGCACCTAAAAAGAACTTTGACTATGGGTGTGCACTGGATCCTCCCTCTATGCCCCTCCTCCAGACCTCAGTTAGATCTTGTGCCCAGAGGAGAATGGGTGTACTGCAGAGAGCTCTCCAGAGTTTTCTGTTGAAGAAGAATTTTGTTAGGTTTTTTATTTTCAGGGAGTCCTGTTGGCAACATGCTCCCTGCATCGTGGGACCGAGGAGAGAGAAGCAGAGCTGGCTTGTCAAGTTGGGCACTGCTTCTAAGGCTACTGGACACCATTAGCTCCAGAGGGAGTCGGAACACAGGTCTCACCTGGGGTTCGTCCCGGAGCCGCGCCGCCGTCCTCCTCACAGATGCCGAAGATAGAAGCTGGATGAGAAGGCAGAAGACATCAGATCTTCATGAGGTAAGGCGCGCAGTGGTAAGCTGCGCGCCATTGCTCCCAGTCACACACACACACAGAGCAGCACGGAAGGGTGCAGGGTGCAGAGGGGGGGGGGGGGGGCGCCCTGTTCAGCAATAAACCTCAGATTTGGGCAAATGCAGATTGATTAGGCTGCGGAGGCAGTAAATCTATGATCCCCCGCCATTTTAATTGAAAAATCACTGGGACCGAAGCCCGCCGTCGGGTGGGCGGGGCTTGATCCTCGACACTAACCAGCGCCATTTTCTCCACAGAAGCTGTATGAGGAAAACGCTGGCTCCCTGGTCTCTCCCCTGCTGAACTTCACAGGCTGGAAAAAAGAGGAGGGGGGCACATTAGCGACGCAGTGAGTGGAAATTGGTATATTGGTCATATTTTTTCCAGTGTTTTTAAGCGCTGGTGTGTGCTGGCATACTCTCTCTCTGTCTGTCTCTCCTTAGGGCCTGGTTGGGGTTTTGTCCCCTTATAGGTTAATCCCTGTGTGTGTGGGGTGTCGGTACGTGTGTGTGTCGACATGTCTGATGCGGAAGGCTTCTCCGAGGAGGTGGAGCAAATGAGTGGTGTGTCCCCGTCGGTTGTGCCGACTCCGAATTGGATGGACATGTGGCATATGTTGAATGCAAGTGTGGCATCTTTACATAAAAGGCTTGATAAGGCTGTATTAGGGGGGAAATCAGGGGGTCAATCCTCGGATTGGACCGACTCACAGGGCCCGTCGGGGTCTCAAAAGCGTCCCTTAACACAAGACACTACTACCGACACGGATTCTGATTCCAGTGTCGACTACGACGAAGTAAAATTGCACCCTAGGGTGACTAAAACCATTCAGTGTATGATTGTGGCAATAAGGGATGTGTCCCCGACACAAGGGTACACATGTTTAAGGAAAAGAAACAGATTATTAACTTTCCCACATCTCATGAATTGAATGAATTCTTTGGAAAAGCTTGGGAGACTCCGGAAAAGAGACCGCAGATCCCCAAAAGAATTTATATGGCATACCCCTTCCCTAAGCAGGACAGGGAGATTTGGGAATCACCCCCCACTGTGGACAAGGCCCTGACGCGCTTGTCCAAGAAAGTGGCGCTACCGTCTCCTGACACAGCGGCCCTTAAGGACTCTGCAGATCACAGGCAAGAAACTACCTTAAAGTGTATTTATTCTCATACGGGTGCTGTGCTAAGGCCGACAATTGCGTCGGCATGGGTGTGTAGCGCAATTGCAGCTTGGACAGATGAGCCGACAGATCAATTTGATTATATGGATAAGGATACTATATTCTTAACTCTAGCCCATATAAAAGACGCAGTCTTATTTATGAGGGATGCTCAAAGGGACATTGGATTGCTAGCTTCTAGGGCCAATACCATGTCTATCTCAGCGAGAAGATCATTATGGACTCGCCAATGGACGGGTTATGCGGATTCCAAAAAACATATGGAAGTACTACCCTATAAGGGTGATGTATTGTTTGGGGATGGGCTGACGGACCTGGTTTCCACAGCTACAGCAGGTAAATCAAATTTTTTACCATATATTCCCCAACAGCAAAAGAAAGTAACACCCTATCAGATGCAGTCCTTTCGGTCGCACAAGTCCAGAAGAGGTCGGGGATCCTCTTTCCTCGCCAGAGGTAAGGGCAGAGGCAAAAGAGCACCTGCTTCGGCAGGTGCCCAGGAACAAAAGTCCTCCCCGGCTGCTCCAAAACCCACAGCATGACGCTGGGGCTCCACTGAGGGAGTCCGCACCGGTGGGGGCACGTCTTCGACTTTTCAGTCAGGCCTGGGTCAGTTCGGACCTGAATCCCTGGGTGTTGGAAATAGTTTCCAAGGGTTACAAATTGGAATTCGAGGAGGTGCCCCCGCGCCGATTTTTCAAATCGGCCCTACCAGCTTCCACATCGGAAAGGGATATAGTGTTAGCTGCAATTCAGACGCTGTGTATACAGCAAGTGATAATCAAGGTTCCCCTGCACCAGCAGGGAAGAGGTTACTACTCAACCCTATACAATACAAGTGGGGGATATACAACCCTGGGCGCTTTAAAAGTTCATATGTATGAGAATACGTTCCTTCTCTTTATTATTGGGTGTCTTCGTGCTTCTCTCTTATTCCAATCTGCGCTTGATTCCACTCAAAGTGATGCGGTATGTAGTCAGAGTTTTGAATGAGAGGAAAGAGAAAAAGATATATAGTGTAATACAGTCTTTATGCAGACTTCTATATATATAAAACAGGGGGGTTTATAGATGGAGCGTACCACACTCACTATAGACACATGGGGGGTCAAACTTGTAAAGGTATCTTTAACCAAAGGAAGGTAAGCGTACCCCCACAGTGGGGTACGCTTACCTTCCTTTGGTTAAAGATACCTTTACAAGTTTGACCCCATGTGTCTATAGTGAGTGTGGTACGCTCCATCTATAAACCCCCCTGTTTTATATATATAGAAATCTGCATAAAGACTGTATTACACTATATATCTTTTTCTCTTTCCTCTCATTCAAAACTCTGACTACATACCGCATCACTTTGAGTGGAATCAAGCGCAGAGTGGAATAAGAGAGAAGCACGAAGACACCCAATAATAAAGAGAAGGAACGTATTCTCATACATATGAACTTTTAAAGCGCCCAGGGTTGCATATCCCCCACTTGTATTGTATATTGTATTTTTTAGGTGTTTGGTGACATCTTTGGGAGATAGATACCTAGGGCAGCTGATCATAGCGCCAGTGCAAGGGAATCTTCCATTTTCTTTTCTTGTCCTTTTACTACTCAACCCTATTTGTGGTCCCGAAACCGGACGGTTCGGTCAGACCTATTTTGAATCTGAAATCCCTAAACCTGTACATAAAAAGATTCAAATTCAAAATGGAATCTCTCAGAGCGATAATAGCCAACATGGAGGAGGGGGAGTTTATGGTGTCTCTGGACATAACGGATGCATACCTTCATGTCCCCATATATGCCCCCCATCAGGAATACCTGAGATTCGCTGTACAGGATTGTCATTACCAATTTCAGACGTTGCCGTTTGGACTCTCCACGGCCCCGAGGATTTTCACCAAGATAATGGCGGAAATGATGGTGGTCCTGCGCAAGCATGGAGTCACAATTATCCCATACTTGGACGATCTCCTGATAAAAGTGAGATCAAGGGAGAAATTGCTGAGCAGTGTGGCGCTCTCTCTGAGAGTGCTCCAGCAACACGGTTGGATTCTAAATCTACCGAAGTCACAGTTGATTCCGACAACTCGACTACCGTTCCTAGGTATGATACTGGATACGGAACAAATGAAGGTCTTCCTCCCAATAGAGAAAGCCCAGGACATCCAGAACATGGTCAGAGACCTGCTAAAACCGAAAAGGGTGTCAGTTCACCAATGCACTCGAGTTCTGGGAAAAATGGTGGCGGCCTACGAGGCCATTCCCTTCGGAAGGTTCCATGCAAGGACTTTTCAATGGGACCTTCTGGACAAGTGGTCCGGGTCCCATCTGCACTTACATCGGAAAATAACTCTGTCCCCAGGGGCCAGAGTGTCCCTCCTGTGGTGGTTGCAAAGTGCTCACCTCCTGGAGGGTCGCAGGTTCGGAATTCAGGATTGGATCCTGGTTACCACGGACGCGAGCCTCCGAGGATGGGGAGCGGTCACACAGGGGAAAAAATTTCAGGGTCTTTGGTCAGACCAGGAGTCCTGTCTACACATCAATGTGTTGGAACTCAGGGCCATTTACAACGGCCTTCGACAAGCGGAGAGTCTTCTTCGAAACCTACCGGTTCTGATTCAATCAGACAATGTCACAGCAGTGGCTCATGTGAACCGCCAAGGCGGGACAAGAAGCAGAGTCGCGATGGCGGAAGCCACAAGGATCCTTCGCTGGGCGGAAAATCATGTAAGCGCTCTGTCGGCTGTCTTCATTCCGGGAGTGGACAACTGGGAAGCAGACTTCCTCAGCAGACACGATCTTCATCCAGGAGAGTGGGGACTTCATCAAGAAGTATTTGCAGACGTAACGCGTCTTTGGGGAACTCCTCAAATAGACATGATGGCGTCACGCCTCAACAAAAAGCTTCGGAGGTATTGTGCCAGGTCTCGGGACCCTCAGGCAGTAGCAGTAGACGCTCTGGTAACACCGTGGGTGTTCAAATCGGTCTACGTGTTTCCTCCTCTTCCTCTCATCACAAAAGTGTTGAGGATCATAAGACGAAGAAGAGTACAGACGATACTCGTTGTCCCAGACTGCCCTCGAAGGGCCTGGTACTCGGATCTACAAGAGATGCTCACAGGAGATCCCTGGCCTCTTCCTCTCAGGGAAGACCTGTTGCAACAGGGGCCCTGTGTATTTCAAGACTTACCATGGTTACGTTTGACGGCATGGCGGTTGAACGCCGAATCCTAGCGAAAAAGGGGATTCTGGAAGAGGTTATCCCTACTTTCTCTAACGTCCTAAGTGGATGCTGGGGACTCCGTAAGGACCATGGGGAATAGCGGCTCCGCAGGAGACTGGGCACAAAAGTAAAGCTTTAGAACTACCTGGTGTGCACTGGCTCCTCCCCCTATGACCCCCCTCCAAGCCTTAGTTAGATTTTTGTGCCCGAACGAGAAGGGTGCACACTAGGTGGCTCTCCTGAGCTGCTTAGTGAAAAGTTTAGTTTTAGGTTTTTTATTTTCAGTGAGACCTGCTGGCAACAGGCTCACTGCATCGAGGGCCTAAGGGGAGAAGAAGCGAACTCACCTGCGTGCAGAGTGGATTGGGCTTCTTAGGCTACTGGACATTAGCTCCAGAGGGACGATCACAGGCCCAGCCATGGATGGGTCCCAGAGCCGCGCCGCCGGCCCCCTTACAGAGCCAGAAGACAGAAGAGGTCCGGAAAATCGGCGGCAGAAGACGTCCTGTCTTCAACAAGGTAGCGCACAGCACTGCAGCTGTGCGCCATTGCTCTCAGCACACTTCACACTCCGGTCACTGAGGGTGCAGGGCGCTGGGGGGGGCGCCCTGAGACGCAATAAAAACACCTTGGATGGCAAAAAATGCATCACATATAGCTCCTGGGCTATATGGATGAATTTAACCCCTGCCAGAATACATAGAAAAACGGGAGATAAGGCCGCCGATAAGGGGGCGGAGCCTATCTCCTCAGCACACTGGCGCCATTTTCCCTCACAGCTCCGTTGGAGGGAAGCTCCCTGGCTCTCCCCTGCAGTCACTACACTACAGAAAGGGTTAAAAAAGAGAAGGGGGGCACTAATTACGCGCAGTATTAAAGATACAGCAGCTATAAGGGGAAAAACACTTATATAAGGTTATCCCTGTATATATATAGCGCTCTGGTGTGTGCTGGCAAACTCTCCCTCTGTCTCCCCAAAGGGCTAGTGGGGTCCTGTCCTCTATCAGAGCATTCCCTGTGTGTGTGCTGTATGTCGGTACGTTTGTGTCGACATGTATGAGGAGAAAAATGATGTGGAGACGGAGCAGATTGCCTGTAATAGTGATGTCACCCCCTAGGGGGTCGACACCTGAGTGGATGAACTGTTGGAAGGAATTACGTAACAGTGTCAGCTCTGTATAAAAGACAGTGGTTGACATGAGACAGCCGGCTACTCAGCTTGTGCCTGTCCAGACGTCTCATAGGCCGTCAGGGGCTCTAAAGCGCCCGTTACCTCAGATGGCAGATATAGACGCCGACACGGATACTGACTCCATTGTCGACGGTGAAGAGACAAATGTGACTTCCAGTAGGGCCACACGTTACATGATTGAGGCAATGAAAAATGTTTTACACATTTCTGATAATACGAGTACCACCAAAAAGGGGTATTATGTTCGGTGAGGAAAAACTACCTGTAGTTTTCCTGAATCTGAGAAATTAAATGAGGTGTGTGATGATGCGTGGTTTTCCCCCGATAACAACTGATAATTTCTAAAATGTTATTGGCATTATATCCTTTCCCGCCAGAGGTTAGGGTGCGTTGGGAAACACCCCCTAGGGTGGATAAAGCGCTCACACGCTTGTAATGAGATGGCCGCCCTTAAGGATCCTGCTGATAGAAAGCAGGAGGGCATCCTAAAAGGTATTTACACACATACTGGTGTTATACTGCGACCAGCAATCGCCTCAGCCTGGATGTGCAGTGCTGGGTTGGCGTGGTCGGATTCCCTGACTGAAAATATTGATACCCTAGATAGGGACAGTATATTATTGCCTATAGAGCATTTAAAAGATGCATTTCTATATATGCGTGATGCACAGCGGAATATTTGCCGACTGGCATCAAGTCTAAGTGCGTTGTCCATTTCTACCAGTAGAGGGTTATGGACACGACAGTGGTCAGGTGATGCGGATTCCAAACGGCATTTGGAAGTATTGCCTTATTAAGGGGAGGAGTTATTTGGGGTCGGTCTTTCAGACCTGGTGGCCACGGCAACAGCTGGGAAATCCACGTTTGTACCCCAGGTCGCCTCTCAACATGAGAAGACGCCGTATTATCAGGCGCAGTCTTTTCGTGGGCAAGCGGGCAAAAGGTTCCTCATTTCTGCCCCGTGACAGAGGGAGAGGAAAAAGGCTGCAGAAATCAGCCAGTTCCCAGGAACAGAAACCCTCTCCCGCCTCTGCCAAGCCCTCAGTATAACGCTGGGGCTTTACAAGCAGAATCAGGCACGGTGGGGGCCCGTCTCAATGAATTTCAGCGCGCAGTGGGCTCACTCGCAAGTAGACCCCTGGATCCTTCAGGTGATATCTCAGGGGTACAAATTGGAATTCGAGACGTCTCCCCTCTCGCCGTTTCCTAAAGTCGGCTTTACCGATGTCTCCTTCTGACAGGGAGACAGTTTTGGAAGCCATTCACAAGCTGTATTCCCAGCAGGTGATAATCAAGGTACCCCTCCTGCAACAGGGAACGGGGTATTATTCCACACTGTTGTGGTACCGAAGCCGGACGGCTCGGTGAGACCGATTCTAAATCTAAAATCTTTGAACACTTACATACAGAGGTTCAAATTCAAGATTGAGTCACTCAGAGCAGTGATTGCGAACCTGGAAGAAGAGGACTACATGATGTCTCGGTACATCAAGGATGCTTACCTTCATGTCCCAATTTACCCTTCTCACCAAGGGTACCTCAGGTTTATGGTACAGAACTGTCACTATCAGTTACAGACGCTGCCGTATGGATGGTCCACGGCACCCCGGGTCTTTACCAAGGTAATGGCCGAAATGATGATACTCCTTCAAAGGAAGGGAATTTTAGTTATCCCTTACTTGGACGATTCCCTGATAAGGGTAAGATCCAGGGAACAGTTGGAGGTCGGTGTAGCACTATCTCAGGTAGTGTTGCGGCAGCACGATTGGATTCTCAATATTCCAAAATCGCAGCTGATTCCGACGACTCGTCTTCTGTTCTTAGGGATGATCCTGGACACAGTTCAGAAAAAGGTGTTTCTCCCGGAGGAGAAAGTCAGGGAGTTATCCGAGCTAGTCGGGAACCTCCTATAACCGAGCCAAGTCTCAGTACATCAATGAGATGGTTCTGGAAAAAATGGTGGCTTCCTATGAAGCAATCCCATGCGGCAGATTCCACGCAAGAACTTTCCAGTGGGACCTGCTGGACAAATGGTCTGGGTCGCATCTTCAGATGCATCAGCGGATAACCCTGTCACCAAGCACAAGGGTGTCTCTCCTGTGGTGGTTGCAGAGTGCTCATCTTCTAGAGGGCCGCACATTCAGGACTGGGTCCTGGTGACCACGGATGCCAGCCTGCGAGGCTGGGGAGCAGTCACACAGGGAAGGAATTTCCAGAGCTTATGGTCAAGCCTGGAGACATCACTTCACATAAATATTCTGAAGCTAAGGGCCATTTACAATGCTCTAAGCTCAACAAGACCTCTGCTTCAAGGTCACCCGGAGTTGATCCATTCGGACAACATCACGGCAGTCACCCACGTAAACAGACAGGGTGACACAAGAAGCAGAAGGGCAATGGCAGAAGCTGCAAGGATTCTTCGCTGGGCGGAAAATCATGTGATAGCACTGTCAGCAGTATTCATTCCGGGAGTGGACAACTGGGAAGCAGACTTCCTCAGCAGACACGACCTCCACCCGGGAGAGTGGGGACTTCACCCAGAAGTCTTCCACATGTTTATAAAACTCGACAAGTATTGCGCCAGGTCAAGGGACCCTCAGGCAATAGCTGTAGACGCTCGGGTAACACAGTGGGTGTACCAGTCAGTGTATGTGTTCCCTCCTCTGCCTCTCATAACCAAGGTACTGAGAATTATAAGATGGAGAGGAGTAAGCACTATATTCGTGGCTCCGGATTGGCCAAGAAGGACTTGGTAACCGGAACTTCAAGAGATGCTCACGGAGGATCCGTGGCCTCTACCTCTAAGAAGGACCCTGTCTGTTCCAAGACTTACCGCGGCTGCGTTTAACGGCAGGGCGGTTGAACGCCGGATCCTGAAGGAAAAAGGCATTCCGGATGAAGTCATCCCTATCCTGATCAAAGCCAGGAAAGATATAACCGCAAAACATTATCACCGCATTTGGCGAAAATATGTTGCGTGGTGCGAGGCCAGTAAGGCCCCGACGGAGGAATTTTCAACTAGGTCGATTCCTACATTTCCTGCAAACAGGAGTGTCTATGGGCCTGAAATGGGGGTCCATTAAGGTTCAAATTTCGGCCCTGTCAATTTTCTTCCAAAAAGAACTAGCTTCAGTCCCTGAAGTTCAGACGTTTGTGAAAGGGGTACTGTATATACAGCCTCCTTTTGTGCCTCCAGTGGCACCTTGGGATCTAAATGTAGTTTTTGGGTTCCAAAAGTCACATTGGTTTGAACCACTTAAATATGTGGAGTTAAAATATCTCACATGGAAAGTGGTCATGCTGTTGGCCCTGGCCTGGGCCAGGTGCGTGTCAGAATTGGCGGCTTTATCCTGTAAAAGCCCTCATCTGATTTTCCATTCGGACAGGGCGGAATTGAGGACTTGTCCTCAGTTTCTCCCTAAGGTGGTTTTCAGCATTTCACCTGAATCAACCTATTGTGGTGCCTGCGGCTAATAGGGACTTGGAGGACTCCAAGTTGCTAGACGTTGTCAGAGCCCTGGAAATATAGGTTTCCAGGACGGCTGGAGTCAGAAAATCTGACTCGTTGTTTATTCTGTATGCACCCAACAAGCTGGGTGCTCCTGCTTCTAAGCAGACTATTGCTCGTTGGATTTGTAGTACAATTCAGCTTGCACATTCTGTGGCAGGCCTGCCACAGCCAAAATCTGTAAAAGCCCATTCCACAAGGAAGGTGGGCTCATCTTGGGCGGCTGCCCGAGGGGTCTCGGCTTTACAACTTTGCCGAGCAGCTACTTGGTCAGGAGCAAATACGTTTGTAAAATTCTACAAATTTGATACCCTGGCTGAGGAGGACCGGGAGTTCTCTCATTTGGTGCTGCAGAGTCATCCGCACTCTCCCGCCCGTTTGGGAGCTTTGGTATAATCCCCATGGTCCTTACGGAGTCCCCAGCATCCACTTAGGACGTTAGAGAAAATAAGAATTTACTTACCGATAATTCTATTTCTCGTAGTCCGTAGTGGATGCTGGGCGCCCATTCCAAGTGCGGATTGTCTGCAATACTGGTACATAGTTATTGTTACCAAAAAATCGGGTTATTGCTGTAGTGAGCCATCTTTTCTAGAGGCTCCTCTGTTATCATGCTGTTAACTGGGTTTAGATCACAAGTTATATGGTGTGATTGGTGTGGCTGGTATGAGTCTTACCCGGGATTCAAAATCCTTCCTTATTGTGTACGCTCGTCCGGGCACAGTATCCTAACTGAGGCTTGGAGGGGGGTCATAGGGGGAGGAGCCAGTGCACACCAGGTAGTTCTAAAGCTTTACTTTTGTGCCCAGTCTCCTGCGGAGCCGCTATTCCCCATGGTCCTTACGGAGTCCCCAGCATCCACTACGGACTACGAGAAATAGAATTATCGGTAAGTAAATTCTTATTTTAATAAAGGCTAGGAAGGAGGTGACGGTAAAACATTATCACCGTATCTGGCGAAAGTATGTGTCTTGGTGTGAGTCCAAGAATGCGCCTGCGGAAGATTTTCATCTGGGTCGTTTTCTCCACTTCCTACAGACAGGAGTGGATATGGGCCTGAAATTAGGCTCTGTTAAGGTACAGATTTCGGCCCTCTCGATTTTCTTTCAGAAGGAATTGGCTTCCTATTCCAGAAGTCCAGACGTTTGTAAAGGGAGTGCTGCACATCCAGCCCCCTTTTGTGCCTCCAGTGGCACCATGGGACCTGAACGTGGTGTTGCAGTTCTTAAAATCACACTGGTTTGAACCGCTTACCAAGGTTGAGTTGAAATTTCTTACCTGGAAGGTGGTCATGCTGTTGGCCTTGGCATCAGCAAGGCGAGTGTCTGAATTGGCGGCTTTGTCACACAAAAGCCCCTACTTGATTTTTCATGTGGATCGAGCTGAATTGAGGACACGTCCACAATTTTTGCCTAAAGTGGTTTCTTCTTTCCATATGAATCAACCTATTGTGGTGCCTGTGGCTACAAGATACCTGGAGATTCCAGATACCTGGATGTAGTCAGGGCCTTAAAGATTTATGTAGCCAGAACGGCTAAAATTAGGAAAACAGAGGCTCTGTGTGTCCTGTATGCTGCTAATAAGATTGGCGCACCTGCTTCGAAGCAGACTATTGCTCGCTGGATCTGTAATACTATTCAGCAGGCTCATTCTACGGCTGGATTGCCAGTACCAAATTCCGTTAAAGCCCATTCCACTAGGAAGGTGGGCTCTTCTTGGGCGGCTGCCCGAGGCGTCTCGGCATTACAGCTTTGCCGAGCGGCGACTTGGTCGGGGTCAAACACTTTTGCTAAATTCTACAAGTTTGATACCCTGGCTGAGGAGGACCTAGCGTTTGCCCAGTCGGTGCTGCAGAGTCATACGCACTCTCCCGCCCGATTGGATGCTTTGGTATAAACCCCATGGTCCTTACGGAGTCTTCAGTATCCTCTAGGACGTAAGAGAAAATAAGATTTTACTCACCGGTAAATCTATTTCTCGTAGTCCGTAGTGGATGCTGGGAACTCCGTAAGGACCATGGGGAATAGACGGGCTCCGCAGGAGACTGGGCACTCTATAAGAAAGATTTGGTACTATCTGGTGTGCACTGGCTCCTCCCTCTATGCCCCTCCTCCAGACCTCAGTTAGGATACTGTGCCCGGAAGAGCTGACACAATAAGGAAGGATTTTGAATCCCGGGTAAGACTCATACCAGCCACACCAATCACACCGTATAACTCGTGATACTATACCCAGTTAACAGTATGAAATATAACAGAGCCTCTCAACAGATGGCTCCACAATAACCCTTTAGTTAGGCAATAACTATATACAAGTATTGCAGACAATCCGCACTTGGGATGGGCGCCCAGCATCCACTACGGACTACGAGAAATAGATTTACCGGTGAGTAAAATCTTATTTTCTCTGACGTCCTAGTGGATGCTGGGAACTCCGTAAGGACCATGGGGATTATACCAAAGCTCCCAAACGGGCGGGAGAGTGCGGATGACTCTGCAGCACCGAATGAGAAAACTCAAAGTCCTCCTCAGCCAGGGTATCAAATTTGTAGAATTTAGCAAACGTGTTTGCCCCTGACCAAGTTGCAGCTCGGCAAAGTTGTAAGCCGAGACCCCTCGGGCAGCTGCCCAAGATGAGCCCACCTTCCTCGTGGAATGGGCTTTCACTGATTTAGGATGCGGCAATCCAGCCGCAGAATGCTCCAGCTGAATTGTGCTACAAATTCAGCGAGCAATAGTCTGCTTAGAAGCAGGAGCACCTATTTTGTTGGGTGCCTACAGGATAAGAAGCGAGTCAGTTTTCCTGACTCCAGTCGTCCTGGAAATATAATTTTTTAAGGCCCTGACTACGTCCAGTAACTTGGAATCTTCCAAGTCCCTAGTAGCCACAGGCACTACAATAGGTTGGTTCAAGTGAAAAGCTGATACCACCTTAGGGAGAAACTGGGGACGAGTCCTCAATTCTGCCCTATCCATATGGAAAATCAGATAAGGGCTTTTACATGACAAAGCCGCCAATTCTGACACACGCCTGGCCGAAGCCAAGGCCAATAACATGACCACTTTCCACGTGAGATATTTCAGATCCACAGTTTTAAGTGGCTCAAACCAATGTGATTACAGGAAACTCAACACCACGTTGAGATCCCACGGTGCCACAGGAGGCACAAAAGGGGGCTGAATATGTAGCACTCCCTTTACAAAAGTCTGAACTTCAGGCAGTGAAGCCAGTTCTTTCTGGAAGAAAATCGACAGAGCCGAAATCTGGACCTTAATGGAACCCAATTTTAGGCCCATAGTCACTCCCGACTGTAGGAAGTGCAGAAAACGACCCAGCTGAAATTCCTCTGTTGGGGCCTTACTGGCCTCACACCACGCAACATATTTTCGCCAAATATGGTGATAATGGTTTGCGGTTACTTCTTTCCTGGCTTTTATCAGCGTAGGAATGACTTCCTCCAGAATGCCCTTTTGCTTTAGGATCCGGAATTCAACCGCCATGCCGTCCAACGCAGCCGCGGTAAGTCTTGGAACAGACAGGGCCCCTGCTGTAGCGGATCCTGTCTGAGCGGTAGAGGCCATGGGTCCTCTGATATTATTTCTGTAAGTTCTGGGTACCAAGCTCTTCTTGGCCCATCCGGAACCACGAGTATCGTTCTTCCTCCTCGTTTTCTTATTATTCTCAGTACCCTTGGTATGAGAGGCAGAGGAGGGAATACATAAACCGACTGGTACACCCACGGTGTCACTAGAGCGTCCACAGCTATTGCCTGAGGGTCCCTTGACCTGGCGCAATATCTAGTTTTTTATTTAGGCGGGACGCCATCATGTCCACCTGTGGCCTTTCCCAACGGTTTACCAACAGTTGGAAGACTTCTGGATGACCCAGTCCTGTATGCCGAATCTGCGGCCCTCTTGAAGATGAGCACTCTGCAGCCACCACAGTAGAGATACCCTGGTCCTTGGAGACAGGGTTATCAGCCGATGCATCTGAAGATGCGATCCCGACCACTTGTTCAAGAGGTCCCACTAAAAGGTTCTTGTATGGAACCTGCCAAATGGAATTTTGCTTCGTAAGAAGCTACCATTTTTCCCAGGACTCGTGTGCAGTGATGCACCGACACCTGTTTTGGTTTCAGGAGGTCTCTGACTAGAGATGACGACAGCTCCTTGGCTTTCTCCTGCAGGAGAAACACTTTTTTCTGTTCTGTGTCCAGAACCATCCCCAGGAACAGTAAGCGTGTGGTAGGAACCAGCTGTGACTTTGGAATGTATAGAATCCATCCGTGCTGTTGTAGCACTTCCCGAGATAGTGCTACTCCGACCAACAACTGCTCCTTGGACCTCGCCTTTATAAGGAGATCGTCCAAGTACGGGATAATTAAAACTCCCTTTTTTCGAAGGAGTATCATCATTTCTGCCATTACCTTGGTAAAGACCCTCGGTGCCGTGGACAGTCCAAACGGCAGTGTTTGGAATTGGTAATGGCAATCCTGTACCACAAATCTGAGGTACTCCTGATGAGGATGGTAAATGGGGACATGTAGGTAAGCATCCTTGATGTCCGGGGATACCATGTAATCCCCCTCCTCCAGGCTTGCAATAACCGCCCTGAGCGATTCCATCTTGAACTTGAATTTTTTAATGTATGTGTTCAAGGATTTCAAATTTAAAATGGGTCTCACCGAACCGTCCGGTTTCGGTACCACAACCAGTGTGGAATAGTAACCCCGTCCTTGTTGAAGTAGGGGCACCTTGACGATCACCTGCTGGGAATACAGCTTGTGAATTGCCTCTAGCACAGCCTCCCTGCCTGAGGGAGTTGTCGGCAAGGCAGATTTGAGGAAACGGCGGGGGGGGAGACGCCTCGAATTCCAGCTTGTACCCCTGAGATACTACTTGAAGGATCCAGGGATCCACCTGTGAGCGAGCCCACTGATCGCTGAAATTTTTGAGGCGGCCCCCCACCGTACCTGGCTACGCCTGTGGAGCCCCCGCGTCATGCGGTGGACTCAGAGGAAGCGGGGGAAGAATTTTGATTCTGGGAACTGGCTGACTGGTGCAGCTTTTTCCCTCTTCCCTCGTCTCTGTGCAGAAAGGAAGCGCCTTTGACCCGCTTGCTTTTCTGAAGCCGAAAGGACTGTACCTGATAATACAGTGCTTTTCTTAGACTGTGAGGAAACCTGAGGTAAATTTTTTTTATCCCAGCTGACCAGAGACCATCCCCAAACAATTCCTCACCCTTATAAGGCTCTATGTGCCTTTTAAAGTCAGCATCACCTGTCCAGTGTCGGGTCTCTAATACCCTCCTGACAGAATGGACATTGCAATAATTCTGGATGCCAGCCGGCAAAATATCCCTCTGTGCATCCCTCATATATAAGACGACGTCTTATGTTCGCAAAATAGTATCCCTGTTTGAAAGGGTTACAGACCACGCTGCAGCAGCACTATCTGCAGGTCTCAGTCTAGTACCTGAGTGTGTAAATACAGACTTCAGGATAGCCTCCTGCTATTTATCAGCAGGTACCTTCAAAGTGGCCGTATCCTAAGACGGCAGTGCCACCTTTTTTGACAAACGTGTGAGCGCCTTATCCACCCTAGGGGATATCTCCCAGCGTAACTTATCCTTTCACACTTCATTCACTCATTTGATGGGGGAACGAAACACTGCCTGCTTTTTCTCCCCACACATAAAACCCTTTTTTGTTTTTAGTGGTACTTGGGTTAATGTCAGAAATGTGTAACACATTTTTTATTGCCGGGATCATGTAACGGATGTTCCTAGTGGATTGTGTATATGTCTCAACCTCGTCGACACTGGAGTCAGACTCCGTGTCGACATCTGTGTCTGCCATCTGAGGGAGCGGGCGTTTTTAAGCCCCTGATGGCCTTTGAGACGCCTGGGCAGGCGCGGGCTGAGAAGCCGGCTGTCCCATAGCTGTTACGTCATCCAGCCTTTTATGTAAGGAGTTGACACTGTCGGTTAATACCTTCCACCTATCCATCCACTCTGGTGTCGGCCCACAGGGGGCGACATCTCATTTATCGGCATCTGCTCCGCCTCCACATAAGCCTCCTCATCAAACATGTCGACACAGCCGTACCGACACACCGCACACACACAGGGAATGCTCTGACTGAGGACAGGACCCCACACAGCCCTTTGGGGAGACAGAGAGAGACTATGCCAGCACACACCGGAGCGCTATATAATGTAGGGATAAACACTATCACTGAGTAAATTTTCCCCAATAGCTGCTTGTATAAACAATATTGCGCCTAAATTTAGTGCCCCCCCTCTCTTTTTAACCCTTTGAGCCTGAAAACTACAGGGGAGAGCCTGGGGAGCTGTCTTCCAGCTACACTGTGAAGAGAAAATGGCGCCGGTGTGCTGAGGGAGATGGCTCCGCCCCTTTTTCGGCGGACTTTTCTCCCGCTTTTTTCTGTATTCTGGCAGGGGTAATTACCACATATATAGCCTCTGGGGCTATATATTGTGGCTATTTTGCCAGCCAAGGTGTTTTTATTGCTGCTCAGGGCGCCCCCCCCCCAGCGCCCTGCACCCTCAGTGACCGGAGTGTGAAGTGTGTATGAGGAGCAATGGCACACAGCTGCAGTGCTGTGCGCTACCTTGGTGAAGACTGAAGTCTTCTGCCGCCGATTTTCCGGACCATCTTCATGCTTCTGGCTCTGTAAGGGGGACGGCGGCGCGGCTCCGGGAACGAACACCAAGGATGGGTCCTGCGGTCGATCCCTCTGGAGCTAATGGTGTCCAGTAGCCTAAGAAGCCCAAGCTAGCTGCAAGCAGGTAGGTTCGCTTCTTCTCCCCTTAGTCCCTCGATGCAGTGAGCCTGTTGCCAGCAGGTCTCACTGTAAAATAAAAAAACTAATTTAAACCTTCTTTCTAGAAGCTCAGGAGAGCCCCTAGTGTGCAACCAGCTCAGGCCGGGCACAGAAATCTAACTGAGGTCTGGAGGAGGGGCATAGAGGGAGGAGCCAGTGCACACCAGATAGTACCAAATCTTTCTTATAGAGTGCCCAGTCTCCTGCGGAGCCCGTCTATTCCCCATGGTCCTTACGGAGTTCCCAGCATCCACTAGGACGTCAGAGAAAATAATATTTTAAACCTACCGGTAAATCTATTTCTCCTAGTCCGTAGAGGATGCTGAGCGCCCGTCCCAGTGCGGAAACTCTGCAAGACTTGTATATAGTTGTTGCTTACATAAGGGTTATGTTACAGTTGGAATAGGTCTTGGACCGTTACTGTTGTTTGTTCATACTGTTAACTGGTTATGTATGTTCCAGGTTACATGGTATGATTGGCGTGGGCTGGTATGAATCTTGCCCTTGGATTGCTAAATCCTGCCTTGTATTGTCCATCTCCTCTGGGCACAAGATCTAACTGAGGTCTGGAGGAGGGGCATAGAGGGAGGAGCCAGTGCACACCCATAGTCAAAGTTCTTTTTAGGTGCCCTATCTCCTGCGGAGCCCGTCTATACCCCATGGTCCTTACGGAGTCCCCAGCATCCTCTACGGACTAGAAGAAATAGATTTACCGGTAGGTTTAAAATCTTATTTTCACGCAGCACAAATAACGTGGTATTGACCCAGTATATTGCTAGGTTGACACGGGTCACTGTGCGGTGTGAAAGGGTCACTACAGAAATCCCGTGTCTCGTCACAGGCAAATGCGGGGGGTGGGGGGTGGGGGTTCCGGTTGCCTGGAAAGTGGCTCAAATTATGACAATAGCAATGGTATATAATACGATTTCTAGAACTGCCACCACATCATGCAGTTTATGGGCCAGAGCAGAGCTGCTGCACATGCCCAGTGGTAGCAGCTTCTTCTACCAAGTTTGCTGTGTGAATGGATCTGAGAGAAGCTGTCAGCAAGAAGAGACAGTAGTCTTACCATGAGGTGGCAGACTGTGATTAGAAAGTGCAGTTCGGTATCCTACTGGTTCTATTATATTTGTGTATTTATTTATTATGGTATGTTTTACCTTTTCCTGACCACTTATTTATATTATTAAAAATGTTTGATACAGCCTATACTAGAGACTATCTATAGTGGTAGTATTCCATACAGCATCCAGTGTATAAATAGACCAATGTTTACATTAACGTCCAGGGTCATTACTAGGTTCTTCTACTGCTCCCCCAAACTCCCGCACATGCTCTAATGATCTGCAGGGTAGGAGATTGTGGACTTCATTTGGAAACCCCCCTCTAGAAATCCTGCGTTTGCCACTGCACCTGATCCGGTAATTCAACCCGGGTTATAAAAAGGGTTATTCCCGGGTAATTACCGGGTCAGGCGTAGCGTGAACGGATTACCCGAGTCGATGCGACCCGGTACCCATTCACTGCATAGGGAGAGGCGGCACGGAGACGATCTCATCTCCCAGCACCGCTTCCACACCTGATGCCAGCTCGGTTCAAGCCCCGGAAGCCAACCCGACCCGAAATATTGCTGGGTTGGGATGGCGGTTTGTAAGGTCCAATGCCGGGTCCCACCCGGGAAAGACCCATTTACAGTTCTCGGGTGGGGCCCGGCGTTACGATCTGAAAGCGGTATTAATGGTAGGCTCCGATTCTCGTTAAATGGTTCTCTGACTTTCTGGATACTTGTCACGTGAAGGACCTTTTAGTGAACCTACCCCAAAATTTTTAAATCCTTTCGTTCTTCCCAATTACAAGAGATTCGTGTGAAAATCCTGCATCGTGCCTGTCTGTCTTCAGGTCAGAGAAAACATATGGTCATAACTGAATCTGGGTGTTGTCCCAAATGTAATGCAGCTAACGCACTTTTTGTTTCATAGTTGGTGGCAATGCCCTAAAATTAACAGATTTTGGAACAAAATGTTATGGTTTATAAACACTACATTTCATATCACACGGACATTGAACTCTAAAGCTATGCTGGCTCTCCGGTTTCAAGAATGGGGATTGCACACATCACACAACAATCTTAAACCTCTTTTATATATAATTTTAGCTCTTGTAAATAAATTAATTCTTATCAACTGAATCAAAAAGAACCCCCCACCAGACTTGAACATTTACACCTTTTTCTTACCCGTAAAATGTATTGTGAGCGTCAGTCCACCTTGCCTGACCTTGAGAGACGTTCTTCATTTTTATAAAAAGTGGGTCCCTTACAAAGAAACATACAGTGCATATGGAAAGTATTCACAGCACTTCACTTTTTCCACATTTTGTTATGTTACAGCCTTATTCCAAACTGGAATAAATTCATTTTTCCCTTAAAATTTTACACACAATACCCCATAATGACAACATAAAAAAAAAAAAAAAAAGGTTTTTTTTTGAGAATTTAGCAAATTTATTAAAAATAAAAAACGTACAATAAAAAGTCGGATTGACATTGTCGCAAAACAGCAAAAACCTATAGGATTTGGCCTCAAATTGAATACTGAACTGTTGGATCCTTTCCGTCGGAAAGAATCCAACATCAATTGAATAGACCTCTTAGGGGGGATTCAGTTGTTTTGGGCATCTAATTTTCCCATCTAAACAGGACTGTATATACACCCAAACAATTATCAGCATTCAATTATATTTGGGCGCCCATGCATATCGTGTATGTCATGCCCAAACACACAGGGTTTAGCTGCATAAAACGGCTGAACCCATCTAAAATCCTGCTTTGGACGCCCAAAGTGCAGAGTTTACACACGTCTGTTTCTCGCTCCTCAGGAGGCTGTGAGAGAGAAAAAAAGTATCCTAAGTGGCTAATGGGCGCCCAAATGGTAGAACTATTGCATTGCTGCTGTCTGGTGCCACTATAAAACAATTTAATTCCTCCCTCAGAGTTAGAATGCTGAAAAGTATCATATAGTTTTGTGGTGTAAATTCATTATGCCTGATGCTGAGTTTTCCTCTACAGAGACATCTTCATAAAATGTTGAGACATTCTGGAGAAATTTTAGGTAGTATGTCTTTGGTTGTACATGTACATGAGAATAGGTGGAATTTCAGTGGGGGCCCTAGAAAGGAGTTCCTGGGGTCCTCTGGTGTCCTGACTAAGATTCCAACTATTATAAATTGTTAAATAGAGGGAAATCCCCAATTATGTTGTGAATGGGAAATACCACACAAAGCAGAGTCAAAGAGCCCATATATGAAGACTGGAGGATTGTGTATAAAAAGGTGACATGAGCCCAGGAATAGAGGAACGTTTGTTCCGCTCCATCTCTGCTTTTCACTGACCTTCAGGGCATCTGCTGGTTTGTACCATTACTCTGATACACCATCACCAACAGTACACACATATTTCAACAGATGAGTCTAATTGGTTGCTATAGTTTCTCTGACGTCCTAGTGGATGCTGGGAACTCCGTAAGGACCATGGGGAATAGACGGGCTCCGCAGGAGACTGGGCACTCTAAAAGAAAGATTAGGTACTATCTGGTGTGCACTGGCTCCTCCCTCTATGTCCCTCCTCCAGACCTCAGTTAGAATCTGTGCCCGGCCAGAGCTGGATGCACCTAGTGGGCTCTTCTGAGCTTGCTAGAAAAGAAAGTATTTGTTAGGTTTTTTATTTTCAGTGAGATCTGCTGGCAACAGACTCACTGCTACGTGGGACTGAGGGGAGAGAAGCAAACCTACCTGCTTGCAGCTAGTTTGTGCTTCTTAGGCTACTGGACACCATTAGCTCCAGAGGGTTCGAACACAGGGCCTGACCTCGATCGTCCGTTCCCGGAGCCGCGCCGCCATCCTCCTTGCAGAGCCAGAAGACAGAAGAGAACGACGAAAACGGCGGCTGAAGACTCCTGTCTTCATTAAGGTAGCGCACAGCACTGCAGCTGTGCGCCATTGCTCCCACAGTATACCACACACTCCGGTCACTGTAGGGTGCAGGGCGCTGGGGGGGGGGGCGCCCTGGGCAGCAATTATAATACCTTTTGGCACAAATTATACACATAATACAGTCTGGCACTGTATATGTGTGCAAACCCCCGCCATTAAGTCACACAAAACGCGGGACAGAAGCCCGCCGCTGAGGGGGCGGGGCCTTCTTCCTCAGCACACCAGCGCCATTTTCCCTTCACAGCTCCGCTGGAAGCAGCTCCCGAGGCTCTCCCCTGCAGTATCTGGATACAAGAAGGGTAAAAAAGAGAGGGGGGGCACTTAAATTTAGGCGCAAATAAGATAAGTAAGCAGCTATTGGGAAAAATCACTTATTATAGTGTACATCCCTGTGTTATATAGCGCTGTGGTGTGTGCTGGCATACTCTCTCTCTGTCTCCCCAAAGGACTTTGTGGGGTCCTGTCCTCAGTCAGAGCATTCCCTGTGTGTGTGCGGTGTGTCGGTACGGCTGTGTTCGACATGTTTGATGAGAAGGGTTACGTGGAGGCGGAGCAGGGGCAGATTAGTGTGGTGTCGCCCCCGACAGGGCCGACACCTGATTGGATGGATATGTGGAAGGTCTTAACCGACAGTGTCAACTCCTTACATAAAAGGTTCGATGACGCAGCAGCCTTGGGACAGCCGGGGTCTCAGCCCGCGCCTGCCCAGGCGACTCAGAGGCCGTCAGGGGCTCATAAACGCCCTCTGGCTCAGATGGTAGACACAGATGTCGACACGGAGTCTGACTCCAGTGTAGATGAGGATGAGACAAATGTACAGTCTACAAAGGCCATCCGATGCATGATTATTGCAATGAAAGATGTATTGCACATTTCTGACGTTAACCCGGTTACCACCAAGAGGGGTATTATGTTTGGGGAGAAAAAGCAGACAGTGACTTTTCCCCCATCTGATGAATTAAATGATTTGTGTGAAGAAGCGTGGAGTTCCCCTGATAAGAAACTAGTGATTTCTAAGAGGTTACTGATGGCGTACCCTTTCCCGCCAACGGATAGGTTACGTTGGGAAACATCCCCTAGGGTGGACAAGGCGCTCACACGCTTATCTAAAAGGGTGGCACTGCCGTCTCAGGATACGGCCGCCCTAAAGGAGCCTGCGGATAGAAAGCAGGAAGCTATCCTGAAGTCTGTGTATACACACTCTGGTACTCTACTGAGACCTGCTATTGCTTCAGCCTGGATGTGTAGTTCTGCAGCAGCATGGACTGATACCCTGTCAGACAACATTGATTCCCTCGACAGGGATACTATTTTGCTAACCATGGAACATATAAAAGACGTCGTCTTATATATGCGGGATGCCCAGAGGGACATTTGCCTGCTGGCATCTAGAATTAATGCAATGTCCGTTTCTGCCAGGAGAGTATTATGGACTCGGCAGTGGACAGGTGATGCTGATTCTAAAAAACACATGGAGGTTTTGCCTTATAAGGGTGAGGAATTGTTCGGGGACGGTCTCTCGGACCTCGTATCCACAGCAACAGCTGGGAAGTCGACTTTTTTACCTCAGTTTCCCTCACAGCCTAAGAAAGCACCGTATTATCAAATGCAGTCCTTTCGGCCTCAGAAAGGCAAGCGGGTCAGAGGCGCATCCTTTCTGGCCAGAGGCAGAGGAAAGAAGCTGCACCAGGCAGCCAGTTCCCAGGAACAAAAATCCTCCCCTGCTTCCACTACGTCCACCGCATGACGTTGGGGCTCCACTGGTGGAGCCAGGTGCGGTGGGGGCGCGTCTCCGAAACTTCAGCAACCAGTGGGTTCGCTCACAAGTGGATCTCTGGGCTGTACAAATTGTATCTCAGGGATACAAGCTGGAGTTCGAGGCGACTCCCCCTTGCCGTTGCCTCAAATCAGCCTTGCCAGCTCCTCCCAGGGAAAGGGAGATAGTACTGGCGGCAATTCACAAGCTGTACCTCCAGCAGGTGATAATCAAGGTCCCCTCCTTCAACAGGGAAGGGGTTGCTATTCCACAATGTTTGTCGTACCGAAACCGGACGGTTCGGTGAGACCTATTCTAAATTTAAAATCCTTGAACACTTATTTAAAGAAGTTCAAGTTCAAAATGGAATCGCTCAGGGCGGTTATTGCAAGCCTGGAAGAGGGGGATTTTATGGTGTCGCTGGACATCAAGGATGCTTACTTGCATGTCCCCATTTACCCACCTCACCAGGAGTACCTCAGGTTTGTGGTACAGAACTGTCATTACCAATTCCAGACGTTGCCGTTTGGTCTCTCCACGGCTCCGAGAATATTTACCAAGGTAATGGCCGAAATGATGATACTCCTTCGAAGAAAGGGAGTTATAATTATCCCGTACTTGGACGATCTCCTCATAAAGGCGAGGTCCAAAGAGCAGTTGTTGGTCAGCGTAGCACTCTCTCAGGAAGTGTTGCAACAGCACGGCTGGATTCTGAATATCCCAAAGTCGCAGCTGATTCCTACGACGCGTCTGCTTTTCCTGGGAATGATTCTGGACACAGAACAGAAGAAGGTGTTTCTCCCGGCGGAGAAGGCCCAGGAATTGTCATCTCTGGTCAGGGACCTCCTGAAACCAAAACAGGTGTCGGTGCATCACTGCACGCGAGTCCTGGGAAAGATGGTGGCTTCTTACGAAGCAATTCCCTTCGGCAGGTTCCATGCAAGGATCTTTCAGTGGGATCTGTTGGACAAATGGTCCGGATCGCATCTTCAGATGCATCGGTTGATCACCCTGTCCCCAAGGGCCAGGGTGTCTCTGCTGTGGTGGCTGCAGAGTGCTCATCTTCTCGAGGGACGCAGGTTCGGCATACAGGACTGGGTCCTGGTGACCACGGATGCAAGCCTCCGAGGATGGGGGGCAGTCACTCAGGGAAGAAACTTCCAAGGACAGTGGTCAAGTCTGGAGACTTCTCTACACATAAATATATTGGAACTAAGGGCCATCTACAACGTCCTAAGTCAAGCAGAGCCCCTGCTTCAAAACCAATCAGTACTGATTCAGTCAGACAACATCACGGCGGTCGCCCATGTAAACCGCCAGGGCGGCACAAGAAGCAGGATGGCAATGGCAGAAGCCACAAGGATTCTTCGATGGGCGGAGAATCACGTGCTAGCACTGTCAGCAGTGTTCATTCCGGGAGTGGACAACTGGGAAGCAGACTTCCTCAGCAGGCACGACCTCCACCCGGGAGAGTGGGGACTTCATCAAGAAGTCTTCACACAGATTGTAAATCGTTGGGAACTGCCACAGGTGGACATGATGGCATCCCGCCTCAACAAAAAGCTAAAAAAATATTGCGCCAGGTCACGGGACCCTCAGGCGATAGCTGTGGACGCGCTAGTGACACAGTGGGTGTACCAGTCGGTTTATGTGTTCCCTCCTCTTCCCCTCATACCCAAGGTACTGAGGATAGTAAGAAAGAGAGGAGTAAGAACTATACTCATCGTTCCGGATTGGCCAAGAAGAACTTGGTACCCAGAACTACAAGAAATGATCTCAGAGGACCCATGGCCTCTGCCTCTCAGACAGGACCTGTTACAGCAGGGGCCCTGTCTGTTCCAAGACTTTCCGCGGCTGCGTTTGACGGCATGGCGGTCGAACGCCGGATCCTAACGGAAAAGGGCATTCCAGATGAAGTGATTCCTACGCTGATAAAAGCTAGGAAGGATGTGACAGCAAAGCATTATCACCGCATATGGCGGAAATATGTTGCTTGGTGTGAGGCCAGGAAGGCCCCAACAGAGGAATTCCAGCTGGGTCGATTTCTGCACTTCCTACAGTCAGGGGTGACTATGGGCCTAAAATTGGGGTCCATAAAGGTCCAGATTTCGGCCCTATCTATTTTCTTTCAAAAAGAACTGGCTTCACTGCCTGAAGTTCAGACGTTTGTTAAGGGAGTGCTGCATATTCAGCCCCCTTTTGTGCCTCCAGTGGCACCTTGGGATCTTAACGTTGTGTTGGATTTCCTGAAATCACACTGGTTTGAGCCACTTAAGACCGTGGAGCTAAAGTATCTCACATGGAAGGTGGTCATGCTGTTGGCCTTAGCTTCAGCTAGGCGTGTGTCAGAATTGGCGGCTTTGTCATGTAAAAGCCCATATCTGATCTTTCATATGGACAGGGCAGAGTTGAGGACTCGTCCCCAATTTCTCCCTAAGGTGGTATCAGCGTTTCATTTGAACCAGCCTATTGTGGTGCCTGCGGCTACTCGGGACTTGGAGGACTCCAGGTTACTTGATGTAGTCAGGGCTTTGAAAATCTATGTAGCCAGGACGGCTGGAGTCAGGAAAACTGACTCGCTGTTTATCCTGTAGGCACCCAACAAACTGGGTGCTCCGGCTTCAAAGCAAACTATTGCGCGCTGGATCTGTAACACGATTCAGCAAGCTCATTCTGCGGCAGGGTTACCGCATCCTAAATCAGTAAAAGCCCATTCCACAAGGAAGGTGGGCTCTTCTTGGGCGGCTGCCCGAGGGGTCTCGGCTTTACAGCTTTGCCGAGCTGCTACTTGGTCGGGTTCAAACACATTTGCTAAGTTCTACAAGTTTGATACCCTGGCTGAGGAGGACCTTGCCTTTGCTCATTCGGTGCTGCAGAGTCATCCGCACTCTCCCGCCCGTTTGGGAGCTTTGGTATAATCCCCATGGTCCTTACGGAGTTCCCAGCATCCACTAGGACGTCAGAGAAAATAAGAATTTACTCACCGGTAATTCTATTTCTCGTAGTCCGTAGTGGATGCTGGGCGCCCGTCCCAAGTGCGGACTCTCTGCAATACATGTATATAGTTATTGCTTAACTAAAGGGTTATTGTTATGAGCCATCTGTTACTGAGGCTCAGTTGTTGTTCATACTGTTAACTGGGTATGGTTATCACAAGTTGTACAGTGTGATTGGTGTGGCTGGCATGAGTCTTACCCTGGATTCCAAATCCTTTCATTGTTGTGTCAGCTCTTCCGGGCACAGTTTCCTTAACTGAGGTCTGGAGGAGGGGCATAGAGGGAGGAGCCAGTGCACACCAGATAGTACCTAATCTTTTTTTTAGAGTGCCCAGTCTCCTGCGGAGCCCATCTACTCCCCATGGTCCTTACGGAGTTCCCAGCATCCACTACGGACTACGAGAAATAGAATTACCGGTGAGTAAATTCTTATTTTTAGTTATACTTTTAGTGCAGGCTGACACTTCAATACTAAATATATCCTATCTGCATTTATGAGTAACTTCGGGCACATTTCAGCATGGAACGCATCTACGATGCATTGGCATGCTGAAGTCCTTTTGCAGTGTGCACATACAGAAGCCACACTGCGCGTGCGCACACCGTGAGATGCGACGGCATCTCACATATGCGAACACCTCTGCCTGATTGACACGCAGGCGTCTGGACTGTTTGCCCCCATGACCAAAATACGTCAGGTAGCCATCTGCCTTCATAGCTAGGCTGCGCAGGCAGAGGGCTAACCTTATCATGCGTTTGCATGTTAGCAGGGGGAAGGGGCCTGGCATGCGGGGCAGACTTGCCCTGTGCTGGGCGTCATCCCACATGCTAGTGTAAAGGGTTGTAGTTGTACGATTTTTCGCACAACTACAATCCATGCTGAATTAGGCCCTTCATACAGTAATGTCAGCGGAAATTAAGCACTGCTAATAACTATCCTTGTTGGAAAAATCCTGTGTATTATCACCCAATTTGCACTTCCATGGGTTTGTTTTTGTTGCAGGAATTTCGATCATTCATCCTATGAATGCAAAAGTATGCTACACAAGTAAGGAGGCACTCTTAATATAAATATGTCTATGTGTATTTAAAACATAACTTTTAATAAAGGCTAATAAAAGTGTATCTCAAATAATCAAATGTACCATCATGGGAACTCTGACAACAACAGATAAACAAAGTAATACATAGGTGCGCATCCCCTTGTAATAATTATAGGTAAAAGTAATGTTTTAAATACACATATTTATATTAAGGGTGCCCCAATATTAGAGTTTACTTTTTCCTCCTTACTTATGAAGCATTGTACATTTGACTCTTGGGAACACCGCCAATCAGTAACACTACCCTGACTGTAAGGGAATTATGTGTATATATTGGTTTGGGAAGCAGTTAAAATACTGATAGTCGGGAAAAACTATAGGACCAGGAAATGGGGAAGGGGGATAGGAAGGAAAATCGTTTTGTTCAGCACTGCTCTATTAAGGATGCCAGCCAGTGACCTATCTGACTTGGCCTAGGTTAGGCTAAATGTGTGCTTTAAGAAAGGTTGGTAAGCATTTTCAGACAGAAGTTTAAGTTAAAGTGTTTCAAAGAAAGTTAAACTAAATAGGGAGGGAATAGAGAAAAAAGATAACAAGCACAGGAAGTGCTATACAAACATTACAGCATTTGTTCCATTATTTAGCTATTATGGCCAGCAATTGAGTAAATGAGACCGGAAGGTTGCGCAGCTCTTCTTGGCGACTGATAGAGGCCCTCGGTGAGAGCATGTGTTGTCCAAATCTAGTTGTAGTAATTTACGCTAGGAAATGGTCAAATGTGTAAATAAGCTGATGGATGGTTATCCCACAATAGCTAGAAATTCAATTTTCCATGGGCTGTTGGATCCGTGGGGTCAGGGAAGGCATCTGAAGCCCCCTTCCAAAAAGCACATGTTGGCAGTTCATTGATGACCACTTTGCCTTTTGTGTAAATTACTGTTCAAACTGCAATGTGTGCCATTCATTTGCAAGTCTTTCAAGAAGGACACCAATGAAAATAGATATGTGATCGGATTAGACTATGCGAGACAAGGTATCAACATCCATCATTTGATGTTGGAAAAGGAATTCCTATAGGGAATCCGGACCAATACAAGGAACATTAAGGTTTGAGGTTATACGAGAAACTTAAATCGGATGCCAACTATCCAGAAGTGTTAATGACAAACTTATGGATAAAGGCAGTGGCAGAGGCTGCAGTGGCGGTCACTCAGTATAAAAGGGGGGGGGGTTTGCTTAGCACATATAAAAATGTTATGCTGTATGTAATATATGTGCTGGCTGGTTATCCTGGGGATCGGCACCAAGCAGCATTTGGCCTCACTCGCCTTCTAAATCCACCACAGACTCCCATTGACTAGTTTCACAGGAGTCTGGGGGCAGGCTTAGAAGGAGAGTGAAGCCTAATGCTGCAGAGTCTCTGGTGCTGATCCCCAGGATAATCAGCCAGCACATATATTACATACAGCATAACATATATGTGTTATGCCTCCATACTGTGTGGCCGGCGCTGCAGCTGCCACTGGATGGAGGGTATCTTCAATCATCTCCCTATTGAGGATTTTCATACTTCTCCTTTAGGGCTATTTCACACACGCCGGTTTGTACAGGCCCAGTTTTTGGCAGCCCATCACTGGCCTTTCACACACAACGGCTTTGAGCCATGTTTAATGCAGCAGCAGCAAAAAAAAGCCTGTGTGTGTGAGAGGCAATTCACACACTAAATCCACTGCCTTCAGGGAAGGGAAGGGATGGCACGGCCACGGCCCAGCAGCCATACTATTCAGTGGAAAATAGCCACAAACAAAAGATAGATCGAAAAAATAACTTGCGCCCTAGCTTCAGCTCGGCAGATCCCCAAAAAGGAGCACCACTCCTCTATAAATACAATATAAACAGAAAGAGGCGATCTCCCAGCGATGCTATGTATAACTTCCTGATCCGTATGTGTTCCTGTTCCTCAGAAAGAGAACATAATATGCAGTATGTCCATTAGCATATAATTATACTTCAGCAAACTTCCAAAGTCACTCCTCTTAGTGACTGACCTGGGTTAAATGAGATGCATTCACATAACAGTTTCTTTAATGTCGCATGCACTCGACCTTCATCAGCTTATCTACACCAGGCTTACCTTTCTTATAAGCCCTATATGCGTTGAAAGGTATCTTTTCCAGTCTCTATATCTGCACCTTTGTTGTCTCCACTCCAATGGATCCAAATGACAGCGAATAGTAAAAAGTATGTATTTATTAAAAAATGTAAATACCCACCAACATTGTGGGACATAAAAAGACTTGAACAATAAAAATGAAACACTTTACAAGGTACCCTATCTATGAGACCAAAAGACCACTTCCAGTGATACCGGTAGGATGGATGAGGGTAAACGTTCCAAATTTTTGGCAATGAGGAAAAAAATTACCCACAAAATGTCGCCAACCACCGTAGAAGGGTCTGGTCCAGGGTCCCCTTGTGGAATACCAACGCGTTTCGGATTGAATCCTTCCTCAGGGTATGTATTGGAAGTGGTCTCCTCGCCTTTTTATCCCTGACTGACCATGCCACATGTCGACCCTGGCCAATCAGGTTCCACTATTCTCAAATATACATAAAAAACCATACTATTCTTTCACAATTACCATACAGTATTAACTCGTAACCATATGGTCCTATTCAGCTGTCAACCTATATAAATATATAACAAATAACTTAAAAGAAATGCTAATTTCATTTAATTGGAGTGGATGAAAGTCCGAAATGGATTACAGGAATAGTTCATTCAAGATGATATCCATTACAAATCCCGAATGTCCATATCCACAGATTCCTAGCGTGCAGGTAGTCATGTGTCCCGGCGCACTTCCGTCCACCGGATGTCCGTGTTTGTGACGACGATCGGTCTCCTTGGAGACCGCTTGTTGATTTTCCTCTATATCCGCGGTCCGTCCCAACCGGAAGTTGTTGTCACATGATACTTCTTACTTCCGGTTGTTGAACCGCAAACACGGAAATCCATGCCCGCCGTGTTGAGCCGCATAGCGGCAGCGTTATGTATCCATATATAAAAGAGACAAAGGCGTATGTCAATGCATTTATATTAAATCATAGCAATCCCTTTCTGATACCTCTATTCTTTTATACTGTGCATCATGTGTCGCCATTGTAAGGGGAATGGGAGTAAAGTAACGGAGTATAAGTCCCTACAAACAAATGTGGTATACCCAATTAGACAGTTCCTCACTTGTTCTACTAAAAACTGTGTATATTTACTAGAGTGCCGATGTGGCACACAATATGTGGGACGCACAACAAGGGCACTTAAGGTAAGGATGGCAGAGCACGTCCGAAATATCAAGAAAGGGCTGGAAACACACAGTGTGTCCCAACATTTTAAAAACACACATGAGTGTAATATTAACCATCTTGTAAGTTTCTGTGCCATCTTAAGTATTCAATCTAATTGGCGAAAGAATGATGATGAAGAAAGGTTGGCGAGGGCGGAAATGAGAAAAATTTACGAATTAAAAACACTCCATCCCAATGGTTTAAACTTAGATTTTGAAACCAAGTGGTTTCTGTAAACTTCCCCTTTTTCTCTAAATCAAATAAAGTATGTATATGAGAATAAATAAGACATACGTATGATAAATTATGGTTCTGCCACCATCCTTTTAATGGTTTTAAACCGTATATTATGTAATGAATGTGTAGTAATGATATAAGGAATTAAGAGTTGGGGATACATCCATCGAGATCTCAATGTTATCTTTTAAGTATAAAAGAATAGAGGTATCAGAAAGGGATTGCTATGATTTAATATAAATGCATTGACATACGCCTTTGTCTCTTTTATATATGGATACATAACGCTGCCGCTATGCGGCTCAACACGGCGGGCATGGATTTCCGTGTTTGCGGTTCAACAACCGGAAGTAAGAAGTATCATGTGACAACAACTTCCGGTTGGGACGGACCGCGGATATAGAGGAAAATCAACAAGCGGTCTCCAAGGAGACCGATCGTCGTCACAAACACGGACATCCGGTGGACGGAAGTGCGCCGGGACACATGACTACCTGCACGCTAGGAATCTGTGGATATGGACATTCGGGATTTGTAATGGATATCATCTTGAATGAACTATTCCTGTAATCCATTTCGGACTTTCATCCACTCCAATTAAATGAAATTAGCATTTCTTTTAAGTTATTTGTTATATATTTATATAGGTTGACAGCTGAATAGGACCATATGGTTACGAGTTAATACTGTATGGTAATTGTGAAAGAATAGTATGGTTTTTTATGTATATTTGAGAATAGTGGAACCTGATTGGCCAGGGTCGACATGTGGCATGGTCAGTCAGGGATAAAAAGGCGAGGAGACCACTTCCAATACATACCCTGAGGAAGGATTCAATCCGAAACGCGTTGGTATTCCACAAGGGGACCCTGGACCAGACCCTTCTACGGTGGTTGGCGACATTTTGTGGGTAATTTTTTTCCTCATTGCCAAAAATTTGGAACGTTTACCCTCATCCATCCTACCGGTATCACTGGAAGTGGTCTTTTGGTCTCATAGATAGGGTACCTTGTAAAGTGTTTCATTTTTATTGTTCAAGTCTTTTTATGTCCCACAATGTTGGTGGGTATTTACATTTTTTAATAAATACATACTTTTTACTATTCGCTGTCATTTGGATCCATTGGAGTGGAGACAACAAAGGTGCAGATATAGAGACTGGAAAAGATACCTTTCAACGCATATAGGGCTTATAAGAAAGGTAAGCCTGGTGTAGATAAGCTGATGAAGGTCGAGTGCATGCGACATTAAAGAAACTGTTATGTGAATGCATCTCATTTAACCCAGGTCAGTCACTAAGAGGAGTGACTTTGGAAGTTTGCTGAAGTATAATTATATGCTAATGGACATACTGCATATTATGTTCTCTTTCTGAGGAACAGGAACACATACGGATCAGGAAGTTATACATAGCATCGCTGGGAGATCGCCTCTTTCTGTTTATATACTATTCAGTGGGTAGATCAGGCTGCAACACAGTGACCGGACCGTGTCTGTGCCACATGAAAGGACCCATCGGGGCTGAGCACTCATTACAATCCCAGCATGGCAAAAAGCCATCCGGGAGCTTGCCGTGCCGGCTAGTGTGAAAGGGGTCTAAAGGATTTTTCCTAAGAAGCCTGGGAAATCCCAGCTGATTCATCAGCTGTCATTCTCAAAGCTCAGTAGGCATGCTCGGTCTCATACACTTCATTTGAGTGGGCTATCCGGCAGTTTCTGCATTTTCTGTATGTTATAGAACATTATTGGTAAACCGGAAAATAAGAGAATGTGCTTAATTTGTTTCTACTACATCCTGACTGTTTTCACTCACTGAAGCTGATAGAGTTGAACATATGTCAGTGGAGTATATCTTGCTGAAATTCATACTGCTTATGGTCAGGAATTGCTGCACACAAGTGTTCCATGTACAGGAATTAGATGTACAGGAACTCAGGGTCTGATTCATGATTGTAAGGAATTGCACAACTGCGAGAAAGTGGCTGTGCAATTCTGTGTCATTACAATTCAAATGTTTGCATTAGCGAGGATCAGGGTGTTGCGTCTGACGACACAGCCTCAGATCACCATAGCGTTTTGCAATGTTTTTAGGCACCGGTTATCCTGCGTAAGCTGTAAGTTACTCAGGCTGGCCGTCTGTTCCGGACACCCGAGTCCAGTAAGTCTGTGTCCAACAACGCAGACTCTTGGACCCATTGCACCTTCAAAACAGGGGTGACACGCCCTCTATTTAAAGAACGGTGCAAGGTGCCTCCTCCGTTCAGCAAACACAGCATGTAAATCACGCTGCGGCTGATAAGCGACATCGCAAGACCCATTCTGCACAAGCGCAAGGCGGGTCTTGCATCTGCAAAGATCCTCAAGCATCATATTTGTACGCAAACCAATTCAGACCTGATTGTAGCAGCAACTTTGTTAGCAGATGGACAAAACCATGAGGGTAATTCAGACCTGATCGCACGCTAGATTTTTCGCTGCGCTGCGATAAGGTCAGAACTGAGCATGCGTATGCACCACAATGCGCAGGCGCGTCGTACAGGTGCAAAGCGGATCATTGCTGTGCGATTGGTTTTACAAAGAATCCATTCGCACAGCCGATCGCAAAGAGATTGAAAGGAAGAAGGTGTTTCTGGGTGTCAACTGACCGTTTTCTGGGAGTGTTTGGAAAAACGCAGGAATGTCCAAGCGTTTTCAGGGCGGGTGTCTGACGTCAATTCCGGGACCTGACAGGCTGAAGTCATCGCAGTGGCAGAGTAAGTTCTGGGCAACTCAGAAACTGCACAAAACTTTTTTGTAGTGTTTGACTGCACACTCGCAAAGCAAAAATACATTCCCCTATAGGCGGCGACTATCTGAACGCAGTACTGCAAAAAATAGCTAGCGAGCGATCAGGTCCGAATTAGGTCCCATGTGCACTGCAGGGGGGGTGGGGGGCAGATATAACATGTGCAGAGAGAGTTAGATTTGGGTGGGGTGTGTTATAACTGAAATCTAAATTGCAGCGTAAAAATAAAGCAGCCAGTATTTACCCTGCACAGGAACAATACAACCCACCCACAGCTAACTCTCTCTGCACATGTTATATCTGCCCCCTTGCAGTGCACATGGTTTTGCCCATCTGCTAACAAAGTTGCTGCTACGATCAGGTCTGAATTAGGCCTATATCCCTAAGTATTTATATTTTGCTCTCTGCTCTTAGAGATATACTGTATATATATATATATATATATATATATATATATATATATAAAATAAGATTTTACTTACCGGTAAATCTATTTCTCGTAGTCCGTAGAGGATGCTGGGGACTCCGTAAGGACCATGGGGAATAGACGGGCTCCGCAGGAGATGGGGCACTTTAAGAAAGCTTTGGACTCTGGGTGTGCACTGGCTCCTCCCTCTATGCCCCTCCTCCAGACATCAGTTGGGGAAACTGTGCCCAGAGAAGATGGACAGTACGAGGAAGGATTTTTGTAAATCTAAGGGCGAGATTCATACCAGCCACACCAATCACACCGTATAACTTGTGATAAACTTACCCAGTTAACAGTATGAACAACAACATAGCCACGGTACCACCGAAAACTATAACATAACCCTTATGTAAGCAATAACTATATACAAGTCTTGCAGAAGAAGTCCGCACTTGGAACGGGCGCCCAGCATCCTCTACGGACTACGAGAAATAGATTTACTGGTAAGTAAAATCTTATTTTCTCTAACGTCCTAGAGGATGCTGGGGACTCCGTAAGGACCATGGGGAGTATACCAAAGCTCCCAAACGGGCGGTAGAGTGCGGATGACTCTGCAGCACCGATTGAGCAAACAGGAGGTCCTCCTCAGCCAGGGTATCAAACTTATAGAACTTTGCAAAGGTGTTTGTCCCCGACCAAATAGCTGCTCGGCACAACTGTATTGCCGAGACCCCTCGGGCAGCCGCCCAAGAAGAGCCCACTTTCCTAGTGGAGTGGGCCTTAACCGATTTCGGTAACGGCAATCCTGCCGTAGAATGCGCCTGCTGAATCATGTTACAGATCCAGCGAGCAATAGTCTGCTTTGAAGCAGGAGCGCCAACCTTGTTGGCCGCATACAGAACGAACAAAGCTTCAGTCTTCCTGATTCTAGCCGTTCTGGTCACATAAATCTTCAAAGCCCTGACTACATCCAGGGACTCGGAATCCTCCAAGTCCCGTGTAGCCACAGGCACGACAATAGGTTGGTTCACATGAAAAGAGGAGACCACTTTTGGCAGAAAGTGAGGGCGAGTCCTCAAATCTGCCCTATCCACGTGAAAAACCAAGTATGGGCTTTTATGTGATAAAGCCGTCAATTCGGAAACACGTCTTGCCGAAGCTAACGCCAACAACATGACCACTTTCCACGTGAGGTATTTCAACTCCACAGTTTTGAGTGGTTCAAACCAAGGTGACTTGAGGAACCGTAACACCACGTTAAGATCCCAAGGCGCCACCGGAGGCACAAAAGGAGGCTGAATATGCAGCACTCCCTTCACAAACGTCTGTACTTCAGGAATAGAGGCCAATTCTCTTTGAAAGAAAATGGATAAGGCCGAAATCTGGACCTTTATGGACCCTAATTTTAGGCCCAAAGTCACTCCTGTTTGAAGGAAGTGGAGTCAGGTCCATAAATATTGGGACATCAACACAATTCTCATATTTTGGGCTCTATACACCACCACAATGGATTTGAAATGAAACAAACAAGATGTGCTTTAACTGCAGACTTTCCGCTTTAATTTGAGGGTATTTACATCCAAATCAGGTGAACGGTGTAGGAATTACAACGGTTTCTTTTTTTTTTTTTCCCCCCAAAATATATTTATTGAATTTTTTCAAAAAAGGTTCTCCGCTACAGCATAGAAATCAATACATACAAGGAGAGATTAAATAAGCATCAAATGAACATCAAGGCACACAGTAAAATGAGTACACATTGAAAGGTCATAATGTGCCGTAGACATAAGAGATATATATATATAAATATATATATATCAATTTCTCGAAACTGCCATATTAGAAAACACCCTTTTCTATAATAAGGGAGGGGGGGGGGGGGGGCAGTCTCAGGTTTACCACATCTCACATAAATATATATATATATATATATATATGGAGAAGAAAGGCAGCACTCGGAGACTGATAGTGTAGTCAAACGAACCAATCAGTGTTTAATCACGTCTACGTTTCGGGGGACGCACCCCCTTCCTCAGGACAAACCAAACACAACTCGTTTGACTACACTATCAGTCTCCGAGTGCCGCCTTCTCCATATGCATTGAGGTAGCAACAACCTCTAAGGAGGGCACCGGAGCAAGTAACCTGTCGGGAGGGGTGAGTGCCGGACCACACAGAGGATTATATATATATATATATATATATATATATATAATAAAAGTGTATGTGCACACATCATAACCATGAGGGATAATACAATAACGATTGGCCATAAGCCAGTACCATTAACATGAAACCAGAGTATGTAAAGTACGAGAGCCGGAGTCCAGGATCTGAGTTTGTATTTGAGGAGGTTTCGTACGTATGAAGGGACCCCATTTATGTGTAAAAGCAGTAAATGAGTTTTGATTATCAGGACGGGTATCATATCTATCATAGTATATAATATTTTGTAACGAGTCTACTACGTCGCGTACTATGGGGGTGTGTTTCGAGATCCAGGACTGTAGGATCACTCTTTTTGCCACAGTAACCACTAGGGTCAGAAAGGGGATCAAAGGCCTATGTGAGTGGTCAATAATCCATACATCAAAATTAGCAAATAATAGCGGGATAGGGTGAATGGGTACAGAAAATCATAATGTGAATTAATATAATAAATAATCTTAAACCACAATTTTTTGATATACCCACAGGACCACAGATTATGTATCAAGGTAGCCAAAGAGCAACCACATTTAGGGCATCTACCCGACTCCTCCTGAATGTAGTGTCTCCTTTGACTTTGAGACACATAGGCCCTG
The DNA here is from genome assembly GCF_028390025.1 of Pseudophryne corroboree. Lineage (NCBI taxonomy): Eukaryota > Metazoa > Chordata > Amphibia > Anura > Myobatrachidae > Pseudophryne > Pseudophryne corroboree. Next base: position 599,389,590 of record NC_086444.1, read on the forward strand.
TACACTGTTTTCACATGGACTTCTTGGAGTACAGAGGAGTGCACCACTCCAAGGGTTTTCTCGTAGTATTTGAATAACACATTTTCATGTTGAATAAGGGGTACCATCTCTGATCCACGCCGCCGTCACCTCCCGTCTCAACGGCATGGAAATCGGTGTCAAGAACAATGAGTATATCAATCTGGGTTTATATTTGCCCTACTTAAATTTAATAAAAATAGGAACCAATGGATCTGGAGCTAAGGGAGAGAGCAGCATCGGGGGGAGTGAGCGTATATAGTGAGTTACCTGTAAGAACATGAAATAAAAGGAATCTGGGAGACCATAGGCACGTTGAAGATCAGGAAATGACAGCAGGCGACCACCTGGATCAAAAACCTGTGCTATGGCTTTGATGCCTTTCAAAGCAAGGCGGCGGAAAATAGGATTATGTAGGCCCGGGACAAATCCTAGGTTGCCCCATAAGGGAATCCAGGGGGAACTGTGGGGATTATGATGTAATTTCGTGTTTACAAAGCACCAAGCTTCATAAGTGTCTCTGAAGAATATGTTTTTGTATATGTGTCTAGGTATCTCAGGTTTAGGGGTGTGAAGGAGTGCCCCCGGAGAAAAGGGGGCCATAAGGGCACAATCAATCAAAGTTTCTGAGAAAAGATCTTCACCCGTCAACCAGTCCAAGGCATACCTAAATAGTAATGCCCGGGAGTAGTGGATAAGGTTAGGTAAGCCCAGGCCTCCCTGTCCTTTAGGCATTTGCAATTTAGTCAAAGAGATTCTAGGTTTTTTGGAGTTCCACAAAAAACGACTACATGCCGACATGATATGCTTAACATCTTGAACAGTTAACTTAAGTGGTAACATCTGCATAGCATACGTCAATTTAGGAAGCAAGACAGTTTTAATCACCTCTAACCGTCCCAGCAGGGACAACGGGAGGCTGTGCCATCTATCTAAAGATTTCTCTAAACTAGAAATAATCGGGGTGTAGTTATATCTATATAGATTTTCCATCTTGGCCGGGATATGTATGCCCAGATATTTTATCTTAGAGTTGACGATTTTAATAGAACCTAGGTCCCCAGCCCTAGATAGCTTAGGCGGAGGGCCCGTAAGCATAAGAAGCTCAGATTTTGCAACATTAATTTTATAACCTGAAAAGCTGTTAAAATTATTTATAATCTCAAAGATTGTCGGGATAGAGTGTTCAGGGTGGGATATATACAAGACCATGTCATCCGCAAACAAGGACACACGGCAGTCCAAGTCTCCCAAAACAATACCCTGATATAATGGGGAACATCTAAGCGCTATGGCTAATGGCTCTATTGCCAGCACGAAAAGTAGGGGGAAAGAGGGCATCCCTGCCTCGTACCTCGCTGTATCAGGAAGCTATCAGACATTAAGCTATTGCAAATCACACGGGATGAAGGAGAAGTATAGAGTGTTTTAAGAAAACCTATAAATGTATCAGGAAAAGAAAACCTACACAGGGAGTCATACAAATGTTCCCAGTGCACCATGTCAAAGGCTTTTTCTGCATCTAGGGACAGTATAGCTTTCGGTACATTTGACATGGCACACTGGGAATCCTGGACCACCGCCAGCAGACTCCTAACATTAGTAACAGAGTTCCTATGTAGAACAAAACCAGTCTGGTCTCTATGGATAAGTGTGGGCAATAATAACTTTAGACGTTCAGCTAGAATCTTAGTCAAAATTTTATAGTCTAAGTTCAATAGTGAGATTGGTCGGTAGGAGGCAGAGTCAGACAAGTCCCTTCCAGGCTTCGGAATGACACGTAAAGATGCTACATTAAAATAGTCAGGGAGTTTACCAGAAATTAGTATGGCATTATAGACTTCCACTAGGACAGGCGTGATCTCATCGTGTAACAACTTATAAAAATCAGCTGTGTATCCGTCATTGATGTGATTACAGCCCTAACCTCTTTAGCAATAACCGGGGTAATCAAAGACTCACTCTGAGAGGGTGACACCTGTGGTAGCGGCAGGTTGGACCAAAAACCCACGTGTGAGGATTCCGCAGAGGGAGGGGGAGGGGAGTACAATTTGGTATAGAAACCATGCAGGACCGAAAGAGGCGATCTCCCAGCGATGCTATATACAAATTCCAGATGTATATATTCCTGTTCCTCAAACAGAGAACACAATATACAGCATGTCCATTAGTTGATGTAAATTTTTCCACAGACTTCCAAGGTCACTACTCTTTGTGACTGACCTGTGCTAAATGAGATGCGTTCCCATAAAGGTTTCTTTCACACTTCATATATAAACAGCCTTCCAACCCACGGCTTATCTACACCAGGCTTACCTTTAGGATAAGCCCTATATGCGCTGAAAGGTATCTTTTCCAGTCCTTGTTCGTATCTGGACCTTTGTTACCTCCACTCAAATGGCTCCAAACGACAGCAAATGGTGAAAAAATGTCTATTTCTCTGACGTCCTAAGTGGATGCTGGGACTCCGTAAGGACCATGGGGAATAGCGGCTCCGTAGGAGACTGGGCACAACTAAAGAAAGCTTTAGGACTACCTGGTGTGCACTGGCTCCTCCCACTATGACCCTCCTCCAGACCTCAGTTAGAATCTTGTGCCCGGCTGAGCTGGATGCACACTAGGGGCTCTCCTGAGCTCCTAGAAAGAAAGTATATTTAGGTTTTTTATTTTACAGTGAGATCTGCTGGCAACAGACTCACTGCAGCGAGGGACTAAGGGGAGAAGAAGCGAACCTACCTAACAGGTGGTAGTTTGGGCTTCTTAGGCTACTGGACACCATTAGCTCCAGAGGGATCGACCGCAGGACCCGACCTTGGTGTTCGTTCCCGGAGCCGCGCCGCCGGCCCCCTTACAGAGCCAGGAGCAAGAAGTGTTCCGGAAAATCGGCGGCAGAAGACTTCTGTCTTCAACAAGGTAGCGCACAGCACTGCAGCTGTGCGCCATTGCTCCTCATGCACACCTCACACTCCGGTCACTGATGGGTGCAGGGCGCTGGGGGGGGGGCGCCTTGAGGGCAATATAAGACACCTTGGCTGGCAAATCATCACAATATATAGTCCCAGGGCTATATATGTGATAAATTACCCCTGCCAGAATCCATAAAAAAGCGGGAGAAAAGTCAGCCGAAAAAGGGGCGGGGCTATCTCCCTCAGCACACTGGCGCCATTTTTTCTTCACAGTGCAGCTGGAAGACAGCTCCCCAGGCTCTCCCCTGTAGTTTTCAGGCTCAAAGGGTTAAAAAGAGAGGGGGGGGCACTAAATTTAGGCGCAATATATGTATACAAGCAGCTATTGGGGGAAAAATCACTCAGTTATAGTATTAATCCCTGCATTATATAGCGCTCTGGTGTGTGCTGGCATACTCTCTCTCTGTCTCCCCAAAGGACTTTGTGGGGTCCTGTCCTCAGTCAGAGCATTCCCTGTGTGTGTGCGGTGTGTCGGTACGGCTGTGTCGACATGTTGGATGAGGAAGGTTACGTGGAGGCGGAGCAGAGGCCGATAAATGGGATGTCGCCCCCTGTGGGGCCGACACCAGAGTGGATGGATAGGTGGAAGGTATTAACCGACAATGTCAACTCCTTACATAAAAGGCTGGATGACGTAACAGCTGTGGGACAGCCGGCTTCTCAGCACGCGCCTGCCCAGGCGTCTCAAAGACCATCAGGGGCTCAAAAAAAATGCCCGTTACCTCAGATGGCAGACACAGATGTCGACACGGAGTCTGACTCCAGTGTCGACGAGGTTGAAATATATACACAATCCACTAGGAACATCCGTTACATGATCTCGGCAATAAAAAATGTGTTACACATTTCTGACATGAACCCAAGTACCACATAAAAGGGGTTTTATTTTTGGGGAGAAAAAGCAGCCAGTGTTTTGTTCCCCCATCAGATGAGTGAATGAAGTGTGTAAAGGAGCGTGGGTTCCCCCGATAAGAAACTGGTAATTTCTAAAAAGTTACTGATGGCGTACCCTTTCCCGCCAGAGGATAGGTCACGTTGGGAGATATCCCCTAGGGTGGATAAGGCGCTCACACGTTTGTCAAAAAAGGTGGCACTGCCGTCTTAGGATACGGCCACCTTGAAGGAGCCTGCTGATAAAAAGCAGGAGGCTATCCTGAAGTCTGTATATATACACTCAGGTTCTATACTGAGACCTGCAATTGCCTCAGCATAAATAGTGCTGCTGCAGCGTGGTCTGATACCCTGTCAGATAATATTAATACCCTAGACAGGGATAATATTTTGCTAACATAGAGCATATTAGAGACGTCGTCTTATATATGAAGGATGCACAGAGGGATATTTGCCGGCTGGCATCCAGAATTAATGCAATGTCCATTCTGCCAGGAGGGTATTAGAAACCCGGCAGTGGACAGGTGATGCTGCCTTTAAAATGCACATGGAGATTCTGCCTTATAAGGGTGAGGAATTGTTTGGGGATGGTCTCTGGGACCTCATATCCACAGCAATAGCTGGGAAGGAAATTTTTTACCTCAGGTTTCCTCACAGCCTAAGAAAGCACCGTATTTTCAGGTACAGTCCTTTCGGCTTCAGAAAAGCAAGCGGGTCAAAGGCGCTTCCTTTCTGCACAGAGACAAGGGAAGAAGGAAAAAGCTGCACCAGACAGCCAGTTCCCAGGATCGAAAATCTTCCCCCGCTTCCTCTGAGTCCACCGCATGACGCTGGGGCTCCACAGGTGGAGACAGGTGTGGTGGGGGCGCGTCTCGGGAACTTCAGGGACCAGTGGGCTTGCCCACAGGTGGATCCCTAGGTTCTGCAAATAGTATCACAGGGATACAGGCTGGAGTTCGAGGCGACTCCCCCTCGCCGTTACCTCACATCAGCCTTGCCTGCTGCCCTCGGAGAAAGGTAGTACTGGCGGCAATTCACAAGCTGCACTTCCAGCAGGTGAAATCAAGGTACCCCTCCTTCAACAAGGCCGGGGTTACTATTCCAAAATGTTGTGGTACCGAAACCATACGGTTCGGTGAGACCCATTCTAAAATTGAAAGCCTTGAACACTTATATACGAAGGTTCAAGTTCAAAATGGAATCGCTCAGGGCGATTATTGCAAGCCTGGAGAATTTCATGGTATCACTGGACATCAAGGATGCTTACCTGCATGTCCCTATTTACCCTCTTCACCAGGAGTACCTCAAAATTGTGGTACAGGATTGTCATTACAATTCCAGACGTTGCCGTTGGTCTGTCCCCGGCACCGAGGTATTTACCAAGGTAATGGCCGAAATAATAATCCCGTACTTGGACGATCTCCTTATAAAGGCGAGGTCCAGGGAGCAGTTGTTCGTCGGAGTAGCACTATCTCGGGAAGTGCTACAACAGCACGGCTGGATTCTGAATATTCCAAAGTCGCAGCTGGTTCCTACGACGCGTCTACTGTTCCTGGGTATGGTTCTGGACACAGTACAGGATAAAAAGGGTTTCTCCCGGAGGAGAAGTCCAAGGAGTTGTCGTCTCTAGACAGAGACCTCCTAATACAAATACAGGTGTCGGTGCATCAATGCACGCGAGCCCAGGGAAAGATGGTAGCTTCTTACGAAGAAATTCCATTCGCCAGGTCCCATGCAAGGATTTTCCAGTGGGATCTGTTGGACAAGTGGTCCGGGTCGCATCTTCAGATGCATCGGCGGATAACCCTGTCTCCAAGGGCCAGGGTGTCGCTGTTGTGGTGGCTGCAGAGTGCTCATCTTCTAGGGGGCCGCAGATTCGGCATACAGGACTGGGTCCTGGTGACCACGGATGCCAGCCTTCGAGGCTGGGGGGCAGTCACACAGGGAAGAAACTTCCAAGGCTATGGAAAAGTCAGGAGACTTCCCTACACATAAATATTCTGGGACTAAGGGCCATTTACAATGCCCTAAGTCAGGCTAGACCCCTTCTTCAACACCGGCCGGTGCTGATCCAGTCAGACAACATCACGGCGGTCGCTCATGTAAACCGACAGGGCGGCACAAGAAGCAGGATGGCGATGGCAAAAGCCACAAGGATTCTCCGATGGGCGGAAAATCATGTGTTAGCACTGTCAGCAGTGTTCATTCCCGGAGTGGACAACTGAGAAGCAGACTTTCTCAGAAGACACGACCTCCACCCGGGAGAGTGGGGACTTCATCCAGAAGTCTTCCAAATGATTGTACACCGTTGGGAAAGGCCATAGGTGGACATGATGGCGTCCCGCCTCAACAAAAAGCTACAAAGATATTGCGCCAGGTCAAGGGACCCTCAGGCGATAGCTGTGGACGCTCTGGTAACACCGTGGGTGTATCAGTCGGTGTATGTGTTCCCTTCTCTGCCTCTCTTACCCAGGGTAATGAGAATAATAAGAAGGAGAGGAGTAAGAACTATACTCATTGTTCCGGGTTGGCCAAGAAGAGCTTGGTAACCAGAACTCCAAGAAATGATCTCAGAGGACCCATGGCCTCTGCCGCTCAGACAGGACCTGCTGCAGCAGGGGGCCTTTCTGTTCCAAGACGTACCGCGGCTGCGTTTGACGGCATGGCGGTTGAACGCCGGATCCTGAAGGAAAAGGGCATTCCGGAGGAAGTTATCCCTACGCTATTTAAAGCTAGGAAAGAAGTGAACGCAAACCATTATCACCGCATATGGCGGAAATATGTTGCGTGCTGTGAGGCCAGGAAGGCCCCAAAGGAGAAATTTCAGCTAGGTCGATTTCTGCACTTCCTACAGTCAGAGGTGACTATGGGCCTAAAATTGGGTTCCATTAAGGTCCAGATTTCGGCTCTATCGATTTTCTTCCAAAATAGAACTGGCTTCACTGTCTGAAGTTCAGACTTTTGTTAAGGGAGTGCTGCATAGTCAGCCCCCGTTTGTGCCTCCAGTGGCACCGTGGGATCTCAACGTGGTGTTGGATTTCCTGAAGTCGCATTGGGTTTGAGCCACTTAAATCCGTGGAGCTATAATACCTCACGTGGAAAGTGGTCATGCTGTGGGCCTTGGCGTCGGCCAGGCGTGTATCAGAATTGGCGGCTTTGTCATACAAAAGCCCTTATCTGTATTTTATATGAATAAGGCGAAATTGAGGACTCGTTCCCAATTCCTTCCTAAGGTGGTATCAGTTTTTCATGTGAACCAACTTATTGTGGTGCCTGCGGCTACTTGGGACTTGGAGGATTCCAAGTTACTGGACGTAGTCAGGGCCCTGAAAAGTATATGTTTCCAGGACAGCTGGAGTCAGGAAAACTGACTCGCTATTTCTCCTGTATGCACCCAACAAGCTGGGTGCTCCTGCTTCTAAGCAGACTATTGCTCGCTGGATCTGTAGCACGATTCAACTTGCACATTCTGCGGCTGGACTGCCGCACCGTAAATCTGTAAAAGCCCATTCCACAAGGAAAGTGGGCTCTTCTTGGGCGGCTGCCCGAGGGGTCTCGGCTTTACAACTTTGCCGAGCTGTTACTTGGTCGGGTTAAAACATTTTTGTAAGAGTCTACAAGTTTGATACCCTGGCTGAGGAGGACCTAGAGTTTGCTCATTCGGTGCTGCAGAGTCATCCGCACTCTCCCGCCCGTTTGGGAGCTTTGGTATAATCCCCATGGTCCTTACGGAGTCCCAGCATCCACTTAGGACGTCAGAGAAAATAAGATTTTACTCACCGGTAAATCTATTTCTCGTAGTCCGTAGTGGATGCTGGGCGCCCATCCCAAGTGCGGATTGTCTGCAATACTTGTTTATAGTTATTGCCTAACTAAAGGGTTATTGTTGAGCCATCTGTTGAGAGGCTCAGTTATATTTCATACTGTTAACTGGGTATAGTATCACGAGTTATACGGTGTGATTGGTGTGGCTGGTATGAGTCTTACCCGGGATTCAAAATCCTTCCTTATTGTGTCAGCTCTTCCGGGCACAGTATCCTAACTGAGGTCTGGAGGAGGGTCATAGTGGGAGGAGCCAGTGCACACCAGGTAGTCATAAAGCTTTCTTTAGTTGTGCCCAGTCTCCTGCGGAGCCGCTATTCCCCATGGTCCTTACGGAGTCCCAGCATCCACTACGGACTACGAGAAATAGATTTACCGGTGAGTAAAATCTTATTTTTTATTCCAAAGAGAATTTTCCCACAAAAATACAGGAATAAAAACAATATACAAAATATAAAAGAACAATAAAACAAAATACAAGAGGTACCCTATTTTAAAGATAGCAGGGCCACTTCCAATGGTACCGGTAGGATGGACTTGGTAAATTCTCCCAACTGTAAGGGGTTTGAAGAGAAAAAATTACCCACAAGATAATGCCAACCACCATGGAAGAGTATAGCCCAGGGTCCTCCTGTAAAACACCAACGCGTTTCGGATAAAATCCTTCCTCAGGGATATACCCTGAGGAAGGATTTTATCCCAAACGCGTTGGTGTTTTACAGGAGGACCCTGGGCTATAACTCTTCCATGGTGGTTGGCATTATCTTGTGGGTAATTTTTTCTCTTCAAACCCCTTACAGTTGGGAGAATTTACCAAGTCCATCCTACCGGTACCATTGGAAGTGGCCCTGCTATCTTTAAAATAGGGTACCTCTTGTATTTTGTTTTATTGTTCTTTTATATTTTGTATATTGTTTTTATTCCTGTATTTTTGTGGGAAAATTCTCTTTGGAATAAAAATAGACATTTTTTCACCATTTGCTGTCGTTTGGAGCCATTTGAGTGGAGGTAACAAAGGTCCAGATACGAACAAGGACTGGAAAAGATACCTTTCAGCGCATATAGGGCTTATCCTAAAGGTAAGCCTGGTGTAGATAAGCCGTGGGTTGGAAGGCTGTTTATATATGAAGTGTGAAATAAACCTTTATGGGAACGCATCTCATTTAGCACAGGTCAGTCACAAAGAGTAGTGACCTTGGAAGTCTGTGGAAAAATTTACATCAACTAATGGACATGCTGTATATTGTGTTCTCTGTTTGAGGAACAGGAATATATACATCTGGAATTTGTATATAGCATCGCTGGGAGATCGCCTCTTTCTATTACTATTGTGTCTGTAAAGGAGTGGTGCTCTTTTTTTGGGATCTGCCGAGCTGAAGCTAGGGCGCAAGTTACTTTTCATCTATTTATTTTTCATGCAGGACCGAGGCTATCATTCTATCAGAGGTGGTAAGTGTGCCAGCCGGGTCTTTAAGGGGGTGAATAGTAGACGGGGTATGCTGGCCCCTCAGGAGATTTGAGAGCAATTTGCTCGACTTGTTGCCAAACTTGTGAAATTTATGTTTACCTCTAAAGGTATAGGAGGATTCCTGTTTGCGAAATAGGCACTCATAAGACATCCTCGCCTCGGTGTATAGGGACCTAGTAGCCGGGGAAGGGTGGGTCTTAAATTCTTGAAAGGCCTGAGTGAGTGAGGATTGGGCCACTAAATAATTTTGCGCTAAGGATTTCTTCATGGACGACGAACGGGACATAAGGACTCCCCGCAGTGTGGCCTTCGCTGCCATCCAGAAAAGAACTGGATCAGTTTGCAGCGAGTCTCGGTTATCCGCAACGTAGTGACTCCACGCCGAGATAACAGCCTGCTGGAGCTGAAGCGAGGTGGGAAGCGCCAGTTGATGAAGTCACACTGCTCTTGTCCATGAAAAATGGCAACCCGGATCACTGCATGGGTGGTTCCATCTCGATCTCCATAATCTTGGGGAGCAAAACACTGGACAGCAGTAAATAATCGATTCTAGAAAGGGTACCTCTGGCAGCAGACAGACAGGAAAACTCTCGTTCTAACGGGTGTTTCACTCTCCACATATCTAATAGCAGCAACTGTTTGAAAAGGGCCGGGATCCCAAACTTAGGGAGCTTAGCTCTTCCTGTCGATGGGAACTGTCTATCAAGCTGAGTGAAAGATACCAAGTTAAAATCTCCGCAGAGAAGTATCGGCTGGTCAATGAACGGTGTGAGGAGGGATACGATATTATAGAAAAAGGATTTAGAATAAACCGTGGGAGCATACACATTGAGGCATATATATATATCTGACCATCATAGTGGAGTTTACAAAAGACATAACGACCCATATCGTCTGCTTTCACATCAGCAACCGTGATTGCTAGATGATCTGCAGCCAGTATGGCAACCCCTCGCTCCTTTGAGTTGTAGGAGGCGGAGGCAAGGACTTTCCACTTAAGTGAGTTAAGTTTAAGAGTCTCAAGAGGTACCACATGTGTTTCTTGAAGAAAAACAATGTCAATACGTAACTTACGCAAATACAGGAGAATACGTTTCCGTTTCATCGGGGAGTTGATCCCTCCCACATTCCAACTACCGAGGGTCAGAGACATAGCATATCATCATATGTAGTGATGTCGGCGCATCACAAAACAGGAAGCACATTCTCATAACACAGTGGCGGGGGGTGGAGATCAGGACCCGAGACTGGCAGGGAAACAAACAAGGACTGAAGGGAAGAGAGGAGGGATGGGCATGAACAGCGCCCCTCTCTAAAACAGACAGGACAAACATATAGAACAAACAACAAAAATACGCAGGAATCAGAATTCCAGTAATGAAAAACATTTCAACCATTAATGACTTCCGGAGAGAGAGCCACCATCTTCTATAAGCAGGATCTTGCTCCAAACCTACACACTCTCCAGCAGTCATATAGAACTTGACCACCATACGTGACCCTCCCCAGCAACAACAATTCGGGAGGCAACTAGCATATAGTAAATAAGATGCATAAACTTTTCAAATAAGTAATGAAAATCAGCAGATATCATCACCTTGGTCCGCATATATATAACATATGGCATTCCCTGTGTCCTGTTATATGGTAGGTTAAATAACTAGGCATCAGACATGACATAACGCATCAATCACAATCGGACATAACAGCAGGGAGATTGTAAGAATCAGTTAACTCAGAGAGATAGGCTTCAGCATCAGGGGGTGACAGGTAGTCCTTAAAGTCGGAGCCATTATAAATGCGCAGTCTAGCAGGGTATAGGAGTGCAAACTTCTTATTGTCTTGTATCAGACAGAAGCATAAAGGTGCAAAGTCCTTCCTCATTTTGGACAGTTCCGCAGAATAGTCCTGGAACAAGAGAATCTTGTGAGTCTCCCATCTAAGATCCCGGTGTTTGCGGGACATTGACCAGATCAGTTCCTTGTGTAGATAATAAAGAGTTTTAAATATCACAGCCCGGGGTCTGGCGCCCTCTTGTGGCCTGATCGGGCCAATCCTGTGTGCACGTTCAATGACAAGATCCTCACATCTATCCTGGATATGCAGCAGCTCAGGAAGTTTAAACTTAAGAAAATCAGACAATTCCTGCCTCTTTATTGATTCTGGGAGCCCAATAAGCCTGAGGTTATGTCGGCGAGATCTGTTTTCAAGATCTTGGAGCTTGTTGTGCAACTGGTAAATCTCTTTGGTTTATCTAGACATCGCTTTCTTCATCTCTGCTACATCTCCAAAAACTTCCCCCAGTCTATGTTCAGTATGAAGCACTTTCTGAGAAAGGTGTGAGAGCTGCTGATTAATGTTAGTCGTCTGAGCCTTAAGCAAGGGCTCCATAGCTATGCGAATCGCGTTTATCATGCCCCCATAGGTTACAGGGGTGTCCGAGGGCGGGATGCAGGCGTCGGCCATGTCAGGGGGAGCGGGGCTCGGGGGCTGGGAGAGTGTACCTGTCGCCTGGGAGCCAGCATCATCATCCCTCCGAGGGGTGCCGCGAGCGGCCGCATGGATGCCTGGAGCGGCGTCCAGCGCCATCTTGGATTCTGCCAGCTGCCTCTCCTTCTCCTTCTTGGCGCGGTATTTATTGCTGGGCATGGGGGAAAAGTACCTGTCCATGCAGCGGACAGGATCTGGCAACCGGGGTAGGTCTGCAGAAGGTGGATTGGAGGCTCAGAGAGCCTTGAAAAAGGTACAGGACAGCGGGGCACAGCGGAGCTCACTGCTTCAGCCGCCGCTCATGAGGAAGCCGGAACCGGAAGTCTACAATGGTTTCTATATGTACCTCCCACTTTTTAAGGGACCAAAAGTAATGGGACAAGCTAAACAATCCTAAATCAAACTTTCACTTTTTAATACTTTGTTGCAAATCCTTTTGCAGTCAATTTCAGCCTGAAGTCTGGAACAGCACCAGGCGCTGGGTTTCAACCCTGGTGATGCTCTGCCAGGCCTCTACTGCAAATGTCTTCAGTTCCTGCTTGTTCATGGGGCATTTTCCCTTCAGTTTTGTCTTCATCAAGTGAAATGCATGCTCAATCGGATAGTGTTAAAAAATTAATAAGTGAAAAGTGTTAATAGAATGTAAAGGTATGCCACACTAAGGCCATCCAGCTCAGCCAGTCCAGAGGCACCACACCTTACACCTCCATTACCCCAATCTGGGTCTAAGATTAACCAGCAAGGAGCCACATGATAATACTCCTTACCAATATATATGTTTGTTGTGAGAGGCAGAGAGGTTCCTGCATTAGGAGGAGGTGCAGGCCCTGACATGTCACATGGAGCATTATGGGGTTGCTCCAAGGTAAGTAGCTCTTAGCTTAGACATATTTTAGTAAGGAGCCATTATCATGTGGCTCCTTGCTGGTTAATCTTAGACCCAGATTGGGGTAATGGAGGTGTGAGGTGTGGTGCCTCTGGACTGGCTGAGCTGGATGGCCTTAGTGTGGCATACCTTTACATTCTATTAACACTTCACTTATTAATTTTTTTAACACTATTTCTCTATTTTAATTGCAATTCATTTTTGTATCACTTTCTCTATAGCTTCGGCTTCCTAAATACTAATTTATTAACACTATAGTTTTTTCACTGGTATGCTACGCTGGGCTTTCTGGCTTATGCTGGTGTTTTGGGGTGCCACACCCTGCACCTAGATATAGCGCTAGGGACCCCAAATATACAGACGCCTTGATGCGGCTTTGGGGCTTATTCACACATTTGCGCAAATATGTGTAACGAAGATCTCTGAATTCTATTATCATGTGGAATTTATATCTGGTTACAGTTATCATTCAGGGTGCTGGGGGAAACAAATGCCCTTTTTTTCTTGCTTAGAAATACCCCTCCCTTTCGAGCACATGAATGATATCACTAAGCTAATTGAGCATCTACCAATATATATGTTTGTTGTGAGAGGCAGAGAGGTTCCTGCATTAGGAGGAGGTGCAGGCCCTGACATGCCACATGGAGCATTATGGGGTTGCTCTAAGGTAGGTAGCTCTTAGCTTAGACATATTGTAGTAAGGAGCCATTATCATGTGGCTCCTTGCTGGTTAATCTTAGACCCAGATTGGGGTAATGGAGGTGTGAGGTGTGGTGCCTCTGGACTGGCTGAGCTGGATGGCCTTAGTGTGGCATACCTTTACATTCTATTAACACTTTTCACTTATTAATTTTTTAACACTATTTCTCTATTTTAATTGCATTTCATTTTTGTATCACTTTCTCTATAGCTTCGGCTTCCTAAATACTAATTTATTAACACTATAGTTTTTTCACTGGTATGCTACGCTGGGCTTTCTGGCTTATGCTGGTGTTTTGGAGTGCCACACCCTGCACCTAGATATAGCGCTAGGGACCCCAAATATACAGAGACGCCTTGATGCGGCTTTGGGGCTTATTCACACATTTGCGCAAATATGTGTAACAAAGATCTCTGAATTCTATTATCATGTGGAATTTATATCAGGTTACGGTTATCATTCAGGGTGCTGGGGGTAACAAATGCCCTTTTTTTCTTGCTTAGAAATACCCCTCCCTTTTCGAGCACCTGAATGATATCACTAAGGTAATTGAGCATCTACCAATATATATATATATAGCTCGAGACTTACTCTGCCACTGCGATCAGTTCAGTCAGTTTCGTTCCTTGTTTGACGTCACAAACATACCCAGCGTTCGGCCAGACACTCCCCCGTTTCTCCAGCCACTCCCGCGTTTTTCCCAGAAACTGCAGCGTTTTTTCACACACACCCATACAACGGCCAGTTTCCGCCCAGAAACACCCACTTCCTGTCAATCACACTCCGATCACCAGAACGAAGAAAAAACCTCGTAATGCCGTGAGTAAAATACCAAACTTCTTAGTAAATTTACTTGACGCAGCCACAGTGCGAACATTGCGCATGCGCAGTTAGCGGAAAATCGCACCGATGCGAAGGAAAATAACGAGCGAACAACTCGGAATGAGGGCCTTTGTTTGTTTCATTTCAAATCCATTGGGGTGGTGTATAGAGCCCAAAATATGAGAATTGTGTCGATGTCTCAATATTTATGGACCTGACAATATTTATAAACACTACCCGCAATTCCAGAATGTTTTATTGGGAGAAGAGACTCCTCCCTGGTCCACCGACCCTGGAGAGAGTGTTGCTCCAACACCACGCCCCAGCCTCGCAGACTGGCGTCCGTTGTCAGGAGGACCCAGTTGGAGATCCAGAAGGGACGGTCCCTGCTCAACTGTTGGCCCTGTAGCCACCAGTACAGTGACAGACGAACCTCCGGAGTCAAGGAGATCAATTGAGACCTGATCCGATGAGGCAGGTGGTCCCATTTGGAAAGGATTAACCTCTGCAGAGGGCAGGAATGTCTAAAGCCGATACCATAAGGCCTAGTACCTGCATTGCCAAGTGTATCGACACTCACGGGCGAGAGAGGAAGCATCTGATCTTTTCCTGAAGTTTCAAGACCTTCTCCGGAGACAGAAACAGTCTTTGGCTGTGTGTGTCCAGCAGCACCCCCAGGTGCACCATGCTCCGAGCAGGGACCAGCGAGGACTTCTTCCAGTTGATGAGCCACCCATGGGTTTGTAGGCATTGGACCAACATCTCCAGTAGACTGAGGAGGACATCTTGGGAGTTCGCCAGACTCAGCAAGTCATCCAGATACGGCAGGATCCTGATTCCCTGACGACAGAAAAAGCCGTCATCACGGCCATGACCTTGGTGAAAATCTGAGGTGCCGTGGCCAGTCCAAATGTCAGAGCCTGGAACTGAAAATGAAGGTTGCCAATAGCAAACCACAGATATTGCTTATGCGACATGGGAATAGATATGTGATCCAGGGACATCATATACTCCTCGGGTTCCATGGCCAGCACAATAGAACGCAGAGTTTCAATACGGAATTTGGACACTCTTACAAACTTTTTCAATGATTTGAGGTTGAGGATAGGCCTGAAAGACCCATTCGGTTTCTGGGATAGAGGTACCGGCACTACCACTCCTGTTGCAAGGAGATATTGTACAACCAGGTGTAGAGCTTGCGCTTTTAACGGATCCGAAGGAATAACTGTTGAACAGAACTGGTTAGGGGGACGTCTCTTGAAGGAGATTGCATACCCTTGAGAGACAACTTCCCGCACCCAGGCGTTTGAAGTGGTCTTTAACCAGGCCTGGGCGAACTGCAGAAGTTGGCCTCCCATCCTCGGGTCCCCAGTGGGAGGCCCGCCCCATCATGCAGCAGGCTGGCCTTGTTTGGAAGCAGACTGATTGGCGGCCTAGGATTGTTTAGATTTGGGCTAAGTGGTTTTGGAAGCACGAGCCTGTCTCGGGTACGCCTGACCTTTTGTTTTACGTGGAGGTCGAAAGGAATGAAAAGTGGTACTTTTAGCCTTCTGAGCAGAAGGATTAGTACTTGGGAGAATGCAGTCTTAGAGTCCAGGTCCACTTTCCAGGACCTCAACCACAGAATCCAGCGCGCCAGGATAGACGTAGTAGATGCCTTGGCCGCCATGACCCCTGCATCAGAGGCCGCCTCCTGAATATAGTGAGAGGCTGTGGTAATATACGACAGATAATGTCTGACAGTGTCAGAAAAATCCTGAGGTAGCTCATCCTCAATTGCTTGAACCCATGCTTCAATTCCTTTTGCCGCCCAAGAGTCAGCCATAGTGGGCCTATGTACAGCACAGGTAAGAGTGTAAACAGACTTCAGGCATCCCTCCACACACTTATCTGTTGGTTCCTTCAGTGAGGTGACAGTCAGAGTAGATGACACCACAAGACGGGCGACATGAGAGTCCACCGGCGGTGGAGATTGCCACTTGTTACTCAACTCCACAGGGATAGGATAACGCGCTAGCATATTTTTAAACAAGGATAACTTCTTTCCTGGAGAAGACCAGGATTCCTGACCTATGTCAATTAAAAGGTCAGAATGAGGTAAAACTACTTTAGCAACCTTCTGACGTTTAAACTTATCAGGTTTCTTAGATGTAACAGGAGGCTCAATGTTATCATCAATTTGGAGAATCAGCTTGATAGCCTCCACAAGGTCAGGAACATCAACCTGGGTTGTAGATTCCTCATCAGAAGCAACTGTATCAGTGTCTGACGGATCAGTATATTCCCCATCTTTAGTACTAGGATATAGAGAAAAAACGGATCTCTAGTGGTATGCCAGTCCCACTCTCCCGGCGCTTATATATATATATAGAAAATATAAAAAATATATACATTTTCTATTTAAGAGTATAACCAATATAGGTAGACAGCAGCGTATGTTTTGAGGCTTGGTTAGAGTCTCTAGCATAAACTAAACGAAAAAAGATCTATAAAACATTGCGCTTAAGAATGTATAATATAATTGTATGTTATAACAATATAGCAATAAAAAAATAATTTTGAGAAAATGGCTGTGAAGTGGTCAGAAATGAGGTTGGGAGACTGTTTATGAATAATAAAAAAATATATTTTATTTTAAACCAAATAATCCATCAAAAAGGTAAAATAAACATATGTATAGTTTTAGAAAAGCATCAATTTGGTTAATATATTCCAAAATACATGGCTAGCTATTATACCAACTATATTTTAAAAAGCTGTATTAATATTTATATGAATACTAAAATGTCCTCTTTGGAAGCAGTATAGATCAGCAATTGCACTCCTTTAAAAAATCCACACGGATTATAGGTGATGGCTATAAGTGCCGGCGTCCCGGCCACAATTTTTTGTTCAGAGTAGGCTGAAGACCGTTGTCTGTAAATCTCACAATTGTGATTAATAGTCTCTCCTATCCCGGTGGTGAGGCTATCACCGCGCCGGGTATGGTGTAACGTGTGTCCGTATAGCGGAAAAGGACTCACCCGTCTCCCCGCTGAGATGTCTGCTGCCGTCTCTCCGCTCCCGGTGGTGAGGCCGTCACCGCCCCGGGTGATGTAATGGGAGGGTTCGTGATTAATTACCCGCAGAGATCTCGTTGTCTGCACACTGCGGCGTGATGGTAATTAGGTGACGGGTTAACAGGCAGGTTATTACCAAGTGTATTGCAAGACGGAGCCCTTTGAAGATTTTAGGCAGCAGTATCTCTGCAAGTTTATTGTCCAAAGCCAAACAGGTTCTATCACGGTGGACTGGTGTGCTGCTGATTGTTCAATGGTGTCAACGCGTTTCGTCCCACAATGCCTTGGGACTTCCTCAGGAATACCATTTAGTTAGAGGGTTCCTCTTTTATAGCTAGCAGTGATTTCTAATCAATTACAGCTGTTCACAGCAAATGGTTTTTCTTTCACAGATCTCTAGACTCTTATACAATTTAGTTTGTAATGCTTCTACACTATTATACTATTAATAGGTATACATATATAAATAATAAGCTAAAATGAATGGAAATAAGATATATTAAAAAACATAGATTATATTTAGTAAAAAGGTCTCCCAACCTTAGAGCTCTCTTTTCATAGGGTTTATAAGGATCATTTGTAACTTTGATAGGTATCTCAGCTGAACTCAGTTCAATTAATCAAATGTCAGAACCTAATACGGGCAACCACAAATCTCTTCTATGTAAAAGTAAATATCAGGAGAGGAAAGAAGAAAAGTGGGAAAAAAATGAGAAAAAATGTATGGGAAAAAAATAATATATATATATACATATATATATATATATAGATATGAACAAGCATATATGTGGAAATACACACACGTATAAGTATATCCATGTGCATAGGCACATGCATACACTTATACATATTTTTCTTTCAAAACACATGGGGGAATTAAACCAACTCTTCTATAGTAATTTTTTATATATAGTAATTTTTCTTATTCTCTTTCTCTTTCTTTCTCCTTCGTCTTCCATCTATGCTTGCACAGATAAAATATTTGTGGAAGGAAAGGTTTGCTAGAGAGGATTAATTTATTGTTCTTAATATTATAATTGTTATATCACACTAAAAATGATGGGGGGAGGGGTGGGGAGTGGAAGGGAAGGGGGGGAGGGAGAGGGGGAAGATGAGGAGTGGGAAAGAAATGAAAGAGGAGGGGGGGGAGGGTAAGTGAGAAATGTATGAGGAGGATACAAATATATGTGAGAGGGCTATATGAAGGAGGACTGTATAAGGGAGGAGAATTATACATATATCCTTTGTGATTTTATTTTATTTTAAATCATTAACCTCCAATTGGGACTAAATATTTGTCCCAAGTGTATTAATATGTATACATAAATATATATATATATATATACATACATGTATACACACATATATATAAAGATACATACCCTCATATATATATATAGGGTCAAATTCAGATGTCCATCCTTTCATATAGATTGTCTAGTCCATGTCTACGCCAGACTTTGCATAACATATATATTCAATCATCTAGGCACGTATAATAAAGTGCCTCATTTAGACCTTTAGGTACAAGGGTTTCTAATTTGAATATCCAAGAAGACTCACCAATACACAATTGTCTAAACCTGTTTCCACCTCTCTTTGTGTTGGTGAATCTTTCTACTGCTATGATAGACAAGCCCAAAGGATTTCCTCCATGATGTTTTGCAAAGTGACGAGAAACACGGTGTGTCATTTTTCTATTTATAATATTACATCTGTGTTCCCTAAATCTGCTCTTTATACTTCTAGTCGTCCTTCCTACGTACTGTAGGGAACATGGACATTGAAGAACATATACACAATATGTAGACTCACAGTTAATATATTGTTTTATATCAAAGGTATCCCCATTAGAGCTTGAAGTTATGCTAGTGATTTTATTGAGCATAAATTTACATGTTAAACAAATGGTTTTATTACATCTATAAGAGCCCACCATTTTAGTTTTAAGCCAGTTTTTTGATGGTTCTGTGTTTTCTAAAGTTTTTAACATGCTAGGGGCTAATAGATTCCCCAAGTTAGTATTCTTTTTAAAGATTACTGCCGGTTTTTTTCTGATTACGTTTCTCAAAATGGGATCCTGTTCAAGTAACGCAAAATTATTACAGATGATCTTCTTAATTTCCCTTGATTTATTATTAAATTTCGATAGGAAGATGATGTTTTCACAATCATCTTCCTTGGTGCTAGAGGATTCTATTTCTTCCGAATTAATTAAGGGTATTTCCCTTCCCAGGCTCGGTGGTATTCCTGGTATGGTTTTATTGGGAGTTTGTTTGCTCAATAAGTCTTCTCTACATAGTTTCTTCGCATATTTCCTAGCATTATCTAAGAGTTTATCTGGATATCCTCTTCTCCTAAAGTGTCCCAACATGATTTCCATTTGGGAGTGGAAATCTTCATCTCCTGCACAATTTCTTCTAAGACGCATTATCTGATTTTTTGGAATATTTTTAATCCATGGTCTATGGTGACTACTCATGTAGTGCAAATAATTAGATGCACCCACCGGTTTCATATAATTAGATGGTATGATAATGTTGTCCATAGCAGAGAGCGCAATATCCAGAAAGACTGTGTTTTCACAACTGAAAGAGTGAGTGAAGTTTAAATTAAAATCATTTTTGTTCAAGTGTTCAACAAATTCAAGTGCTCGGTGATAACCCCCTTTCCAAATAATAAATAAATCATCTATAAAACGGCCATAGAGGACCAGATCATCTCTATATGGTCCGCCCCAAATAAGACACTCTTCAAGGCGGCCCATATAGAGATTCGCAAAACTCGGTGCGAATCTGGTCCCCATGGCCGTCCCCAGTGTCTGTAAATAATAAGTGTCGTTAAACAAAAAATAATTATGTGTCAAAATAAATAGTATAGCTTCAGTTACAAGTCACGTCTTTCTTGTGTCATGCTAGGGTCTTCCTTTAAATAATAATTTATTGTTTCTATCCCTGCTTTATGCGGGATATTCGTGTATAAAGCTTGGACGTCAAGGGTCAAGAATGCCCATCCCTCCGTCCAACAAATCTCTGAAATTTTCTGTAGAAAGTGTTTCGTATCCTTAATATGTGAATTCAAATTACTGACGTGACCCTGTAAGTGAGCATCAACAAATCGTGATAAATTAGAAGTGAGGGACCCAATACCAGAAATAATAGGACGACCAGGAGGTGTAGTGAGTGATTTGTGGATTTTAGGTAGGTGATAAAAAATAGGAGTGATAGGATGAGGACACAATAAAAACTTATATTCGTCCTCTGTAATTGCACCCTCTGCTCGGGCTTTTAACAGTATATCCCTATACTCCATCTGATTTAAAGGAGTGCAATTGCTGATCTATACTGCTTCTAAAGAGGACATTTTAGTATTGATATAAATATTAATACAGCTTTTTAAAATATAGTTGGTATAATAGCTAGCCATGTATTTTGGAATATATTAACCAAATTGATGCTTTTCTAAAACTATACATATGTTTATTTTACCTTTTTGATGGATTATTTGGTTTAAAATAAAATATATTTTTTTAATATTCATAAACAGTCTCCCAACCTCATTTCTGACCACTTCACAGCCATTTTCTCAAAATTAATTTTTTATTGCTATATTGTTATAACATACAATTATATTACAGATTCTTAAGCGCGATGTTTTATAGATCTTTATTCCCCATCTTTATCAGAATAATTATCCGAAATATTAGTGGATTGAAAGGAAGAAATGGCCCGCTCAGATGACCCCTTGGCCCCAGAGGGAAGTGGGGTGGACTTTTGCCTGACCAAAGTCGGATTTAATTGCTGTAACTGGGTAGACAAAATATCCGCCCATGTCGGATTAACTACAGTGACAATATGTGGCTGTAATGGCACAGGAGGCCTAACAGGGGGCGTGAGATGCATTACAAGCGTAGTCAGCATATGTGAAAAGGCTACCCAAGGTGGGTCCCTATTGACCACAGGTGCCACAGACGGAGTGGGAGATGTATGACCCCCAGCGCCTGAACCAACAGCTATCACTTCACCCACTGGTAAATCCGTGACGACAGCACTGCATGATGCAGGAGCGTCCGCGGATGTTCCGACCTGTGTAGTAGACATTGTATGGGATGCAGCCTTTGGACATTACAGTACAATATAGCCAGACAAACACAAAAACCAGCAAATAATCCCCTGTTTTGTGACAGTAAATACAGAGCACAAACATAGGATTTAAGTGGTGTGGGGTGACTGAAAAACACGTACCTAGTTCCCCAGGGTACAGAATATAGTGATAGCAAACGTGCGATACACAAGAATGGAATCCACACAGCAGCTACAGGCACACTCAGTCACAGGTACAATGCAGGAAACATCACATATAAACAATAAACCTGCACTGGACTAGTAATTACATATAGGTATGTATGTATACAGATATAACAATGCACAGTAAACACTGGATGTATACCATAGAATACTTGTACTAAATATTCAGATAGCAGTACACTTCTTAACTAACACTGTCTAAAATGACATGTGGAATACTTAAGTGTCTGTAAATACACAGCGCTGATGATACAGGAAGATTTACAGAGAAGACAGTGCCCAGCAGTCACGGAGATCAGCCCAGCAATATCATGGCACCAAAATCTCTTCAGACAGTGAGGGAGAGAGAGAGAGAAAGAGAGAGATGCAGCTCCAGGGTGGGAACACCAGCAGTAGATGGCGCCCGCCTGGGGGACCCTCTTACCTCCTCCCTTTAGTGCAGCCACGCGATCCTGGAGAATGACAGCGGTGGTGTGCCTGAAAAAATAGGATTTTAATACCTACCGGTAAATCCTTTTCTCTTAGTTCGTAGAGGATGCTGGGGACGCTTCAAGAACCATGGGGTATAGACAGGATCCACATGAGACATAGGCACTTTAAGACTTTGAATGGGTGTGAACTGGCTCCTACCTCTATGCCCCTCCTCCAGACTCCAGTTATAGGAACTATGCCCAGGGAGAGGGACATTTCGAGGAAAAGGATTTATAGTTAAACTAAGGGTGAGATACATACCAGCTCACACCACAACACACCGTACAACATGGCATTTAACATAAGTCCAGTCAACAGCATGAACAATGGCAGCAACAGGCTAACCATAACAGAAACACAATCTGTGTGTAACACAACCAATAACTATTAAGCAAGTCCTGTAGATAAAGTCCGCACTGGGACGGGCGCCCAGCATCCTCTACGGACTAAGAGAAAAGGATTTACCGGTAGGTATTAAAATCCTATTTTCTTATATGTCCTAGAGGATGCTAGGGACGCTTCAAGAACCATGGAGTTTATACCAAAGCTCCAGAACGGGCGGGAGAGTGCGGACGACTCTGCAGCACCGATTGACCATACATGAGGTCCTCGTCAGCCAGGGTATCAAACTTGTAGAATTTTGCAAAAGTGTTTGAACCCGACCAAGTAGCCGCTCGGCAAAGCTGGAACGCCGAGACCCCCTGGGCCGCCGCCCAAGATGAGCCCACCTTCCTGGTAGAGTGGGCCTTCACTGATTTCGGTAACGGTAATCCAGCCGTAGAATGAACATTCTGAATTGTAGTACAGATCCAGCGTGCAATAGTCTGCTTGGAAGCAGGAGCCCCGATCTTGTTGGTATCATACAGGACAAACAGAGCGTCTGTTTTCCTAAGTTGAGTCGTCCTAGCGACATAAATCTTCAAAGCCCTAACCACACCGAGGGATTTTGACTCAGCGAAGGCGGCCGTAGCCACAGGCACCACAATAGGTTGGTTCATGTGGAACGCTGAAACCACCTTCGGTATAAACTGTTGACGAGTCCTCAACTCCGCTCTATCTTTATGGAAGATTAAATAAGGGCTCTTGTGAGACAAGGCCGCTAACTCAGACACCCTCCTTGCGGATGCCAAGGCCAACAGCATGACCACTTTCCACGTGAGAAATTTCAACTCTATCTTCTGCAAAGGTTCAAACCAATGTGATTGAAGGAACTTTAACACCACGTTAAGATCCCATGGTGCCACTGGGGGCACAAACGGAGGTTGGATGTGCAACACGCCTTTCACGAAAGTCTGAACTTCCGGAAGGGAGGCCAATTCTTTTTGAAAGAAAATTGATAAGGCCGAAATTAGCACTTTAATTGAGCCCAACTTTAGACCTGCAACCACACCTGTTTGCAGAAAATGGAGAAATCGACCTAGCTGAAACTCTTCCGTAGGAGCCTTCTTGGACTCACACCAAGACACATATTTCCTCCAAATACGGTGATGATGTTTCGCTGTCACTTCTTTTCTAGCCTGAAGAAGTGTGGGAATTACTTCACTGGGAATACCCTTTTGGGCTAGGATGTGATGTTCAACTGCCAAGCCGTCAAACGAAGACGCAGTAAGTCCTGGAATACGCACTGCTGTAACAGATCCTCTTGTAGAGGAAGAGGCCAGGGATCTCCCATGAGTAATTCCTGAAGATCTGGATACCAAGCCCTTCTTGGCCAGTCCGGAACAATGAGGATTGCCTGAACCTTTGTCCTTCGTATGATCTTCAGCACCTTTGAAATGAGTGAAAGCGGAGGGAACACGTACACCGACTGAAACACCCACGGTGTCACTAGGGCGTCCACTGCTATTGCTTGAGGGTCTCTCGACCTGAAACAATATCTCTGAAGTTTCTTGTTGAGGTGGGATGCCATCATGTCTATTTGAGGAATTCCCCAAAGCCTTGTCACCTCTGCGAAGACCTCTTGATGAAGACCCCACTCTACGGGATGGAGATCATGTCTGCTGAGGAAGTCTGCTTCCCAGTTGTCCACTCCTGGAATGGATATTGCCGACAGAGCGCTTGTATGTCTTTCCGCCCAGCGGAGAATTTTTGTGGCCTCTGCTCTTTGTTCTGCCCTGGTGGTTTATGTGTGCCACTGCTGTCACATTGTCCGACTGGATCAGGACGGGCAGGTTGTGAAGAAGACGTTCTGCTTGAAGAAGGCGGTTGTAAATGGCCCTTAACTCCAACACGTTTATGTGTAGAGAAACTTCCTGGCTTAACCATCTTCCCTGGAACGTTTCACCTTGTGTGACTGCTCCCCAGCCTCAGAGACTCGCATCCGTGGTCACTATGACCCAATCCTGAATTCCGAACCTGCGCCCCTCTAGCAGGTGAGAGCTGTGCAGCCACCACAGGAGTAAGATTCTGGTCTTGGATGACAGGATTATTTTCCGGTGCATGTGCAGATGAGATCCGGACCACTTGTCCAACAGATCCCACTGAAACACTCTGGCATGGAACCTGCCAAATGGAATGGCCTCGTAGGCCGCCACCATTTTCCCTAGCACTCGAGTGCATTGATGGATTGACTCTCTCGCTGGCTTCAGAATTTGTTTGACCAGACTCTGAATTTCCAGAGCTTTCTCTTCTGGAAGAAAAACTCTCTGTACTTCTGTGTCCAGAATCATTCCCAAAAACGACAGTCGTTTTGTCGGACACAACTGTGACTTTGGCAAGTTTAGGAGCCAGCCATGTTGTTGCAGAACTGTCAGGGAAATCGTAATGTTCTGCAGTAATCGGTCCCTGGATCTCGCCTTTATCAGGAGATCGTCCAAGTACGGGATAATTGTGACTCCTTGTTTGCGCAGGAGAACCATCATTTCCGCCATAACTTTGGTGAAAACTCTCGGAGCCATGGACAGACCAAACGGCAACGTCTGAAATTGGTAATGACAATCCTGAATAGCAAACCTCAGGTAAACCTGATGCGGAGGATATATGGGGACGTGTAAGTAGTCATCCTTTATGTCGACCAACAACATAAAATCCCCCTCCTCCAGACTGGAGATCACTGCTCGGAGAGATTCCATCTTGAATTTGAATTTTCCCAAATAGAAATTGGGGGATTTTAGGTTCAGAATTGGTCTGACCGAGCCGTCCGGCTTCGGGACCACGAACAGGCTCGAATAAAAGCCTCCTTCCCTGTTGTGACGGGGGCACCTTGACAATGACTTGATTTTGACACAGCTTTTGTATCGCATTGCATACTACCTTCCTGTCCGGAAGAGAAGCTGGTAAGGCCGATTTGAAAAATTGGTGAGGGGGAACGTCTTGAAACTCCAGTTTGTACCCTTGGGACACAATTTTAATACCCAAGGATCCAGGCCCGAACGAACCCAGACGTGACTGAAGAGGTGGAGACGTGCCCCCACCGGTGCGTACTCCCGCAGAGGAGTCCCAGCGACATGCGGTGGATTTGGCAGAAGCCGGAGAGGACTTCTGCTCCTGGGAACCTGCCACAGCTGGTGACCTTTTTCCCTTTCCTCTTCCTCTAGCAGCAAGGAAGGAAGACCCTCGTCCTTTTTTGTATTTATTGGTCCGAAAGGACTGCATCTGATAGTGGGGCGTTTTGTTTTGCTGTGCAGGAACATAAGGTAAAAATTATGACTTACCCGCGGTAGCCGTAGATACCAGGTCAGCGAGGCCATCACCAAACAAGACACCACCTTTATACGGCAGAGACTCCATAGCCTTCTTAGAGTCTGCATCAGCATTCCATTGATGTATGTAGAAATACTAAAGGTGGTAAATCTTATGCGCAAAAACACAATAGGGCAGCCTAGTCTAGTGGATTCAGACAAAGAGTGTCCCTCCAGTACACTCAAAAAGTTTATAGAAAAATTTGTACTTGTGAACCCACTTAACAAAGTGCCCTCCTTTAACGAACAATATATAAACAATCACTGTGTGGTGAAAAATTTTCAAACAAGTTTACATTCCTTGTATGGACATCAGTCTTCTCTCCCCTTTATAGCTCGGGTTTCACCAGCTCAGCATATGCAAAGAGAGAATGGATTCTCATGTGTGTAAATGTTAATTTAATAAACATACAATGACATACAGAAACAGGATAAAATTCCCCCTATTTTTCCATATGAGTATCCCCGAAACATTTATAGACATCTCAAAATTTGAACGAAAACTCTGTATAAAGAAATTTTTCTTAAGTAGAGAAAATGTAGAAAATGCATTGGTACCTGAGAAGACGCCGTTCAAACCAAAATCCATTTTTTTTCCTGCACATGTAAAAGGGACCTTTATTGAAACTTTTTGTGAACTGATCAAGGGGGACCTAAGGGAAATGAAAACGTCAGGGGTAAAATCCAACCTGACATTTAAAGAAAGATCCGCTTTGAAGGGATTAAGAAAAAATTCAGATTTGGTGTTAAAACCTGCGGATAAAGGCGGGGGGGTGGGGGGTGGTAGTGATGAACAAGGATTGGTACATTAGAAAAGTTGAAGAGCATGTCAATGACAGGGCCACTTACTCCAAATTTAAATCTGATCCGACTAATAGGGTAATTTCAGAATTGGAGTCGTTGATTAAAAAATATGAAAATTTAGGAATTCTAGAGGAAAGGGAGGTAACATTTTTACAAATAGCAAAACCTGTCACACCAGCACTTTATCTACTCCCTAAGATTCATAAAAATGCAACCAACCCCCCAGGGAGGCCTATAGTATCTGGGATTGACTCCATTACGTCAAACTTATCGGAATACATAGATTTTTATCTACAACCACTTGCCTCAAAAAATGTTTCCCACTTAAAGGACACAAAAGATTTTTTGCTTTCTCTTTCCACGGTCCAGTGGGAAGATTTTACATTTGTTACTGCCGATGTAAAATCTTTGTACTCTATAATCAATCATGAATCAGGACTGCAGGCTGTAACTTCACACCTAAATAGGAGGTCTTTAGAAGAACATGCCCAGGATTTTATCAAAGAGGGTATTATGCTAATTTTAACCAATAATTATTTTACGTTTGATGGTCATTTTTACATCCAAAAGGTTGGCACAGCCATGGGCACCAGGTTCGCTCCGAGTTACGCCAATATTTTTATGGGAAAATGGGAAGAAGATTTTGTTTGGCATAACAACCCATTCGGAGCGAACCTGGTGTCCTGGAAACGCTTCATAGATTATATTTTCTTCATCTGGAGAGGAGATCGTGAGAATTTAGATAGATTCTGCACATATCTTAATGATAATGTTTTGAATATTGAGCTTACTTTTAATATAAATAAGCAGCAAATCGATTTCCTTGATATTACGGTGTTTGTAGACAATAATCAAATACAAACTAAAACATTCACTAAAACAACAGATTCAAGAACGTATATTGAATATACCAGTTGCCATCATATCAATTGGCTGAATTCTATCCCTAATGGCCAATTTAAACGTATAAAAAGGAATTGTACTGATGAGGCTGTGTATATAGAGCAAGCACAGGAGTTAAAAACAAGATTTGAAGATTGTGGATACAAAGAAGAAATCATAGAATCAGCCATACAGAAGGCCAACACTGTAAATAGGGAGGACCTTTTAAGTACAAATAGTTTAAGAACAAATACAAGTAAAAATGGAAAATTTGAATGGGCGTTCATTACCAGTTACAACTCCCAATATAGAACCTTGGAACGGTCTATTAGGAGAAACTGGAACATTCTTAAGAAAGATCCAGTTTTGAGCAAGAATATTCCAGAACACCCCACCTTTATCTATAGGAAGGCTCCAAATATAAAAAACATACTGGTAAACAGTTATCTTCCACCAACGAAACGGGAGCCTAGGATTAATACCAAAGGCTTTCATAGATGTGAGATGTGCATAGGATGCAGGGAAATTAAAAGTGACGGTATGAAAAAATTAGAAAAAATTCAGATAAATGAATTTTTTTTAACGATTAATGAATTGATGACATACAATACAAGCAATGTGATATTACATTGAATGCACATGCCACCTGTTCTATATAGGACGGACCTCCAGGGCCCTTAAGGTCAGACTTGGGGAACATTGTAGAAACATAAAAAAGGTACTTGAGACGCATGCTCTATCTTCTCATTTTAAAGAATTTCATAACTGTTCCACTAAAAACATTGTAAGATTTACAGGGTTAAAACTGATTAAAGGTAACCTTCGACAGCGTGATACTGCTTCCAGTCTAGCCAAGAAAGAAATGTAGTTAATTTATGAGTGCAATACTTTACACCCCCCATGGTCTGAATAAAGATTTCGAACTTAAATGGTTTTTACGAGTGTCCATGTGGGACAGGATGTTTTTCTGTTTGAGTAATTTCTAACATGTTTGTGTAGTATAAGTCTGCGGGTTCACTCTTGGGAATTAATAAGCCAATTTTTAAACTTTGTCACATTTTAAAGCAATATGCTATTTTTAGGGTTTTTAGCGTTTTTTTATATAAGGATGTTTTTAAGAAGTATATCCACATGTTTTATTAATAGGAACAAATCGAAGTTTATTAATACTGATCTGTTTCATGTCTCCTTGTATGTAGTTTTGGTATTTCAATATGGACGTTTTTGAGAAGGGGACTTAAACGATGGACGTTTTTGTTTTCAATACGAGATATACCTTTCCGCCGGATATACGTGACGCTACTTCCGGTAAACGTCACAAGCGGAAGGGGAACCATAGCACCGTCCACCTCCGGGAACAGATACGTGATACACGAAGGACTTCCGGAGAGAGATGAATGACGTACTTCCGGAAATAGACCGATGACGCACTTCTGGACATTCTGAATATACCGTTGGGTGTAGTGGGAGGAACTTTGCACTATGCACTTTAAACGATTGATGGACGATGTCTGGGTGTAGTGGGCGGGATTTGGCGGGAAAAAGACAGTTTGTAATTGGATCATTGAGCCTTAAAAGGAAGGGAAAACTGATGCTGCAACACACTGCCTTGAAAAAGACCCTGAGCACACGAGTTGAAACGCGTTGGTATATGGTGTTGCGGATCCCCTGATTCCGGAGTTGACCAGAGAGCACATTGACGGTACCTTAAGATTTGGCCTGAAGGATTGCCCACCCGGGTGGCAATCTGTGGGAGTTTAACAACACTTGTTTGAGAACTGTTCATGTATCAGTTCTCCACGACTTTTGGTAATTGTTGAGTCCTCTGGGGATACTCATATGGAAAAATAGGGGGAATTTTATCCTGTTTCTGTATGTCATTGTATGTTTATTAAATTAACATTTACACACATGAGAATCCATTCTCTCTTTGCATATGCTGAGCTGGTGAAACCCGAGCTATAAAGTGGAGAGAAGACTGATGTCCATACAAGGAATGTAAACTTGTTTGAAAATTTTTCACCACACAGTGATTGTTTATATATTGTTCGTTAAAGGAGGGCGCTTTGTTAAGTGGGTTCACAAGTACAAATTTTTCTATAAGCATTCCATTGATGAATCCACAATGCTCTCCTGCAGGGCCGGCTCCAGGCCTACTAGCACCCTGAGCGAGAAAATGTAAAAGCGCTCCCCCCCCCCCCCTATGCGCGCACCTTCGGTGCACGCTCCTGGAAAAGTGGGCGTGGCCTCTTGGAAAAGTGGGCGTGGTCTCATAACTTCATATCATCAAACTATAAATATATTTTCACTCCCCCTCTGTATATATATATTTTAGACTAGATAAGCCCCACTTTGGATGAAAGTTATGCCTCACTGTGTCAGGCTATTCTTGAATACCAGTCACTCTAGATATTAAAGGCCAGCATAGGGTCAACAGCTCCTGAATTCACATGTTTAATGGTATTTATTGAATATGTTCCTGGACTTATACTGGACCGTTACAGCTGCGTTCTGAAACGCCCTGTGTATTGGAATAAACAGCAGTGTAAACATAGACTCCGTGTCCCTTTAAAAAGTATGCTAAACCCAGAGCACAGAAATGAATATGTAAAATAAGGAGTACCAGGGTGTGGAAATCTGGGCTTTAAACACAGAGGAATACAGCTACATACAGACTGATTTGTAATGCTCTATGGCACATTTATTAATACTTAAAACTATAGTTTATACATTTCCTTAAAATATTTTTCTTTGCTCGACCGTGGGATTAGGACGCAGTACGTTTAATACCAAACTAATGTTTAGCATGTATTTATAGATAAAATAAATAAAAAATTATAATTTTTACAGATCTGGAAAACAGTGTCACCAACTTCTGTGCACTGCGAGCTGAAATGCTGCCGGTGACACTGCCAATGTCACCTCCCCCCCAAGCAGCTCCCAGGCAATATACACATCATTTTTATTTTTAACACATAGTCCACGTAACAAGGCACTGTGTAACAGAGCGCTGCTGACAGCCACTAACACACACCGATGAATGGTACAGCATAACGGGGCAACCGCATTATTACTATTATCATAATTATTATTAATAGGGTAACCTAGTGCTCCAACCACACACACACCGCGGCCTTCTCTCACCTCAGGGCAGCTACCTGGACACTCCGTCCCGTCCGTGTAAGACACACACATATATTATTTAAACAAAGCCACAATAAAAAGAAACAAATATCTGCATTAAAAAAAAACTGTTTTATGCAATGAATAAAACTGAATAACCATGTCTTCAACTCTTAAAATAAAGATGGAGAAGAGCAGAGAAGAATGTAGTATTACATCTCCAGGGCTGTACCTCGATAATACAGGTGTGCACCCCACTATAAAACAGTGACACTAATATAATAATACAATAAGTCAATATATTAACAATTTAAAAAAAATAGTGAGGAGCAATAAATGAGTGGGTCTAATGCAAAAAATAAGGGGGTAGATAGGTGCTCACTATAATAATAAATTGATGGATGGTGGGGTCAATACTAATAGGGGGCAGATAGATCATGAGCATACAAATGATAGAGAGTTTTGGGGCACAGTGGTCCTGGCTATTATAATAATAATAATAGAGCTGAGGGGCAGATGGATGCATTTTATAATAAGGATGATGGATGAGGGCATAATGAGGATAATAGGGGCAGAAGGATGGTGGGGTAACAGTACTACTAGTAATAACAATATTAATAAGATGGCTGAGTAATAATACTACTGCTACTAAGATCCTGGAATAATAATAAGAAGGACAGATGGATGGTGGGGTAGTTTAATAATAATAATAATAATAGTAATAATACTGGATAATATTAATAATGATGGGTGAGGAAACAGCACTAATACTACCACCCCTGAAGGGTGAGGCCGTAAGGGGAGTATATAATAGTAATAATCCAGGAGCCGCTCTCGTTGTTCAGGGCGGGCAGCCCCGTTGCACCAGAGAGCTCGGAGGGGCCCCGTGGGCCCTCGCCCCCTGACTGGCCGGGCAGCTCCCCCCCTCCGCAGCGGGCTGAGGGCTGTTGCCCGCTGCAAGCCTCCTCTGCCTTCTATAGCATATGAATATGTCAAACGCGGTAATGATTACCTGCTGCAGCCGACGCCGAACTCTCATCCTAGGCGCCGGTCCGCAAGCCAATCAAAGCTCGCGGTCCGGCAGCCAATCAGCCTCAGCTGCCGGGCCGCGAGCTCTGGTTGGCTCACAGGCCGGGGCAGGTTAGCGGGGGAGGGGGGTGTTGCCGTCCTATGCATTTAGTGCACGATGGACACTGCTGGGCCGCAGCTGTAGGGACGGCTCCAATATGGCGGCCAGAGCTAGCGGCGCCCATAATGTGCGGCGCCCTGTTCAGCCGCTCTATTGGAACATGCCTGGAGCCGGCCCTGCTCTCCTAGCTGAGACTGCCATGGCATTGGCCCTTGATCCCAAAAGGCCAATGTCCCTTGCAGCTTCGTTTAGATAGGCTGCAGCGTCCCTGATATAACCCAGTGTCAAAAGAATGCTATCCTTATCCAGGGTATCTATCTCAGATGACAAGTTATCTGCCCACTTTTCAATAGCACTACTCACCCATGCCGACGCAACGGCAGGTCTGAGCAGCGTACCTGTAGTGACATAAATGGATTTCAATGTATTTTCCTGCTTACGATCCGCAGGATCCTTTAGGGCCGCCGTGTCAGGAGACGGAAGCGCCACCTTTTTGGACAGCCGTGATAGAGCTCTGTCTACAGTAGGGGGTGACTCCCACTTATCCCTATCCCCAGAAGGGAACGGATATGCCAACGGAATTCTCTTGGGAATCTGAAACTTCTTGTCAGGATTTTCCCAGACCTGCTCAAAAAGAGCGTTCAGTTCATGAGAGGGAGGAAACGTTACCTCAGGTTTCTTTCCTTTATACATACAGACCCTTGTATCAGGAACAACAGGGTCTTCCGTGATATGTAACGTCTTTTATCGCCACAATCATGTACTGAATGCTCTTAGCCAGTTTAGGATTTAATCTGGCATCACTATATTCGACACTGGAGTCAGAGTCCGTGTCGGTATCTGTATCTGCTATCTGGGTAAATAAACGCTTTTGTGACCCCGAGGGGGTATGGACTTGTGACAACACATCCTCCATGGATTTTTTCCATGCCTGGTTCTGAGACTCAGATTTATCCAATCTCTTATTTAATAGAGCCACATTTGCATTCAAAACATTCAACACATTTACCCAGTCAGCAGTCGGCGGTGCCGACAGTCACTCCCACCGTCTTTTCTGTCCCCAGTCCAGCTTCCTCCTAAGAGCACTCAGCCTCAGACATGCCGACACACGTGTACCGACACCCACAACCACACTGGGGCTATAGGGGACAGACCCACAGTAAAGCCTGTCAGAGAAACAGAGGGAGTTTGCCAGCCCACAACCCAGCGCCTATCTCGGTACTGAAACGTTTTATACAATGCCTCAGACCTGTTAGCGCTTTTATTATTATTAAAACAGCACCAAATTAACTGTGCCCCCCCCCCCCCCCGTTTTGCACCCTGTTACTTGGACAGCAGTGTAGGAGGACAGGACCAGCGTCTCTGCAGCTTTGAGATAGAAAATGGCGCTGATGAGAGCTGTGAGGGCTAAGCCATGCCCCCTTAATGGCACGCTCCAGCCCCGCTATTTTTCAAATATTTATACCACTTTTTCCAGTCACTTAAATAAGGATTTATACTGCCCAGGGCGCCCCCCCCCCCCCCTCCCCCCTGCAGTGCCGCTGTGTGTGTGGGAGCATGGCGCGCAGCGCGCCCGCTGTGCGGTACCTCAAAGCCATCAATGAAGTCTTCTGATCTGCCTCTACTCACCCGTCTTCTGACTTCTGGCTCTGCAAGGGGGGTGACGGCGGGTTCCGGGAACGAGCATCTAGGCATACCTAGCGATCAGACCCTCAAGAGCTAATGGTGTCCTGTAGCCTATGAAGCAGAGCCTTGAAACTCACAGAAGTAGGTCTGCTTCTCTCCCCTAAGTCCCACGAAGCAGGGAGCCTGTTGCCATCAGTGCTCCCTGAAAATAAAAAACCTAACAAAAGTATTTTTCAGAGAAACTCAGGAGAGCTCCTCAGAGTGCATCCAGTCTCACTGGGCACAGAATCTAACTGGAGTCTGGAGGAGGGGCATAGAGGGAGGAGCCAGTTCACACCCAAAGTCTTAAAGTGCCCATGTCTCCTGCGGATCCCGTCTATACCCCATGGTTCTTGAAGCATCCCCAGCATCCTCTAGGACGTATGAGAAACTGGTGTGTCTCCGCTGCAAGTACCCGGGAACCAGGCCGCGGGAGTATGCAGCGCCGCTGAGGGAGGTGATGGAGCCGCATCACAGCATGTCATAAAGATGGAGAGTGCTGCGGCCCTTGAAGTCTTCTAAAAAGCTCTTTTCAGGGCTGCCTAGCGCGGCCCCACCTGTTAGTGACCTGCACTGCAGGTACAAACTTACAAACTGAGCTCCAGTGCCTGGAGGCGGGGCTATAGAGGAGGCGGTGCAGTGCAACCTGGGAACAGTCAAAGATTTAAGGCAGGCATGTCCAAACTGCGGCCCTCCAGCTGTGAAAGTTCACATCCCAAAATGCCCTGACACAGCTTTAGCATTCTTTGACAGCAAAACTGTGTCAGGGCATGCTGGGATATGAAGTTTCACAACAGCTGGAGGGCCGCAGTTTGGACATACCTGATTTAAGGTGTGTACACACAGTGAGATCTCTACTATGTTCAATTTTGACTATGCGATTTCTCTTGAACTCCCCCAGAGCCCAGATAGCACAGATTTTGACTATCTGTGCTTGAGATTTTGTCTATGTACGATTTTGACTAAGTGCCAATTTTGACTATACTTTGTACTAGATTGTACACTACATAGTCAAGATTGACTTGCCTGCACAGTCTATCTAGCCTTACGATACCGACCCCACGGGAGCGCACATCGGGATCGAATCTGTATCGCAAGCTGCCTAGCACCATGAGATATGCACTAACTTTTCTTAAGATTTTGACTATATAGTCAAAATCTCAGATTTATCTCACCGTGTGTACACACCCTTAGCCTGTCGGTGCCTCGGATCAAGATCCAACTCTACACCCCAATGTTATTGCTTGTAGAATACCAGTGTACCCCGCTGCAGAAAAGGGGGGGGGGATGGGGGGCGTATATCTGTGTTATAAAAATCTTAATGTTTCCGCAATTTAAGACAAATATCTACAGCAGGTTAAACATGTAAAATAAATGAATTCACATAATTATACAAGATTACATACAGACAAACACGATATTCAAAAATATATATAGTTACATCTCTATTGAATTTGTATTCACTACAGGTAAAGAATTCCCTGTCTACTATATACTGTAGTAAAATCAGATTGATAAAGCAATCTTATTGGAACTGCTAAATGGAATTGATGTTCCAAATATATAACGGTAGTATTATTATTATTATCCTTTATTTACATGGCGCCACAATGGTTCCGCAGCACCCAATTACAGAGTACATAAACAAATAATCAAAACAGGAAAACAGCAACTTACAGTTGAAGAAAATATAGGACAAGTACAGGGTAAATAAACATAGCTACATCAGCAGATAACACTGAAATAAGTATAGGTGGCAGAAGACTGCTGGAGTTGGTGCAGTTGAAGATTATTAAAGTCAGGGAAAGGATAAGCACATGAGGGAAGAGTGACCTACTTGTGAGAGCTTACATTCTAAAGGTGAGGGTTAGACAGACGGGGTGACACAGCCGGGGTACAGAGAGCGTGGAACAGAGGGTTAGGATGAGATTTGGCTGGGTTTGGTGAAGAAGTGGGTCTTGAGAGCCCGTTTGAAGTTTTGTAGAGAGGTGGAGAGTCTGAGGGGGAGAGGTAGGGAATTCCAGAGAATGGGAGCAGCACGTGAAAAGTCTTGGAGGTAGGAGTGGGAGGAAGTAATCAGTAGGCAGGAGAGTTGGCGTGCATTAGCAGAGCGAAGAGGACGGGTGGGAGTGTAAGGGGAGATAAAGTCAGAGATGTAAATGGGGGAGGAGTGGGGGAGGGCTTTGTAAGCAAGTGTGAGAAGCTTGAAATGGATTCTGAAAGGGAAGCCAGTGAAGGTCTTGTAGGAGAGGAGCGGTGGATGTAGTGTGTTTGGTGAGGAAAATGAGCCGGGCAGCAGCATTGAGGATAGATTGGAGTGGAGAGAGGTATTTGGCAGGAATGCCAGTCAGCAGGAGATTACAGTAGTCCAGTCTGGAGATGACCAGTGAGTGGATAAGGATCTTAGTAGCATCCTGGGCCAGAAAGGGTCTGATCCTGGAAATATTTTTTAGATGAAAACGGCAGGTTTGTGAGAGGTGCTGAATGTGTGGTTTGAGGAGGGGGAGAAGTCCAGGATTACTCCAAGGCAGCACACTTGGGGGCTAGAGGAGATAGTAGTGCCATCAATAGAGGATATTGTGGGAGGTGAGGTTATGCGGGAGGGAGGGAAGATGATCAGCTCAGTCTTATACATGTTAAGTTTAGGAAAGTGCTGGGACATTCAAACAGATAGCAGAGAGACAGTTGAAATTCGAGTGAGGAGAGCAGGGGAGAGGTCCGGAGAGGAAAGATAGATTTGAGTGTCATCAGCATAGAGATGATATTGGAAATCAAAAGAGCTAATGAGCTTACCTAGTGAGGATGTATAGAGAGAGAAAAGAAGAAGACCAAGGACAGAGCCTTGGGGTACACCTACAGTTAGTGGAAGTGAAGGGGAGGTGGAGTCATGAGAGGAGGCAGGGAATGAAATGTCAGAGAGGTAGGAAGACAGCCAAGAGAGGGCAGTATCATGCAGACCAATGGAGTGAAGGATTTGCAGTAGATGGTCCACAGTGTCATAAGCAGCAGAGAGATCAAGAAGAATAATTAGAGAGTAGTGGCCCTTAGATTTAGCAGCATAGAGGTCATTGCAGACTTTTGTAAGGGCAGATTCAGAGGAGTGGAGAGGACGGAAGCCAGACTGGAATGGGTCAAGCAGTGAGTGTGAGGAAAGAAAGGAAGTAAGGCGGTTGTAGACAATACACTCAAGGAGTTTGGAGGCAAAAGGGAGGAGAGAGATGGGCCGGTCGTTGGAGTGTTTGGATCAAGGGTAGGTTTTTTAAGAATAGGAGAGATGAGTGCATGCTTGAAGGCAGAGGGGACAGTGCCTGATGAGAGGGAGAGATTGAGAAGGTGGGAAAGATGGGAACAGGCAGAAGGAGAGGTAGCGAAGGAGGCGGGAGGGTATAGGGTCAAATGGGGAGGTGGTAAGGGGAGAGGAACGAATGAGGGCCATGACTTCCTCTCCAGATGCATGGGAGAAAGATGTAAGAGTTGGTGAGAGGGATGGGGAGGGGTGGTAAGTTATGGGAGGAGGCTGGTTGCTGAATGTCTGATGTGATGTGATGTCCTGACGTATGGAGTCAATTTTGGATGTGAAGTAAGTGGCAAAGTCAAGAGCAGAGAGTGAGGAGGGGAGACGAGGTGGAGGTGGGCAGAGGAGTGAGTTGAGAGTGGCATAGAGGCGCAGGGGGTTGGAAGACTGGGAGGAGATGAGGTTCTTGAAGTATGACTGTTGAACAAGGGAAAGGGCAGCACTGAAGGATGAGAGCATAAGTTTGAAATGGAGGAAGTCTGCCTTAGAGCGTGATTTCCTCCAGTGTCGCTCAGCAGTATGTGAACATTTTTGCAGATATCTAGTAGTTTGGTGTCCCAGGGTTGAGGTGTTAATTTGAGAGGGTGAATAGGGGTTTGTGGAGCAACAGAGTCAAGAGCAGAAGTAAGGGATGCATTGTATATGGAAGTGGCTTGTTCAGGGCATGAGAGAGAGAGAGAATAGGAGAGAAAAGCGAGTCAAACAGGGAGGAAAGGAATGTGGTGTCAATAGCCTCAATGTTACGCTTAGTGATGGTAGTCTTAGGAGGTAGAGATGGGGAAGCAGAGAGAGATAGGTTAAAGGAGAGCAGGTGGTGGTCAGAGTGGGGAAATGGGGAGTTGGAAAAAATAAGATTTTACTCACCGGTAAATCTATTTCTCGTAGTCCGTAGTGGATGCTGGGAACTCCGTAAGGACCATGGGGAATAGCGGCTCCGCAGGAGACTGGGCACAACTAAGAAAGATTTAGGACTACCTGGTGTGCACTGGCTCCTCCCTCTATGCCCCTCCTCCAGACCTCAGTTAGGAAACTGTGCCCGGAAAAGCTGACACAATAAGGAAAGGAAAGAATTTTGGAATCCCGGGTAAGACTCATACCAGCCACACCAATCACACCGTACAACTCGTGATACTATACCCAGTTAACAGTATGAATAACAACTGAGCCTCACGAACAGATGGCTCATAACAATAACCCTTTAGTTAGGCAATAACTATATACAAGTATTGCAGACAATCCGCACTTGGGATGGGCGCCCAGCATCCACTACGGACTACGAGAAATAGATTTACCGGTGAGTAAAATCTTATTTTCTCTGACGTCCTTTTGGATGCTGGGAACTCCGTAAGGACCATGGGGATTATACCAAAGCTCCCAAACGGGCGGGAGAGTGCGGATGACTCTGCAGCACCGAATGAGCAAACTCAAGGTCCTCCTCAGCCAGGGTATCAAACTTGTAGAATTTAGCAAACGTGTTTGAACCCGACCAAGTAGCAGCTCGGCAAAGTTGTAAAGCCGAGACCCCTCGGGCAGCCGCCCAAGTAGAGCCCACTTTCCTCGTGGAATGGGCTTTTACAGATTTAGGATGCGGCAGTCCAGCCGCAGAATGTGCAAGTTGAATCGTACTACAGATCCAGCGAGCAATAGACTGCTTTGAAGCAGGAGCACCCAGTTTGTTGGGCGCATACAGATTAAATAGCGAGTCAGTTTTCCTGACTCCAGCCGTCCTGGAAACATAGATTTTCAGGGCCCTGACTACGTCCAGTAACTTGGAATCCTCCAAGTCCTTAGTAGCCGCAGGCACCACAATAGGTTGGTTCAAATGAAAAGCTGATACCACCTTAGGAAGAAATTGGGGACGAGTCCTCAATTCCGCCCTATCCATATGGAAAATCAGATAAGGGCTTTTACATGACAAAGCCGCCAATTCTGACACACGCCTGGCCGAAGCCAAGGCCAACAGCATGACCACTTTCCACGTGAGATATTTTAGATCCACGGTTTTAAGTGGCTCAAACCAATGTGACTTAAGGAAATTCAACACCACGTTGAGATCCCAAGGTGCCACTGGAGGCACAAAAGGGGGCTGAATATGCAGCACTCCTTTAACAAACGTCTGAACTTCAGGCAGTGAAGCCAGTTCTTTTTAGAAGAAAATCGACAGAGCTGAAATCTGGACCTTAATGGAACCCAATTTTAGGCCCATAGACACCCCTGACTGTAGGAAGTGCAGAAATCGACCCAGCTGAAATTCCTCCGTTGGGGCCCTTCTGGCCTCACACCATGCAACATATTTTCGCCATATGCGGTGATAATTGTTTGCGGTCACCTCCTTCCTAGCTTTAATCAGCGTAGGGATGACTTCCTCCGGAATGCCCTTTTCCTTCAGGATCCGGCGTTCAACCGCCATGCCGTCAAACGCAGCCGCGGTAAGTCTTGGAATAGACAGGGTCCCTGCAGCAGCAGGTCCTGTCTGAGCGGCAGAGGCCATGGGTCCTCTGAGATCATTTCTTGAAGTTCTGGGTACCAAGCTCTTCTTGGCCAATCCGGAACCACAAGTATAGTTCTTACTCCTCTCCTTCTTATTATTCTCAGTACCTTGGGTATGAGAGGCAGAGGAGGGAACACATAAACCGACTGGTACACCCACGGTGTCACTAGAGCGTCCACAGCTATCGCCTGAGGGTCCCTTGACCTGGCGCAATATCTTTTTAGCTTTTTGTTGAGGCGGGACGCCATCATGTCCACCTGTGGCCTTTCCCAACGGTGTACAATCATTTGGAAGACTTCTGGATGAAGTCCCCACTCTCCCGGGTGGAGGTCGTGCCTGCTGAGGAAGTCTGCTTCCCAGTTGTCCACTCCCGGAATGAACACTGCTGACAGTGCTACCACATGATTTTCCGCCCATCGGAGAATCCTTGTGGCTTCTGCCATCGCCATCCTGCTTCTTGTGCCGCCCTGACGGTTTACATGGGCGACCGCCGTGATGTTGTCTGACTGGATCAGCACTGGCTGGTGTTGAAGCAGGGGTCTTGCCTGACTTAGGGCATTGTAAATGGCCCTTAGTTCCAGAATATTTATGTGTAGGGAAGTCTCCTGACTTGTCCATAGTCCTTGGAAGTTTCTTCCCTGTGTGACTGCCCCCCAACCTCGAAGGCTGGCATCCGTGGTCACCAGGATCCAGTCCTATATGCCGAATCTGCGGCCCTCTAGAAGATGAGCACTCTGCAGCCACCACAGCAGCGACACCCTGGCCCTTGGAGACAGGGTTATCAGCCGATGCATCTGAAGATGCGACCCGGACCACTTGTCCAACAGATCCCACTGAAAGATCCTTGCATGGAACCTTCCGAGTGGAATTGCTTCGTAAGAAGCCACCATCTTTCCCAGGACTCGCGTGCAGTGGTGCACCGACACCTGTTTTGGTTTTAGGAGGTCTCTGACTAGAGACGACAACTCCTTGGCCTTCTCTTCCGGGAGAAACACTTTTTTCTGTTCTGTGTCCAGAACCATCCCCAGGAACAGTAGACGCGTTGTAGGAACCAGCTGCGACTTTGGAATATTCAGGATCCAGCCGTGCTGTTGTAGCACTTCCCGAGCTAGTGCTACTCCGATCAACAACTGTTCCCTGGACCTCGCCTTTATAAGGAGATCGTCCAAGTACGGGATAATTAAAACTCCTTTTCCGAAGGAGTATCATCATTTCGGCCATTACCTTGGTAAATACCCTCGGTGCCGTGGACAGACCAAACGGCAACGTCTGGAATTGGTAATGACAGTCCTGTACCACAAATCTGAGGTACTCCTGGTGAGGAGGGTAAATGGGGACATGCAGGTAAGCATCCTTGATGTCCAGTGATACCATGTAATCCCCCTCGTCCAGGCTTGCAATCACCGCTCTGAGCGATTCCATCTTGAACTTGAACCTTCTTATATAAGTGTTCAAAGATTTTAAATTTAAAATGGGTCTCACCGAACCGTCCGGTTTCGGTACCACAAACATTGTGGAATAGTAACCCCGTCCTTGTTGAAGGAGGGGTACCTTGATTATCACCTGCTGAGAATACAGCTTGTGAATCGCCTCCAGCACTGCCTCCCTGTCCGGGGGAGCTGTCGGCAAGGCAGATTTGAGGAAACGGCGAGGGGGAGACGTCTCGAATTCCAGCTTGTACCCGAGATACTACCTGTAATCCAGGAATCCACCCGTGAACGAGCCCACTGGTTGCTGAAGTTCTTGAGACGGGCCCCCACCGTACCTGGCTACGCCTGTGGAGCCCCAGCGTCATGCAGTGGACTTAGAGGAAGCGGGGGAGGACTTTTGTTCCCGGGAACTGGCTGTATGTTGCAGCTTTTTCCCTCTACCTCTGGGCAGAAAGGACGCGCCTCTAACCCGCTTGCCTTTCTGGGGCCGAAAGGACTGTACCTGATAATACGGTGCTTTCTTTGGCTGTGAGGGAACATGGGGTAAAAATGCTGACTTCCCAGCTGTCGCTGTGGAAACGAGGTCCGAGAGACCATCCCCAAACAACTCCTCACCCTTGTAAGGCAAAACTTCCATGTGCCTTTTAGAATCTGCATCTCCTGTTCACTGCCGAGTCCACAATCCTCTCCTGGCAGAAATGGACATTGCGTTTATTTTAGATGCCAGCCGGCAAATGTCCCTCTGTGCATCTCTCATGTATAAGACTGCGTCTTTAATATGCTCTACGGTTAGCAATATAGTGTCCCTGTCTAAGGTATCAATATTTTCTGACAGGGAATCTGACCACGCAGCTGCAGCACTGCACATCCATGCTGAAGCAATAGCTGGTCTCAGTATAATACCTGAGTGTGTATAAACAGACTTCAGGATAGCCTCCTGCTTCCTATCAGCAGGTTCCTTTAGGGCGGCCGTGTCCGGAGACGGTAGTGCCACCTTCTTTGACAGGCGTGTGAGTGCTTTATCCACCCTAGGGGATGTCTCCCAACGTGACCTATCCTCTGGCGGGAAAGGGTACTTTTTAGAAATTACCAGTTTCTTATCGGGGGAAGCCCACGCTTCTTCACATACTTCATTTAATTCATCAGAAGGGGGAAAAACCACTGGTAGTTTTTTCTCCCCAAACATAATACCCTTTTTTGTGGTACCTGGGGTAATATCAGAAATGTGCAACACATTCTTCATTGCCGTAATCATGTAACGGGTGGCTCTATTGGAATGTACACTAGTCTCATCATCGTCGACACTGGAGTCAGTATCCGTGTCGACATCTGTGTCTGCCATCTGAGGTAGCGGGCGTTTTAGAGCCCCTGATGGCTTTTGAGACGCCTGGGCAGGCACGAGCTGAGAAGCCGGCTGTCCCACATCTGCTATGTCGTCAAACCTTTTATGTAAGGAGTTGACACTGTCACGTAATTCCTTCCACATGTCCATCCATTCAGGCGTCGACCCCGCAGGGGGTGACATCACATTTATCGGCCCTTGCTCCGCCTCCACATCAAACATGTCGACACAGCCGTACCGACACACCGCACACACACAGGGAATGCTCTGACTGAGGACAGGACCCCACAAAGTCCTTTGGGGAGACCGAGAGAGAGTATGCCAGCACACACCAGAGCGCTATATAATGCAGGGATTCACACTACACACAGTGATTTTTCCCCTATAGCTGCTAATATTACACAGATTGCGCCTAAATTTAGTGCCCTCCCTCTCTTTTTTACCCTATGGAGTCTGGAAACTGCAGGGGAGAGCCTGGGGAGCGTCCTTCCAGCGGAGCTGTGAGGGAAAATGGCGCCAGTGTGCTGAGGGAGATAGCTCCGCCCCTTTTTCGGCGGACTTCTCACGCTTTTTTATGGAAAGTTATGGCAGGGGATTTTACACATATATAGTCTTAATGACTATATTATGTGGTAATTTGCCAAGTAAGGTACTCTTATTGCAGCCCAGGGCGCCCCCCCCAGCGCCCTGCACCCATCAGTGACCGGAGTGTGTGGTGTGCATGGGGAGCAATGGCGCACAGCTGCAGTGCTGTGCGCTACCTTAATGAAGACCGAAGTCTTCTGCCGCCGATTTCCAGGAACATCTTCTTGCTTCTGGCTCTGCAAGGGGGACGACGGCGCGGCTCCGGGACCGGACGACCGAGGCTGGGCCTGTGTTCGATCCCTCTGGAGCTAATGGTGTCCAGTAGCCTAGAAGCCCAAGCTAGCTGCAAGCAGGTAGGTTTGCTTCTCTC
This sequence comes from Pseudophryne corroboree, assembly GCF_028390025.1. NCBI lineage: Eukaryota > Metazoa > Chordata > Amphibia > Anura > Myobatrachidae > Pseudophryne > Pseudophryne corroboree. Next base: position 599,432,286 of record NC_086444.1, read on the forward strand.
CCCTCGGTCCCTCGTAGCAGTGAGTCTGTTGCCAGCAGATCTCACTGAAAATAAAAAACCTAATTTATACTTTCTTTTCTAGAAGCTCAGGAGAGCCCCTAGTGTGCATCCAGCTCGGCCGGGCACAAAATTCTAACTGAGGTCTGGAGGAGGGGCATAGAGGGAGGAGCCAGTGCACACCAGGTAGTCCTAAATCTTTCTTAGTTGTGCCCAGTCTCCTGCGGAGCCGCTATTCCCCATGGTCCTTACGGAGTTCCCAGCATCCACTAGGACGTCAGAGAAATCAGAAATATCACAACGGTGAGTGAAGACGGGATCCACTGAGCTCCTATTCACATGGGAGGGTGAGGAGGTCCACTGGGAGAGACCAAGTGAAGAGGTGAGGTTAAGGAGTTTAGAGGCAGGGGATTGTGTGGGGATATCGATAGGGATGTTGAAATCACCTAAGATAATGGAAGGAATGTCAGAAGTGAGGAAGTGTGCAAGCAAAGTTGTCGATGAATTTGGAGGCAATGCCAGGGGGGCAGTAAATGACAGCTACTCTAAGATGGACCCATGATGATGTAGAATATGGAATTTCAAGCGTTCCTCTAAAATGAAAGGCTGGAGGTTCCCAGATGATGATTGGGTTTTAGGACTCATACTGTAGTTGGATGATGTACACTTCCCACAATATTTTAGAGTCTGTTCTCAAAAGTGTGTATATATATATATATATATATATATATATAAAAAAAATTTGAAAAGAAAATGGGAAAATTAGTAGAGGACTACTTTCCAAATTATAGGTCTCATACCTTACATGTGTGGATGAAACACAGGTAGTATATACAACGGCAGTAATAACATCCAGCGATGGCAATAGATGTCCCAATGATGCAACAAAAGTAGCAAACCCTCTACTGATGGCTATAAATTGGGAATTTCTCAGTAGCACACAGCAACTTTGTCAAGCCTTCATTTCAGGGGAACTTTTAAGTTATGGATTGTGAGTGATTATTATACAACTATACATTTGGAACATTTATTCCATTTAGCAATTCCAATAACATACTTTTATCATTCTGATTTTACTACCCAAATGTGCACATTTTAATACAGATTTCATCATGATTTATTTACCTATCTATCATTTATTATTGTGTGATGCCTGTGTGTAATCTGGTGCAGGAATGCTATTTACATTTTTTTAATGTGTTTAAAGTTGTGTGGATATTTAGGTCTTCTTGAAATGTGGAAACATTGAAAAAGCAATTATAATGCAGATCAACCTCCCTCTTATTTTTTTTCCTTATTGCCAGTATATGAGGGTGTCTTCACACATTCCCTACGGGGAGTATTAAATTAGTCCCGAAAATTTAGCAGGCGCGAAAAACAGGTTTTTGTTTAGCAATTTCTTTTGGGCAGATTTTTTCCCCCCAGGCCATCCAATTAGCCCGTTTTTTTCTGCCAGGAAAACTTCCAATATTCAGGCAAAAACACACAGGATCTGCAAAAAGTCACGGACTTGTGTTTTTTAAATGGCTGCGATCAGGTAAAAAATAATAAAAGCTTATAGCATATTTGGCTTCGCCTGCCTAAGGCAGGTGAACCTAATCCCTAAAGCCCCGTACACAAGGGGAGAGATGTGAGCTGAGCGGTCTGTCACAGATCACTCAGCACACATCTCTCCCCCGCTCAGCACACAGCACAATGTGTGCTGAGCAAGGGGGGGGGCTAATTTCACCCAGCGGTGAAATGAGCGACCTGCTAGATTGTGCCTGTACGCAGGCCAATCTAGCACCAGAGATAGCGACGTGTGGGGCCTCACATCGCTATGGGGCATACACACGGAGAGATCCGTGCTAAATTTCTACGCAATCTGGTCAGATTGCTTAGAATTTAAGCACGGATCTCTCAGTGTTTACCCTCCTTAATAAGGGCCAGCATTGGAGCTAATTGGATAGCCTTGGGGGAGGTAATTAACCGCGGCTAATAGGATATCGCCTTATGGGTTTTGCAGCTACTAATATTAACTGGATTACACTCTATTGGTTATGTATGTTTGTGTTGTTTTTTGTTTTGTTTTTTGAAAATGTAACATTAACTTGTTATATATATATTTTTCATTATATTCCAATAATCACCTGATCTTGTGAGGTATAATACTCATTGCAGGTTAGCAGCAAGCAAAGGAGATGATTTAAAAAAAAAAAAAAAAATGTTTAACATATAAAGCAGAGGTGCATGTAAAAGGTTTATTTGTTGGCATGTAACAAAATATTTATAGAGATCTTCTGTTAAACAGTAGGAAATATTCACAAAAAAAAATAAAATAAAAAAGGGTAAACATTTACAACCTAAAAATAATGCTGATGGGACCAATGCGGATAATGTACAACACACTACTCAAGAATTCCTGATTTCCTCTTGATGGCCATCAATAATACTGTACTAGTGCAATTAATACTAGATGTACGTATGTATTCCCTATGGGAGGACTAGCAAACAGTAGAATCAGGACATATTCATATCTGTGTGCATGATTGTAATTTCCAGATTATAAAATTATACAGAATTAACAGGATGTGCGATTTCATAATGTCATGGTTTCTACAAGAATTTATATATAGCATGTAGGTAGGTAAGCCCTGGTGGGCAAATGTTTTACTCTGTAATCACTCTCTTCCAACAAAAGATCAAGCAATATAAAGAAAATAATCAATAACAGTAATTATGAATTGATTATTTGACATTAATGTAAGGCGACAGGTACAACATGATGAGCATCAGACTTCACACTGAAAATACTTTGGCAGAATATTTCTACACATAGTGAAGGTTAATTATAAAAATTAGTGCATAGAAAGACAAACCAGATTCTTGCTCTCAATTTATAAACGGATGGAAAAAGGACAGGTAGACCCTGAGTGGTGTACTGTTTTCATGTACAGTATGTATAACAGAAGCATTGGTACATACCAATAGAATAGTTGATCCCCACAAAAGCAGATGTGCAGAGGCACTCAGGGTAAACTTAGTGTGTTTCAGGAAAATACTTCTAGTACAAAACGGCTTTTAACAGTTGCGATTTACTTGGTAGCATGTCACTGCATTACAAGGATGCTCTGGTCAAACACTGGAATGTACAACATTCTCTTCTTAGTATATTCATATAACAAACACCCGATTACAGAATAAGAGAACGCGAGATCAGGACAAGCAGGCACAGCCAGTTCATCAGCTGGAGATCAGAAGTTATCTGGAAAAAGAACTTTCACTCTGTAGTTAATTTGATCCCTTTTCACAGTCCAGATTTTCTGACAATCTCTTCTTTTCCAAAATCTGTTCCTCAAACTGTTTTCGTTCCCTACAGTGAACAAAATTGAGAAATATAGAGTTAACCAATTATCCGAGTTCTTACTGCGGAGATCATAGTTCTGTATCTGGTTACCTTTTACTGACAGAAGGCCCTTTTAAGTATTTCATTTCTGCTTTCTCATAATTGATTTGATCGGTGGCAGATATAGCAAAAATGACAGCCTGAAAGAAGTGACATGGAGGCAATGAGTGTCACAATGAGATGTATTGTATGAGAACGACGACAGCAACAATACATCTGCCATGAGAAATAAATTGTACATCTGGCTTCAAAACAATGAACAGGACTACTGACTGGTCTGTTAGCAAACAATAGGTCACCTACCGTTTTTATAATCATTTCAAGTGGTTGTCTGTGTAACGCCTTATTACTAAATCACAACACTACTGTGTAACAGCATTAAGCAGGTAGCGCATTTATTATAAATCTTATCTGTACAATTAGTTTACAGCCGTGGTTCCCAAAGCGGTGCCACGGGTTGGTGGTTCAGGACCAAATCAAATTCATGGTCAATGTGATAGGCAAAAACAGTGCTGGTGGGCAAAAAAGCAAGCAACTGGGCAAAACCATGTTGCACTGCAGGTGGGGCAAATGTAACGTGGAGAGATTTAGATTTGGGTGGGTTGTGTCCATACTGAAATCTAAACTGCACTGTAAAATAATAAAGCTGTCTAACATTTGTGGGCTACATGCAAAAGCAGCCAGTAGTTACCCTGCACAGAAAAAAATATACATGTCTTTGCTACATTGCACGGTACCATGGTTTGTTCCAGAAAAAGTTACTTGCTTTCTATTGCTTTACTTACAAACATGAATCAGGCCTAAATTACTAATAAAAGTGTACCAAGTACTGTATTTAGGATTAGTATTTATGTTGCAAATGAACTGGTATAAAGTAGCAGATTAAGCACAAGGATGCGTGGCGTATATCACTTGTATAGGACCTCTGTCTTTTTACCTCGATTATGTACTTTTCCCTGAATTTTGCATCTTTATTCACTAAAAGCGTACTAATTTACTAATAGTATACTAAGTAATTAGGATTATTTTTGTTGCATAAGAATTGGTAAAAAGTAGCAGACTAATGGGCCCTACACACTGGCCGACATGACTGCACGATATGAACGATCTCGTTCATTAATGAACGAGATAACGTTCATATCGTGCAGTGTGGAGGCAACAGCGATGAACGATGCGCGGCCCCGCGCTCGTTCATCGCTGGTGCCCGTCGGCTGTGCATGCAGGCCAATATGGACGATCTCGTCCATATTTGCCTGCAGTTCTATGGAGCCGTGTGACGGGGGAGTTAAGTAACTTCACTCCCCCCGTCACTGCCCCCCCCCCCCTCCCCGCCGCCAGGTCACCCGTCGGCCGTATCCGCCGTCGGGCAGCTCATCGGCCAGTGTGTAGGGCCTATAAGACGCATGATTGCATCCTTTTAAAAAAAGCTCAGTGCCAGTTTTATTTTAAAAAGCTATAATTATTCTACAAATCACTAACTAAACTAAATACATTGAAATTGATACATAAAATTGATGGCAGGTAAGAACCACAAGGCCAATCTAATCTGCCCTTAAGATAAGTGACTATCAGAAATATAGGCGATAGATTTATTTGTATTAATTAAAAATGCAAAGTGAATGAACACAAGATAAATCTAAAGCAAATCAATATTTGGTGTGACCACCCTTTGCCTTCAAAACAGCATCAATTCTTCTATGTACACTTGTACAGTTTTTGAAGGAACTTGACAGGGAGGTTGTTCGAAACATCAAGAACTATTTTCAGTGTAAAGCAGTCCTGGAAGTGATGATATAGCACAGAGCACTGATCTTAACATCATCAAGTCTGTCTGGGATTACATGAAGAGAAAAGGATTTGAGCAAGCCTACATCCACAGAAGATCTGTGGTTAGTTTTCCAAGATGTTTGGAACAACCTCCCTGCCAAGTTCCTTCAAAAGATGTGCAAATGTACCTAGAAAAATTTATGCTGTTTTAAAGGCAAACCCACCGGGGTGCATTGCAAGTCCCAGTGATTTTTCCTAAAAATTGACGATTTTAGGAGGGGAAGGGGGGACGGGGACGGACAGACTTCCTCTGGAGGTTCAAGAAAAAAAAAGGTGCTGTGATTTCTATAGAAATTACCAGGTCTCATATTCTCTGTCCTTTAACTGAACAGCAAAACCCAGTTGTCAGTTGAATTCCCCCATAAATGTGCTGTCAGACTTTTTGTTTTGACAACTTTCAGATTCATTTGTACAACTAATATTTGTCTGTAGCAATCCAGTTAACCATTTCTGAGATCACCATAAAAAGTTGTACAAAGACACCGCAGGGTGTTCTGGCTCTTATTGTTTTATAACAGTCATTGAGAAATGACTGCACATAATTTAAAAGAGAAGACTTAATCAAATGTGGGTGAGCTTGTGTGTGCAGGTGTATTATGGGTAACATTGTGACCTCCCTTCATATGGAAAATATATCCTTTTCCATAGCGTAACATTGTCTAACAGGTTATCACACAATGGTATATTCAATTGAAGTCGGATCCATTCCGACATTCATTTGTCGGAATGGATCCGACACGGGCTATTCAATGCCATCTCATTTTTTACTTTGAAAAAAGTCGAATTGAGATGCGGGAGAGAAGGAGACGGGGGAGAGCAGCGCTACAGCATCGGCTCCAGCAAGTGTAGCCGGAGGATGTGTCACAGCCGCTGCTAATGGCAGCGTCCACCCGGCTCCAGCAAGCGAGGTCTCGCTTGCCGCAGCCGGGTGGACGCTGCTGTGAGCGGCGGCTGTGACACATCCTCCGGCTACACTTGCTGGAGCTGCTGCTGTAGCGCTGGTCTCCCCCGTCTGGCTGCGGCTCTCCCCCGTCTCTGCTCCCGCATCTCAATTCGACTTTTTTTAAGTCGAATTGAGTTTTGGCCCCGTTTTCGACAGAAGCACGCGGATCGGCAGCTATTCCGCCGATCCACGTGCTTTTCAACAAGTCGAATTCCTCGACTTGTCGAATAATTTGGGGTTAAACTGAATAGGTCGGAACCCCTTTCCGACCTAAAAAAGTCGAAAACTGCGGCCTTTTCGACAGACGGCAGTTTTCGACTTCAATTGAATATACCCCAATAACTATTAAGGGCCCCATTATTTAAAATTATTGTAAGCCAGGTTGGGGGAGATCTTGCCCCCTCCCCGAAGTCTGTAATTTTTCTACTTTGACTGGATGTCATACTGATCATAATTTCTGTGGGACCACATAGTCTCATTTTATTCTTCACAAAAATTTTTCTGTCTATGGTGATGGCCCATCATGACATGCATAATCTGAGCACAGTTGACAAGGTATAGAGATTGTGTGTATATATATATATATATATATATATATATATACAGGTTGAGTCTCCCTTATCCAAAATGCTTGGGACAAGAGGTATTTTGGATATGGGATTTTTCCGTATTTTGGAATAATTACATACCATAGTGAGATATCATGGTGATGGGACCTAAATCTAAGCACAGAATGCATTTATGTTACATATACACCTTATACACACAGCCTGAAGGTCATTTTACCAATATTTTTTATAACTTTGTGCATTAAGCAAAGTGTGTCTACATTCACACAATTCATTTATGTTTCATATACACCTTATACACACAGCCTGAAGGTCATTTAATACAATATTTTTAATAACTTTGTGTATTAAACAAAGTTTGTGTACATTGAGACATCAAAAAACAAAGGTTTCACTATCTCACTCTCACTCAAAAAAGTCCGTATTTCGGAATATTCCGTATTTCGGAATATATGGATATGGGATACTCAACCTGTATATATATATATATATATATATATATATATATATATATATAAACACACATGCAGTATGTATATTTATTTATGTTATCGTGCCCCGATTGCTGTGGAGGATAAATTGGACTCATTCTCAGCAGTCAGTGTATATGAGGACGAGCCCACTTGTCCTCCGTAGTGAAGACGTTAAAAAAAATAAAGAAACAAAACAAAATATACTGACACCCTATAATATTTTAGCCAAGCCATTGAATGCATTGGTGCAGGCTTCACTGCAATTAAAAATTCTGAAAAAAAGTGGAGCGTGATTCCGACAGCTACTATGAACATTACTTACTATTCTAATATATTTTACCTGAACTCTATATTTATATATATTTTTATATGAAGATTTTTATTTTCCAACAAGAAGAAATATCTGACTTTGTGGTAATAGTCTATTTGAAACGTTGTTTACTTATGACAGTGTATGTATTTTAAAAAAGACAAGAAATTCCCTTCCTTTATTGTGTTGTATGCTATCTATATCCTTTGAGTTGCTCCTTAGAATTATACTGAACCATACAAATTGTTAATATGTTTTTTCTGTAGTGCTAGAAATACCATCAATGACTCTGGTATGCCACGTAAAAATCATATGCATAATGGGACATGATGCAATATATGATATGTCTGTAACCTACTACTCACCCACTGGTCGGATATTCAGATTAAGTTTAGTAGAAACCAGGAACTCCATGAAAGAGTTCTATGGTTTCGTGATTGCCAAATGTTACAAAAAAGAGATGACTTTGGATTTTACCTCTGGAAGTAGCACCTCAAGGACAAATCTCGTTTGATCTCCATTCATTAGCTTTTTCTCTGCATTGTTCATATTCCCACAGAGAGTTTGTAGATATGCCACCACAAGCTCCATCTGATCTTCATCTTCAAGATATGTCTCAAGGCAATTCACACGCCGGATAGAGGACTGGAACTTCTTTAACCATTTTGACTTTTTCTTCCCCTTAAGGATACCTAAAAGATGATTCTCTGCCCGCTTAGTCCTTACAATATAGTCCACCAACTTTATATTTTCCCGGTCCCTGGCTGCCCGTTTACGGTCTGGGAGCAGCTTCCTCTTAACATTGGGCTTGCTGTCAGCCATCTCTGGCTGAAGGTCGCTACTTCCTGGGTTTATTGAGGAGGAAAATATCCATTTCCTGTCATCATCACGTTCTCGCCGCACTGGCAAACCTATAGTTAAGAGAAAATAAGAATTTACTTACCGATAATTCTATTTCTCGTAGTCCGTAGTGGATGCTGGGGACTCCGTAAGGACCATGGGGAATAGCGGCTCCGCAGGAGACTGGGCACATCTAAAGAAAGCTTTAGGACTATCTGGTGTGCACTGGCTCCTCCCCCCATGACCCTCCTCCAAGCCTCAGTTAAGATACTGTGCCCGGACGAGCGTACACAATAAGGAAGGATCTTGAATCCCGGGTAAGACTCATACCAGCCACACCAATCACACCGTACAACTTGTGATCTGAACCCAGTTAACAGCATGATAACAGAGGAGCCTCTAGAAAAGATGGCTCACTACAGCAATAACCCGATTTTTTGGTAACAATAACTATGTACCAGTATTGCAGACAATCCGCACTTGGGATGGGCGCCCAGCATCCACTACGGACTACGAGAAATAGAATTATCGGTAAGTAAATTCTTATTTTCTCTAACGTCCTAAGTGGATGCTGGGGACTCCGTAAGGACCATGGGGATTATACCAAAGCTCCCAAACGGGCGGGAGAGTGCGGATGACTCTGCAGCACCAAATGAGAGAACTCCAGGTCCTCCTCAGCCAGGGTATCAATTTTGTAGAATTTTACAAACGTATTTGCTCCTGACCAAGTAGCTGCTCGGCAAAGTTGTAAAGCCGAGACCAGCCGCCCAAGATGAGCCCACCTTCCTTGCGGAGTGGGCATTTACAGATTTTTGGCTGTGGCAGGCCTGCCACCGAATGTGCAAGCTGAATTGTACTACAAATCCAACGAGCAATAGTCTGCTTAGAAGCAGGAGCAGGAAGAAACATTTGTGATGATCCGCAACAAGATACCCCCTTGTTTGTGCCTGGATGACACAGTTACACACAAAATGAACACACGAGGGGGGTTAATTCTTTAAAGAAAACCAAATACCTATGATTACTCGGGTAGATTCACCATAATACAGGGTTGGTGTTGCTCCCCAGAGTCAGAAAACCAAATATTCTAGAAAGAGAAAAGAAGACTATCTTGGGGGCACTCTTTGAAATATAAATAGGGCCAGATATACCCTTAGGTATCATTAAAATATAACCTTTAATTGTATCTTTAAAATTAATAGGAATTTGAAAAGGAAAAATATATAAACACACACACAGGTTTATTCATATACACCTTGGGATCACTTGTCTATCACAAGGAGTTCAAAGAACACTGATTGCTCACTATGGAGCTTATTGGTTCAGAGAACACTGATTGCTCACTGAGGAGCTTGTTTTAATTATTTTTATTCAGATTTTTTTATAACCAATTATGATCTCTCACTGTTTAAACAACCATATCATGAATAGGTATTGATTTACCGAACGTCAGCTCCTATATTCTCAAACACATGTATAATTATAAAAATTCAAAATTTGCCCAAATGGTATATACACAGTGTTGAGAGATGCAGAATGCCCATCATATTTATATGGTATCTTATGCGCTCATTAGTAGCCCGACATAAATAGTTGGTATAGAGAGAAAAAAGGAAAGAGTAAAAAAGATGATCAGTATGCCATGGTACATTGCTTCTACTGTCTCACCGTCATGAGCTCAAGGTTTTTGTTAGCTCAGCGGCCGGTGGATGAGAGGGCAGCGACCTTGAAATTTCTGACCAGAAAGAGGATTAGTGGCCGTACTGCTTTCCCTGTTAGAGCGGATGGAATGTCTCGATATCCTAGGACATTGCAGGACACTGCACCGCAATCCAGGGATGAGTGTTAACCGAAATTGAGTACAATTCCTGCCTGTTTAATTTTCAGGTAATTGCAGGGAGATGATAGGGAGTGGTTCAATGTTAAACCAGTGCCGTGCACATTCTCACATAGAAATGCATTTATCAAAAAAGCCGTTCTCCACACAGGCTATTAGCAAAGTACTTTCCCAAATTTATTTTCAGGTATACTTTATCGGTATACTAATAATGTTAGGCTCTCTTAACATAATTCATTATTTTCTCTAACATTTGACCATAGGTCACTGAACAATATGTGTTGGGCTAAAAAGTAGCAGCAAACCCAGCTAGAATGAAAAGTTTTTATGACCGCAAACCCAGTCCAGCCGCTGAGATCTCTTTTCGTCATGTACTCTGGTCACTAGGACCGGTGCAGCGGACGGCAAATATGAAAACAGCAGCGCTTCGGGTATTACTGGCCGGAAAAAAGATTAGTAGCTGTGCTGCTTTCCACGTTAGAGCGGTTGCAGCGCCTTGATATCATAGGACAGAGCAAGGACGCTGCACCACAATCCGTGGATGAGAGCTAGCTGAAAATAGGAAGATTACCGTTCTAAAGGCAGCAGGACTTCTGGACGGAGCAGCGTATGTTGGTTGTAGGACCAGTGATTCTAACTTTCACAAGGCGACATTGCCATGCTGATTCCAGCCGTGCCAAAACGCGTTTTCACCCGTAGGCTTGCTCACTTCACTGCACTATCTGGCATCCACTTGTGAAAGTTAGAATCACTGGTCCTACAACCAACATACGCTGCTCCGTCCAGAAATCCTGCTGCCTTTAGAACGGTAATCTTCCTATTTTCAGCTAGCTCTCATCCACGGATTGTGGTGCAGCGTCCTTGCTCTGTCCTATGATATCAAGGCGCTGCAACCGCTCTAACGTGGAAAGCAGCACAGCTACTAATCTTTTTTCCGGCCAGTAATACCCGAAGCGCTGCTGTTTTCATATTTGCCGTCCGCTGCACCGGTCCTAGTGACCAGAGTACATGACGAAAAGAGATCTCAGCGGCTGGACTGGGTTTGCGGTCATAAAAACTTTTCATTCTAGCTGGGTTTGCTGCTACTTTTTAGCCCAACACATATTGTTCAGTGACCTATGGTCAAATGTTAGAGAAAATAATGAATTATGTTAAGAGAGCCTAACATTATTAGTATACCGATAAAGTATACCTGAAAATAAATTTGGGAAAGTACTTTGCTAATAGCCTGTGTGGAGAACGGCTTTTTTGATAAATGCATTTCTATGTGAGAATGTGCACGGCACTGGTTTAACATTGAACCACTCCCTATCATCTCCCTGCAATTACCTGAAAATTAAACAGGCAGGAATTGTACTCAATTTCGGTTAACACTCATCCCTGGATTGCGGTGCAGTGTCCTGCAATGTCCTAGGATATCGAGACATTCCATCCGCTCTAACAGGGAAAGCAGTACGGCCACTTATCCTCTTTCTGGTCAGAAATTTCAAGGTCGCTGCCCTCTCATCCACCGGCCGCTGAGCTAACAAAAACCTTGAGCTCATGACGGTGAGACAGTAGAAGCAATGTACCATGGCATACTGATCATCTTTTTTACTCTTTCCTTTTTTCTCTCTATACCAACTATTTATGTCGGTCTACTAATGAGCGCATAAGATACCATATAAATATGATGGGCATTCTGCATCTCTCAACACTGTGTATATACCATTTGGGCAAATTTTGAATTTTTATAATTATACATGTGTTTGATGAGAATATAGGAGCTGACGTTCGGTAAATCAATACCTATTCATGATATGGTTGTTTAAACAGTGAGAGATCATAATTGGTTATAAAAAAATCTGAATAAAAATAATTAAAACAAGCTCCTCGGTGAGCAATCAGTGTTCTCTGAACCAATAAGCTCCATAGTGAGCAATCAGTGTTCTTTGAACTCCTTGTGATAGACAAGTGATCCCAAGGTGTATATGAATAAACCTGTGTGTGTGTTTATATATTTTTCCTTTTCAAATTCCTATTAATTTTAAAGATACAATTAAAGGTTATATTTTAATGATACCTAAGGGTATATCTGGCCCTATTTATATTTCAAAGAGTGCCCCCAAGATAGAGTCTTCTTTTCTCTTTCTAGAATAGAAGCAGGAGCACCCAGCTTGTTGGGTGCATACAGGATAAACAGCGAGTCAGTTTTCCTGACTCCAGCCGTCCTGGAAACATATATTTTCAGGGCCCAGACAACGTCTAGCAACTTGGAGTCCTCCAAGTCCCTAGTAGCCGCAGGCACCACAATAGGTTGGTTCAGGTGAAACGCTGAAACCACCTTAGGGAGAAACTGAGGACGAGTCCTCAATTCCGCCCTGTCCGAATGGAAAATCAGATAAGAGCTTTTACAGGATAAAGCCGCTAATTCTGACACGCGCCTGGCCCAGGCCAAGGCCAACAGCATGACCACTTTCCATGTGAGATATTTTAACTCCACAGATTTAAGTGGTTCAAACCAATGTGACTTTTGGAACCCAAAAACTACATTGAGATCCCAAAGTGCCACTGAAGGCACAAAAGGAGGCTGTATATGCAGTACCCCTTTTACAAACGTCTGAACTTCAGGGACTGAAGCTAGTTCTTTTTGGAAGAAAATTGACAGGGCCGAAATTTGAACCTTAATGGACCCCAATTTCAGGCCCATAGACACTCCTATTTGCAGGAAATGTAGGAATCGACCCAGTTGAATTTCCTCCGTCGGGCCTTACTGGCCTCGCACCACGCAACATATTTTCGCCAAATGCGGTGATAATGTTTTGCGGTTACATCCTTCCTGGCTTTGATCAGGATAGGGATGACTTCATCCGGAATGCCTTTTTTCCTTCAGGATCCGGCGTTCAACCGCCATGCCGTCAAACGCAGCCGCGGTAAGTCTTGGAACAGACAGGGTCCTTGCTGGAGCAGGTCCCTTCTTAGAGGTAGAGGCCACGGATCCTCCGTGAGCATCTCTTGAAGTTCCGGTTACCAAGTCCTTCTTGGCCAATCCGGAGCCACGAATATAGTGCTTACTCCTCTCCATCTTATCAATCTCAGTACCTTGGGTATGAGAGGCAGAGGAGGGAACACATACACTGACTGGTACACCCACGGTGTTACCAGAGCGTCTACAGCTATTGCCTGAGGGTCCCTTGACCTGGCGCAATACCTGTCGAGTTTTTCCCAACGGTTTATAATCATGTGGAAGACTTCTGGGTGAAGTCCCCACTCTCCCGGGTGGAGGTCGTGCTGAGGAAGTCTGCTTCCCAGTTGTCCACTCCCGGAATGAATACTGCTGACAGTGCTATCACATGATTTTCCGCCCAGCGAAGAATCCTTGCAGCTTCTGCCATTGCCCTCCTGCTTCTTGTGCCACTCTGTCTGTTTACGTGGGTGACTGCCGTGATGTTGTCCGACTGGATCAACACTGGCTGACCTTGAAGCAGAGGTCTTGCTAAGCTTAGAGCATTGTAAATGGCCGTTAGCTTCAGGATATTTATGTGAAGTGATGTCTCCAGACTTGACCATAAGCCCTGGATATTCCTTCCCTGTGTGACTGCTCCCCAGCCTCGCAGGCTGGCATCCGTGGTCACCAGGACCCAGTCCTGAATGCCGAATCTGCGGCCCTCTAGAAGATGAGCACTCTGCAACCACCACAGGAGGGACACCCTTGTCCTTGGTGACAGGGTTATCCGCTGATGCATCTGAAGATGCGACCCGGACCATTTGTCCAGCAGGTCCCACTGGAAAGTTCTTGCGTGGAATCTGCCGAATGGGATTGCTTCGTAGGAAGCCACCATTTTACCCAGAACCCTTCTGCATTGATGCACTGAGACTTGGCTCGGTTTTAGGAGGTTCCTGACTAGCTCGGATAACTCCCTGGCTTTTTCCTCCGGGAGAAAAACCTTTTTCTGGACTGTGTCCAGGATCATCCCTAGGAACAGAAGACAAGTCGTCGGAACCAGCTGCGATTTTGGAATATTGAGAATCCAATCGTGCTGCCGCAACACTACCTGAGATAGTGCTACACCGACCTCCAACTGTTCCCTGGATCTTACCCTTATCAGGGAATCGTCCAAGTAAAGGATAACTAAAATTCCCTTCCTTCGAAGGAATATCATCATTTCGGCCATTACCTTGGTAAAGACCCGGGGTGCCGTGGACCATCCATACGGCAGCGTCTGAACTGATAGTGACAGTTCTGTACCATAAACCTGAGGTACCCTTGATGAGAAGGGTAAATTTTGACATGAAGGTAAGCATCCTTGATGTCCCGAGACATCATGTAGTCCCCTTCTTCCAGGTTCGCAATCACTGCTCTGAGTGACTCAATCTTGAATTTGAACCTCTGTATGTAAGTGTTCCAAAGATTTTAGATTTAGAATCGGTCTCACCGAGCCGTCCGGCTTCGGTACCACAACAGTGTGGAATAATACCCCGTTCCCTGTTGCAGGAGGGGTACCTTGTTATCACCTGCTGGGAATACAGCTTGTGAATGGCTTCCAAAACAGTCTCCCTGTCAGAAGGAGACATCGGTAAAGCCGACTTTAGGAAACGGCGAGGGGGAGACGTCTCGAATTCTAATTTGTACCCCTGAGATATCACCTGAAGGATCCAGGGGTCTACTTGCGAGTGAGCCCACTGCGCGCTGAAATTCATTGAGACGGGCCCCCCACCGTGCCTGATTCTGCTTGTAAAGCCCCAGCGTCATACTGAGGGCTTGGCAGAGGCGGGAGAGGGTTTCTGTTCCTGGGAACTGGCTGATTTCTGCAGCCTTTTTCCTCTCCCTCTGTCACGGGGCAGAAATGAGGAACCTTTTGCCCGCTTGTCCACGAAAAGACTGCGCCTGATAATACGGCGTCTTCTCATGTTGAGAGGCGACCTGGGGTACAAACGTGGATTTCCCAGCTGTTGCCGTGGCCACCAGGTCTGAAAGACCGACCCCAAATAACTCCTCCCTTTAATAAGGCAATACTTCCAAATGCCGTTTGGAATACGCATCACCTGACCACTGACGGGTCCATAACCCTCTACTGGTAGAAATGGACAACGCACTTAGACTTGATGCCAGTCGGCAAATATTCCGCTGTGCATCACGCATATATAGAAATGCATCTTTTAAATGCTCTATAGGCAAAAATATACTGTCCCTATCTAGGGTATCAATATTTTCAGTCAGGGAATCCGACCACGCCAACCCAGCACTGCACATCCAGGCTGAGGCGATTGCTGGTCGCAGTATAACACCAGTATGTGTGTAAATACATTTTAGGATACCCTCCTGCTTTCTATCAGCAGGATCCTTAAGGGCGGCCATCTCAGGAGAGGGTAGAGCCCTTACAAGCGTGTGAGCGCTTTATCCACCCTAGGGGGTGTTTCCCAACGCACCCTAACCTCTGGCGGGAAAGGATATAATACCAATAACATTTTAGAAATTATCAGTTGTTATCGGGGGAAAACCACGCATCATCACACACCTCATTTAATTTCTCAGATTCAGGAAAACTACAGGTAGTTTTTCCTCACCGAACATAATACCCCTTTTTGGTGGTACTCGTATTATCAGAAATGTGTAAAACATTTTTCATTGCCTCAATCATGTAACGTGTGGCCCTACTGGAAGTCACATTTGTCTCTTCACCGTCGACACTGGAGTCAGTATCCGTGTCGGCGTCTATATCTGCCATCTGAGGTAACGGGCGCTTTAGAGCCCCTGACGGCCTATGAGACGTCTGGACAGGCACAAGCTGAGTAGCCGGCTGTCTCATGTCAACCACTGTCTTTTATACAGAGCTGACACTGTCATGTAATTCCTTCCAACAGTTCATCCACTCAGGTGTCGACCCCCTAGGGGGTGACATCACTATTACAGGCAATGCTCCGTCTCCACATCATTTTTCTCCTCATACATGTCGACACAAACGTACCGACATACAGCACACACACAGGGAATGCTCTGATAGAGGACAGGACCCCACTAGCCCTTTGGGGAGACAGAGGGAGAGTTTGCCAGCACACACCAGAGCGCTATATATATACAGGGATAACCTTATATAAGTGTTTTTCCCCTTATAGCTGCTGTATCTTTTAATACTGCGCGTAATTAGTGCCCCCCCTCTCTTTTTTAACCCTTTCTGTAGTGTAGTGACTGCAGGGGAGAGACAGGGAGCTTCCCTCCAACGGAGCTGTGAGGGAAAATGGCGCCAGTGTGCTGAGGAGATAGGCTCCGCCCCCTTATCGGCGGCCTTATCTCCCGTTTTTTCTATGTATTCTGGCAGGGGTTAAATGCATCCATATAGCCCAGGAGCTATATGTGATGCATTTTTTGCCATCCAAGGTGCTTTTTATTGCGTCTCAGGGCGCCCCCCCCCAGCGCCCTGCACCCTCAGTGACCGGAGTGTGAAGTGTGCTGAGAGCAATGGCGCACAGCTGCAGTGCTGTGCGCTACCTTGTTGAAGACAGGACGTCTTCTGCCGCCGATTTTCCGGACCTCTTCTGCCTTCTGGCTCTGTAAGGGGGCCGGCGGCGCGGCTCTGGGACTCATCCAGGCTGGGCCTGTGATCGTCCCTCTGGAGCTAATGTCCAGTAGCCTAAGAAGCCCAATCCACTCTGCACGCAGGTGAGTTCGCTTCTTCTCCCCTTAGTCCCTCGATGCAGTGAGCCTGTTGCCAGCAGGTCTCACTGAAAATAAAAAAAACCTAAACTAAAACTTTCACTAAGAAGCTCAGGAGAGCCCCTAGTGTGCACCCTTCTCGTTCGGGCACAAAGATCTAACTGAGGCTTGGAGGAGGGTCATGGGGGGAGGAGCCAGTGCACACCAGATAGTCCTAAAGCTTTCTTTAGATGTGCCCAGTCTCCTGCGGAGCCGCTATTCCCCATGGTCCTTACGGAGTCCCCAGCATCCACTTAGGACGTTAGAGAAATTTAATTATTATTATTTGTAAATGCAGAATTAATTTTTATTATAATATATGAAACAAGTGTAATGCATGCTATTTTTACAGTTTTTTTTTATTTGCTTTGATTTTCACTTTATTTCTTACACATTGTATCATTTTTTTTTTTTAAACTCCAGGAAAAAAAAACCTCTTTCCTTTTACCTACTTTTCATTGAAGCAATATGTATTTACGTGCACATAAAAGTTTTAGATATTAGTTGCAAATCATCTAAAGTTCGATCATGGTCACAAGTTCTCTAACAATTGGGGAAATGTCTGAAGGAACTCTCAAGGTCTTACTTCTCTATGGAAAATCTGATGATATAACCAAAACATAATTTTAAAATGAACTAAAATGTGTCTGTCAAATTTTCATTCTATAATACAAGAATCCACTTACTGATGTCTGCAGTGCAGTAATCTATAAAAGAACCAGAAAAAGAACCACAACCTACAAAGTGAAGAGAAAGCAACTCATTAATTTTTTACAGTATTAATAGAGGCAACAAGCAGGTGACTGCATTTCGGCCCTCATTCCGAGTTGTTCGCTCGCTAGCTGCTTTTAGCAGCAGTGCACACGCTAAGCCGCCGCCCTCTGGGAGTGTATCTTAGCAGAAGTGCGAACGAAAGAGTAGCAGAATTGCTACTAAAAAATTTCATGCCGTTTCTGAGTAGCTCCAGACTTACTATCTTGCGATCACTTCAGTCAGTTTAGTTCCTGGTTTGATGTGACAAACACGCCCTGCGTTCAGCCAGCCACTCCCCCGTTTCTCCAGCCACTCATGCATTTTTGCCTGGCATGCCTGCGTTTTTTAGCACACTCTCTGAAAACGCTCAGTTACCACCCAGAAACACCCACTTCCTGTCAATCACTCACCGATCAGCAGAGCGACTGAAAAGCGTCGCTTGGCCGTGTGTAAAATTGCATAGTTTTGTGTGAAAGAACTTAGTGCGTGCGCCCTGCGGCCCATACGCATGCGCAGAACTGCCGGTTTTTAGCCTGATTGCATTTCTGCAAAAAACGGCAGCGAGCGAACAACTCGGAATGACCACCTTCATCACACAGACTGGATGGGAAAGTGAACAGAAAATGTAATCCACGACAGAGCATCTGATTAACGGGATCGGTATGAAATACCTCCAATCAAAATCCCGACAGCAACTGACCGATGGTCAAAATCCCGGCAAGGTCAAAATCCCGACATGGACAAAATACCGACATTTAAAATACCGACAAGGTCAAAATACAGACATGTAACATGCTGACAGGTCAAAATACCGACATGCGGTTTTCATTGTTTTTTGTGTGTATGTCGACATAGGTTGACATGGACACCATATAAGTGTACCGCTGCGCTCGCCATGCTTCGGGCACGGTGCGTCGCTGCGCTCAGCACACTATTATGCTCCCCCTCCAGGTCCACTGTGATGGCAAAGTATGAATAAGTCGGTTTCAATTAAAAAATCAGGTCAGCATTTTGACCTTGTCGGTATTTTAAATGTCGGTATTTTGTCCATGTCGAGATTTTGACCTTGTCTGGATTTTGACCGTCGGTCAATTGCTGTCGGGATTTCGACCGTCGGGATTTTGATTGGAGGTAAATTGACTGCATCCCTGATTAACTGCTCTGACTTCTAGAAATGCAAAGAAAATATTATTACAAATTTTGTGGAAAGTAAAAAGTATCCCATTGAAGAAGTGGATAGAGCCATGGGCGGGGAAGGGTGTTGTTAGGCAGGCTTGTTTAAGAAACCCGGGTCAGATGCTAAAGGGGACAAATGTTCCACTTTGCAATGCATGGCGCTGCATAGTATTTTTACATATTTCACGGAGACGCCGAGGCCAAGCCTCCCAGATTTGGCCATAACCCTTCCTCTTCCTGTACCTGAACAGAGCATCCCGTAACAGTACAGGTGGAAAAGGGGATAGAGGGGTAGATGTAGGAAGGGTCGTTATGGAGGAGAAGCAGTATCAGCCTAATACTGCTCTCCCCCATGTATGAAGTAGGAGATGTGTGCAACTATGCACCCATTGATATTGGCGCTGCTATCTATAAGATAACACGCCAATATGCGGGGGCAATGAGTAGCACTGACTGCTCTGACACCTGCAGCTATTTCAATAGCTGCAGGCGTCGTTGCCCGTTACACCACAGCAGGGACTATGCTGTCCCTGGCCACGGCGGCTGCAGGCACCGGTCTGCATGTCAGAGCTCAGAAAAGTAGTGAGATCTCGCACATACCCAGTGTGCCGGCCGGGGGAGAGAGACAGCGCATCAGGCTAGTTTTCACTCCTACGCTTCGGCATCTGAGATGGCAGTACACCTCGCCGCTGCCTCTTCCTGCTTCGTCTTGGTAAAGAGGCGAAGAAGGAAGCATTATACAATCAGATTCTACTTAGTTATCTAGCACATTTTAGAAGATAATACCTAGAATCTGATTGGTTGCTATGTGCAATATCTCCACTCCTAAAACCCAGCACTTTAGTAAATACCCCCCTTATGAGTGTAGAAGGAGACAGAGCATCTAATCACAGAGTATGGGTGGAGAAAAGGACAGATCTTCCCACCACACAATTGTAGAAGAGAGGTAGAAATAGCAATGAGTCTTACTATAGTATAGAAATAGAAAAGTGAAGGTGTAAATGCATTACAAAAAGTGAAGTGACAACTTAGCAATACATTCATTATTAAGCATTACATCCAAAAGTTAGCAAGCGAGATACTTACCCAAGCGGATCCTATAGTCACATATTACAGCATTACACCAGACAAAGAACTTCGAATAATCTTTATAAGGATTTTCCTTAAATAACACACAAAAGAAAATCTTTAAAGAGACATAATCAGACTAAAAATAAATACCTATTCCACTCACATGTACATGTTCAGCTACTTACTGACCACAAAATGGGGGTGACTCATGTGTGGTTGGAGTGTGTATCACTGCTGCATACTTGGAAGCAGCAGCGATACTCCGATATGGTGATGCAGTAGAAGGTGTCTGGTATAATAGACGCCTCCTGCATGAATGTGTGATCCAGTGCGTCGTCCAGTGCAGCACCGGATCACTTGTAACTCCACTGGCTAGCTGAGTAACCCTGAAGTTACTCAGACCAGCCGCCACAGCACCGTCGTGAGGCCAGGAAATCTCCATTGGAAAACGGAGACCCTGGCCTTGGCACTCCCACAAAATGGAGGCAACACACCTCCATTTTGGGAAACAAAGGCCACCATTCCTGCCCCTCCTTGCCCCAAACGGCTGCAGACTGTCAATCAACCAATGTCTGCAGCCATACTATGTCCGACAATGCAGGGCTTGTACTGCACATACACAGTACGGATCCAGTGCATGCACAATATACCGAACACTGTTACATTGCGTCCAACTATAGTTATCGACCGGACCTGAATCACCCCCAATGTACCACAATAACCCAGCAGCAAATTTTTAAAACTGACGCCACAAATTATAGGGATCTCCTGGGAATCCATAAAAACAAACATTAAGGGCTAATGCTGAGTTGGGGGCATTTGCGGTAACTTTTCTGGCTGGCCGTGGATGTCTCCTTACACCATTATGCTAATGCCAGAATATGGCTGTGGGAGCCCGTCCTGCCCACTGTTCCTACTGATGTCCGCAGCTGTCAACATCAGTACTGGGACCTATACCAGCCCCATGTTGAGTGTCTCTGACATCCAATCTCTGTCCGCACACTACAAATGAGAACTGAAGTCAGCTGTCAATCCCACAAGACTAATAAATTCCGTGTTATCACATGGCCAACGCCCAGAAACACTGATTTCACGGAGAGAGTGGCTACCCGGCAGAGAGATCACCCAATATGCACTAGCTAGCTCCGCGCATGTGCTTAAGTTAGATTTGGCGTATGTGCAGTATTTCCTAGGTGCATGTGCACTAAGCAGAAATCTGAGAGAAGAGTCCACATTTGCAATTGCATCCGGCTGAAAATTAGCCCCTATGTACTTTATTTCTTATTTAGACAGGAAAACTTGTGAGGTCATTGCAGTGACAACATAAGGACTTTTCTCCAGTTGTACAGTGATTAACATAAAATGACTGCATTTATTCTAAGGAGAACGAGACCCCATACTGTGTGCAATATCAGTACCACAACTTACCATCAATTGCTGTTTCTCTGGGCAGTCATAATGCTTTAATGCATGAAATGCAACTTTGTAACTAAATAAAGTTTGAAAAAGAAAGGACTTAAGTTATTTTATGTATACTTAGATGTCTAGGTAGGACTCAATTGGCAGGATTCATGCAATTATACACAGTACATCACTTCTTAGTCCACTGGACCTTTATAAACATTATTTACTCATCCAGTATGAAAAAATGCGTAATAATGATTTTATTTACCTGATTACTATGGGTGCGATATGCACGATAACGGGGATCACTTTAGAAAGGATATTGGGCGTTATATATCATTTGAATACCACACAATGTCCCATTAATAATTATTTCCACATTTTGGGGAGCGTGTAACTACCCTAAGTGGGTATAGTCAGTCTACCGTGACACTTCGTACCTGCAAAAAAAAATTTGCAAAAGAAAATTCGGAAAGAGAGTCACAGTCTAATATGGACCTACTAATAGGTCAATTCATGGCGAACTCGTGGGTATTTTTCGGAATATTATCAATTATCGTGAAGATCTCCTAGCATGCGCATTAAGAACACTGGTTAAGGTGGAAGGTGGTGTGCACTAGAGGAGGATGGCGCACGCCAGAGCGGTGGCTGTGCGGACTCACTGGCGAGGTGGCCTGGACTGGGCTGTTGGTGTGGAGTTGCTCCTGCTATTCGTCTGGCTTGTCAGCGGTGGTCAGTGCGGGCTTGTCTATACCCGCGGGGAGCTGTTGCGGCTCGCAGCTCTGATTCCCGGCGGAAGTTTCCCGGCAGCGGTGCATGCTGGTCCCGCAGCGGGACTCGCGAGATCTGCCATGGCTTTGAATGCTACTGGGGGCCGCGGTGTCTGCTGGACTGCCCTGTTCGGCTGCAGCAGTGAAGGCAATGGCGTTTCTATAATGGGTGCAGTGTGTGCGGTGCACACGGGCCTCTGAGTCCTGGGGGGGCCAACACCGCACACACTGCACCCATTTCTCCTATACTTACCTTTCTGGAGTCCATTGCTGACCGTGTGTGGGCAGGACTCCGAAAAAATGGTGCGGTGGCCATTTTCAGAGTCCTGTGCATGTGCTGTAGACTCTGGCACTGTGCCAGAGTCTACAGGGCTCAGAGCGCTAGCAGTGGCGTGACGGCTACGGGAGAGGAGGGGGCCCACACACTGAGTCTGCACACGGGTCCCCTCCTCTCTAGAGACGCCCCTGGGTGGAGGCTGCTTACACTCTCCATGCTGCTGCTGCGGGAGGAGGCGCAGGTTTGGACAATGCCGGTAGCATGGAGCCCGGTGCAGTGCAGATTGCCTGGAGGAGTGCCTTTGCAGGTGGGGCTTTCAGAGGTGAATTGCTGCCTGTGGTGGGGATGGCTCAGGATGCTGGAACTGTGGTGCGAGTCCTGGCTCTGCTTATCGCTGGTCTCTGAGCAGGACGGATGGGGGTAGGAAAGGAGGCTACATATTTGACTAGGAGAGGGAGTACCCCAGGAACGGGCAACAACATGGTTTTTCCCCTCTCCTATTAAAGGCATATGGATAGAAAAGGCATCCCAGGAAGGAGAGGAGGCAAAAAAGGGGGAAAAGGGCTGATATTAAAGCAAGTACATTACTTGCCAATGTTCAAACTTTAGTTGGCAAACTGGACGACCTGCAGGCGGACCTGACTCATAAAAAGTTTTTACGGAACTGTTCTGTGATTATTTTTACAGAGACTTGGCTTACGGACTACGCCCTGGACTCGGTGGTTGCACTTGAGCATAGGATGCTTTTTAGAGCAGACAGAACCCTTGAGTCAGGGAAAAGCACTGTGGGTGGGCTTTGCATTTACATTAATTGTTTATGGTGTTCGGACGCTGTCTGTATTAAATAATTTTGTTCCACTGACAAAGAATGTTTGATAGTTAAATGTAGGCCCTTTTATTTGCCCAGAGAGGTCACAGCTATAGTTATTCTAGCTGCATTGGCGTTTCTATCATGGGTGCAATGTGTGCAGTGCACACGGGCCCCTGGGTCCAGACGGGGCCCACACCGCACAAATTGCACCCATATTTTCATACTCACTTCTCTGAAGTCCACCGCCGGGCGCTGCAGCGGCAGACGTTGCGGCAAAAAAAACCCAAAACCTCAAAAATGGCCATCGCACTTGCGCAGTAAGACTTTTGTCTCTGAAACATGGCGGGCACCATGTTTCAGGAGACCTGCGCAGTAGACCCTACGACGCTGTGGAGAGGAGGGGGCCCACCCGAAGTGTGCACACATGCCCCTCCTCTCTTAAGACACCCGTCTAGCTGTTTATATTCCCACCCCAGGCAAACGTAGGAAAAGCCCTTGAATCGCTTCATGATTCTATCATGGATATCGAAATAGCCTTCTCAGATTCTGTGTTTATAGTGGCTGGTGATTTTAATCAAGCAGATCTTAAAAAGGTTCTCACAAAATGTTATAAAAATATTTTTGTACCCATTAGGGGCGGACACACATTAGATCAGTGGAACAAGAAAAGGTAAAGTGAACCTAGATGGTGCAAAAGATGACCGTACACTATAGGGGGGAGATTCAAATGTTTGAAAAGTCAGTTGGGTGTCTGTTTTTTCCTATCTCATAGACAGGAAAAAAACAGACAACCAACCGTCTTTTCAAACACTTGAATTCCCCCCTAGATGTCCAAGTAAACGTCACCACATATACAACAAACAGATACAAACAAATGGACATCTATGTATATCCAGGGCGCTTGCAAAAAAATAAATCATACAATACGTTCCTTGATTAGATCCACAGGACAGTCTGTGGGTCAATCAGAATAATATGTCCAGCTGTTAGTCACTCGGAGAAATCCAGATGTTGTCTACAGGCGAATATCGTGCTCCGAAAAAAGAAATAACAAAAAGAGAGAAAATAGTGTAGTATTGTCTATCAGAATTTGACACAAATCAAACACTTGTTCACTGGTGTTCTTCCTCATTAGAATAAAGGTGGCATACCCCACTCACACTGGATAAGGTGTATGTAAATACATAAAGGTTTCTTTTAATGGTGGATGTCTGTCCTCCATTAAGACTCTTTCATTCCAGTGCACATATATGGTTAAAAAGGACTTGATTAGAGTGGGCGTCCCTGAACTCACACAGGATATGATAGAAAACACCTATAAAGGTATCTTTAGGATTGGAACCATAAATGAAAGGCGTACCCCAACTCACACAAAATATTGTACGTGAACTCCTATCAGGGTATCTTTCGCTGACTTCCAATCAGATTCTGTTTGTTGACACAATCTTCTGCGGTGAATCTTATATTACTCAATCGAAAAAATACATTGGTCAGCTTTTGTGGGGTTTTTTTGTAAATAAGCAATTATACCACAATAATGGCCTGATCACAAGAGTTCAAGATAAAAATATCCTAATGTACAAAAACGTAACTAAAAGATGGATAATAAAAAAAATGCAAAAATTGTCAGTAAAGGTCTTAAAAAAAAAAACTAAAATCCATCAGGCTACTCACAGTCTGTGTGTCGACGCATTTCGGTCTATAGACCTTTATCAAGACATCTTAATGTTGACACCTAGACTGTGAGTAGCCTGATGGATTTTGGCCTTTTAAATAAAAAAAAACTTTGCTGACAACTTTGTATTTTTGTATTTTTTTATTATGCAACTTTAAGTTACGTTTTTGTACATTAGGATATCTTTATCTTGAACTATTGTAATCAGGCCATTATTGTGGTATAATTGCTTTTTTACAAAAAACCCACAGAAGCTAAGCAATGGATTTTTTCGACTGAGGAATATAAGATTCACTGCAGAAGATTGTGTCAACAAACAGAATCTGATTGGAAGTCAGCAAAAGATACCCTGATAGGAGTTCACGTACAATATTTTGTGTGAGTTGGGATACGCCATTCATTTATGGTTCCAAACCTAAAGATACCTTTATAGGTGTTTTCTATCATATCCTGTGTGAGTTCAGGGTACGCCCACTCTAATCAAGTCCTTTTTAACCATATGTGTGCACTGGAATGAAAGAATCTTTTATGGAGGACATCCACTAATAAAAGAAGCCTTTATATATTTACATACACCTTATCCAGTGTGAGTGGGGTATGCCACCTTTATTCTGACGAGGAAGAACACCAGTGAACAAGTGTTTGATTTGTGTCAAATTCTGATAGACAATACTACACTATTTTTTCTTTTTTTTTGTTATTTCTTTTTTTCAGAGCATGATATTCGCCTGTAGACAACATCTGGATTTCTCAGAGTGACTAACAGCTGGACATATTATTCTTATTGACCCATAGACTCTCCTGTGGATCTAATCAAGAATGTACTGTATGATTTTTTTTTTTGTGTGCAAGCGCCCTGGACATAAATAGATGTCAATCTGTACACATTAAATCAGGTTTATACAAACCTGAATAAGGCTTACAAAACTATTGCATGCCCACATATTGGTTGTTCGGATCATTTATCTTTGTTTTTGTTACCAGTGTACAAGTCCCTGGCCAAAAGAGTCAGATCGACTAGCAGGACTGTTACTGTTTGGCCAGAGGGGGCTTTAATAAGATTACAGGATATTCTTGAATTCATCAACTGGGACATGTTTGTAGAGGAGTGTAGACAGTTTGGGGATATTGATGTTGATAGTTTGGCATCTATGGTATTGGGTTATATTAGATGCTGTGTGGAGAGTGTCACAGTTAGGAAGGCCATTCGTGTTTTTGCTAACTGCAAACCATGGTTAAATAAATAGGATTTTAATACCTACCGGTAAATCCTTTTCTCTTAGTCCGTAGAGGATGCTGGGGACACCATAAGAACCATGGGGTATAGACGGGATCCGCAGGAGACATGGGCACTTTAAGACTTTGAAAGGGGTGTGAACTGGCTCCTCCCTCTATGCCCCTCCTCCAGAATCCAGTTATAGGAACTGTGCCCAGGGAGACGGACATTTCGAGGAAAGGATTTATTGTTAACTAAGGTGGGACACATACCAGCTCACACCTCAAACACGCCGTACAACATGGCATTTAACAGAAACTTCAGTCAACGGCATGAACAACGTCAGCAACAGACTGACCATAACTTAAGACAACCCGTGTGTAAACATAACTAATAACTGCAGATAGAGTCCGCACTGGGACGGGCGCCCAGCATCCTCTACGGACTAAGAGAAAAGGATTTACCGGTAGGTACTAAAATCCTATTTTCTCATACGTCCTAGAGGATGCTGGGGACACCATAAAAACCATGGAGTTTATACCAAAGCTCTAGAACGGGCGGGAGAGTGCGGATGACTCTGCAGCACCGATTGACCAAACATGAGGTCCTCATCAGCCAGGGTATCAAACTTGTAAAATTTCGCAAAAGTGTTTGAACCCGACCAAGTAGCTGCTCGGCAGAGTTGTAATGCCGAGACTCCGCGGTCAGCCGCCCAGGATGAGCCCACTTTTCTGGTAGAGTGGGCCTTCACTGATTTCGGTAACAACAATCCAGCCGTAGAATGAGCATGCTGAATCGTATTACAGATCCAGCGCGCAATAATCTGCTTGGAAGCAGGCGATCCAATCTTGTTGCCAGCATACAGGATAAACAGAGCTTCCGTTTTCCTAAGTTGAGCCGTTCTGGCGACATAAATCTTCAAGGCTCTGACAACATCGAGAGATTTTGACTCCGCAAAGGCGTCAGTAGCCACTGGTACCACAATAGGCTGGTTCATGTGGAACGATGAAACCACCTTCGGCAGAAATTGTTGACGAGTCCTCAACTCCGCTCTATCTTCATGGAAGATTAAATAAGGACTCTTGTGAGGCAAAGCCGCTAACTCAGACACCCGCCTTGCGGATGCGAAGGCCAATAGCATGACCACTTTCCAAGTGAGAAATTTCAACTCAACCTTCTGTAAAGGATCAAACCAATGTGATTGAAGAAAATGCAACACCACGTTAAGATCCCATGGTGCCACTGGGGGCACAAATGGAGGTTGGATGTGCAAAACTCCTTTCATGAAAGTCTGAACTTCTGGAAAGGAGGCCAATTGTTTTTGAAAGAAAACCGATAAGGCCGAAATTTGTACTTTAATCGAGCCTAATTTTAGGCCCGCATCCACACCTGCTTGCAGGAAATGGAGAAAACGCCCTGGCTGAAATTCTTCCGTAGGAGCCTTCTTGGATTCACACCAACACACATATTTTCTCCAAATACGGTGATAATGTTTAGACGTTACTCCTTTTCTAGCCTGAAGAAGTGTGGGAATAACTTCACTGGGAATACTCTTTCGGGCTAGGATCCGGCGTTCAACCGCCAAGCCGTCAAACGTAGCCGCGGTAAGTCGTGGTACACGCACGGCCCCTGCTGTAACAGATCCTCTCGTAGAGGAAGAGGCCAGGGATCTCTTATGAGTAATTCCTGAAGATCTGGATACCAAGCCCTCCTTGGCCAGTCCGGAGCAATGAGGATCACCTGAACCTTTGTTCTTCTTATGATCTTTAGCACCTTTGGAATGAGTGGAAGCGGAGGAAACACGTACACCGTCTGAAACACCCATGGTGTTACCAGCGCGTCCACCGCTATTGCTTGAGGGTCTCTCGACCTGGAACAATATCTCAAAGTTTCTTGTTTAGGCGAGACGCCATCATGCCTATTTGAGGAATTCCCCAAAAACTTGTCACTTCTGTGAAGACCTCTTGATGAAGACCCCACTCTCCTGGATGGAGATCGTGTCTACTGAGGAAGTCTGCTTCCCAGTTGTCCACTCCTGGAATAAATATTGCCGACAGAGCGCTTGTATGTCTTTCCGCCCAGCTGAGAATTTTTGTGGCCTCTGCCATTGCCGTCCTGCTCTTTGTTCCGCCCTGGCGGTTTATGTGCGCTACTGCTGGTATACTGTCCGATTGTATTAGGATGGGCCGGTTGCGAAGAAGACGTTCCGCTAGAAGAAGGCCATTGTAAATGGCCCTTAACTCCAGAATGTTTATGTGTAGACAAACTTCCTGGTTTGACCATTTTCCCTGGAAGGTTTCCCCCTGTGTGACTGCTCCCCAGCCTCAGAGACTCCCATCCGTGGTTACTAGGATCGAGTCCTGGATCCCGAACCTGCGTCCCTCTAAGAGGTGAGAGCTGTGCAGCCACCACAGGAGTGAGATTCTGGTCTTGGAGGATAGAATTATTTTCCGGAGTATGTGCAGATGGGATCTGGACCACTTGTCCAATAGGTCCCACTGAAACACTCTGGCATGGAATCTGCCAAACTGAATGGCCTCGTAGGCCGCCACCATCTTCCCCAGCAACTGAGTGCATTGATGAATTGATACTCTCGCTGGTTTCAGAATTTGTTTGACCAAACTCTGAATTTCCAGAGCCTTCTCTTCTGGAAGAAAAACTCTCTGTAATTCCGTGTCCAGAATCATTCCCAAAAACAACAGCCGCTTCGTCGGATTCAACTGTGACTTCGGCAGGTTTAGGAGCCAACCATGTTGTTGCAGAACTGTCAGGGAGAGCGCAATGTCCTGCTCCAGCTTGTTTTTGGATCTCGCCTTTATCAGGAGATCGTCAAGGTAAGGGATAATTGTGACTCCTTACCTGCGAAGAAGAACCATCATTTCCGCCATTACCTTGGTGAAAATCCTCGGAGCCGTGGACAGTCCAAACGGCAACATCTGAAATTGGTAATGACAATCCTGAGTAGCAAACCTCAGGTGAGCCTGATGCGGAGGATATATGAGGATGTGTAAGTAGGCATCCTTTGTGTCGACCGACACCATGAAATCCCCTTCCTCGAAACTGTAGATCACTGCTCGGAGAGATTCCATCTTGAATTTTAATTTTCTTAGGTAAAGATTGATGGACTTTAGGTTCAGAATTGGTCTGACTGAGCCATCCGGCTTCGGAACCACAAACCGGCTTGAATAAAAGCCTTCTCCCTGTTGTGCCGGGGGAACCCTGACAATGACTTGATTCAGACACAACTTTTGTATTGCATCACATACTACCTCCCTGTTCGGAAGAGAAGCTGGTAAGGCTGAATTGAAAAAACGTCGAGGGGGGACGTCTTGAAACTCCAGTTTGTACCCCTGGCACACTATTTCTAAAATCCACGGGTCTAGGGCCGAACTAGCCCAGAATTGACTGAAGAGCTTGAGATGTGCCCCCACCGGTGCGGACTCCTGCAGAGGAGCCCCAGCGTCATGCGGTGGATTTGGCAGAAGCTGGGGAGGACTTCTGCTTCTGAGAACCTGCCACGGCCGGAGATCTTTTACCTTTTCCTCTTCCTCTATTAGCAAGGAAGGAATAACCTCTGC
Source organism: Pseudophryne corroboree (assembly GCF_028390025.1). Taxonomy (NCBI): domain Eukaryota; kingdom Metazoa; phylum Chordata; class Amphibia; order Anura; family Myobatrachidae; genus Pseudophryne; species Pseudophryne corroboree. The sequence goes on from NC_086444.1 coordinate 599,461,871, forward strand.
CTTTTTTTGTATTTATTTGGCCAAAAGGACTGCATCTGCAAGTGGTGAGCTTTCTTTTGTTGTGGAGGAACATAAGGCAAAAATGACGACTTACGCGCGGTAGCCGTAGATACCAACTCAGCGAGACCTTCACCAAACAATACACCACCTTTATACAGTAGAGACTCCATAGCTTTCTTAGAGTCTGCATCAGCATTCCATTGATGAATCCACAATGCTCTCCTACCTGAGACTGCCATGGCATTGGCCCTTGATCCCAAGAGGCCAATATCTCTCGCCGCTTCCTTTAGGTAGGCTGCAGCGTCCCTGATATAACTCATCGTTAAAAGGATGGTATCCCTATCCAGGGTATCTATATCAGATGACAAGTTATCTGCCCACTTTTCGATAGCACTACTCACCCACGCAGATGCAATAGCTGGTCTGAGTAGTGTACCTGTGGTGACGTAAATGGATTTTAGCGTATTTTCCTGTCTATGATCCGCAGGATCCTTAAGGGCTGCCGTGTCAGGAGACTATAAAGCCACATTTTTAGACAACCATGATAGCACCTTGTCCACAATGGGAGGTGACTCACACTTTTCTCTATCCCCAGAGGGGAACGGATACACCATTTGAATCCTTTTGGGAATCAGAAACTTTTTGTCAGGATTTTCCAACATTTTTTCAAAAAGGGTATTAAGTTCATGAGAGGGAGTAAACGTTACCTCAGGTTTCTTTCCCTTATACATACAGACCCTAGTATCAGGAACAGCAGGGTCCTCGGAGATATGCAACACTTCTTTTATTGCCACAATCATGTACTGAATGCTCTTTGCCAATTTTGGGTCTAATCTGGAATCACTATAGTCGACACTGGAGTCAGTGTCCGTGTCGGTATCTGTGTCTGCAAACTGAGCAAACGAACGTTTATGTGACCCCAAAGGGGTCTGGACCTGTGATAACACATCCTCCACAGATTTTTTCCATACCTGGTTCTGAGACTCAGATTTATCTAATCACTTATTAATAAGAGCCACATTAGCATTCAAAGCATTCAACACATTTACCCAATCAGGAGTCGGCGGTGCCGACAGGATCCCTCCCACAGCTGTTTCTGCCCCTAACACAGTCTCCTCCTGGGAAGAGCACTCCGCTTCAGACATGCCGACACACCTGTACCGACACCCACAGACATACTGGGCCAAAAGGGGGACAGACCCACAGTAAAGCCTGTCAGAGAAACACAGAGGGAGTTTGCCAGCTCACAACCCAGCGCCTGTCCCGGTTCTGAAACCTTAATATATAATGCCTCAGACTCTGCAGTGCTTTATAATAACTTATTTAAGCACCAAATTTGCTGTGCCCCCTTCATTGCGCGCTTCAGCCCGCTATTTTTTAAACTAATAATGCTGGCGGGGGTAAGAATTTAGTGCGAAGGCACTCCAAATTCACTTTGCCAGCCTGAAAAGAGGATTTTTATGCTGCCCAGGGCGCCCCCCCCCACGCGCCCTGCACCCTGTAGTGCCGCTGTGTGTAGGAGCATGGCGCGCAGCGCGATCGCTGTGCAGTACCTCAGAAGCCGTCACTGAAGTCTTCTATCTTCTTCTACTCACCTGTCTTCTGACTTCTGGCTCTGCAAGGGGGGTGACGGCGGGCTCTGGGAGTGAACCCCTAGGCGTACCTAGTGTTCCAAACACTCAGGAGCTAATGGTGTCCTGTAGCCAAGAAGCAGAGCCTTTAAACTCACTAGAAGTAGGTCTGACTTCTCTCCCCTAAGTCCCACGATGCAGGGAGCCTGTTGCCAGCAGTGCTCCCTGAACATAAAAAAAACGAACAAAGTATTTTCCGAGAAACTCAGTAGAGCTCCTCAGTGTGCATCCAGTCTGCTGGGCACAGATTCTAAACTGGAGTCTGGAGGAGGGGCATAGAGGGAGGAGCCAGTTCACACCCCTTTGAAAGTCTTAAAGTGCCCATGTCTCCTGCGGATCCCGTCTATACCCCATGAAGTGACCCCAGCATCCTCTAGGACGTATGAGAAATGAAGTTCAGTCTCTGTTAAGAGCCCGGGACATTGCATTCAAGTCTGGGGACAGTGATGCCAATAGAAATGCCAGGTCCAGGTTATGATCTGGTATAAAGGGGGGCCAAGACTGCATACTCAGCAAGGATTGAGGCAGAATGTTCCCAACTGAGGAATCCAAGGTGGATGTGGCAGTGGATAAAAGAGGGCACTGGCTGCCGTACAAATTCTGATGTAATGATGGCTAATAATCCCACGTTAGTGGAAAATTTAAACTCGTTTTACTGCAGGTATGATAGGGATAACGCAGAACCTTCTATCCCTTTACTTACTGGCACTGATGATTCCACTTTGGTGCTTACAGAAAGTGAAGGTTTAGATTGTCTGCAACGAGTGGATTCTAAGAAATCTGCTGATCCAGACGGGATCCCTGGTAAGGTCCTTAGGTGATGCGCTAACTAGTTAAGTTGGATAATGACCTTATTATTTAATATTTCCCTAGCAAATTGTGTTGTTCGTACGTGTTTAAAGACCACCACAATTATCCCTATTCCCAAGAAAGGTCCAGCGAAATGCTGAAATGACTATCACCCCATTGCGCTGACCTCTCTTATTATGAAATGTTTTGAGCGTCTTGCATTGAAGCATATTATACCTAGGACATTAAACCCCTTCCAATTTGCTTATCGAGAAAACCAATGTACTGAGGATGCAGTTCTTACAGTTTTACACTAATCTCTCAGTCATCTGGAGCGGCGAGGGTGCTATATAAGGATTGTTTTTATTGATTTTAGTTCAGCTTTTAATACCGTAATTCCTTGGTCACTAATAGGTAAGCTATCTGAGTTAGGTATTGGTACACCTATTTGTAATTGGTTACTAGATTTCTTGTCAAATAGATCTCAGCCGGTTAAATTAGGTAACCTTCTGTCTAAGACTACCTATTAGTACTGGAGTCTCACAAGGTTGTGTACATAGCCCTCTTCTTTACTCGCTATTCACCCATGATTGCGTGTCTTCCTCTGGTAGTGTGCAGATTATTAAATTTGCAGATGACATAGCAGTCACTGGACTAATTTCTGGTGAGAATGAGGAGAGTTATCGTATGGAAAATTGAGAATTTGGTGGCCTGGAGTAAGGTTAATCACCTTTTCATAAATGTGTATAAAACTAAGGAACTGGTGATTGATTTTAGGTGTGGTAGTGATTATTCACTACTTACAGTATCCATAAATGAGTTAAACATGGAGGCTGTTCAGTCCCTTCAATTCTTAGGTATCCATGTTTCCTCCAGTTTATCGTGGGTGGTTAATACTCAGGCAATAGTTAAAAAGATACACCAACGCTTATTTTTCCTTCGCCGTTTTAAGGGTGCAGGTGTGGGCGTTGGTACGTTAATGAATTTTTTAGAGATGTGCAATTGAGAGTGTTCTAACCTATAGAATTATAGTCTGGTACGGAAACTGTACTGCCTGTGAGCAAGGAGAGTTAACGCGCTTAGTTCGCTCAGCTGGTAAAATTACCAGGGTCCAGCTGCAGACTGTTAAAGATCTCTTTGCAGTAAGACTGACAAATAGAGCTAGAAGTATACGGTCTGATTCTAGCAATCCGTCTGCTTATCTTTTTACAAAGTTGCCCTCTGGCAAGCGTTTTAGATTAGTGAAGGCTCGCACAAATCGTCTACAAAATAGCTTCTTTCCAACTGCCGTGCGCATGTTAAACACTCATTGGGAATAATGGGGGTCATTCCGAGTTGTTCGCTCGTTGCCGATTTTTGCAACGGAGCGATTAAGGCAAAAATGCACATGCGCATGGTACGCAGTACGCATGCGCTAAGTATTTTAGCTCAAAACTTAGTAGATTTACTCACGTCCGAACTAAGAATTTTCATTGTTGAAGTGATCGGAGTGTGATTGACAGGAAGTGGGCGTTTCTGGGCGGAAACTGACCGTTTTCTGGGAGTGTGCGGAAAAACGCAGGCAAGCCAGGATAAAACGCGAGAGTGTCTGGAGAAATGGGGGAGTGGCTGGCCGAACACAGGGCGTGTTTGTGACGTCAAACCAGGAACGAAATGGGCTGAGCTGATCGCAGTGTAGGAGTAAGTCTCGAGCTACTCAGAAACTGCTAAGAATTTTCTATTCGCAATTCTGCTAATCTTTCGTTCGCAATTCTGCTAAGCTAAGATACACTCCCAGAGGGCGGCGGCCTAGCGTGTGCAATGCTGCTAAAATCTGCTAGCGAGCGAACAACTCGGAATGACCCCCAATGTGTCATCTCTCATATGTGTGTTATTGTGTGCTCTTTTTTTATACCTATGTCCTAACTTTTTATCATCGTCTGGTGTGTTGTACAAATTGAATTTCGTTGGCAATTTTTGTTGATAATGACAATAAATGTGCGTATAGCGGTGTGTGCTGAGCAATCTGTGGTAACCTAGATCGCTTAGCACACAGCACAAGTCACCCTGTGTGTATGCCCCCTTAGACATTATTTCTGTCACTGCAGTGTCTACTTCGGGCAATGAACACCACTTCAATACCTCTTCATCTTTAAACGGATACATCTGCTCAATACGATACAGGTTACACTGTCTTTTATCAAGATTTTTCCATTCATTAACCACAATGTCTTCATAACTTTGTGAACAGGAAAACATCTACATTTCTCTACTCTTTCTTCAAAGAATCAGTTATTTCATCTTTCTTCTGTAAATCCTCTTTATAATTAATTGTCTTATTTATGCTTTTTAACAAGATTTCCACTATTTCCATATTGAAAGATCTAACATCCTCACGTATCTCTCCTGATTCACTGGACAGCTCATCAGTTTCTTCCACAGAATCATATTCAGGTGACACACCATCATAATACAGACTAGCATTTGACCTAGAGCTTTTACTTTTCTGCAAAGTTAAAAACTCTTCGATTTTTGCATCCACTCCATTAACTCCTGTAGCTGATTAGGCTGCTGTGTAGGAGTGGGATTCTTTTGCACACAAACTTCACAAAATACCATATCCTGTGTTCCTAAAAACGACTATCACATGCTGCACAAACACAATTTAAATGCTTTTTCTTCACCAACTTCTAGTCCCAGTATTAGGCACACTATAAACAAAAAACCTGCAATCACTAACTTTCCTTTCTATATATTAATTTCATAAAAGCCTGTGGTTATGTGAAGGTGTCCATGTGTATGGGCAGCACAGTTTCTCATATGGATCAATGAATGAATGAATGAAATTCATCTGTGTGCATAAAAAGTAGCTGTAGTCAGACTCCTGGAGGGGGGTCCCATGGAGAAAGCAGAACAATGTTTTCTGTACAGATTTGAAGGTTTTAAAAACAATCATTGCACTATACCATAAATGGAAAAAAAAATTATATATTTTTTTAAATTATGCATTACTTTCTAATTAAATAAAATAAAACATCCTAAATTTACTTGCTGAACAATAGATCGCAGCACATGAAGAATGGAGAGTACTTAAGGGGCTAACACACTGTGCGATATTTCTACATATATGGACTACATAGTCCATATTGCACCGCGTGTAAACACCTTGCGATACCAATACGCGTCCCGTAGGATCAGTATCACAAGGAAAAAATAGGATTTTGGTACTTACCAGGTAAATCCTTTTCTTTGAATCCATAGGGGGCACTGGAGTACTCTTGGGATATGGACGGTGTTAGCAAGGACTGGGCACTGAATATTTAAATTTCAGTAACTCTCCTCCCCTCCATACTCCCAGAATACCAGTGTTTTTTCCTGAGGCGAACAGGATAGAGAGGATGAACAATGGAGAATTACCTATAATATTATAACATAACGGACAACAATAAAGTTGACACATAACGTAACTGACAACTAACCAGTTGACACCATAACCGATAAATCGGTGAGAATGTGTTACCATAAGATCCCCTGAACTTACCACAACCAGGTAAAACTGCTCTGGGTGGGCGTCCAGTGCCCCCTATGGATTCAAAGAAAAGGATTTACCTGGTAAGTACCAAAATCCTATTTTCTTTTTCATCCACTAGGGGTCACTAGAGTACTCTTGGGACGTACCAAAGCTTCCCTCGAGGGCGGGAGAGCTGTTTGGCATCTGTAACACTAGGCGGCCAAAGCTAGATGCTGATGCCGCAAACGTATTAACTTGTAAAAGCGCACAAACGTGTGCACTGATGACTATGTAGCCGCACGGCAATTCTGTGTCGTAGAAACCCCACGACCAGCTGCCCCTGAAGTTTCCACAGAACGTGTGGAAAGAGCTGTTACTGATGTAGGCGGTTGTAACCTAGCATGAAGGTAAGCCTGACGTATGGTCAGTTTTATCCATCTGGATAAGGTCTGCTTAGAAGCTGGCCAACCCATCTTGGCAGCATTATAGAGAACAAACAACGTATCCGTCTTACGAACTGTAGACGTTCGGGATACATAAACGCGTAATGTGCGTACCACATCCAAAGTTCCAGACTGTCCTGTTAACACAGGAACTACTATTGGTTGATTGATGTGAACATATGACACTACCTTTTGCCAGAAAGCGGGATTCGTACGAAGCTCCGCTCTGTCATCATGAAAACTACAAACAGTGGCTTGCATGACAAGGCACCCAAATCTGAAACACGCCTCGCCGAAGCTAAGGCTAGGAGAAAAAATCGTTTTCCAAGTGAGAAACTTAACATCCACTTGATGTAAGGGTTCAAAGTATGAAGCTGTACAAAATCTAAAACCAGATTCAAGTCCCATAGCGCTGTAGGTGGAATGAATGGAGGCTGTACTCTGAGAACACCTTGCAGAAAAGGTGTGCGAGACGGCAATAGAGCCAATATTCTTTGAAAGTAAATTGACAAAACAGATACCTGCACCTTTAGTGTAGATAAACGCAGTCCTCCATCTAACCCCGTTTGTAGAAATAACAAAAGACGGGATAACTTGAAAGATGATGTCGGAAACTTCCGAACTTCACACCAACCTATATAGGCACGCCAAATCCTGTAATAATGAGCTGTCGTAACTGGATTTCTAGCACGTAACATGGTTGTTATAACCGATAGTGGAATGCCCTCTCTTCTTAAGAGGGCGGTCTCAACAGCCACCCCTTCAAACGCATCCGCGCTAAATCGGGGTAAAGGAATGGACCCTGTCGTAACAGGTCCGGACGTAACGGAAGCGGCCAAGGATCGTCTGCGAGTAAGCAACAGAGAGAGCAGCGGAAACGGTGGAAACAGATACCCGAGGCTGTACGGCCACGCAATCGTGAGAGCATCCACTGCCGCTGCCTTTGGATCTCGCGTTCTGGACACATACTGGCTTTTGGTGATTGTGGCGAGATGTCATCAGGTCCACTGGAGGGTAACCCCACCTCTGGACCAACATGTGAAACACTTCTGGATTTAATGCCCATTCTCCTGGATGAAAATCCTGATGGCTGAGATCATCCGCCTCCCAGTTGTCCATTCTCGTAATGATCACTACCGCCAATATGACTTGGTGATGTTCGGCCCAATTGAGGATTCGAGCTGCTTCCCGCATTGCCATGGGGCTTCTCTTTCCCCTTTGTTTATTGACGTACGTGACCGCCGTTGCGTTGTCTGACTGCACTTGGACCATCTGAGACCGAAGCAAGTGCACTACTTGTCGTAGCACATTGTAAATTGGTCGGAGTTCTAGGACATTTATAGACAGCAATCTGTCGTGATCCTCCCAGAGACCCTGGAGCTGACAATTTTGAACTACAGCTCCCCAACCTCTGAGACTCGCGTCTGTGATTAGCACTATCCAATTCCAGACGCCTAACCGAGTTCCTGCGGATAGATTGTGTACTTGGAGCCACCAGAGTACAGAAACTCTGGCCCGTGGAGACAACCTCACCCTCTAGTGAAACTGCAGATGCGAGGCCGACCACTGTGCGAGCACATGCAGTTGAAAAGGAAGTGAGTGAAATCTTCCGAACAGAAGCGCTTTGAAAGCCGCCACTATTGTGCCTAACAGGCGAATGCACAAACATACCGAGGCTTGAGCACTAATCGTACCAGATGACGAATAGTCTGTACTTTCTGTTCTGGTAGACAAATTCCTCGATCTACCGTATCGAGAATCATTCCTAGGAAATGAAGTCGTTGAGACGGAATCCGATGTAAATTCTTGAACATGACAAACCAACCGTGCTGAACCAGCACATTGTACCTTAGCAACGCATGTTGAAGGCGCAGTTGGTTAAGACGGAGCTTTGATGAGCAAATCGTCTAAGTACGGAACTATTATCACTTACAGGAATATGAGATGAGCCATCAAAACATACATCACTTTGGTGAATACCCTAAGCGCTGACGAGAGGGCAAACGGTAGAGTCTGAAACTGATAATGGATCTGCCGTATTGCAAACGCAAGAACCTCTGAAGAGGAGGCCAAATCGGAATGTGTAAGTACGCATCCTCGAGATCCAGCGCAATCATGAATTCCTGTGGCTCTAAACCTGCAAGTACTGTCCGCAGAGATTCCATCTTGAATCTGTAGTAAGTATGCAATATTGGCCTGACCAAGCCATCCGGCTTTAGTACCACAACAGACTGGAATAATAACCGTGACCTTGTTGGTGTACAGGGACCGGAATCAAAACTGCTGACTCCAGCAGAGAGTGAATAGCAATTTACCGAACCGTCCTCTTCCTACACAGGCAGTCCTGTGTTGAAAAACCGCAGAGGCGGTAGACTGCTTTTAACACTAAATTGCGGATCCACCCATCTGTGGATATCTGCAACCATGCCAAATGAAACGTCTGAAGGCGTGCTCCCACAACTGGAGCACCGAGATGGGCTGGGAGCCAGTCATGCCACTGGCTTGCCGGTGACCGTAGCGTCCGGACGACTGGCGTTGGTTTGTTGAAAACCCCGTCCTCGACCTCGCCTACCAGGCGTGGCTGTTTGTCTACCACGGCCTCGAAAGGGCTGAGGTCTAAAGGATTCGAACGCTGGTCCAGAGTATCCCGTGAAAAATACCTTTGTCCAAATCAGGACCAAACAACCTTCGCATAATGTAATGCTTCTATTCTTCTCTCTACCTTTGCCTCCGCCTGCTAAGGACGCAGCCAGAGCGCTTGTCGTGCCACACCGAGTGACGCTGAAAGGCGAGAACTGACTAGGCAGACGTCCGTAGAAGCTGTACATAGATAATCAGCAGCTTCGCAGATTTGATCAGCGAGAAGCATAAGGTGGACGTTTTGTAGGGCGGACCGGAGTCCTGTTATCCAGACAAGCAACGCCGTAGTTACCCAAATGCCAACCAAACACGGTCGAAGCAACACCCCTGCTGCTGTATACAGCGACTCTAGCATAGCTCCCATGGAGATGGCACTGACTTTAGAAACGGGTAACTAGACCGAAATCGGCGAGGTTTCGAAACCTGTGTATCAGGATCCTATTAACATCTTATTTAGAGATTCCACGCTGGAGATCTGTGGCCTAGTAAAGACCACCTTATAAATTGTCAGAGCCTCTTCAGTCCCTGTAAACTTCAGAGACTGACGCACCCACACTATCTGACTGTTGGTCTATTCACCCTTCTCACATTCATCTTGCGCAGTTAGGCCTGGCATAGAATCGTCAGGATTGCAACATAGCAGAAACTGGGAATTTATAAGGCAAATGAAAACTATCTTTGCAAAATAGGAGATGAAATGGGAGTATAAAATATACTGTGCATGTGGTAGACCTCACCGGGAACACACTGGTACAGACATTGCAGTGAAACAACTTTTCCGTCTTTGCTGGTGACTGACTTATTATGTAACCAGACAAATAAATAGACAAAGACAAACCAATTCCACATCAGTAAAATTGTCAAAGTGCAGTGCACGTGGCCAGACCATAAGAAACCTGATGCAAAAATTCCTACCAACACCCCTGCGCCATCCGGTGGAGCAGTGTTGTAGGACAGGAACGTTCTGGAAAAGAAACTGAAAGTATGATTAAAATGGCCTCCAGCCATGTGCTTATAGTCAAAGAACATATAGCATATTTTGTTACATGACCATATATACATACATACAGTATTTTATATACATTTCCTATGGTATAACATTGTCTATGGTATAACAAGTGCTACACGAATGTATATATAACACAATGCAGCCCTTCTTTAGCATAGGCTGTCTATTGCTGCTGCTGCTGTGGCATAATCTCTCCCCCCTGCAGCTGCTCTACAAGTAATAGGGACAGGGAAACTCCTGACTGCCCAGCATGAGCCCACTAGTTAGTAGAGGGCTGTTTTACAGGGACAGACCGCGGCAGCAGTGTGCACTGTCCGCGGTCTGAGTGATCAGAGGCGCCGGCCTCCTCCCCCCCCTGCTACCCTTAGTGTGTGCAGGGAGCGCTGGCAGTGCTGAGCTGCCGGCCGTTATTGAGACAGACCGCGGCAGCAGTGAACGCTGTCCGCGGTCTGAGGGAGCAGTTACCTTCCCCTAAGCGACGGAGCCTCCGGCCGTTACAGGGACAGACCGCGGCAGTACTGAACGCTGTCCGCGGTCTGATTGCATTACAGGCAGGGAGCGCTGAGAACGGCGCTTGCAGCGGCCGTCCAGCGCGTCCCTCTGAGCGGCGCCAGGACTAGGGGAGCTGATAACAGCGGTGGCGGGGACGGAGCAGTGGCTCGGGCGACGCACATAGCAGTACCCCCACACGGCGGGGCGGCAGCGTGAGCTGACCGCCCCTGTCATAAATACCTGGGTTCCTGTGCTCTGACGGGGCTTCTACAGCAAGCTCCGTTCTGCATTCTCAGCTGAAGGTAGCTGATGTACTTGGACTCTGACGGGGCTTCTTCCAGCAAGCGCCGTCCAGTCCTTTCTGCAGTCTCAGCTGTTGTTAGCTGAGCTGCTTGTGGCTGTGAGGGGGCTCCTTTGTGAGGCCCGACACGCCAAGAGCTGCACGCAGCAGCTTCTATAATCCCGTACCCAGAGCTTTTGTGTAAGCTTGGAAGGGATTGTAATGTATAAAAAAGAAAAACAAAAATGTTTAAAAGTAAAAAATGTATGTCCCCCTCTGGAGGTCCACACTTGTGCTTCCTGTCCATGTGAGCACCGAAAAAACACTGGTATCCTGGGAGTATGGAGGGGAGGAGAGTTACTGAAATTTGAATATTCAGTGTCCAGTCCTTGCTAACACCGTCCATATCCCAAGAGTACTCCAGTGACCCCTAGTGGATGAAAAAGAAATAGTGTGTACAGCCAGGGTCGATTTTGACTAAAGGTATATGCCTCCGGATACAATATAGTCAGTATCGGCCGCCACACTGTGTGTATGTGGACTTAGTTTTAGATTTTTACATTTTTGACAGGTTCTTCAATATTTGTGGTTTCAGATTTTGCTTAATAAGTGGAAAAAAAGTACTTTAAACAAAAAAAACAAAAACAAAAATAAACATGTGGAGATTTATTCACTAGTGCAGTGGTTCTCAAACTCTTTGAATCACGGCACCCCTAGTCCAAAAGTTTCTTATTGAGAAATTTAGAAAAAAATACTAAATTAAGTAAATTGTGTTTATATGTCATCCTTAGGTTTGTGTGGTGAGGGACAAGATTTGCTTCTGTTTGACCACATATTTTATAACCGACAGCCACCAGCACTGGTTTTGCCTATTATATTGACCATAAATAATTTGATTTGGTCCTGGACCACCAATCCAAGGCATCCCTGCAAGTGTCCCGAGGCACCCCAGGGAGACACGGCACACAGTTTGAGAACCACTGCACTAGGGGTTTAATGGACAGCATTGCTATGCTTCTGTATACCTAGACCAATGGTCCTATACAGGTCATGTTTTCTGGATTTTTTTAATTATGCACAGGTGAGTTAATCTATTTTGATGTGTCTGTAATTATTGTATTTTTTTCCAAAAATACAAATCCTGAAAACATGACCTGTTGGTGGTGCTTGAGGACTGGATTTGAGAACCACTAACCTAGACTATTGCAACTCAAGATTTGCATTGATAAACTGCATTAGTATGCTTTATTCTGTCAATATCTGAATACGTGCCCAGTGTTCAGAGCTTTATAATGGCCAACATAAAATATAAGTTTCTTTTATTCCCCCATCATTACGCAACGACTACTAAATTGAAAACAGAAGATCAATCGATTAATTTATCCAGCACACACTCAAAGTCACATTTATTTTTACCTTTGCTTTTTTTCATTGGGTTCACAAAGGGAATGATCCAGAAATATTACACGGACCTTCTTGTCCTTACTATACACGGCTTGTACCTGTTAAGAAAGAATTATTTAGTGTCTACACTAAACATAAATTAGTTAACGATACACTCAAGCATCAGGACTTACCAATGATGGCCAGTATGGGAAGCGCTGATATTTACACCAGACAAATGACCCAGGCACAAAGGAAACTGGTTCTGAATTAAAATAAAGATGAAAACTGGGCGTCATTTAGGGCCCTGGCATCATTGTCAAAGATAACTGCAGTTATATAAATATCAACACATAGAAACAAGATAGTATGTGGCCTAGTGCAGGGTGTCACTAATGAGAGCAAAGGGAGGATATATGTCCATAGAGATCATGACAAATTTTACTCTCCAGTCAGTTGAGTAGTTACAGGAAAGTAGAAATGTAAACACCTCCGGAAGGTATATAGTGAGATGTCCCATGCAATCTTTGGAAACACTCCCAAGCTGTGCTGAAACCTAAACAAACATAAACAGGAATATTGGGCCACTCAGTATTTAAAGGAGCTCAAATAAATGGTAATTGTTCTAGAATTTACCTCTCAAACTCCATGACAGCCACAACAAATGAGACATACCCAAGCAGTACATTAAAGAAAGAGGATGTGTTAAGCAGAAATCGGCATTGACTATGTAAAGAAAATGTGATCGGGGGGCGCAGAGTCTGCAGCTGCTGATAAATACTTTATACTATAGACCTAAAGAACAATGATCATGTTCCCAAATCGCTGAGGGGAGGCGACAGGGACAGAATTTTGTTACAAAAGGAATCTAGGTGGATTCACACCCTGGGGACTATTTCCCCGAAGGGCTTGAATGAGAACCTAGGTCTCAAATGTTTCTTATAGCTCTGGAGGTCCTTTGTATATTAATAGCTTCAGAATCAAATCAGTAGTATGGGGGTATTTACCTATTATATTGTCTTTTGGTCACACATCACTTCAATATAGGTATTCCAACTGTAGCAATTCTTTAGGTCTATAGTATAAAGTATTTATACATTTTTGTAATACCATAGTGGTTCATTACGACTAATTCTCAGTCTATTTATATTCATATGGTAATGTTTTAATTGCACTCTTTGTATATGGTGTAGGATTCTTGTTATTGTATGTTCTTATCACTTATAGTATGTTTTATTCACTGTGTTTAATGTATGTTTATGTGTATCTTTATTTTCAGCTGGCACTCGGGACGTAGGCATTTAGTCTCCGGGTTGCCATGGTGCTCCCCTGCGACGCGGCGCACCGTGACGTCACAGCAGTGAGATGCGGAAGCGGATTGTGGTCAGCGGACGTGCGGGCGCGCCGTGGAGCAGGTGAGTACGATTAGGCTTGTTAGGATCTTGTCTTCTGTGGTATTTATGGATGTATGTTGCACACTCATATTTGTCTGGCCCTGAGGACGGAGGTAAGGCTCCGAAACATGTCGGCCTGTGGTCAACAAAATGACTATTGCATAATTTTCTGATTCAAGTCTGCTGAGTGCCGCCACATACAATTTAGGGCTTGGAGGGTGCTAATATAAAATGAATGATGAGAATTTTAGAATCATTGTTACCAAAAGTTCGTACAGAGATATGTAGTTTTCAAACTTCAGTGCTGAAGTTGGAGGAGAACCACATCTTACCCTGGTTGATTATTTTATTCTTGTTTTTTTAGCCTAAACCACATCGACGCTGCTGAGAATAGATACACATTCTACCTATTCTTCTAGAAAGAAATTATTATTATTTGGTCCACAATTTATCTCTATAGATCTATGTGGAATCATAATAATCATTCCACCATCCGGGCTGGAATCTCCACAGTGCCATCAAAGAAGTGCCAAACTACAAAGCCAGCCAATATAAGACATCTGCCTTCATGGACCAGCTTTGACCCAGTGGATGTAAAGGACATTGCTGAAATTACTCTGCTTTTGCGTCCCACCACCTGTGATCTGGACCCTGCCTCAACCAAGCTTCTAATAGGTTATATGGATATAATTGGTCCTGTCTTTGCAAAAATTGTTCAATGCTCTTTGCAGACAGGCATTTTTCCTGGACTCCTAAAGGAAGCAATTGTTAGACCTCTTCTTAAAAAACCTAATTTAGATCCCAACTGCATGACCAACTACAGACCGCTATCAAACTTCCTTTTCTAGGAAAGGTTATTGAGAAAGTGGTTGCAAATCAACTGGAAACCCGCCTGACAACCCATGATATTGATGATCCATTCCAGTCAGGATTCAGGAGAAGACATAGCACTGAAACAGCCTGTGTGTGTGTGTGTGTGTGTGTGTGTGTGTGTGTGTGTGTGTGTGTGTGTGTGTGTATTAAATGATCTTCTGATGGAAAGAGACAGAGGTGACTGTTCAATCTTAATCCTTCTGCATCTCTCTGCAGGATTTGATACCGTGGACCATGGGCTTCTGATTGAGCGTCTGATACATTTCTGTGGACTGGATGGCACAGTCCTAAGCGGGTTAAAATCATTTCTCACAGGCAGGTCACAGAGAGTATCGTCTGGAGTATACTCATCATCATCAGTGCCATGTGGTGTCCCACAAGGTTCTATACTATCCCCCATGCTTTTTGCAGTATACATGCTCCCACTGGGTGAAATAATCAGGCGCCATGGCCTGGTCTACCACTGCTATGCAGATGATACACAACTGTACTTGTCCTTTGCTCCGGGCACTGATAACCCAATAGCAACCAGAAATGGCTGTCTTGCTGAGCTCCAAGAGTGGATGAGTGCCAGTTGGCTGTGACTGAGCCCGGATAAAACAGAGGTCCTTGTGATAAGACCGCAACATCAAAAAGACAAGAATGCAGCATAGCCAACCAACTGGACTTACACTTGGGGATTCAGAATTAGAAACAAGTGATCGTGTGCGGAATCTTGGCGTTGTTCTGGATGGTAGCTTGACACTTAAACATCAGATATCAGCCACAGTCAAGCACTTAATTCCCTCAGATGATCTGCCAAAAGTCATATATGCATTTGTATCATCTCAATTAGACTACTCTAATGCCCCCTAACTTGGTCTCCCAGCAAAAGAATTGCACCGCTTACAACTGGTGCAAAACACAGCTGCCAGGCTGTTAACCAACCAGCCCCGTTCTAGCCACATAACACCCATCCTCTACTCCCTTCACTGGCTGTCTGCAAGATGGCGAATTGTCTTCAAGATCGGCTTACGGAGTTTCAAAGCACTACATGACCAGTGCCCAAGGTACCTGAAGCAGCTTCTGATTCCATACTGCCCCACTCAATTACTGCGATCTGTAGATGAAGGACTTTTAGCAATACCTAGAATCTACCGTAATTCATCTGGGGGTCGAGCTTTTAGTCATGCGGCTCCAAGTCTATGGAACTCACTTCCCTGCACAGTGCAAGAGGCCCCAACTATAGAATCCTTCAAAAATAGACTCAAGCATTTCCATAATGTACTTTGCAGAAAGAGAGTTAACAATGGTAAGTCTACCATAACTCCCCTTTTCTGCAGCAGGGTACATTGGTTTCCACAGGGAAACATCGGGGATGTCCTAAAGCAGTTCCTCAAGGTTAGGGGACTCACCTTAGCGGATATGAGAATCCGGCGCCCAAAGGAAGCTTCCTGGGAGGTGAAGGTATCAAAGGCATAGAACCTAAGAAACGTGTTCACGGAGGACCATGTAACCACCTTGTTCTGTGGACGCGCCACGGCGCGCCGTCCAAGAAAGTCCAACAGGCCAGGTAAAATGGGCCTTAATCGCAGCAGGAGCTGGGAGTCCAGCCTGTGCATAAGCATGTGCAATCACCATTGTAATCCATCTGGCCAAGGTCTGCTTGTTTGCAGGCCAGCCACGTTTGTGAAAACCAAACTGGACAAAGAGGGCATCCGACTGTCTAATAGAAGCATGTAAATATGAAAACTGGTGGGTCCTAATGTGCGCAAAATAGCTGCAGACCACTGGAATAATGCAAACGGAGACCCTCTCCACAGTCCCCAATGTGTAATGTATGTATAAAAGAATTGCAATATTCTATAGGCGCCAACTATATGGAAAGAATTAGTATACGTTCCTTTCTGAGTCTTGAAATAGGGCAAAATCTCAAAGTATGTGGTCTTTCTTCTTCCTCCTTTACAGCACTCATCGAACCGTCCCCATCAGAAGAAATCCTCCCAGTGTGCCATGTATTAAAATGATAGAAAAAGATCGTATAGTGTAATGCAATTTATTAAAGGATGTTCAGTTTTATATATTGTGAAGAAACACACAGTCCCCCTCAGGAAATCCTGGGTGGAGAGTTCAAAACAATTACCAGCTAAAAGTGTAAAATGCACATGTAAAATCCTTAAAAACACAACATCCTCCTCCCCAGAATGAACACTCAGAGTTCTTGGAAACAACTTAGGTGAAGGTATGGTTGGCTTAATTACCAGAAATCCCTGGAGATCAGACAGTAGATGTAAAACCAGTTCTGCGACCCGGACTCGCTTGCTGGACCTCTGGCTCCTCCTGGTAAAGTGCAGACCCTCCGTCACCGCTGTTGTGCCCCACCAACGCGTTTCAACCCTTTACATGGGTCTTTTTCAAGGTGCTGAGTGTATTGCTCCCTGTAAGTCTGATATTTAAACTACCTTCCTCTAATCAAATCATTTATCCTGTTGTCTGTTTAGTGATCTCAGCTGTGTGTCCCTGTGTTTCCGTCCCAGCCGTCATAGCTCCGCCCCCTTGTTACCATGGAGACGGTCCGGCGTCGATCTTCTAGTGGTGACGTCAGCGCTAACCGCCGCGTCTCCCTGGTGATCCGTCTCTCAGCCGTTTGTATCTTCCGCGGTTTCCTAAGGCTGGTCACGGCGCGTCACTTCCTACCAAGTGCGGTTGTCATGGTGATAGTGGACAAACTCCGTGTTCTTTACGCATCACTTCCTCTTTATCCTGGTTGCCATAGTAATAAACAGACATCGTGTTTATCACGTTTCACTTCCTCCTTGGTCTGGTTACCATGGTGTCCATGTACACATATCATAGTTACTGCCCAACGGCTTCTCTGTTAAAAATGCAGTCCCATGTAGTTCATACCGGAAGGTGTTATTTCTTAATGCAGCATTTAATGATATAATGAGTTCCATCAGTTCATAAATCTCAGATCCTATAACGTGGGTATCTTTGACAATTTCACCTCAAACAAAAGGAATGAATATGTATTATGAACCACATAATCAAGGATATTCATATATACTATGTAATTTCGTGTAGGGTTCCTATATGTCTTTATCATTAATGGGTTTAAATATATTAATATTATGGACATTACACATTGTCCATTAATTACTGCCTAATCATAGGAACCATTTCAATTCAAAGTCTGAATTGAGTCCATTTGGTTTCAAAGTGTTTAATTCATAAATTGTACGCATCTCCATTTTCGCCAATTGTGTCCCTATGTCCCTTTTTCGACAATGTCCCTCCACCAATCTGATTCCTGCAAATCTTGTGATATGGTCGGTTGAACAATTATGTCTACTCTTAAAGTGACTGGATAATGAGTGTGTATCAAGACCTTTCTTTATGTTTCGGAGGTGTTCCCCCAACCGGGTTTTTAATGGTCTCGATGTTCTACCCACATAAACCAACTTACATGAACATTCTATTATGTATATCACGTTCCTACTATTGCACGTCATGAATTTCTCTATTTTAATTTCGACCCCATTCAGCTCTATTTTCTCAACTTTTCTTTGTTCACTTCTTATATTTCTGCATCCAAGACAGCTTCCGCACCGGTGGAATCCTATGGTCCGAATGCTATTCCTTACTTGTGTCCCGGAATGCATACTCCTTACCACCTTGTTACCTATATTGGCGGCTTTCTTATAAATAAATACTGGTTTCTCTGGTATAGTTTTGCCCAGAATGGGGTCCTTTTTAAGGATTCCCCAATGTTTGCAAAAAAATTTCTCCACTGCCTTGTGCTGTGAATTGTACCCTGTAATGAATGCCCATTGGAATTTCTCCTGTCCTTCCAAATGGTTCTTTCTTGGGTTCTCTAATAGTTTTCCCCTGTCCAGGGATTTTACTGTGTCCAAGGCGTTATCTATTATTGTTGGAGCATATCCACTCTTTATGAATCTGGACGTGAGCTGATCCGCTTGTTGTTGGTACACATTTCCATCCGTGCAATTCCGTTTGACCCGTTTTAACTGGCCCCCAGGTATACTGTTTAGCCAGTTGCTGTGTAATAAATTGTATTACACTATACGATCTTCCTCTGTCTAATAGAAGCAGTCCTAACCACATAGACACGGCGAGCCCTAACTACAGCCCAAGAACGTTCTTTGGTTGACAAGTCCAAAGAGATGAAAGGTCGGAACCACAATCTCTTGGTTAAGGTGAAATGAAGACACCACCTCAGGCAAATAAACAGGACGAGTTCATTGAACCGCCCGGTCACTGTGAAAAATCAGAAAGGGTGGACGACAGGACAAAGCGCCCAAGTCCGACACTCGACTTAGAGAAGAAGCAATAGCTAGCAAACACAGGACCTCGGCCGTGAGCCATTTAAGGTCCACCAATTCAAGAGGTTCAAATGGAGACTCTTGCAGGGCTTTCAGCACAACAGATAGATCCCATGAAGCCACTGGTGGGACATAGGGAGGCTGAGTACGCAAAACCCAGAGTGAACGTATGCACATCAGGTATAGAGGCAATCTGGCGCTGATGCCATACCGGCAAGGCAGATATGTGAACCTTGAGGGAGGCCAGACAAAGGCCTAAGTCCAAGCCTCTTTGTAGAAAAGCCAGAATTCTGGAAATCTTAAATATACCAGCGTCAAAATTCTTATCAGCACACAAGGTGAAATAAGCATGCCAAACCATAGAATAAATCGGGTAGAGGCCGGTTTGCAGGCCTTCAGCATAGTTTGAATAACCCCCTCAGTAAATCCTTTGGCCCTCAGGAGTGATGCTTTAAGAGCAACGCCATCAAAGCCAGTCTGGCCAGGTCCGGGTAGAGACAAGGGCCCTGTACGAGGAGGTCTTGACGCTAATGAAGTAACTGACGACAGATCCTGCAGGTCTGAGAACCAATGCTGTCTGGGCCACCCTGGAGCGACTAGAATTAGTATTCCTCCTTCTTGCTTGAACTTCTGCAGTACCCTGGGCAGGAGTGACACCGGAGGGAATATGTAAGGCAGCTTAAAGTTCCATGGAACGGACAGTGCGTCCACGAACGCTGCCTGAGGATCCCTAGTTCTCGATCCGAAGACCGGAACCTTGTGATTGTGTCGAGACACCATGAGGTCTACGTCCGGTAGGCCCCACCTGTCCACCAGGAGCTGGAAGACTTCGGGATGAAGGCTCCACTCTCCAGAGTGAACGTCCTGGCGACTGAGGAATTCCGCTTCCCAGTTCAGGACACCCGGAATGAACACTGCCGATATGGCTGGCAGGTGGCGTTCCGCCCAACAAAGGATTTTGGACACTTCTAACATTGCTATGAGGCTTCGAGTGCCACCCTGATGGTTTATGTATGCCACCGTAGTGGCGTTGTCTGACTGTACCTGAACAGGCCTGTTCCGCACCAGAGGCAGGACGAGAGTCAGTGCATTGAACACTGCCCTCAGCTCCAGAATGTTTATCGGAAAGAGTGATTTCTCCTCGGTCCAATGACCTTGAAACGAGTAACGCTCCAACACCGCTCCCCATCCCCGAAGACTGGCGTCCGTTGTTAGAAGGACCGAGTTGGGAATCCAGAAGAGACGCCCACTACACAATTGCTGGTCCTGAAGCCACCAGGACAGCGACAGATGAACCTCCAGAGTCAACGAGACCATCTGTTATCTGATCCGATAAGGCAGGCCGTCCCACTACGATAATGACGACACCATCACGCCAAGCACTTGCATCGCCAAGTGTATAGATACTCTGGGACGATGAAGGAAGGCCTTATCCTGTCCTGAAGTTTCAGAACCTTGTCTGGAGACAGGAACAGTCTCTGGTTGTATGTATCCAATAGTGCCCCTAGGTGCACCATACTCTGAGCTGGGACCAGCAAGCACTTTTTCCAATTTATTAGCCACCCATGGACTTTCAGGAAAGTCACCGTCAGTTGCAGATGACTGAGGAGGACTTTGTGAAAATTTGTCAGAATCAGCAGGTCGTCCAAGTGCGGGAGGATCCGGATTCCCTGACGACGGAGGTGGTCATTACGGCCATGACCTTGATGAAGATCAGAGGAGCCGTAGCCAGTCGAAATGGCAGAGCCTGGAATTGGTAGTGAAGGTCGCCAATAGCAAACCGCAGGAACTGCTGATGCGATGTGGCAATAGGAATATGCAGATATGCATCCTGTATATCCAGGGATGCCATATAGTCTCCGGGTTCCATAGCCAGCACAATTGAGCGCAGCGTTTCCATAAGGAAATTGGACACTCTCACAAACTTGTTTAGAGATTAGAGCTTGACTTTAAGCTGGAAAGACCCATTGGGTTTCGGTACCAAAAACAGGGTCGAGTAGTAACCTCTGCCCCTCTGTGACTGAGGTACCGGCACAACCACTTCTGTACTCAGGAGGGTACCTACAACCGTTTGTAGAGCCTGCGCTTTCAACAGATCTGAAGGGAGAGCCGTTGTGCAGGAGTGGCGAGGGGGACGTCTCTTGAAGGAGACAGCGTACCCATGAGAGACAACTTCCAGTACCCATGCGTCTGAAGTGGTCGTGAGCCAGACCTGGGTGAACTGTAGAAGTCGGCCTCCCTCCCTGGGGAACCCCAGGGGGAGGCCCGTCCCATCATGCAGCAGGCTTGTCATGTTTTGCAGTAGGCTGACGGGCTGACCAAGACTGTTTCGCTTTGGGCTTGGTGGCTTTGTGAACACGAAATTGTCTAGGTATGCCTGACCTTTCGCTTTCCCTTGAGATCGAAAGGAGTGAAAAGTGGTACTCTCTGCCTTTTGTGCAGAAGTATTAGCAGTTGGGAGAAAAGCTGCCAATTCAGACAAAATATTATTTAGGTCTTCCCCAAACAAAATATCCCCAGTGAAGGTGAGGACCTCCAAAGTCTTTTTGGAGTCCAGGCCCACGTTCCACGACCTTAACCAAAGTATGCAGAGCACAAGGACAGATGTAGCCGATGCCTTGGCAGCCAATACTCCCCCCTCAGAGGACACCTCATGAATGTAATAAGAGGCGGTGGTAATGTGAGACAGGTATTGTCTGGCATTGTCAGAAATATCCTCGGGCAGCTCCTCCTCTAATGCCCGAACCCACGCCTCAATAACTTTTGCAGCCCAAGAGGCAGCTATAGTGGGTCTATGAATAGCCCCTGTAAGGGAGTATATATAGATTTCAGGCACCCCTCAACACTCTTATCTGTCAGCTCCCTCAGTGAGGCGACAGTGGTGACAGGCAGAGTGGACAACACCTCTAGGTGGGTGACATGAAAATCCACCGGTGGTGGAGTCTCCCATTTGTTACACAACTCTGCAGGGAGAGGATAGCGAGCCAAGGCACGTTTTGGTATAGGGAATATCTTCCCTGGATGTCCATTAATTGATCAGAACGAGGTAAAACAGTTTTAACCACCTTCTGCTGTTTAAACTTCTTTGCCACAGTAGTGGACTCATCCTTATCTGTGATTTGAAGGATATGCTTTAGAGCAACCACCAGGGCAGGGGCATCTATTAGTAAGGGAGAATCCTCATCAGTAACACAGGATTCAGTGTCTGACAGGACCGTATGCTCCCCCTCCTCTTCAGATGATACATCAGAGAGGTTTGTAGAATGTGAGGAAAAGGCAGCCTGCCAGGCCCAGGGGCACGGGATTGACCAGAGGTAGATTTATGTATAACCAGTGACTGGTTCAGTTGTTGCAGTTGGTTAGACAAATTTTCCACCCAAGGTGGATTAACCATAGGGACAATATGAGGAGGTAGCGGCACAGGCAGCACCATAGGGGGCGCAAGGCGCTCCACCAAAGTACCCAGCAGGGTAGTGAAAGCTTCCCATGGTGGCTCATGCAGGGGCTGTGGACTGACTGGGAGGTGCATGACAAGCAGTGCAAAGACCACTACACAACAAATCACCCTCAGATAAATCTTTGCATGCTCTGCATGATGCAGGAGCTTCCATAGATTTACTTTCTGTTAGACATTATGTATGCAACAAATGGGCTGACACAGTAGGATTATAAAGCCAGACAAAAGCAAAAACCTGTGGAATAAAACAGGGTATAATGTGACTGTAACACAGTGGAAATTATTATATATATATATATATATATATATATATATATATATATATGACAGTGTCCTTGGTCTGGCACTCCTTCCCCCCACAGGGTATTGGCTCCGGTGCCCTCCTTAAGCAAACAAGCTCAGTATATAGAAGATGGAAGGCGGCACTCAGGAGACTTACTTGAGAAAGTAGAAAACGTGCTTTTAATGGGTGACGTTTCGGGAGACGCACTCCCTTCTTCAAGACACAGCAATACAAATGAACACAGTGAAGAACAAAACTTAAATACCTTACCAGTCCCCGGCTCCGTTCCCTCCGTCACGGCCGGCGGCGTCCCGAGCTCCGGAGCCCGCACTTCCGGTTTCGGCTATCTCCGCCCTTTCCGGCTGACGTGACTCCGTTGCCGGGCGACGCGGCCGCTGGGAGGGACCACCTAAGCAAGGGATCTGTGTTGTCATGGCAATGCGTTGTCATGACACCAGAATGCTATAGAAAAAAACATGTGTAAATAAAGCAATATACAATCGGACCACTTCCGTGGAAATAAACAATATCAAAGTGTTTAAAAACGTGCTAGTGGCTGCCACAGAGTGATATACCATACATATTATAAAAAACACAAATCACATGTGTATAAAACAGTAAATGATCTACAGCGAATCCTATCAGACCATATATACTGACTATCTTTGGTGAAAAAAACAGAAGGAACTTTAAAAAGCACTAACAGCTAAGTCCAATCTAATAATAATGACCTATTCTAACGGTCTGTCAATAATTAAACTACCTGAACTTCAGCCTCAAGAACCAACCCACCTGTAGAAGGGGGCTGTGGGTGTAAGGGTCCCTGTCTAGATGTTCTATCTGACCTTCCATATTAGTTCTGGTGGTCTGATATAACTACCCTATCAGCTATATATAGGATAATCCTTCCCCTGGGACTGTGGGGGTACGTCCTATATAGACCTATTTCAGCCCTGATCCACCAATAATCCTCACAAAAAGCAATTGAGGCTCAGGTATTCATTCAGACCGCGAGGATGAATCGTGTCTAATTTGTGGATCCACCTTGCCTCCAATTGCAACAGCTTTTTTGCTCGGTTGCCACCTCGAATAGACTCTGGAACCTGGTCCACTATTTTGTAGCGGACAGAGGCAAGACTGTGGCGCATCTGCGCAAAATGGCGGGCCACTGGCTGTTCGCTACTCCCTGATGCCAGGGCCGCCCTGATCGCTGACCTGTGTTGGGCCATCCTCTCTTTGAAAAGACACTGGGTTTTACCCACATAATAAAGACTGCAGGGGCAGATTAACACATAAACTACATATGTCGAGCTGCATGTTATTGCTTTGGGTATCTTCAATTTCTTTCCTGTATGTGGGTGTGGAATCGAGTCCCCAGTAAGCATATAGCTGCATGTGGTGCAGCCCAAACATTTGTAGCACCCTGCCTTACGTGTTAAAAAATGAGTGGTGGGTCGTGTTCTTGTAAACCCCGTTACATCATTCTTTACAACTAGGTCTTTAATGTTGGAACTGCGAGTATAGCAAGGCATTATTTGGCTGTTCTTTAGACTTGCTAAATTAGGGTCTGAAGAAATCATCGGCCATAATTGCTTAATTTTCTTGTTAGTCCTTCTGCTGGAGGTGTTATACTGGTTCACCCAGGCCATTTTAGGGGCAGAAGGAACAGGGGCTTTAACCTGTAGCAATTCCTGTCTATTTAGGGACACAGCCCTGGCACGAGCATTCTTCAGAAGCTTAAGTGGGTAGCCTCTCTGTGAGAATTTGTTCGTCATGATATCCAGCTGTATCTCCAGTTCCCCCGGGTCGCTGGTAATTCTGCACACCCTGAGGAATTGGGAATACGGTAAACCCTGTATTAGAGCTGGGGGGTGGAAGCTATCGAATCTAAGAAGTGTATTGCGATCCGTGGGCTTGGAATATAGAGTGGTGTGTAACTCGCCATCTCGTATCTGGATTTTAGTATCCAAGAAACAGATCTCCGACCTGTGTGTAGACACAGTGAACTTGATCGGACTGGAGGAGTTGTTATGTTCCTCTATAAGAGTGGCTAAGGTTCTTTCATCTCCAGTCCAAAACAACAACAAGTCATCTATATACCGAGTATATAGAAAAATGGCCTTGGTTGTCACACTGTTCTCAAAAAAAGTTTGTCTCTCCACCTCCCACATATATGAATTGGCTAGCGATGGGGCCACCGCCGACCCCATCGCACAGCCGGTCTTCTGTAGAAAAAACCTGCCATTGAACAAAAAATAGTTATGGCTAAGGGTATAATCTAGTAGTCTGACGAACAAATCCACATCAGGGCCCGTATATTTGGGGTTATTGGTAATCAGATGCCTTACGGCTGTTACCCCAGCCTGGTGGGGAATACAGGTGTATAAACTGGCTACATCTAGTGTAGCCAGTATCATGTCGGCTGGGATAGGCCCTAGTTGTGCAAACTGTCTAAGTAGTGCACTAGTGTCTTTCAGGTGTGTGGGAGTGGCTTGGATGCAGGGTTGCAGAAAAAAATCTAAATATCTGGCGATTGGCTCACATAGTGAGCCCCTCGCTGAGATAATGGGGCGTCCCGGTGGATGCTGCGCATCCTTGTGGAGCTTGGGGATCGAATAGAAAATGGGGACGACAGGGTGTGGGCTCAATAATTTGGTGTACACATCATGCGAAATCATGCCCTCCTCTTTGGCCTGCAGTAAAATCTGATCTAATGTGGTTTTAAACTGTGTAGTGGGGTCACCATCTAATGGGGCATAAGTATGACTGTCTGCCAACAGTCGGTCACATTCTGCTATATAATCCTCAGTGTCTAATATCACAATGGCGCCCCCTTTGTCAGCGCCCCTGATGATGATGTCCTGTCTGGCGCTAAGATCTCGTAGGGCTTCATGTTCTTCCTTGGACATGTTTCTATAGATGTGTGGAGGGGGGTCATCCTGCAGGTGCTCTACTAATCTTGTGAAAGTTTTAATGGTCGCGTTTTGCGACACTGGGTCAAACTGTGACCCCGAGGTGAGTCCTTTGATCAAAGGAGTCGATTCTCCTTGTTTTCTATGGTCCCCATGCTTGCCAAAGTGCTCCTTAAGTTTCAAACTTCTATTGAATTTGAAGGTCTCCACCTTCCATTGGAAGTCGTCTGGTGTTTTTGTCGGTACATATGACAATCCCCTGCTAAGGACAGCTGTTTCTGCCGTCGTTAGAGTTGTCCGTGATAAATTAAAAATTAAGTCCGACGTGACCTGGGTGGTTTTCCTCCCCGCCTTCCGCCTCGATTGGCCCCCCCGTCTGGTGGGTTTCTTCTTTTGCCCGAGGCCAATGCCCGGGTAACTGCCCCTAAAGGGACTCCTTGGGCAGACATCACAGAATCAGACACCGCTGTATCATCCGTTTCACTTGCGGATGTGCTGACTTGTGGCCTCTGTGTCCTCCGTCTGTAACTCCTCTCCGGCTTGCCTCTAGATGCCGCCCCCGTTGTTTTGGCTAACCAGGTATAAACCCGATGTTGCTCGTAATCGGCTTGTACTTTGAGCAACTTGGTTTTTTTGTATTTGAGCAGCTCAAGCCTATATGATTCCACCTGGTTTTTCAATTTGTCCAACCAGTTCGTTGTTTTATCATCAGTGAGGCTCTGGAGATGTTGTTCCTCAAATGTGCGGAGTTTCTCCCTGGTAAGGTTGACCTCTCGGGTGGATTCCTCAATTACCAGGAGCATGAGGTCCATAGCACACTTATTGAGGACAGAGATCCACCGTCTGCAGAAGCTCGGATTATAACGCCCAATGGTGGGGGTGTTTTGTACCCGAAATCCCCTCGGGATCTGCTTGCTTCTATAATAATCTGAGAGAGTTCGTCCGTGATACATAAAGTCCACTTCTCTCTTGCGTAATTTGAATAATTCGCGGAACAGTTCCTCATTGGAGGAAACCAAGTTCTCTTCAAAGGCAGGCTCTTTCACTAAGATATTTTCTGCCTCTAGATCAGAGAAGCTTAGCACGTCATAATTATCACACTGTAGTAAATAAGCCTGGGCATCACCGGGTTCCCCTTCAGGCGTAGTCATGTTGTGGCTGAACGGGTGTATTCCTTCTGTATTCTTGTAGACCAGGAGTATTGGCAACCACCTGGTACCAATGGACTGCTGTATGTGCTGGTAATTGCACACTAAAGTGCAATGTGCTTAGGTGCCTGTGTGCAGTGCTCAGGTGTAAATTGGTTATATATAATAAGATTTTACTTACCGGTAAATCTATTTCTCGTAGTCCGTAGTGGATGCTGGGGACTCCGTAAGGACCATGGGGAATAGACGGGCTCCGCAGGAGACATGGGCACTTTAAGAAAGAATTTATATTCTGGTGTGCTCTGGCTCCTCCCTCTATGTCCCTCCTCCAGACCTCAGTTAGAGAAACTGTGCCCGGAAGAGCTGACAGTACAAGGAAAGGATTTTGATAATCCAGGGCAAGATACATACCAGCCACACCAATCACACCGTATAACTTGTGATAAACTTACCCAGTTAACAGTATGAACAACAACGGAGCATCAGTTCAACCCTGATGCAACTATAACATAACCCTTATTTAAGCAATAACTATATACAAGCATTGCAGAAGAAGTCCGCACTTGGGACGGGCGCCCAGCATCCACTACGGACTACGAGAAATAGATTTACCGGTAAGTAAAATCTTATTTTCTCTAACGTCCTAGTGGATGCTGGGGACTCCGTAAGGACCATGGGGATTATACCAAAGCTCCCAAACGGGCGGGAGAGTGCGGAAGACTCTGCAGCACCGATTGAGCAAACACAAGGTCCTCCTCAGCCAGGGTATCAAACTTGTAGAACTTTGAAAAAGTGTTTGAACCCGACCAAGTAGCCGCTCGGCAAAGCTGTAATGCCGAGACCCCTCGGGCAGCCGCCCAAGAAGAGCCCACCTTCCTTGTGGAATGGGCTTTTACTGATTTTGGCAGCGGCAATCCAGCCGCAGAATGAGCCTGCTGAATCGTGTTACAGATCCAGCGAGCAATAGTTTGCTTTGAAGCAGGAGCACCCAGCTTGTTGGATGCATACAGGATAAACAGCGACTCAGTTTTCCTGACTCTAGCCGTTCTGGCTACATAAACCTTCAAAGCCCTGACCACATCCAGTAACTTGGAATCCTCCAAGTCACGAGTAGCCACAGGCACCACAATAGGTTGGTTCATATGAAAAGATGACACCACTTTTGGCAGAAATTGTGGACAGGTCCGCAATTCTGCTCTATCCATATGGAAAACCAGATAGGGACTTTTATGTGACAAAGCCGCTAATTCTGACACACGCCTAGCCGAAGCCAAGGCTAATAGCATAACCACCTTCCACGTGAGATATTTTAACTCCACGGTTTTAAGTGGATCAAACCAGTGTGATTTCAGGAAACTCAACACCACGTTAAGATCCCAAGGTGCCACTTGAGGCACAAAAGGGGGTTAAAAATGCAGCACTCCCTTTACAAACGTCTGAACTTCAGGTAGAGAAGCCAGTTCTTTTTGAAAGAAAATGGACAGGGCCGAAATCTGGACCTTAATGGAACCCAATTTTAGGCCCAAAGTCACTCCCGACTGTAGGAAGTGAAGAAAACGGCCCAGCTGGAATTCCTCCGTAGGGGCATTCCTGGCCTCACATCAAGCAACATATTTTCGCCATATACGGTGATAATGTTGAGCCGTCACGTCCTTCCTAGCCTTTATCAGCGTAGGAATAACCTCATTCGGAATGCCTTTTTCTGCTAGGATCCGGCGTTCAACCGCCATGCCGTCAAACGCAGCCGCGGTAAGTCTTGGAACAGACAGGGCCCCTGTTGCAACAAGTCCTGTCTTAGAGGCAGAGGCCACGGGTCCTCTGTGAGCATTTCTTGCAGATCTGGATACCAAGTCCTTCTTGGCCAATCCGGAACAATGAGTATTGTTCTCCCTCCTCTTTTTCTTATGATTCTCAACACCTTGGGTATGAGAGGAAGAGGAGGAAATACATAGACCGACTGGAACACCTACGGTGTCACCAGTGCGTCCACAGCTATCGCCTGAGGGTCTCTTGACCTGGCGCAATACCTCTGTAGCTTTTTGTTGAGGCGGGATGCCATCATGTCCACCTGTGGCAGTTCCCACCGACTTGCAATCTGCGTGAAGACTTCTTGATGAAGTCCCCACTCTCCCGGGTGGAGGTCGTGCCTGCTGAGGAAGTCTGCTTCCCAGTTGTCCACTCCCGGAATGAACACTGCTGACAGTGCGCTTACGTGATTCTCCACCCATCGAAGAATTCTGGTGGCTTCCACCATCGCCACCCTGCTCCTTGTGCTGTCTTGGCGGTTTACATGAGCCACTGCGGTGATGTTGTCTGACTGATTCAGAACCGGTTGGTCGCGAAGCAGGGTCTCCGCTTGACGTAGGGCGTTGTATATGGCCCTTAGTTCCAGGATGTTGATGTGAAGGCAAGTCTCCTGACTTGACCACAGACCTTGGAAATTTCTTCCCTGTGTGACTGCCCCCCACCCTCGGAGGCTTGCATCCGTGGACACCAGGACCCAGTCCTGAATGCCGAATCTGCGGCCCTCGAGAAGGTGAGCACTCTGCAGCCACCACAGGAGAGACACCCTGGCCCTGGGGGATAGGGTGATTAACCAATGCATCTGAAGATGTGATCCGGACCATTTGTCCAGTAAGTCCCATTGAAAGGTCCTCGCATGGAACCTGCCGAAGGGAATGGCCTCGTATGATGCCACCATCTTTCCCAGGACTCGCGTGCAGTGATGCAGCGACACCTGTTTTGGTTTTAATAGGTTTCTGACCAGTGTCATGAGTTCCTGAGCTTTCTCCATCGGGAGATAAACCCTTTTCTGGTCTGTGTCCAGAATCATGCCCAGGAAAGGCAGACGAGTCGTAGGAATCAACTGCGACTTTGGAATATTTAGAATCCAGCCGTGCTGTCGTAACATTTCCAGAGAGCGTGCTACGCTGATCTGCAACTGCTCTCTTGACCTCGCTTTTATGAGGAGATTGTCCAAGTATGGGATAATTGTGACCCCTTGCTTCCGCAGGAGTACCATCATTTCCGCCATTACCTTGGTAAATATTCTCGGTGCCGTGGAGAGACCAAACGGCAACGTCTGAAAATAAGATTTTACTCACCGGTAAATCCATTTCTCGTGGTCCGTAGTGGATGCTGGGGACTCCGTAAGGACCATGGGGAAAAGACGGGCTCCGCAGCACTCTAAAGAAAGATTTAGTACTATCTGGTGTGCACTGGCTCCTCCCTCTATGCCCCTCCTCCAGACCTCAGTTAAGGAAACTGTGCCCGGAAGAGCAGACATTATAAGGAAAGGATTTTGGAATCCCAGGTAAGACTCATAGCAGCCACACCAATCACACCGTATAACTTGTGATACACTTATCCAGTCAACAGTATGAACAACAACAGGGCATCAACAATGGATGCCAACATAACATAACCCATTATTAAGCAATAACTATATACACGTATTGCAGAAAGTCCGCACTAGGGACGGGCGCCCAGCATCCACTACGGACTACGAGAAATAGATTTACCGGTGAGTAAAATCTTATTTTCTCTAACGTCCTAGTGGATGCTGGGGACTCCGTAAGGACCATGGGGATTATACCAAAGCTCCCAAACGGGCGGGAGAGTGCGGATGACTCTGCAGCACAGAATGGGCAAACTCAAGGTCCTCCTCGGCCAGGGTATCAAACTTGTAGAATTTTGCAAAAGTGTTTGAACCCGACCAAGTAGCAGCTCGGCAAAGCTGTAAAGCCGAGACCCCTCGGGCAGCCGCCCAAGAAGAGCCGTGGAATGGGCTTTCACTGATTTTGGATGCGGCAATCCAGCCGCAGAATGAGCCTGCTGAATCGTGTTACAGATCCAGCGGGCAACGGTTTGCTTTGAAGCAGGAGCACCCAACTTGTTGGGGGCATACAGGATAAACAGCGAGTCAGTTTTCCTGACTCCAGCCGTTCTGGCTACATAAATCTTCAAAGCCCTGACTACATCTAGTAACCTGGAATCCTCCAAGTCACGAGTAGCCGCAGGCACTACAATAGGTTGGTTCAAATGAAAAGATGACACCACCTTTGGCAGAAATTGGGGACGAGTCCGCAATTCTGCCCTGTCCATATGAAAAATCAGATCGGGGCTTTTACATGACAAAGTCGCCAATTCTAACACACGCCTAGCCGAAGCTAAGGCCAATAGCATGACCACCTTCCACATGAGATACTTTAGCTCCACGGTCTTAAGTGGTTCAAACCAGTGGGATTTTAGGAAACCCAACACCACGTTGAGATCCCAAGGTGCCACTGGTGGCACAAAAGGGGGCTGAATATGCAGCACTCCCTTAACAAACGTCTGAACTTCAGGAAGAGACGCCAGTTCCTTTTGAAAGAAAATGGATAGGGCCGAAATCTGGACCTTTATGGATCCCAACTTCAAGCCCATAGTCACTCCAGACTGTAGAAAGTGCAGAAATCTGTCCAGTTGGAATTCCTCTGTAGGGGCCTTCCTGGCCTCACACCAAGCAACATATTTTCGCCATATGCGGTGATAATGCTTTGCTGTCACGTCCTTCCTAGCCTTTATCAGCGTAGGAATAACTTCCTCCGGAATGCCTTTTTCCGCTAGGATCCGGCGTTCAACCGGCATGCCGTCAAACGCAGCCGCGGTAAGTCTTGGAACAGGCAGGGCCCCTGTTGCAACAGGTCCTATCCGAGAGGCAGAGGCCATGGGTCCTCTGTGAGCATTTCTTGCAGTTCCGGGTACCAAGGCCTTCTTGGCCAATCCGGAACAATGAGTATTGTTCTCACTCCTCTTCTTCTTACGATTCTCAGCACCTTGGGTATGAGAGGAAGAGGAGGAAACACATAGACCGACTGGAACACCCACGGTGTTACCAGGGCGTCCACAGCTATCGCCTGAGGGTCTCTTGACCTGGCGCAATACCGTTGTAGCTTTTTGTTGAGACGAGACGCTATCATGTCTACCTGTGGCAGTTCCCATCAATTTGTAATCTGAATGAAGACTTCGTGATGAAGTCCCCACTCTCCCGGGTGAAGGTCGTGCCTGCTGAGGAAGTCTGCTTCCCAGTTGTCCACCCCTGGAATGAATACTGCTGACAGTGCTTGTACGTGATTCTCCGCCCACCGAAGGATCCTGGTGACTTCCGCCATCGCGACTCTGCTTCTTGTGCCGCCCTGGCAGTTTACATGAGCCACCGCGGTGATGTTGTCTGACTGAATCAGCACCGGTTGGTTGCGAAGCAGGGGCTCCGCTTGACTCAGGGCGTTGAATATGGCCCTTAGTTCCAGGATATTTATGTGCAGACAAGCCTCCTGACTTGACCACAACCCTTGGAAGTTTCTTCCCTGAGTGACTGCCCCCCACCCTCGGAGGCTCGCATCCGTGGTCACCAGGACCCAGTCCTGTATGCCGAACCTGCGGCCCTCGAGAAGGTGAGCACTCTGTAGCCACCACAGAAGAGACACCCTGGCCCTGGGGGACAGGGTGATCAGCCGATGCATCTGAAGATGCGATCCGGACCATTTGTCCAACAGATCCCATTGAAAGATCCTCGCATGGAACCTGCCGAAGGGAATGGCTTCGTATGATGCCACCATCTTTCCCAGGACTCGCGTGCAGTAATGCACCGACACCTGTTTCGGTTTTAAGAGGTCTCTGACTAGAGTCACAAGCTCTTGAGCCTTCTCCGTCGGGAGAAACACCTTCTTCTGGTCTGTGTCCAGAATCATGCCCAGAAAGGGCAGACGCGTCGTAGGAATCAGCTGCGACTTTGGGATATTCAGAATCCAGCCATGCTGTTGCAACACTTCCTGAGAGTGCGCTACGCTGATCTGCAACTGCTCCCTGGACCTCGCCTTTATGAGGAGATCGTCCAAGTATGGGATAACTGTGACTCCTTGCTTTCTCAGGATCACCATCATTTCTGCCATTACCTTGGTAAATATTCTCGGTGCCGTGGAGAGCCCAAACGGCAACGTCTGGAATTGGTAATGACAGTCCTGTACCACAAATCTGAGGTACTCCTGATGAGGCGGATAAATGGGGACATGCAAGTAAGCATCCTTGATGTCCAGAGACACCATAAAATCCCCCTCTTCCAGGCTTGCAATGACCGCTCTGAGCGATTCCATTTTGAACTTGAATCTTTTCAGATAAATGTTCAGGGACTTTAAATTTAATATAGGTCTGACCGAACCGTCCGGTTTCGGTACCACTAACATTGTGGAATAGTATTCCTTTCCCTGTTGAAGAAGGGGAACCTTTACCACCACCTGCTGGAGAAACAGCTTGTGAATCGCCGCTACCACTACTTCCCTTTCTATGGGGGTAGCTGGCAGGGACGATTTTAGGTAA
The DNA here is from genome assembly GCF_028390025.1 of Pseudophryne corroboree. Classification (NCBI taxonomy): domain Eukaryota; kingdom Metazoa; phylum Chordata; class Amphibia; order Anura; family Myobatrachidae; genus Pseudophryne; species Pseudophryne corroboree. Next base: position 599,494,774 of record NC_086444.1, read on the forward strand.
CGTTGAGGGGGCATCACCTCGAATTCCAGCTTGTATCCCTGAGACACAATCTGCATGGCCCAGGGATCCACCCGTGAGCGAACCCACTGGTGGCTGAAATGTCGGAGACGCGCCCCCACCGCTCCTGGCTCCACCCGTGGAGCCCCAGCGTCATGCGGTGGATTTAGTGGAAGCCGGGGAGGACTTCTGTTCCTGGGAACTAGCTGTAAGGTGCAGCTTTTTTCCTCTAGCAAGAAAGGAAGCACCTCTGACCTTCTTGCTTCTTTGTGCGCGAAAGGACTGCATTTGGTAATACGGTGCTTTCTTAGGTTGAGAGGGATTTATGGCAAAAAGTTTGACTTCCCAGCCGTAGCTGTGGAAACTTGGTCCGAGAGACCGTCCCCAAACAATTCCTCACCCTTGTAAGGTAACACCTCCATGTGTTTTCTGGAGTCGGCATCACCTGTCCACTGCCGAGTCCACAGGACCCTCCTGGCAGAAATTGACATTGCATTAATTCTAGAGCCCAGTAGGCAAATGTCCCTCTGGGCATCCCTCATATATAGGACAGTGTTTTTTATATGCCCCAGGGTCAGCATAATGGTATCCATGTCCAAGGTATCCATTTCGTCAGACAGATTATCTGTCCACGCTGCTACAGCACTACACATCCACGCTGACGCAATTGCCGGCCTCAGTAGAGTCCCTGAATGTGTATAAACAGACTTCAGGGTACTTTCCTGCTTTCTATCTGCAGGATCCTTTAGAGTGGCCGTATCCTGCGACGGCAGGGCCACCTTCTTAGATAAGCGTGTGAGAGCTTTATCTATCCTAGGGGAGGATTCCCAGCGCACCCTGTCCTCTGGCGGGAAAGGGTACGCCATAAGTAACCTTTTGGAAATCAGGACTTTCTTATCTGGGGAATCCCATGCTCTTTCACATAACTCATTTAACTCATGTGAAGGGGGAAAAGTCACCTCTTGCTTTTTCTCCCCATACATATAAACCCTCTTGTCAGGGACAGGGTTTACCTCTGATATGTGTAAAACATCCTTCATCGCTATAATCATGTAACGTATAGCTTTTGTCATTTTCGGTTGCAATTTTGCATCATCGTCGTCGACACTGGAGTCAGAATCCGTGTCGACATCTGTGTCAACCATTTTGGATAGTGGGCGCTTTTGAGACCCTGAGGGCCTCTGCGCTGTAGGATCAGGCATGGGTTGAGACCCTGACTGGCCCGAGGTATCAGCTTTATCCAACCTTTTATGTAAGGAGTTTACATTATCATTTAACACCTTCCACATATCCATCCAATCAGGTGTCGGCACCGTCGGCGGCGACACGTCAGTCAACTGCACTTGCTCTGCCTCCACATAGCCCTCTTCGTCAAACATGTCGACACACGCGTACCGACACACCACACACACAGGGGAAGCTCTAAATGAGGACAGGACCCCCACAAGGCCTTTTGGAGAGACAGAGAGAGAGTATGCCAGCACACCCCCCAGCGCTATATAACCCAGGGATTACACAGTAAATTAGTGTTTACCCAGTAGCTGTTGTATTATGATTAATGCGCCTAAATTTATGTGCCCCCCCTCTCTTTTTTACCCTTCTACCGTGATTCTGCAGGGGAGAGCCTGGGGAGTTTCCTCTCAGCGGAGCTGTGGAAGGAAAATGGCGCTGGTGAGTGCTGAGGAAGAAGGCCCCGCCCCCTCAGCGGCGGGCTTCTGTCCCGCGATTTTTTGTAAAATAAATGGCGGGGGCTCATACATATAACAGTGTCCCACTGTCTATATGCAGCTTTCGCCAGGAGGTATCAATTGCTGCCCAGGGCGCCCCCCCCCCCCTGCGCCCTACAGTGACCGGAGTGTGTGGGTTAGTGTGGGCGCAATGGCGCACAGCTGCAGTGCTGTGCGCTACCTCATGTGAAGACAGGAGTCTTCTGCCGCCGATTTCGATGTCTTCTCCGCTTCTGCCGGCTTCTGTCTTCTGGCTCTGCGAGGGGGACGGCGGCGCGGCTCCGGGAACGGACGACAAGGTCAGGTCCTGTGTTCGATCCCTCTGGAGCTAATGGTGTCCAGTAGCCTAAGAAGCGCAACCTAGCCGCAGTTAGTAGGTTTGCTTCTCTCCCCTCAGTCCCACGTAGCAGAGAGTCTGTTGCCAGCAGAAGCTCTCTGAAAATAAAAAAACCTAACTAAAATACTTTCTTATTAGCAAGCTCAGGAGAGCTCACTAAAAGCACCCAGCTCTGTCCGGGCACAGATTCTAACTGAGGTCTGGAGGAGGGGCATAGAGGGAGGAGCCAGTGCACACCAGATAGTACTAAATCTTTCTTTAGAGTGCCCAGTCTCCTGCGGAGCCCGTCTATTCCCCATGGTCCTTACGGAGTCCCCAGCATCCACTAGGACGTTAGAGAAATTGGTAATGACAATCCTGTACCACAAATCTGAGGTACGCCTGATGAGGTGGATAAATGGGGACATGAAGGTATGCATCCTTTATGTCCAGAGACACCATAAAATCCCCCCCTTCCAGGCTTGCGATGACCGCTCTGAGCGATTCCATCTTGAACTTGAACCTTTTCAGGTATATGTTCAGGGATTTTAAATTCAATATGGGTCTGACCGAACCGTCCGGTTTCGGTACTACAAACATTGTCGAATAATAACCCCTTCCTTGTTGAAGGAGGGGAACCTTGACCACCACCTGTTGAAGATACAATTTGTGAATTGCAGTTAACACTATTTCCCTCTCGAGGGGGGAAGCTGGCAGGGCCGATTTGAGGTATCGGTGAGGGGGCATCTCTTCGAATTCCAGCTTGTATCCCTGAGACACAATATCTATTGCCCAGGGATCCAACTGGGAGTGAACCCACTTGTGGCTGAAATTTCGGAGACGCGCCCCCACCGGGCCTAGATCCGCCTGTGGAGCCCCAGCGTCATGCGGTGGATTTTGCGGAAGCCGGGGAGGACTTCTGTTCCTGGGAACTAGCTGTGTTGTGCAGCTTCTTTCCTCTGCCCCTGGCAAGAAAGGACGCACCTCGGACTTTCTTGCCTCTTTGTGCTCGAAAGGACTGCATTTGGTAATACGATGCTTTCTTAGGTTGTGAGGAAACATATGGCAAAAAATTTGACTTTCCAGCAGTAGCTGTGGAGACCAGGTCCGAGAGACCCTCCCCAAACAATTCCTCACCCTTGTAAGGCAAAACCTCCATGTGCCTTTTTGAGTCGGCATCACCTGTCCATTGCCGAGTCCACAGGACCCTTCTGGCAAAAATTGACATAGCATTTATTCTAGAACCCAGTAGACTAATGTCTCTTTGAGCAACTCTCATATATAGGACAGCGTCTTTTATATGCCCCAGGGTCATTAATATAGTATCCTTATCTAAGGTATCAAGTTCCTCAGACAGGGTGTCTGTCCATGCTGCTACAGCACTACACACCCAGGCCGACGCGATCGCTGGCCTCAGTAAGGTACCTAAATGCGTATAAATGGACTTCAGGGTACCCTCTTGCTTTCTCTCCGCAGCATCTTTGAGGGTGGCCGTATCCTGTGACGGCAGGGCTACCCTCTTGGATAAGCGTGTTAGAGCTTTGTCCACCCTAGGGGAGAATTCTCAGCGTAACCGGTCCGTTGGCGGGAAAGGGAACGCCATAAGCATCCCTTTGGAAATCTGCATTTTTTTATCTGGAGATTCCCAAGCCTTTTCACATAACTCATTTAGCTCGTGTGAAGGGAGAAAGGTCACCACCTGCCTTTTTTCCCCATACATATGAACCCTCTCGTCAGGGACTGGGGTTTCCTCTGTGATGTGCAACACATCCTTAATTGCTATAATCATATAACGGATGGATTTAGCCAATTTAGGCTGTAACTTTGCATCATCGTAATCGACACTGGAGTCAGAATCCATGTCGGTATCTGTGTCAACAATTTGGGATAGTGGGCGCTTCTGAGACCCTGACGGCCTCTGCGACACAGGATCAGGCACGGGCTGAGACCCTGACTGTCCTAAGGCTTCAGCTTTATCCAACCTTTTATGCAAGGAATTAACATTGTCATTTAAAACCTTCCACATATCTATCCAATCAGTTGTCGGCGCCGTCGGCGGAGACACCACATTCATTTGCTCCCGCTCTGTTTCCACACAGCCTTCCTCGTCAAACAGTCTAAATATTTCTAAAATACACAGCGCTTTATGACAATACCACCAAGAAATCTGTTAATTACTACCCATAATTGATTAAAAAACACACCTAATCTCTACTGCTCCCACCGGTGGTACTGTTCCACCAATTACCAAAAACCACAAAATATATTTAAACAAGGGAGCGCTAAGAACAGGGTCAGTTTAAATCACACATTTATTACAATCCACATATAAACAGCAAATAAAATCAAGGATAATATCCGGATATTAAAAACAATATAGTGCACTCTTTATTTAGTCCCATGCCCTGAGCTCGAATTAGTAATTGTCTATTCACACGGATAGATCCGTACAATCTCCACTGGTACGCATTAATTGTGTCCAATTGTAACCATGCTGTCTTGATAATTAATTGGCTTTAGACAAGGCAACCTTCTTATTATTTGTATCCAGCAAAAATGTATCAGTCACTGGAAGGCTCCTTAATAGATAGCAGTAGGGGGAGAGCGCTGTGTAGTAAATGGATGCACAGCGGTATGCTACGACCCCTACGTCCCAGCCGCAGCACGTCTTTTGAAAGGTTACTCACAGCCACCTCTGCTTCCCTCGGGGTGCAGACCGTTTTGCACTTGGTCCTGCTGTTGCTTTATCCCCGGTCAGGTTTCCTTTGCGCTGCGTGCGGTAGTGGGATCCGTTCGTGAAAGAGCTCCGGGCACCGGAATCCAAGTAGTGAACGTCCCTCTTACGCGTTTCTCCGCCCACGGGGCCAGCGGTTTCCTCAGAGAGTTATCCCAGCAGTATAACCAGTCCCTTTTTATGCTGGGATAAGCCAATCATTATACTGATTGATTAAATTACACTCTGCTGTTTTAAATACATGGAACTTACTTAATATAATTGTTTAAAAGCATTTAAATCATATAAAAAAAGTGTCAACAGTTTCTTATGGTGGTACAAACATCATTCAACAATCATATATGCATATGTTCGATTTAAACAAAACGAATCATTTTGATTTAACCTAATTGAACCCAATTATCTAAAACTGACCAGGAGAAAGTCAAATCAATGTTGGAAGCTCATTCTCAAGTGAACTGCTCTCGTGGCTCAGAGGGAGCTTCACCAGCTCATAGATTACACAGCCTCCAAAACCACAGGATCAATTCCATCATATACCTAATTTTCTATCAGAATCATATTTCGGATATTTATAGCTGAATTAATTTTTATTATTAGGTTTTCACACCTCCATCATCCACTACAAATATCTCTTCAATAATTCAATAGATACCTGATGATATTTGTATCTCATCATTCCATTGTTATAATGTTAAGAGATTATTCACCCTTTTTTTTTTTATATTTAAAGTTATAATTAGGGAATTATTGAATCAAGGTAAAACAGAAATATAATTATCACTTTCTGCAAACTAAAGTACATTTTAGTATACAGTTTTCTCCTATTGGCAGAGATTTTAACCATAAAGGAGCCGGAATCTATTGGAATGGAAGAAGGAAAGAGAGGGGAAAAAGGAAGGAGAGGGGAATAAAATAATAATAACAATACCCCCAAAAAATTATGCATGGAGTCTAACAGCCTCCAATGTTATTCAATTCGATATTCTCGTTGAGGCCATCTGGGGTGAGGGTCCCCAACGAGAAAATCCAGAACGCCTCTCTTGTGCACAGGCGATTAAATCTATCACCTCCTCTTGGGGTAGGTGCTATAAATTCAATGCCCTGCACCTTAAGTACATTAACGTCCCCAGCATGACAACATACTACATGTTTTGAGAGGCTGTGCTTGTCATTTTTCTTTATTACATTTCTTCTATGTTCAAGGAACCTTGTGTTCAAGCTCCTAGTGGTCCTTCCCACATATTGCTTACCACAGGTACAGCTAATCAAATATAGGACAAATGTCTGTTGACAATTAATGATTGTTTCTATCTCAAACTTCTGTCCTGAAGTGAAAGACTCAAAAGATGCACTTCTGTTAACAACATGTGGGCAGGTTAAACAATTCTTTCTACCACATTTATAACAACCTCTTAGTGTTGTCAACCAATTATCAGAAAGGGACGTAGCTTTTCTCTGTCCTTGGTAGAAACTTGGAGAGATATAATTCTTAACATTCTTCGCTTTCCGAAAAACTACTTTTATTGACTCCCCTAGGCATGGGCACAGTGTGGCATCCAGTTTAAGGATTTCAAAGTTCTTGGTTAACACATTCTTAATTTCCTTAGAGCAGGTATTATATTTAGTTATAAATGGAAGTATCTTATCATCATTCACAAATACATCAGCGGGTTTAGTCCTAACATCCTTAGTGTTGGACAAAAGAGAACCCCTGTCTCTAAATGCCGCTTTCTCTAGTGACCTCTCCAGTAATCCCACCGGGTAATCTTGATCTAAAAAGGCATTAGTTAATATAGCAGCATGTTCTTGGAAACCACTCAGTTCAGTACAATTCCTCCTCATCCTTAGATATTGTCCAGCTGGTATATTATCTTTCCATTTCTGACTGTGACAGCTATTATAATTCAAATAGCCGTTACAATCAACATCCTTCCTATAAGTATTAGTTTCTATCCTACCTTCCCTGACCGAGAGGGCGATATCCAGATAATTTATGTGTGTAGGGTGACAAGAATGTGTAAATTTAAGTCCAAAAGTGTTAGAATTAATATAAGACATAAAAGCAGAAACACTAGAGATCCCGTCCCAAATAATAAAAAGATCATCTATGTACCGACCATATAGCACCAGGTTCGCCCTATATGGACCCCCCCAGAGATATTCCTCTTCGAAGAGGCCCATATATAAATTGGCAAAGCTAGGGGCGAACCTGGTGCCCATGGCGGTACCGTGCACTTGAAGATAAAACTGTGAATCAAATAAAAAATAGTTGTGAGCTAAAATGTATTCTATTGACTCTAATACAAACTCACGTCGTTCTGGCATCAATCCCACATCAGCATTGAGAAAGTGACGACAGGCTTCTATACCCTCACTATGAGGGATGTTGGTATAAAGCGATTCTACATCGCAAGTCAAAAAGACATAATCCTGTTTCCACTCCATCCCTCCCACTAGATTTAAAAAGTGGGTAGTGTTCCTCGTCAAACATGTCGACACAAGCGTACCGACACACCACACACACACACACACACACACACACGCACACACGCACACACACGCACACACACGCACACAGGGAATGCTCTTTTTGAAGACAGTTCCCCCACAAGGCCCTTTGGAGAGACAGAGAGAGAGTATGCCAGCACACACCCCAGCGCTATATAACCCAGGAATAACACAGTAACTTAATGTTAACCCAGTAGCCGCTGTTTATATTGATTTTTGCATCTAATTATGTGCCCCCCCTCTCTTTTTACCCTCTTCTACCGTGTATCTGCAGGGGAGAGCCTGGGGAGCTTCCTCTCAGCGGAGCTGTGGAGAAAAAATGGCGCTGGTGAGTGCTGAGGAAGAAGCCCCGCCCCCTCAGCGGCGGGCTTCTGTCCCGCTTCAATGTACAATTTTTGGCGGGGGCTCATACATATATACAGTGCCCAACTGTATATATGTGTACTTTTTGCCAAAGAGGTCCCAATTGCTGCCCAGGGCGCCCCCCCCCCCCTGCGCCCTGCACCCTTACAGTGACCGGAGTATGTGAGGTGTGTGTGGGAGCAATGGCGCACAGCTGCAGTGCGCTACCTCAGTGAAGACTGGAGTCTTCTGCCGCCTATTTCGATGTCTTCTTGCTTCTTATGCTCACCCGGCTTCTGTCTTCCGGCTCTGCGAGGGGGACGGCGGCGCGGCTCTGGGATCGGACGACGAGGGTGAGATCCTGTGTACGATCCCTCTGGAGCTAATGGTGTCCAGTAGCTTAAGAAGCAGGACCTATCTTCAGAGAGTAGGGCTGCTTCTCTCCCCTCTGTCCCACGATGCAGGGAGTCTGTTGCCAGCAGAGCTCCCTGAAAATAAAAAACCTAACAAAATACTTTCTTACAGCAAGCTCAGGAGAGCTCACTGAACAGCACCCAGCTCGTCCGGGCAGATTCAAAATGAGGTCTGGAGGAGGGACATAGAGTGAGGAGCCAGAGCACACCAGAATATAAATTCTTTCTTAAAGTGCCCATGTCTCCTGCGGAGCCCGTCTATTCCCCATGGTCCTTACGGAGTCCCCAGCATCCATTAGGACGTTAGAGAAATATACATATACATATACTGTATATATAAACACTATATTTTAAGACTCAAACGCACCTAGCCCAGGGTACAGAATATAGGCCCTCATTCCGAGTTGATCGCTAGCTGCTGTCGTTCGCAGCGATCCGGCTAAAAATCGGCACTTCTGTGCATGCGTATGCGGCTCAATGCGCACGCGCGATGTACTTTCACAAAAGCCGATGCAGTTTTACACAAGCTCTAGCGACGCTTTTCAGTCACACTGCTGCCGCAGAGTGATTGACAGAAAGTGGGTGTTTCTGGGAGGTAACTGACCGTTTTCGGGGAGTGTGTGTAAAAACGCAGGCGTGTCAGATAAAAACGCAGGAGTGGCTGGGGAAACGTAGGCGTAGCTGGGCGAACGCAGGGTGTGTTCGTGACGTCAAAACAGGAACTAAATAGTCTGAAGTGATCGCAAGCTAGGAATAGGTCTCGAGCTACTCAGAAACTGCACAATCTTTTTTTGTAACAGCGATGCGAACCTTTCGTTCGCACTTCTGCTAAGCTAAGATACACTCCCAGAGGGCGGCGGCTTAGCGTTTGCAAGGCTGCTAAAAGCAGCTAGCGAGCGAACAACTCGGAATGAGGGCCATAGTGACAGTTATTTCTGGGAAACACTGAAAGAAAATCCCCACAGCAGATACAGGCGCATACGGTCACATGCAATGCAGAAATTATTATTACAATAAAGCTGCACTGGACTTGTATATACAGGGTGATTCAAAAGTCGCAGTACACCCTTTTGTTTAAAAAATTGTGCAGGAAATGGGAAAACTGAATAGTCCAGTAAGTTATGGGTGAGGTGGTCTATCTTTGAGGGTATGTACTGAACATGGGCGCCATCTTGAAATCCACCACTTTGAATCCAAGTCAGTTTTTTCAGATGGAAAGGGGGTCGTGTAACATAACAAACATCATCAGAGTTTACTGAAAAGTTTATTGCTGCAAACAGATTTCAAATAGCAGTTATGGTTCAAAAGCTATGCTGTGAAGATGGCGCCCAGAGTCTCTGTGAGGGAGAGCGAGTCAGCTCCAGGGCGGGAAATCTACAAGGACATGGCACCCTGGGCCGGGGCTACAGGTCAAGCACCGCCTCCCCAATGCTGGTCTTCCACCCCAGGCTGGACCGGTGCTAGGGTGTGTGGCGCCCCCCTGCAAACTATAAATTTGCGCCCTCCCATACTTTACAAAGGAACAGCGCACATAATGCTTGTACACATAATGCTCCCTGCAATAGTGATGTTTACACTTGTAACGCCCCCTGTACCAGTGATGCTTATACAAGACGCAGTGATGCTTACACACGTACCGCCCCCTGCAGTAGTGATGCTTACACACGTAACGCCCCCTGTACCAGTGATGCTATACAAGATGCAGTGATGCTTACACACGTAACGCCCCCTGTAGCAGTGCCGCTTACACACGTAACGCCCTCTGTACCAGTGCCGCTTAGACACGTAACGCCCCCTGTACCAGTGACGCTTACACACGTAACGCCCCCTGTACCAGTGATGCTTACACACGCAGCACCCCCTGTACCAGTGACGCTTGCACACGTAATGCCCCCTGTACCAGTGACGCTTACACACGCAACGCACCTGTACCAGTGACGCTTGCACACGCAACGTCCCCTGTACCAGTGACGCTTACACACGTAACGCCCCCTGTATCAGTGACGCTTACACACGCAACGCCCCCTGTACCAGTGACACTTGCACACGTAACGCCCCCTGCACCAGTGACGCTTATACAAGACGCGACACCCCCTGAAGCGGTGATGCTTACACACATTATGCTGCACACATATACCACACATACATACAAATACTGTACATACATTACACACATACAGTCACACATACATATACACAGATACTGTAGACATACACACATACTGCATACATATACACTCACACACACTTTCCAGCCACTTACATAAAAAAGCCTGGTAACTCGTCCTCTTGTGTTGCAACTGCAGCCTGGTCCCATGTAGCTCCGCCCCTTATCCCTGTGTAGCTCCGCCCCCTTTAGACCCGGCCAGCACACTGTGGTGAGAGTGTGACAGGCGCAGCAGTCGGCATCAGTACTGGGGTCAGGCCAGGCGCTTACCGCTCAGCACTGGAATGCAGAGCGGGTACAGCGCCTCTCCCCCCTGGCGCCTACCTGCACTGCATCCCTTTGCTGAGCGGTAAGCGCCGGGCCTGACCCCAGGTACTGTGAAGCCTTATTAAACAGGTGTTAATACACCTGACCTGTGCTACGAATGCCCTGGTGGTCTAGTGGGGTCCCTGCCCAGTGACAGTGTTTACGCCAGCACCGCAGTCAGTCTCCCGAGACGGAACATGATTTAATAGCGGTTTCCACCTAGGAGACCCGCTTACCTCCTCCTGTAGCAGCCACGTGATCCAGGAGAGCAGTCTGCGACCGTGCCTAAGTCAGGACGTCTCCGCTGCAGGTACCCGGGAATCAGGCCAACGGGAGTGTGCGGCGCTGCATGAGAGTTGATGGAGCTGCAGCGCTGAATGTCACACTGACATACAGCGCTGCCAGCCCAGTCAGAAAAGCCAGAAGACTTTCTTGTATAAAAGCTTTCAGGGCTGCTCAGCGTAGCACCCCTGTTTAGTGACCTGCTGCTGCAGGAACCAACTCAAAACTGAGCTCTCAGTGCCAGGAGGCAGGGTTATGGAGGAGGCCCCTATGCATCCTGGGACAGTTAAAGCTCTACCTGTTGGTGCCTCTGGATCAAATCCACTCTACACGACGATGTTTCCCAGTGGAAATCAATGTACCCTGCTGCAGAAATGATGACATCAGATAACAGCAAATCAGTCCGCAGTCACAAGACCCCTAACAAGCTCACGGCCAGTCCTGTATGTCAGAGCAGTGGTATTGCCGACAGTTATCTCAGGATGATTCCAGTCTGGCCAGTGCACAATTAACTCCGTGTGCTGGGGCGATCACTACAAGTGCTGTCAAGTTCAACACATCTCCATGGTAGAAACTAATGTACATGCACCGTGTAAAGCCAGGTAGATGGTACAATAGTGAAGAGAATATATTCCTGTTGGCTGTATTCATTTAAAAAGGCTTCAATGTGGTAAACTTAAGTACAGTAGCAATCCCTGAAAAGAGGAAGTCTGTATCCCACAATGCATTTCACTGCAGCTTTTTCAAGAGGCATAAAAAGGAGCCAGGATAACATTCTCTTTAAACGATATGTCTGTCCATGACGTCGTGCAGAACAGCTGATGGGCCATATATCTTCAGATATATCGGCGCACCTTGCTGTGTGTACAGACAGTCGGTGTACACTTGCTTCGGGGGTTGTCATCACAGCTGGGATGGCAAATTCAAATGCCCATCCGGCTCTGATGTGACAGCGACATACCAGGCTTAATTCAGATGCGGTCACAGAGTGGCTACTGGGCCTTATTCAGCATGGATCAATACTGCTATTAAAAGGGTGATTTTTTTTTTTGCAATCTCAAATTACAAAGAATCACACTAGTAGTTGTCTCCCAAAATTGGAAAATACCTCCACTGCAGTGTTTGCCATGTATGCGCACTCAGAATCTTGTTGGTGCAATGTGCACCCAGCCTGAGACTTACCGCTGGTTGAGAAGTTTTAAACTCGCCAGTGATAGCATACAGCTGCATTAGTGAACTACTGTACATCTCCGTCGCCACTCTCCAACCCCTCCCTCCTGCTCTCTGCACTGTAAAATAACTCTACCACTAGCCACATGGCATGGTAGTGTTATATACCAGCAACTGTTAAGGAAATAGCGCTGCAAGCAGCAAGAGCAGACGGTGTTTTACTACCATTTTTTGTAACATTGTTAAATTGGGCCCTCAATCCCTCTTACAAGACTATGTTTAGACTGCGCATGACTTTGACTAGGTCCTACAAGAAAGGCAAACATTTGATCTGTTGTTTTAAATTCTTGCATTCTGGAGAAATAAACAGGAATGGTCCTGACAAGTTCCAGGGTATGTAATAATTTCTACAAGTTGGTTGTGGATAGAGATTTCCTGATTTATATGAAAAGAGGAAGGGTATGGGTCATTAGGTTGACCACTATTGGTTGACATGCAGTAGGTCAACATGGTCACTAGGTCGACATGGAAAAGGTTGACATGAGGTCGACTTAATGACTGTAACCCAAGAAGAAATGTCTACAGGCAGGACAGACGATTGGTCTGCATCATTGTTAAAAAAAAATTTAAAAAATAAAATAATAAGATTTTACTCACCGGTAAATCTATTTCTCGTAGTCCGTAGTGGATGCTGGGAACTCCGTAAGGACCATGGGGAATAGCGGGCTCCGAAGGAGGCTGGGCACTCTAGAAAGATTTATGACTACCTGGTGTGCACTGGCTCCTCCCACCATGACCCTCCTCCAAGCCTCAGTTAGGACACTGTGCCCGGACGAGCTGACATAATAAGGAAGGATTTTGAATCCCGGGTAAGACTCATACCAGCCACACCAATCACACCGTATAACTCGTGATACTATACCCAGTTAACAGTATGAATATAACTGAGCCTCTCAACAGATGGCTCAACAATAACCCTTTAGTTAGGCAATAACTATATACAAGTATTGCAGACAATCCGCACTTGGGATGGGCGCCCAGCATCCACTACGGACTACGAGAAATAGATTTACCGGTGAGTAAAATCTTATTTTCTCTGATGTCCTAGTGGATGCTGGGAACTCCGTAAGGACCATGGGGATTATACCAAAGCTCCCAAACGGGCGGGAGAGTGCGGGTGACTCTGCAGCACCGAATGAAAGAACTCAAGGTCCTCCTCAGCCAGGGTATCAAATTTGTAGAATTTAGCAAACGTGTTTGCCCCTGACCAAGTAACAGCTCGGCAAAGTTGTAAAGCCGAGACCCCTCGGGCAGCCGCCCAAGATGAGCCCACCTTCCCTGTGGAATGGGCTTTCACTGATTTAAGATGCGGCAGTCCTGCCGCAGAATGCGCCTGCTGAATCGTGTCACAGATCCAGCGAGCGATAGGCTGCTTAGAAGCAGGAGCACCCAGCCTGTTGGGTGCATACAGGATAAATAGCGAGTCAATTTTCCTGACTCTAGCCGTCCTGGAAACATAATTTTTCAAGGCCCTGACTACGTCCAGTAACTTGGAATCCTCCAAGTCCCTAGTAGCCGCAGGCACCACAATAGGTTGGTTCAAGTGAAAACCTGATACCACCTTAGGGAGAAACTGGGGACGAGTCCTCAATTCTGCCCTATCCATATGGAAAATCAGATAAGGACTTTTATATAACAAAGCCGCCAATTCTGATACACGCCTGGCCGAAGCCAAGGCCAATAACATGACCACTTTCCGCGTGAGATATTTTAGATCCACGGTTTTTAGTGGTTCAAACCAATGTGATTTTAAGAAACTCAACACCACGGTGAGATCCCAAGGTGCCACAGGAGGCACAACCGGGGGCTGAATATGCAGCACTCCTTTCACAATGTCTGAACTTCAGGTACTGAAGCTAATTCTTTCTGGAAGAAAATCGACAGAGCCGAGATCTGTATCTGAATGGAGCCTAATTTTAGGCCCATAGACACTCCTGCTTGTAGGAAATGCAGAAATCGACCTAGTTGAAATTCCTCTGTTGGGGCCTTTTGTGGCCTCACACCAAGCAACATATTTCCGCCATATGCGGTGATAATGTTTTGCAGTTACATCTTTCCCGGCTTGAATCAGCGTAGGAATGACTTCCTCCGGAATGCCCTTTTCCTTTAGGATCCGGCGTTCAACCGCCATGCCATCAAAACGTAGCCGCGGTAAGTCTTGGAACAGACAGGGCCCCTGCTGCAGCAGGTCCTGTCTGAGCGGCAGAGGCCATGGGTCCTCTGATATAATTTCTTGAAGTTCTGGGTACCAGGCTCTTCTTGGCCAATCCGGAACCACGAGTATCGTTCTTACTCCTCGCCTTCTTATTATTCTCAGTACCTTTGGTATGAGAGGCAGAGGGGGGAACACATAAACCGACTGGTACACCCACGGTGTTACCAGAGCGTCCACAGCTATCGCCTGAAGGTCCCTTGACCTGGCGCAATATCTTTTATAGCTTTTTGTTGAGGCGGACGCCTTCATGTCCACCTGTGGCCTTTCCCACTGGTGTACAATCCTTTGGAAGACTTCTGGATGAAGTCCCCACTCTCTCGGGTGGAAGTCGTGTCTGCTGAGAAGATCTGCTTCCCAGTTGTCCACTCCGGGAATGAACACTGCTGATAGTGCTAACATATGATTTTCCGCCCATCGGAGAATCCTTGTGGCTTCTGCCATCGCCATCCTGCTTCTTGTGCCGCCCTGTTGGTTTACATGGGCGACTGCCGTGATGTTGCCTGATTGGATCAGGACCGGCTGGTTTTGAAGCAGAGGCCTTGCCTGACTCAGGGCATTGTAAATGGCCCTCTGTTCCAGAATATTTATGTAGGGAAGTCACCTGACTTGACCAAAGTCCCTGGAAGTTTCTTCCCTGTGTGACTGCCCCCCAGCCTCAAAGGCTGGTATCCATGGTCACTAGGACCTAGTCCTGTATGTCGAACCTGCGGCCCTCTTGAAGATGGGCACTCTGCAGCCACTACAGTAGAGATACCCTGGTCCTTGGAGACAGGGTTATCAGCCTAATGCATCTGAAGATGCGACCCGGACCACTTGTCTAACAGGTCCCCCTGAAAAGTTCTTGTATGGAACCTGCCGAATGGGATTGCTTCGTAGGAAGCTAACATTTTTCCCAGGACTCGCGTGCAATGATGCACCGATAGCTGTTTTGGCTTCAGGAGGTCTCTGACTAGAGATGACAGCTCCTTGGCTTTCTCCACCGGGAGAAACACTTATTTCTGGTCTGTGTCCAGAACCATCCCCAGGAACAGTAGACGTGTCGTAGGAACCAGCTGTGACTCTGGACTGTTTAGAATCCAACCGTGCTGTTGTAGCACTTTCCAAAATAGTGCTACCCCGACTAGCAACTGCTCCTTGGACCTCGCCCTTATAAGGAGATTGTCCAAGTACGGGATAATTAAAACTCCCCTTTTTTGAAGGAGTATCATCATTCCGGCCATTACCTTGGTAACACCCTCGGTGCCATGTACAGTCCAACCGGCAGAGTCTGGACTTGGTAATGGTAATCCTGTACCACAAATCTGAGGTACTCCTGACGAGGATAGTAAATAGGGACATGCAGGTAAGCATCCTTGATGTCCCGGGATACCATGTAATCCCCCTCGTCCAGGCTTGCGAAAACCGCCCTGAGCGATTCCATCTTGAACTTGAATTTTTTATGCATGTGTTCAAGGATTTTAAATATAAAGAAGGGTCACACCGAACCATGCGGTTTCGGTACCCCAAACCGTGTGGAATAGTAACCCCGTCCTTGTTGAAGTAGGGGCACCTTAAGTATTACCTGCTGGGAATACAGCTTATTAATTGCCTCTAGCACAGCCTCCCTGCCTGAGGGAGTTGTCGGCAAGGCATATTTGAGGAAACGGCGGGGGGAAGACATCTCGAATTCCAGCTTGTACCCCTGAAACAGTACTTGAATAAAACAGGGATCCACCTGTGAGCGAGCCCACTGATCGCTGAAATTTTTGAGACGGCCCCCCACCGTACCTGGCTACACCTGTGGAGCCCCCGCGTCATGCTGTGGACTCAGAGGAGGCGAGAGAAGAATTATGATTCTGGGAACAGGCTGACTGGTGCAGCTTTTTCCCTCTTCCCTTGTCTTTGTACAGAAAGGAAGCGCCTTTGACCCGCTTGCTTTTCTGAAGCCGAAAGGACTGTACCTGATAATACAGTGCTTTCTTAGTGTGTGAGGAAAACTGAGGTAAAAATATTTTTTCCCAGCTGTTGCTGCGGATACGAGGTCCCAGAGACCATCCCCAAATAATTCCTCACCCTTATAAGGCAGAATCTCTATGCGCCTTTTAAGGTCAGCATCACCTGTCCAGTGACAGGTCTCTAATACCCTCCTGACATTCATTTTGGATGCCAGCCGGCAAAATATCCCTCTGTGCATCCCTCATATATAAGACTACGTCTTTAATATGTTCTCATGTTAGCAAACTAGTATGTTTGACAGGGTCACCGACCACGCTGCAGCAGCACGCTCTGCAGGTTTCAGTCTAGTACCTGAGTGTGTAAATACAGACTTCAGGATAGCCTCCTGCTTTTTATCAACAGGTACCTTCAAAGTGGCCGTTCCTAAAACGGCAGTGCCACCTATTTTGACAACAGTGTGAGCGCCTTATCCACCCTAGGGGATATCTCCCAGCGTAACTTATCCTCTGGCGGGAAAAGGTACGCCATCAGTAACTTTTTAGAAATTACCAGTTTCTTATCAGGGGGAACCCACGCTTTTCACATACTTCATTCATTCATTCATCTGATGGGGGAACAAAACACTGCCTGCTTTTTCTCCCCAAACATAAAAACCCCATTTTTAGAGGTTAATGTCAGAAATGTGTAACACATTCTTTTTATTGCCGGGATCAAGTCACGGATGTTCCTAGTGGATTGTGTATATGTCTCAACCTTGTCGACACTGGAGTCAGACTCCGTGTCGACATCTGTGTCTGCCATCTGAATGAGCGGGCGTTTTTGAGCCCCTGATGGCCTTTGAGACGCCTGGGCAGGCACAGGCTGAGAAGCCGGCTGTCCCACAGCTGTTACGTCATCCACCCTTTTATGTAAGGAGTTGACACTGTCGGTTAATACCTTTTACCTAACCATCCACTCTGGTGTCGGCCCCACAGGGGGCGACATCACATTTATCGGCATCTGCTCCGTCACTATATAAGCCTCCTCCTCAAACATGTCGACACAGCTGTACCGACACACCGCACACACACAGGGAATGCTCTGACTGAGGACAGGACCCACAAAGCCCTTTGGGGAGACAGAGAGAGAGTATGCCAGCACACACCAGAGCACTATATAATGAGGGGATTAACACTATAACTGAGTGAATTTTCCCCCATAGCTGCTTGTATATACAATATTGCGCCTAAATTTAGTGCCCCCCCTCTCTTTTTTACCCTTTGAGCCTGAAAACTACAGGGGAGAGCCTGGGGAGCTTTCTTCCAGTTGCACTGTGAAGAGAAAATGGCGCCAGTGTGTCTGAGGGAGATAGCTCCGCCCCTTTTCCGCTGCCTATTCTCCCGCATTTTTCTGGATTCTGGCAGGGGTATTTACCACATATATAGCCTCGGGGGCTATGTATTGTGGTATTTTTGCCAGCCAAGGTGTTTTTATTGCTGCTCAGGGCGCCCCCCCCAAGCGCCCTGCACCCTCAGTGACCGGAGTATGAAGTGTGTATGAGGAGCAATGGCGCACAGCTGCAGTGCTGTGCGCTACCTTGGTGAAGACTGATGTCTTCTGCCGCCGTTTTTCCGGACCTCTTCTTGCTTCTGGCTCTGTAAGGGGGACGGCGGCGCGGCTCCGGGACCGAACAACAAGGACTGGGCCTGCGGTCGATCCCTCTGGAGCTAATGGTGTCCAGTAGCCTAAGAAGCCCAATCCGGCTGCAAGCAGGCGAGTTCGCTTCTTCTCCCCTTAGTCCCTCGCTGCAGTGAGCCTGTTGCCAGCAGGTCTCACTGAAAATAAAAAACCTAAATCTATACTTTCTTTCTAAGGGCTCAGGAGAGCCCCTAGTGTGCATCCAACCTCGGCCGGGCACAAGATCTAACTGAGGATTGGAGGAGGGTCATGGTGGGAGGAGCCAGTGCACACCAGGTAGTCATAAATCTTTCTAGAGTGCCCAGCCTCCTTCGGAGCCCGCTATTCCCCATGGTCCTTACGGAGTTCCCAGCATCCACTAGGACGTCAGAGAAATGCTTTTTCGAAGTGTCTTGCTGAAAGATCCTGATGTGCCACAAAAGGCTTGATGAAAAATCTTTATAGTGAAGATGCTGGCGCTATATAAATAAACACCTTCATTTAACGCCTTTTATCCAAAACGTGTCAATGTATGTGGAGACTAGACTGGAGACCACACAAAAAAAAACATCCAGCTGGGACATGTAAGAACCTTTCTCAAAGTGTGGCCTTTGCTGTTTCCTGTTCACCCGGGTAAAGGAGACCGTTTTTGATCAGGTGTTTTGTCCTCTGCACTGTTGAGGGTGGAAGTCTCCAACTAGAGAATACTTTTACCATTTGTTTTCCCTGAAGTTTTGCACTTTGTTTTGTTTTAATGGGCTATTTGTAAAATAAGATTTTAAATCTTTTTCTCCTAGTCCGCAGAGGATGCAGGGCACTCCGTAAGGACCATGGGGATAGACGGGCTCCGCAGGAGACATGGGCACTAAAAAAGAACTTTAGGTATGGGTGTGCACTGGCTCCTCCCTCTATGCCCCTCCTCCAGACATCAGTTAGAGAAACTGTGCCCAGAGGAGACGGACAGTACGAGGAAAAGATTTTTGTTAATCTAAGGGCAAGATTCATACCAGCCCACACCATCCACACCGTATAACCTGGGATATACGAACCAGTTAACAGTATGAAACAACACAGCATCAGTCCGAGACTGACCAAAACTGTAACATAACCCTTATGTAAGCAAAAACTATATACAAGTCTTGCAGATGTAGTCCGCACTGGGACGGGCGCCCAGCATCCTCTACGGACTTGAGAAAAAGATTTACCGGTAGGTATTAAAATCTTATTTTCTCTTACGTCCTAGAGGATGCTGGGGACTCCGTAAGGACCATGGGGATTATACCAAAGCTCCCAAACGGGCGGGAGAGTGCGGATGACTCTGCAGCACCGATTGAGCAAACATGAGGTCCTCCTCAGCCAGGGTATCAAACTTGTAGAACTTTGCAAAGGTGTTTGAACCCGACCAAGTAGCAGCTCGGCACAGCTGTAATGACGAGACCCCTCGGGCAGCCGCCCAAGAAGAGCCCACCTTCCTAGTGGAATGGGCCTTTATCGATTTTGGTAACGGCAATCCTGCCGTAGAATGAGCTTGCTGAATAGTGTTACAGATCCAGCGAGCAATAGTCTGCTTCGAAGCAGGAGCGCCAATCTTGTCGGCTGCATACAGGACAAACAGTGCCTCTGTTTTTCTGAACCGAGCCGTTCTGGCCACGTAAATTTTCAAAGCCCTGACCACATCAAGGGACTCGGAATCCTCCAAGTCTCGCGTAGCCACAGGCACCACAATAGGTTGGTTCATATGAAACCACCTTGGGCAAGAATTGAGGACGAGTCCGCAATTCTGCTCTATCCACCTGGAAAACCAGATAGGGGCTTTTGTGAGACAAAACCGCCAACTCCGACACTCGCCTAGCCGATGCCAAGGCTAACAACATGACCACTTTCCAAGTGAGATATTTTAATTCTACCGTTTTAAGTGGTTCAAACCAGTGAGACTTAAGGAACCGCAACACCACGTTAAGGTCCCAGGGTGCCACTGGAGGTACAAAAGGAGGCTGAATATGCAGCACGCCCTTCACAAAAGTCTGTACTTCTGGGAGAGAAGCCAATTCCTTATGAAAGAAGATGTATAGGGCCGAAATCTGAACCTTAATGGAGCCTAATTTTAGGCCCAAATTCACTCCAGTCTGTAGGAAGTGAAGGAAACGGCCCAGATGGAATTCTTCCGGAGGAGCATTCCTGGACTCACACCAAGAAACATACTTCAGCCATATACGGTGATAATGTTTAGCTGTCACGTCCTTCCTAGCCTTTATCAGAGTAGGAATGACCTCATCCGGAATGCCCTTTTCCGCTAGGATCTGGCGTTCAACCGCCATGCCGTCAAACGCAGCCGCGGTTAGTCTTGGAACAGACAGGGCCCCTGTTGTAACAGGTCCTGTCTTAGAGGAAGAAGCCACGGATCTTCTGTGAGCATTTCCTGCAGATCCGGATACCAGGCCCTTCGCGGCCAATCTGGAACAATGAGAATTGTCTGTACTCCTCTTCTTCTTATGATTCTCAATACCTTGGGGATGAGAGGAAGAGGAGGAAACACATAGACCGACTGAAACACCCACGGTATCACCAGGGCGTCCACTGCCACCGCCTGAGGGTCTCTTGACCTGGCGCAATACCTCTGTAGTTTCTTGTTGAGGCGGGACGCCATCATGTCTATCTTGGGCAGTCCCCACTGACTTGCAATCTGTGCGAAGACTTCCTGATGAAGTCCCCACTCTCCTGGATGTAGATCGTGTCTGCTGAGGAAGTCTGCTTCCCAGTTGTCCACTCCCGTTATGAACACGGCTGTCAGTGCGCTTACATGATTTTCCGCCCAGCAAAGAATCCTGGTGGCTTCCGCCATTGCCACTCTGCTCTTTGTTCCGCCTTGGCGGTTTACATGAGCCACTGCGGTGATGTTGTCTGACTGAATCAGAACTGGTAGGTCGCGAAGCAAATTCTCCGCTTGACGAAGGGCGTTGTATATGGCCCTCAATTCCAGGACATTGATGTGAAGACAAGCCTCCTGGCTTGACCAGAGACCTTGGAAGTTTCTTCCCTGTGTGACTGCTCCCCAACCTCGGAGGCTCGCGTCCGTGGTTACCAGAATCCAGTCCTGAATGCCGAACCTGCGACCCTCTAGAAGGTGAGCACTCTGCAGCCACCACAGGAGAGATACCCTGGCCCTGGGGGACAGGGTGATCATCTGATGAATCTGTAGATGTGACCCGGACCACTTGTCCAGTAGGTCCCATTGGAAAGTCCTCGCATGGAACCTGCCGAAGGGAATGGCCTCGTAAAACGCCACCATCTTTCCCAGGACTCAAGTGCAGTGATGCACTGACACCCTTTTTGGCTTCAATAGGTCCCTGACCAGAGTCATGAGTTCCTGGGCCTTTTCTATCGGAAGATAAACCCTTTTCTGGTCCGTATCCAGAATCATGCCTAAGAAGGTCAAACGAGTCGTAGGGACCAACTGTGACTTTGGGATATTGAGAATCCAGCCGTGTTGTTTTAACACTTTCAGTGAAAGTGATACGCTGATCAACAACTGCTCTCGTGACCTCGCTTTTATCAGGAGATCCTCCAAGTACGGGATAATTGTGACACCCTGCTTGCGCAGGAGCACCATCATTTCCGCCATTACCTTGGTGAAAATCCTCGGGCCGTGGAAAGCCCAAACGGCAACATCTGAAATTGGTAATGACAATCCTGTACCGCAAATCTCAGGTATGCCTGATGAGGTGGATATATGGGAACATGAAGGTATGCATCCTTTATGTCCAGGGACACCATAAAATCCCCCCCCTTCCAGGCTGGCGATGACCGCTCTGAGCGATTCCATCTTGAACTTGAACCTTTTTAAGTATAGGTTTAAGGATTTTAAATTTAAAATGGGTCTGACCGAACCGTCCGGTTTCGGGACTACCAACAGGGTTGAATAATACCCCATCCCTTTGGAACTTTGACCACCACTTGTTGAAGACACAATTTTTGAATTGCATTTAAAACTATCTCCCTCTCTGGGGGAGAAGCTGGTAGGGCCGATTTGAAAAACCGGCGAGGAGGCACCTCATTGAATTCCAGCTTGTAACCCTGGGAAACAATTTCTATTGCCAAGGGATCCACCTGTGAGTGAACCCAGATGTGGCTGAAAAGTCGAGACGTGCCCCCACTGGGGAGGACTCCATCAGCGGAGCCCCAGCGTCATGTGGTGGATTTTGTAGAGGCCGGGGAGGACTTCTGCTCCTGGGAACTAGCTGTGGTTGGCAGCTTTTCCCCCTGCCCTTACCTCTGGCAAGAAAGGACGATCCCCGTACTCTCTTGTTTCTATGTGACCGAAAGGACTGCATCTGATAATGTGGCGCTTTCTTAGGCTGTGAGGAAACATAAGGCAAAAAAGTTGATTTACCTGCCGTGGCTGTGGAAACTAGGTCCGAGAGACCTTCCCCAAACAATTCCTCACCCTTGTAAGGTAAAACCTCCATATGCCTCTTTGAGTCGGCATCACCCGTCCATTGTCGGGTCCATAGGACTCGTCTAGCAGAAATCGCCATAGCGTTGACCCTAGAACCCAGTAGGCCAATGTCTCTTTGAGCATCTCTCATATATAAGACAGCATCTTTAATATGACCCAGTGTCAATAAAATGGTATCCTTATCCAGGGTATCAATTTCCGCCGATAAGGTATCTGTCCATGCTGCTACAGCGCTACAAACCCAAGCCGACGCTATCGCCGGTCTGAGTAAGGTACCAGAATGTGTGTAAATGGACTTCAAGGTAGTCTCCTGCTTGCGATCAGCAGGATTCCTGAGGGTTGCCGTATCTTGGGATGGCAGCGCTACCTTTTTGGATAAGCGTGTCAACGCTTTGTCCACCCTTGGGGAGGATTCCCACCGTATCCTGTCCTTAGTCGGGAAAGGATACGCCATAAGAATCCTTTTGGGAATCTGCAGTTTCTTGTGTGGAGATTCCCAAGCCTTTTCAAATAACTCGTTCAGCTCATGAGATGGGGGAATGGTTACCTCAGGTTTCTTTTCCTTATACATGCGCACCCTCGTGTCAGGGACAGAGGGGTCATCTGTGATATGCAGTACATCCTTTGTTGCAATAATCATATATTGAATACTTTTAGCCAATTTTGGCTGTAACTTTGCATCATCGTAGTCGACACTGGAGACAGAATCCGTGTCGGTATTAGTGTCTACTATTTGGGATAGTGGGCGCTTTTGATATCCAGAAGGTCCCTGCGACATAGTGGCAGGCAGGGCTGGACTCAGCTTTGTCCAACCTTTTGTGCAATAAATTCACACTAGCACTTAAAACATTCCACATATCCAACCAGTCAGGTGTCGGTGTTGCCGATGGAGACACCACACTCATTTGCTCCACCTCCTCCCTAGGAGAGCCTTCTACCTCAGACATGCCGAAACACGCGTACCGACACACCACACAGTCAGGGAATTCTCTTATCTGAAGACAGTTCCCCCACAAGGCCCTTTGGAGAGACAGAGAGAGAGTATGCCAGCACACAACCAGCACCAATGACCCAGGGAAAAACAATATTTTTACCCAGATAGCGCTATTATATAACACTGCGCCAAATTATGTGCCCCCCCCCCCTTCTTTCAAACCCTCTTTCACCGTGTTCAGCAGGGGAGAGTCCGGGGAGCTTCCTCTCAGCGGTGTGCTGTGGAGAAAATGGCACTGGTGAGTGCTAAGGATCAAGCTCCGCCCCCTCAGCGGCGGGCTTCGGTCCCGCTGAAATCTTTTAAAAAACTGGCGGGGGATCTCCATATACAGTGCAGAGCCTGTATATATGCATTTTAGCAAGATCGGAGGTTTAAATTGCTGCCCAGGGCGCAGGGGGGGGCACCCTTACAGTGCCTGCCGTGTGTGTGTTGTGTGGGAGCAATGGCGTGCAGCGTTACCGCTGCGCGTTACCTCAGTGAAGATCCGAAGTCTTCTGCCGCCTCTGAAGTCTTCTTTCTTCTCATACTCACCCGGCTTCTATCTTCCGGCTCTGTGAGGAGGACGGCGACGCGGCTCCGGGACGAACGGCGAGGGTGAGACCTGCGTTCCGACTCCCTCTGGAGCTAATGGTGTCCAGTAGCCTAAGAAGCAGAGCCTAGCATTAAAGTAGGTCTGCTTCTCTCCCATGAGTCCCTCGATGCAGGGAGTCTGTTGCCAGCAGGCTCCCTGAAAATAAAAAACCTAACAAAAATTACTTTCTTTCAGGAAACTCAGGAGAGCTCCCTGTAATGCACCCAGTCTCCTCTGGGCACAGTATCAAACTGAGGTCCGGAGGAAGGGCATAGAGGGAGGAGCCAGTGCACACCCATACCTAAAGTTCTTTTTTAGTGCCCATGTCTCCTGCGGAGCCCGTCTATCCCCATGGTTCTTACGGAGTCCCCAGCATCCTCTAGGACGCAAGAGAAATATATGTGATGCTACTTTTTGTTTTTATTGATTATTATGGTTGTGACAACCAATAAATGTTAGATGTACCCTTGTACCTCCACTTATGGTGCACTTTATTGGCTACAATACTGGGGGGGGGGGGGGGGGGGGGGGCAGGTAAATATAAGGTTATTTGAAAAGAATATTGGATTCTGAGAAAGTCCTTAAGCTAGCCTTTAAAAACCACTCTGAGATGCCCAAAGAAACCTTTATGTGAATACAGTTCACCTATTTGAGGTAAGTGTCGTGAAAGCTACACCCTGTAAAAGATGACATAGAAGTAATCCAGTATTCTCACCCTTTGTTCTGTTTATTTTTCTTCTTGCATGGGAGAGATGGAATTTGAGGTACTGAACAGTCTCTAAAGACCTCCGTGTCCATTGCAGTTTACTTTTTATTAAGTGGACATTTATAACATAAATAGCGCCTTGGGTCTATTTCATTTTTAAATTAAGTGATGGTATTTACCTCTGGTGACTTTCACAATAACGGCAAACAGTTTATCACCTAGCAGAATACCGAATTGAAAAAAGGAAGCACACGCTGGTTGTGGACGAGGAGGCTCTAGATCCGCCCAGCAGGTGATATGTCATCAATCTATGTGCCCTGGCTAGGGTTTGCATAGCCCGGCTGTGGTTGGCTGGGGAGGCCCCGGCACCTAAGGCCTGGATATCTCTGGTTAACGAAACTATTGCACACGAAAAATTTGTGTTCCTGGCTAGGAAGGTGGAAAGAAAATTATTTACAATATGGAGGAGGTGGATAGACTCCAGATATTTTAGGGATAAATAAAGTTCAGATTTGTATTTATTTCCTTATATATATATAATTTTTTTTTCCTGGGATGTTGTGGAGGTGGATACCCCGCAGCCGGCCTTGCTATGTTGTATTTTGATATACTGTGCTCACTCTGCTATGCTTGTGCTTATATTGGAAGTGGCTTGCTTGGGTTGTTATACTCCCGGACGCTGATGCTTTGCGAATGTATAATTTATGAGACATTTTATCAGCTTGTTATACCATGGATCTTATGTATGTACAGCTGTTTTTATGTTCTTTGTGTATGTTTGTAGTTTTAAGTTTACTTTTTGTGTAAGTTGTTAATGCAAAATGGAAAACTCAAATAAAAACTATTGAATTTAAAAAAAAAAAAAAGGAAGCACACGATTCCTTGATTGAGGGTGTGCCATCCATGGTCTCAACTATGGAGCTTTCCTGCAGTACAGCTGAGCCCATTCACATCTAGCAGAGTAGATTATTGTATCAAGTAATATTTCACAAATAACAATTCCTTTTGGCATAACATTGATGCTTTTTCATGGTATCAGTCCATGACTAAGAATTGTATTCCTTAGCTCAAAGAAGCTTGGCATCCGTCCATGAGAGCTATCAGAATGACTGTAGCCATATCAGATCTGAATATGGTATCTGAGGAAACGCAAAAATTTCCTTGAAGCCGATATCCACTTTCGTATCCAAAGGAGGTTTCAGTGGGTCTCTGTCTTTTAGTGGTATAATGGTCCTAGTCAGGAGACAGACTAAAACTGCATCAATTCCCTGACTCGCTGCTAGATGACCATTGAAGATCAATACAAGAACCCATGGACCCACAGGCACAAGAGACCAAGCTGCACATTATTTGGGTCCTCATTCGGGATGATCTGGGTTTCCTCGTCCTTTGCACAGCATATAAAATTATCTTTAGCGACAAGTGTCATGCATCAAACTCACCATCCAGTAGATTAACTGTTTAAATAACTCAGGAAGTTTCTTTGGGCTGAGGAATACAATTAACACAGAAAGGCCTTATTGATCGGACACAGACTTGTCAGACGTTCCACATACACTTTTTTCTTTAACCAGCTGAAAGAGTGCAGAGCAGGAAAGGAGTAACTAACTCAATAAACGACACTATCCATAAAGTAGGGGCTTACTAGAACAGATGCTAATTGGCGGGATGATTTCAGGCTTCATGAGGGTAGCTTGTATTATTAATTGTCCTCCGTGCTCCTGAATGATGTAAGCACAGCAGAGCAAACTCATACTAACCATTCTGTAATTAGCTTCAACACTCATCTACAGTGTGTGAACTGCACCATGCATAGTATGCACAAACATTCCATGGAAGAGGAGAGCTCAGGCTTCAGATCCAGCATATGCTAATGAAATTGCCAACCCAGGGAGCCACACATTCCTAACTGCATTTCGGGAGGTGCATCACAAGGGCCCATCAAATATACCAGGAAGAAGTCAGTCACAGGCATGAAACAAAAACAACTACCTACACTCAAACTACAACCGCCTTACTCACTAATGGTCATAATGAATACACAGAAGGGAGGAGAAATCACACTATACATCTTGCATACGGGTTTCTGTTTCACGCTCTAATTAACTCAGAATGGAGTTATCATCAAATCATCATGGACTTTGATTTGGAAATTGGGGTTATTTGAATTATTCTGGAGCGTATAGGTTTGAGAAAAATAGCAATTTCAATTTTTATTAAAATAGGACGTTTTAATCTAAATGGTAATGGTTCTGCATCAGACCTGCTCTTTTCATTATTTGTTGAAATGTGTGTTATATTTTACAATTGTATTTATTTTGTTTGGATTTGCATAATTTGCCTTACCTTGTTGGAGCGCAATGACTGGCAGCTGTATATCTTCCTCTGTATCATCCTGTTGGGAAATTAGATCCAAAAAGTTGCTTTCTGGAGAGCTGATTTCCATAGACAGTTCAGAAGAAGATGATAATCCTGGGGAAAGAAACTCAGATTAGATATATACAATATGGGGTTGTCCACATTAATGGACAACCCCATGAGCCCCATGCACCCTCTTACAGAGAGGGTGCAAAAAGGGTGGTGAGAAATTGTGTAGTACAAAGACCATTGGACCCATCACTGCCTCAGCGGTCCATTACGACAGCAGTAATATACGTGGCTCTCAGAGAGAAAATAATGTTGACCAACCTCCAGGCCATGTATATCCTTGCTGTTAATATACTCCGCAGAGGCTGTGTGGCAGATAAGACAAATTTGGTGGCTATCTGAAGCCATCTCAAACAAAACAGTAATGCATTTCTCAGGCAATTAGTACTATATGGTTGGATGGCACACTACATAGAAAGTCTATGGTTTTTATGCCATGGCAGCAGTGCTCGAGGAGAAATCTGCTAGAGAGAATAAATAGGCAACATCTATAAGTCCTTTTTTGTTTATAAAAAGCTAATTAAAAAATAACTAATTGGCTTTACATGTCCTCCAACAACTTAATACAGGTTGAGTCTCCCATATCCAGAACGCTTAGCATCAGAAGTATTTCGGCTATTGGATTTTTCTGTATTTTGGAATCTGCATACCATAATGAGATATATTGAGCATGGGACCCAAATTTAAACACAGAATGCATTTATGTTTCATATACACCTTATGCACATAGCCTGAGGATAATTTAATAAAATGTTTAATATTTTTTGCATTAAACTAATTTTGAACCATCAGAAAGTAAAAAAGGTTTCACACTTTCTCAGTCGCGCTTAATTTAAAACATTCTGTATTTTGGATATGGGAGATTCAGCTTGTAATTACTATATCTTTCTGGCTTTCTTCTATTTTTGTAGCGCAACATCTTTATATCATTAGGTACAGTTGTTTATGTTTGGAAATGATTTCCTTGGAGCAGGTCCAGGAACTCTACCACATATCAGAGGTCTAATACTGCTATAAGTCATTCATTGGTAGTCCTCCACTCTTCGAGGAATTTTGAACATCTGCCTCCCACTCTTTAGAGCGAACCATATAATTGGAAAGAGAATACGTAAGATCAGGTGTGTAACTAAGGAAGGGGGGGGGGGGAAGGGGGCATGAATGTAACGTGAGCGTAGGCGTACCCTCGAACTATACCATTTTAGCCGGCACAAAGCAGATTTTTAATGGCCTGCATCGGTACACAGGGACTGTACACGTAACATTTGATCATATTAATTCTTAGGTGAGAGTCTGGTACGCCCAGTTTTTCTCTGATCCCTACCCTAGACTAAGTTTCAAAGATACCGTTATGTGTTTATCACGCTAACTAATTTTGTTAGTTGGGTATGCCGTGTCTTTTATATATCTAGGCTTTTCCTCCTCAGTTTTTTTTCTTCTTTATATTTATTGTAGTATCTATGAAGATAGTTTATGTGCATTAGCTAGATGAGGTAGTGTACCTTTAAGAATCTGGCTGCACAGATGAACATGTGATCAGGAAGTAGGAAGTAGAAGGAGAGTAAAGAGGAGAGCAGCATGTGGAGTTAATGTCTATCTGTAACCATGCAAGTACTACTTACCAATAAGAAATAAAATACATAAATCTTCATACTGCATGATTCATTGAAATAAAGAGATGTACATCAGGACATAACAACTGGCGACGAGGATAAACTTTTAACTACTTACACTCAGCTACTGTACATTCCTCTTAGTCACCATGGCTGACATGCTAGCATTAATCCCTCAGTTTCTGCATACTGATGCCCCTCATGCAGCAGAGTTATGGAGAAAATGGCTTGCCCAGTTTGATCACTATATTGAAGCTATGGGGGTTACTTCTGATAGCAAAAAGAAAAGCATGCTTCTTCTCAGTGCTGGCTCCAAGATTTATGAACTGTATGACACTTTGCCAGAGGCAGATACCAGGGATTATAACAAATGCAGGGACTCTCTGACTGCCTATTTTGCCCCAAAATGCAGCCTGTCACATTCAAAATACCTATTCAGGACAGCTATGCAACTGCAAACTGAATCTGTTGATGCATACATTACTAGATTACGGATTCTTGCCAAAACTTGTCAGTTCCATGATGTAGAGGATGAAAATAAGCAGCAGCTAATCGCATTTGGAACATGTAGAAAGTTGCGCAGACGTGCTCTTAAATCTGAAATGACGCTGACTGAGCTGCAGCAATATGCTAGAAGTCTAGAACTTTCAGAGACACATGCTAAAGACATGGAGAGGTGCATGACCCAGCTGCAAGTGTGCAATAAATTACACACTGACACAAGTACCATTCCGGAGACAGGGAAATCTAGATCATGTTACAGGTGTGGACGCTCCTATCCACATTCAGGAGACTGTCCTTCCACAGGCAAAATTTGCACTGCATGTGGCAAAATGAATCACTTTTCCTCTGTTTGTAAATCTAAGGAAATCAAGTCTACACCTAGACAATCTTCACAGCAGATTAAATCCAGGCGAAAGACACTGCGTTGTGTGGATCAACATTCTACATTGGATCCGACTGCAGAATCATCTGACAGTGATGACAAGTCAGAAGGATTTATCTACATGATTCATCAAGTTGGAAAAACCAAGGTCAGTCCAAAAACTGCCATCACTCTAGAACACACTTCTGTTGACTTTCTCATAGATTCCGGTGCTTCTGTAAATATAATGGATGCTACCGGTTTCAAGAAGCTGCATGGCAGAGTAATTTTAAATCCAACATCTGTGAAAATATTCACCTATGGTAATAAACGACCTCTTCCACTAAAGGGTTCTTTTGACATAATTGCATGCAAAAATGACAAAAGCTGTATTTTATGTCACTAAGTATGCAAGAGGTAATCTTTTGGGATTGGATACTGCATCAGAGTTGGGTCTTATACAAATTGTGGCACACACTCATGATTCCGCACATGTCTTACATGACCCTCCCAATCTCACTCCTGTCCTACATCACCCAAAACCACTACGAAGTGATGTGGATGTTTTACTACGGGAGTATGATCATCTTTTTCATGGCATTGGAAAACTTATAGACTATCAAGGTTATCTTCACATCGATCACTCAGTTATCCCAATTGCTCAAGAACATCGGCGTATTCCTATCAACATAAGGAAGAAAGTGGAAGAAGAAATTCAGGCCTTTGAAGACTTAGATATAATTGAATAGGTATCTGGTCCGACACCATGGGTATCCCCTATTGTGGTAGTGCCCAAACCAGGTCAACCAAATGCAGTGAGAATGTGTGTTGATATGCGTCGTCCTAATGTTGCCATTAAAAGAGAGCGCCATATTACTCCTACTATGGATGATATCATACATCGACTCACAGGTGCAAGTTTCTTTCCAAAATTGGATTTAAATAAAGGTTATCATCAACTGGAACTTGATGAAGAGTCACGGCAAATAACATTCTCAACTCATGTTGGGTTACGACGATACAAACGGCTATCAATTGGAATCGTATCTGCAGCAGAGGTGT
The DNA here is from genome assembly GCF_028390025.1 of Pseudophryne corroboree. Taxonomy (NCBI): domain Eukaryota; kingdom Metazoa; phylum Chordata; class Amphibia; order Anura; family Myobatrachidae; genus Pseudophryne; species Pseudophryne corroboree. The sequence continues at coordinate 599,525,296 of NC_086444.1, forward strand.
TTCAAAATGCTATCCGTCAGGTTATACACTCAGTTCCAAATGCCATCAATTACAGTGATGATATCCTGGTTTTTGGAGCAACACGCCAGGAACATGATGTAGCTCTGCATCAAGTGTTGCAGTGTCTTCAAGCCAAAAACGTAACACTGAATAAAGATAAATGCGTTTTTCTTCAACAGAAGCTCAAATTTTTTGGGCATATATTTTCTCAAGATGGAGTTGGTCCTGATCCACAGAAAGTCCAGGCTATCCCAAATATGTCCAAACCTGCTAATGCTGGTGAGGTCAAGTCGTTTCTTGGGATGACTAACTATTGCTCCCAATTCATTCCAAATTATGCTACTATGACTTCCCCACTTAGGGAACTCACAAAGAAAAATGCAAAATTCATATGGACTTCCTCTCAATCACAAGCATTTGATGATATAAAACGATGTCTGCAGGATAGTGTCACAATGTCATATTACAACACTGACTGGAAAACAGAACTTATTGTGGATGCCAGTCCTGTGGGGCTCGGAGCTATCTTGACTCAGGTGAATACAAATGGGGATCATCCTAATGTAGCATGTGCAAGTCGCAGTTTGACAGAGGTGGAAAAACGTTACTCTCAACCAGAAAGGGAAGCTCTTGCAGTAGTCTGGGGTTGTGAACACTTTCATCTCTGTCTATACGGCATTGACTTTGCCATCCAGACTGATCATCAAGCCCTAGTGACACTTTTTGGAAATCCAAAATCCAAACAACCAGCTAGGATACAGCGATGGGGCTTACGTTTGCAGGCATACAATTTCTCCATCATTCATAGAACTGGTGCTGACAATCCCTCGGATTACATGTCCAGACATCCTCTGCCTTCTGACATATAGCAGTCTACTTCAGTGGAGGAATATGTGAACTTTATTATTAACAATTCAATTCCTGATTCACTTACTAGTGCCAACATCAAAGAGGCTTCTTCCTCAGATAAAGTTTTGTCAGCAGTAAAACACTGCATTATTTCCAATGATTGGTGACGGGGACAGTTTTTATTTTCAACTGATGAGGAACAAGAATTACGAACACTTCATAAACATTGTCAAGAACTTACTGTACATGATGATTCAATAATTCTCAGAGGTGGCAAAATTGTTATTCCAGCTGTTTTGAGAAAGAGGGTAATTGATATTGCCCCATGCCAGTCATTTAGGAATCGTAAAGACCAAACAACTTTTACGTGAAAAGGTATGGTTACCCACCATGGAGCAACTTGTTGAATCGGAAATCCGTAACTGTATGACATGCACCCTTCTTTCTATGCAAACTAGCAGTGAACCATTGCGGATGACTAATCTACCTGACAATGTCTGGGAAAATGTCGATGTTGATTTCTATGGACCATTATACAATGGTAAATACGTCCTAGTGGCTGTGGATGAATATTCAAGATGTCCTGTTCTTGAAATAATATCTTCAACGTCTGCCACATCTGTCTTACCAGCGTTGGATAGAATATTTACTACTTATGGAATTCCAGGAACAATAAAGACTGATAATGGTCCGCCATTTCAAGGTGATGATTTCAGCAAATTCATGAAACATTTTGGAATTCGACATCAAAAATTCACTCCCCTGTGGCCACAGGCTAATGATCTTGTTGAACGTTTCATGCGTAATCTGGGAAAGCAAATAAAGCTTTGTAAAGTATCCCGAATTCCAATTCAACAATCTCTAAATCAATTTCTCAGACAATATCGCTCAGTGCCTCATTCCACAACAAATGTCCCTCCTCAGACATTAATGTTTCAAAGAAAAGTAATCAGATCCACTCTTCCAGAAATCCATTTGACTCCATCATCTAGAGATCATCAGGTTAGACAGAAGGACTCTGCCAATAAACAAAAGGCTAAACAATATGCAGACCGGAAAAGGAGAGCTATTGTTTCGGACTTACAAGAAGGAGATCGTGTTCTGGTGAAACAAAAAGTAGTACGTAAGGACATGACTGCTTTTCACCCAAGTCCACTGACTGTAGTGAAAAGGAAAGGAACAATGGTTGTTGCAGGAAATGACCATCACACTGTGACAAGGAATGTGTCCCATTTCAAGAAGATATTCCCATCCTTATCTTCTGATGCACCAAGTCAAGATGATGTCAACATACCACCTATAACATCCTCAGCACCAAGTGATTCTATTGTGTCCGTTCCTTTGAGTGAAGGATCATATACTCAGACGAAAACAGGCAGAGTCATTAAACCTCCTATAAGGCTTATTGAGCAGATATGACTTTCATCTTAAAGCTCATAATTTGTTGTTCAAAAATCTTTTCCAGTTTAATGTGTATTGCATATTGTGGGTTAATGTTCATGCTCAAATTCAGTCAGCATATTGTTGTATGTTTAATTGGTTGAACGTAAAATCAATTTTATGTGTTTTAAAGAAATATATTAATTTACATATATGAAAGGAAGGGGGAGATGTAGTATCTATGAAGATAGTTTATGTGCATTATGAGGTAGTGTACCTTTAAGAATCTGGCTGCACAGATGAACATGTGATCGGGAAGTAGAAGGAAGTAGGAAGTAGAAGGAGAGTAAGGAGAAGGAGAGCAGCATGTGGAGTTGATGTCTATCTGTAACCATGCAAGTACTACTTACCAATAAGAAATAAAATACATAATCTTCATACTGCATGATTCATTGAAGTAAAGATATGTACATCAGGACATAACATTTATGTCTTTTATATAAACTGAGTGAATATCACTTCTAGATGTCTGTCAGAGGAGGATCACCTATGCATATGATTTCTGGATGACAAAGTTTGTCCACCAACAAAGGGTGCATCATTGTTATTAACCTGCTCATCGTTTTGTTGACTAGCGCCATGGACAGTGTCTTTTCCTGCCTTCCTGCTTTATGTACTTTTTTTTTAAATGTGGTGACATTTATTCAGGGAAGTGATGGCATTTTGGCAAATCTTGCGTCCACTAGAGAATCTTCCTAAGTTTTTTTTTTTTACTCTATAGCTCAACCAATGCGCTAAAAACATGGCATTAGGATCTTGTGTGAAACAACTTCAGGCAGTTTCTGGTCTCAGATTTTTCAAAGTCCTTTTCTGAGCTTCAGACCTACAATCGATGAATACAATACTGATAAATAGAAAAACTAAGCTAAAGACAATACAAATGCTGCCTGGTGCTAACCCTGTCTTTGATTGGGAAAGGTTTCTCCTCCATAGTGCTAAGGATGGGATGTATTAAGTGCTGCTACAGATTGCACACAAATCAGTGACTGCATGTGGAACATCCAAGTTGTCAGCATCCACAATTTGCATTCAATCCTAGCAGGTAAACCAACATGCTGAGCGTTGCCTGTGCATGCACATGACAACATCATCGTGCTCAATCTCATAATGCCCCAGTCTTAAAGGTGTATGAAGAACATGTTTTAGCAGGGAAATATTGGAGGATGCAGATTCCATGGAGGGCATTTTTCCTTAACCACTTAACTGACAATTCCATCCCCCCCAAAAAAGCTCAGAAATTGTTATTTTAATGAGTGAACTAAGTGAAGAACATGTATTTAAACGTATCCCCCTTGATGAACAAACAGTTGTACTTTCAACTCTGCATCAGCCCTGATGTGTTGATGTACAATGGGGTCTATTCATGGAGAAGTGAGCCAGTGGAGAAATTGCCCATGGCAACCAATCAGCATTGAAGTAACATTTATAATTTGCATACTATACAATTGTACGGAGCAGCTGATTGGTTGCCATGGGCAACTTCTCCACAGGCTCATTTCTCCACTCTTTTCACTGCTTCATGAATAGCCCCCAAAGCCCTGTAACATTAACACTGATTCAATGTCTAAAAAGAGACTTCAAAATATTTTTTACTAAAAATAATTTTGGTTTATGCCAAAATCCCCCAATTGGAACAAAGCATTCCCAACTATAAAGTGCTTGTTTCTGCTTTAGCATGTTACCTCTCTCCTCTGGCATATCGTGCCATGTGTCAGTGGCCGAAGACGTAGCCAGTGATTTTGTAATGATCTTCTGAACTTTGTTTTTGTTCACACGTCGTCTGCTGTGCATGGGACATATTTTGCCTGACCCACGGTTACCTGTAACACTGGCTGTGATTAAGTGATCCACCTCCTTTGCTGAACAGGGAGAGCCCTTTAATTTTCCCCTTGCGATTCCATTTTTAGGCGAGCATTGCTGGTCTGCTGTAATATTTGAATGGGATAGAACATTAAGTGTCGTTATTTTTCCACAGAAATCTTCGTCAGTGTCTAGCTGCCTTTTTCTACTTATTTTTCTATTGTCTATATGTCTTGGCTTAGTTAATGGTGACAGAGTTTTTGTGCCAAGTCCCTTGGGATACACAGAGAGTTCATTAGTGGTGGCTGTACTAAAGTCTCTTTCTTTTATGGTTTTCAGGTCCCCTTTTGCTTTACTTCTTTTTCTCGCTCTCTTTTGCTCAGTGATGACTGTAGACGAATCACACTCTTTTCCCTCATTAGTTGTCTCTGTCTTTATACATATTTGAGAACCTGCACTTGTAGACTCCTTTAATTTGTCAACATTCTCAGTTACAGACTTCGAAATTCGTGAAATGATTTCTAGAGCTTCCCTCAAAGCTCTCCGATAGGTCAGTTCTTCCTTTGTTTCCTCACAGTTCTCAGTCCTGTCTGTTTGAAGACAAGCATAATTTTATGAGCCTATGCGGACAACTTTGCGGAAGAAGCACATTTCATGCAAGGCTTACAAATAGCAGGTCAATTGGGCTATTTAGTGGTCACTAAAATGATGAAAACATGACTATAAAAGTAGTTCACTTTGGGGAACAAATACAGATTACAAATGTTTGAATGCAGCTTTATGTAAGATTATATATATAATTTTATAATTTACAGAGCACCATAACCTCATATCCATCAGGTTATAGAATAAGGTCTTAATGAAAGTACAAGTTATTTTGCTAGCTTTAGCATTGGGAAGCAGCTAATTCTATATATCAAAACTAAAAATACAACTATAATACTGCACAAATTATATATTCTGCAATAAATGTTCAAAAAGGGTAGTGTAAGATGCTTTGGTAAATATTAAAAATACTTGTATTCCTTCAGTCTCAAGTGTGATGTTATAGTAATAGGCTTACTATACTATCCCTTTATACCGGGACAATAATGAATTACACAGTTTCTGTGGCTGGATGTCTTCAAGCTTGCATTTTACTTGGTGTTAATCAGCCACAGAACCTGTGTAATCTATGAGCAAAGGGATTGTATGGTAAACCTATGTTATAGTAATCCAGCATTCATAATAAAGAACATTTAAAATAAGACATATTGTATGCACTGATCAGCCTCTTTGTCTTTATATAGGCTTACCATATTATCCCTTTAAATTGGGACTCTCATGAATTAAACAGGTTCTGTAGCTGTCTTAATTCAAGCCTTCATTTCACCTGGCTTTAACCACCCACAGAACCTGTGTAATTCATGAGTGTCCCAGTTTAAAGGGATAGTATGGTAAGCCTATTTTAAAAAAAATATTAACAGAGATCTATCAAATACAAAAATGAGGTGAATCCTCAAAAAAAAATTGATGCATATATGAAATGGGTCCTGCAGCACAGCAGTCCCCATATGAAAGCAGAACTTCCTGGAGTATTTACTTGCTTACTAACGTCATCACTAGATGGCCTTGGCTATATAGCCGGGTTCGGTATGTGTGACCTGCGGACAGGATTCGGCGGTCACAATACCGACGCAGGCATCCCGATCTTTAAGTATGTTATCCCCTAGCCCCTCCCCCCCGGTGGTGTCTAAATGTAACCCTCCCTCCCCACAGCTTAACCCTAACCCTCCCCCTTAGTGTCTAAACCTAGCAGCATTTGAGTTGTATTTATATTTTAAAAACAAAGGTAAGTCTTGGGCAGCAAGTTCCAGAGTCAGAGCCCCAAAGCTTAAAGCTCGACCCCCAAATGAAATGAATAAGGCGGTTCTGGGTACTGTAATAATCCTTCACCTGCAGATCGCAGGAATCTTTTAGGTGAAAAGAAATGTGAACCTGTTTTATGAAAGGCAGACTCTAGTAATGATATATAAAAGCTGGTTTATACTTATCCACAGGGATGTCGACTCAAATTCATACTGGATTGTCATCTCATCGACGTTAGATTCTAAATATTATTTGAATGGATTATCACATTTCCACATGTCAACAGCGACTGGTGGAGTGTGTTCACTAAACATATGTTTTATAAACTTTCTTTATTATTTGCACTTGAAATTAAATTAGATAACATTGTATTGAAACATTCATCATTTTTGTATGTAGAAACAGAGCTTTTATCAGAAGACTATTAGCAGTGCTTACATACTGTACACTCAGGGCCTCTCGTGTTTATAAGTGAAGAAAAAATAGGATTTTGGTACTTACCAGGTAAATACTTTTCTTTGAATCCATAGGGGGCACTGGAGTACTCTTGGGATATGGACGGTGTTAGCAAGGACTGGGCACTGAATATTCAAATTTCAGTAACTCTCCTCCCCTCCATACTCCCAGAAATACCTCAGTGTTTTTTCCTGAGGCGAACAGGATAGAGAGGATGAACAATGGAGAATTACCTATAATATTATAGCATAATGGACAACAATAAAGTTGACACATAACGTAACTGACAACTAACCAGTTGACACCATAACCGATAAATCGGTGAGAATGTGTTACCATAAGATCCCCTGAACTTACCACAACCAGGTAAAACTGCTCTGGGTGGGAGTCCAGTGCCCCCTATGGATTCAAAGAAAAGGATTTACCTGGTAAGTACCAAAATCCTATTTTCTTTTTCATCCACTAGGGGTCACTGGAGTACTCTTGGGACATACCAAAGCTTCCCTCGTGGGCGGGAGAGCTGTTTGGCACCTGTAACACTAGGCGGCCAAAGCTAGATGCTGATGCCGCAAACGTATTAAACTTGTAAAAGCGCACAAACGTGTGCACTGACGACTATGTAGCCGAACGGCAATTCTGCGTCGTAGAAACCCCACGACCAGCTGTCCCTGAAGTTTCCACAGAACGTGTGGAATGAGCTGTTACTGATGTAGGCGGCTGTAACCTAGCATGAAGGTAAGCCTGACGTATGGTCAGTATAATCCATCTGGATAAGGTCTGCTTAGAAGCTGGCCAGCCCATTTTGGCAGCATCATAGAGAACAAACAACGTATCCGTCTTACAAACTGTAGATGTTCGGGAAACATAAACACGTAATGCGCGTACCACATCCAAAGTTCCAGACTGTCCTGTTAACACAGGAACTACTATTGGTTGATTGATGTGAACATATGACACTACCTTTTGCCAGAAAGCGGGATTCGTACGAAGCTCCGCTCTGTCATCATGAAACCCTACAAACAATGGCTTGCATGCCAATGCACCCAAATCTGAAACACGCCTTGCCGAAGCGAAGGCTAGGAGAAAAAATCGTTTTCCAAGTGAGAAACTTAACATCCACTTGATGTAAGGGTTCAAAGTATGAAGCTGTACAAAATCTAAAACCAGATTCAAGTCCCATGGCGCTGTAGGTGGAATGAATGGAGGCTGTACTCTGAGAACACCTTGCAGAAAAGGTGTGTGAGACGGCAATAGAGCCAATATTCTTTGAAAGTAAATTGACAAAGCAGATACCTGCACCTTTAATATAGATAGACGCAGTCCTCCATCTAACCCCGTTTGTAGAAATAACAAAAGACGGGATAACTTGAAAGATGATGTCGGAAACTTCCGAGCTTCACACCAACCTATATAGGCACGCCAAATCCTGTAATAATGAGCTGCCGTAACTGGATTTCTAGCACGTAACATGGTTGTTATAACCGATAGTGGAATGCCCTCTCTTCTTAAGAGGGCGGTCTCAACAGCCACCCCTTTAAACGCATCCGCGCTAAATCGGGGGAAAGGAATGGACCCTGTCGTAACAGGTCCGGACGTAGCGGAAGCGGCCAAGGATCGTCTGCGAGTAAGCAACAGAGAGGGCAGCGGAAACGGTGAAAACAGACACCCGAGGCTGTACGGCCACGCAATCGTGAGAGCATCCACTGCCACTGCCTTTGGATCTCGCGTTCTGGACACATACTGGCTTTTGGTGATTGTGGCGAGATGTCATCAGGTCCACTTGAGGGTAACCCCACCTCTGGACCAACATGTGAAACACTTCTGGATTTAATGCCCATTCTCCTGGATGAAAATCCCAATGGCTGAGATCCTCCGCCTCCCAGTTGTCCATTCTCGTAATGAACACTACCGCCAATATCACTTGGTGATGTTCGGCCCAATTGAGGATTCGAGCTACTTCCCGCATTGCCATGCGGCTTCTCTTTCCCCTTTGTTTATTGATGTACGTAACCGCCGTTGCATTGTCTGACTGCACTTGGACCGTCTGAGACCGCAGCAAGTGCACTACTTGTTGTAGCACATTGTAAATTGGTCGGAGTTCTAGGACATTTATAGACAGCCATCTGTCGTGATCCTCCCAGAGACCCTGGAGCTGACAATTTTGAACTACAGCTCCCCAACCTCTGAGACTCGCGTCTGTGATTAGAACTATCCAATTCCAGACGCCTAACCGATTTCCTGCGGTTAGATTGTGTACTTGGAGCCACCAGAGTACAGAAACTCTGGCCCGTGGAGACAACCTCACCCTCTAGTGAATCTGCAGATGCGAGGCCGACCACTGTGCGAGCCCATGCAGTTGAAAAAGAAGTGAGTGAAATCTTCCGAACAGAAGCGCTTTGAAAGCCGCCACTATTGTGCCTAACAGGCGAATGCACAAACATACCGAGGCTTGAGCACTAATCGTACCAGATGACGAATAGTCTGTACTTTCTGTTCTGGTAGACAAATTCCTCGATCTACCGTATCGAGAATCATTCCTAGGAAATTAAGTCGTTGAGACGGAATCCGATGTGAGTTCTTAAAGATGACCAACCAACCGTGCTGAACCAGCACATTGTACCTTAGCAACGCATGTTGAAGGCGCATTTGGTTGAGACGGAGCTTTGATGAGCAAATCGTCTAAGTACGGAACTATTATCACCTACAGGAATATGAGATGAGCCATCAAAACATACATCACTTTGGTGAATACCCTAAGCGCTGACGAGAGGGCAAACGGTAGAGCCTGAAACTGATAATGGATCTGCCGTATTGCAAACGCAAGAACCTCTGATGAGGTGGCCAAATCGGAATGTGTAAGTACGCATCCTCGAGATCCAGCGCAATCATGAAATCCTGTGGCTCTAAACCTGCAAGTACTGTCCGCAGAGATTCCATCTTGAATCTGTAGCAAGTATGCAATATTGGCCTGACCAAGCCATCCGGCTTTGGTACCACAACAGACTGGAATAATAACCGTGACCTTGTTGGTGTACAGGGACCGGAATCAAAACTGCTGACTCCAGCAGAGAGTCTGTCGAACTCTTATCTTTTAACACTAAATTGCGGATCCACCCATCTGTGGATATCTGCAACCATGCCAAATGAAACGTCTGAAGGCGTGCTCCCACAACTGGAGAACCGAGATGGGCTGGGAGCCCGTCATGCCACTGGCTTGCCGGTGACCTTAGCGTCCGGACGACTGGCGTTGGTTTGTTGAAAACCACGTCCTCGACCTCGCCTACCTGGCGTGGCTGTTTGTCTACCACGGCCTCGAAAGGGCTGAGGTCTAAAGGATTCGAACGCTGGTCCAGAGTATCCCGTGAAAAATACCTTTGTCCAAATCAGGACCAAACAACCTTCGCAGAAGGTAATGCTTCTCTCGACCTTTGCCTCCACCTGCTAAGGACGCAGCCAGAGCGCTTGTCGTGCCACAACGAGTGACGCTGAAAAGCGAGAACTGACTAGGCAGACGTCCGTAGAAGCTGTACATAGATAATCAGCAGCTTCGCAGATTTGATCAGCGAGAAGCATAAGGTGGACGTTTTGTAGGGCGGACCTGAGTCCTGTTATCCAGACCAGCAACGCCGTAGTTACCCAAATGCCAACCAAACACGGTCGAAGAAACACCCCTGCTGCTGTATACAGCGACTGTAGCATAGCTCCCATGGAGATGTCACTGACTGTGGAAACGGGTAACTAGACTGAAATCGGCGAGGTTTAGAAACCTGTGTATCAGGATCCTATTAACATCTTATTTAGAGATTCCACACTGGAGATCTGTGGCCTAGTAAAGACCACCTTATAAATTGTCAGAGCCTCTTCAGTCCCTGTAAACTTCAGAGACTGACGCACCCACACTATCTGACTGTTGGTCTATTCACCCTTCTCACATTCATCTTGCGCAGTTAGGCCTGGCATAGAATCGTCAGGATTGCAACATAGCAGAAACTGGGAATTTATAAGGCAAATGAAAACTATCTTTGCAAAATAGGAGATGAAATGGGAGTATAACATATACTGTGCATGTGGTAGAACTCACCGGGAACCCACTGTACAGTGCAGTGAAACAACTTTTCCGTCTTTGCTGGTGACTGACTTATTATGTAACCAGACAAATAAATAGACAAAGACAAACCAATTCCACCTCAGTAAAATTGCGAAAATGTGTATATGGTCAAAGTGCAGTGCACGTGGCCAGACCATAAGAAACCTGATCCAAAAATTCCTACCAACACCCCTGCGCCATCCGGTGGAGCAGTGTTGTAGGACAGGAACGTTCTGGAAAAGAAACAGAAAGTATGATTAAAATGGCCTCCAGCCATGTGCTTATAGTCAAAGAACATATAGCATATTTCGTTACATGACCATATATATAATAAGAATTTACTTACCGATAATTCTATTTCTCGGAGTCCGTAGTGGATGCTGGGGTTCCTGAAAGGACCATGGGGAATAGCGGCTCCGCAGGAGACAGGGCACAAAAGTAAAGCTTTTACAGGTCAGGTGGTGTGTACTGGCTCCTCCCCCTATGACCCTCCTCCAGACTCCAGTTAGGTACTGTGCCCGGACGAGCGTACACAATAAGGGAGGATTTTGAATCCCGGGTAAGACTCATACCAGCCACACCAATCACACCGTACAACTTGTGATCTAAACCCAGTTAACAGTATGATAACAGAGGAGCCTCTGAAAGATGGCTTCCTAAACAATAACCCGAATTAGTTAACAATAACTATGTACAAGTATTGCAGATAATCCGCACTTGGGATGGGCGCCCAGCATCCACTACGGACTCCGAGAAATAGAATTATCGGTAAGTAAATTCTTATTTTCTCTATCGTCCTAAGTGGATGCTGGGGTTCCTGAAAGGACCATGGGGATTATACCAAAGCTCCCAAACGGGCGGGAGAGTGCGGATGACTCTGCAGCACCGAATGAGAGAACTCCAGGTCCTCCTTTGCCAGGGTATCAAATTTGTAAAAATTTACAAACGTGTTCTCCCCTGACCACGTAGCTGCTCGGCAGAGTTGTAATGCCGAGACCCCTCGGGCAGCCGCCCAAGATGAGCCCACCTTCCTTGCGGAATGGGCCTTAACAGATTTAGGCTGTGGCAGGCCTGCCACAGAATGTACAAGTTGAATTTTGTTACAAATCCAACGAGCAATCGACTGCTTAGAAGCAGGTGCACCCAACTTGTTGGGTGCATACAGTATAAACAGCGAGTCAGATTTTCTGACTCCAGCCGTCCTTTAAATGTATATTTTTAAGGCTCTGACAACGTCCAACAACTTGGAGTCCTTCAAGTCGTCTGTAGCCGCAGGCACTACAATAGGCTGGTTCAGGTGAAACGCTGATACCACCTTAGGGAGAAAATGCGGACGCGTCCGCAGCTCTGCCCTATGTCGAATGGAAAATTAAATAAGGGCTTTTATAAAACAAAGCCGCCAGTTCAGATACTCTCCCGGCCGAAGCCAGGGCCAGTAACATAGTCACTTTCCATGTGAGATATTTCAAATCCACATTCTTTAGTGGTTCAAACCAATTGGATTTGAGGAAATCTAAAACTACATTTAGATCCCACGGTGCCACCTTAGGCACCACAGGAGGCTGTATATGCAAGTACTCCTTTGATAAAAATCTGGACCTCAGGGACTGAGGCCAATTCTTTTTGGAAGAATATTGATAGGGCCGAAATTTGAACCTTAATAGATCCCAATTTGAGACCCATAGACAATCCTGATTGCAGGAAATGTAGGAAAACGACCCAGTTGAAATTCCTCCCTCGGAGCACTCCGCTGCTCGCACCACGCAACATATTTTCGCCAAATACGGCGATAATGCTTCGCGGTGACTTCCTTCCTTGCCTTTATCAAGGTAGGAATGACTTCTTCTGGAATGCCTTTTCCTTTTAGGATCTGGCATTCAAACGCCATGCCGTCAAACGCAGCCGCGGTAAGTCTTGAAAAAAAAACAAGTACCCTGCTGAAGCAGGTCCCTTCTCAGAAGTAGAGGCCACGGATCGTCCGTGACCATCTCTTGAAGTTCCGGGTACCAAGTCCTTCTTGGCCAATCCGGAGCCACTAGTCTTACTCCTCTTTGCCGTATAATCCTCAATACCTTTGGTATGAGAGGCAGAGGAGGAAACACATATACCGACTGGTACACCCAAGGTGTTACCAGCGCGTCCACAGCTATTGCCTGTGGATCTCTTGACCTGGCGCAATACCTGTCCAGTGTTTTGTTGAGGCGAGACGCCATCATGTCCACCATTGGTTTTACCCAACGGTTTAATAGCATGTGGAAAACTTCTGGATGAAGTCCCCACTCTCCCGGGTGAAGGTCGTGTCTGCTGAGGAAGTCTGCTTCCCAGTTGTCCACGCCCGGGATGAATACTGCTGACAGTGCTATCACGTGATTCTCCGCCCAGCGAAGGATCCTGGCAGCTTCTGCCATTGCCCTCCTGCTTCTTGTGCCGCCCTGTCTGTTTACATGGGCGACTGCCGTGATGTTGTCCGACTGGATCAACACCGGTCTTCCTTGAAGCAGAGGTTCCGCCTGGCTTAGAGCATTGTAGATTGCTCTTAGTTCCAGAATGCTTATGTGAAGAGACTTTTTCAGGCTCGACCACACTCCCTGGAAATTTCTTCCCTGTGTGACTGCTCCCCAGCCTCTCAGGCTGGCATCCGTGGTCACCAGGATCCAATCCTGCATGCCGAATCTGCGGCCCTCCAATAGATGAGCCTCCTGCAACCACCACAGAAGGGATACCCTTGTCCTCGGCGACAGGGTTATCCGCAGGTGCATCTGAAGATGCGACCCTGACCATTTGTCCAACAGATCCCTTTGCATGGAATCTGCCGAAAGGGATTGCTTCGTAAGAAGCTACCATTTTTTCCCAGGACTCTTGTGCATTGATGTACAGACACCTTTCCTGGTTTTAGGAGGTTCCTGACCAGGTCAGATAACTCCTTGGCTTTTTCTTCGGGAAGAAAAACCTTTTTCTGAACTGTGTCCAGAATCATCCCCAGGAACAGCAGACGAGTTGTCGGCATTAATTGGGATTTTGGAATATTCAGAATCCATCCGTGCTGCTTTAGCACCTCTTGAGATAGTGCTAAACCCATCTCTAGCTGTTCTCTGGACCTTGCCCTTATTAGGAGATCGTCCAAGCATGGGATAATTAATACGCCTTTTCTTCGAAGAAGAAATATTATCTCGGCCATTACCTTTGTAAAGACCCGAGGTGCCGTGGACAAACCAAACGGCAGCGTCTGAAACTGATAGTGACAGTTTTGTACAACGAACCTGAGGTACCCCTGGTGTGAGGGGTAATTGGAACGTGGAGATACGCATCCTTGATGTCCAAGGATACCATAAAGTCCCCTTCTTCCAGGTTCGCTATCACTGCTCTGAGTGACTCCATCTTGAACTTGAACTTCTTTATGTACAGGTTCAAGGACTTCAGATTTAGAATAGGCCTTACCGAGCCATCCGGCTTCGGTACCACAAAAAGAGTGGAATAATACCCCTTCTCTTGTTGTAGAAGAGGTACCTTGACTATCACCTGCTGAGAATACAGCTTGTGAATGGCTTCCAAAACCGTCTCCCTTTCTGAGGGGGACGTTGGTAAAGCAGACTTCAGGAAACGGTGAGGTGGCTCTGTCTCTAATTTCAACCTGTACCCCTGAGATATTATCTGCAGGATCCAGGGATTTACCTGCGAGTGAGCCCACTGCGCGCTGTAATTCTTGAGACGACCGCCTACCGCCCCCGAGTCCGCTTGCGAAGCCCCAGCGTCATGCTGAGGCTTTTGTAGAAGCCGGGGAGGGCTTCTGTTCCTGGGAAGGAGCTGCCTGTTGCTGTCTCTTCCCTCGTCCTCTGCCTCGTGGCAGATATGAATAGCCCTTTGCTCTCTTATTTTTAAAGGAACGAAAGGGCTGCGGTTGAAAGGTCGGTGCCTTTTTCTGTTGGGGAGTGACTTGAGGTAGAAAGGTGGATTTCCCGGCCGTAGCCGTGGCCACCAAATCCGATAGACCGACCCCAAATAACTCCTCTACGCATCGCCTGTCCACTGTCGTGTCCATAAAGCTCTTCTGGCCGAAATGGACATAGCACTTACCCGTGATGCCAGTGTGCAGATATCTCTCTGTGCATCACGCATATAAAGAAATGCATCCTTTATTTGTTCTAACGACAGTAAAATATTGTCCCTGTCCAGGGTATCAATATTTTCGATCAGGGACTCTGACCAAACTACCCCAGCACTGCACATCCAGGCAGTCGCAATAGCTGGTCGTAGTATAACACCTGCATGTGTGTATATACCTTTTTGGATATTTTCCATCCTCCTATCTGATGGATCTTTAAGTGCGGCCGTCTCAGGAGAGGGTAACGCCACTTGTTTTGATAAGCGTGTTAGCGCTTTGTCCACCCTAGGAGGTGTTTCCCAGCGCTCCCTAACCTCTGGCGGGAAAGGGTATAAAGCCAATAACTTCTTTGAAATTAGCAGTTTTTTATCGGGGCACCCCACGCTTCATCACACACGTCATTTAATTCTTCTGATTCGGTAAAAACTACTGGTAGTTTTTTTACACCCCACATAATACCCTGTTTAGTGGTACCTGTAGTATCAGCTAAATGTAACATCTCCTTTATTGCCAAAATCATATAACGTGTGGCCCTACTGGAAAATACGGTTGATTCGTCACCTTCACCACCGGAATCAGTGCCTGTGTCTGGGTCTGTGTCGACCGACTGAGGCAAGGGGCGTTTTACAGCCCCTGACGGTGTTTGAGGCGCCTGGACAGGCACTAATTGAGTGTCCGGCCGCCTCATGTCGGCAAACGACTGCTTAAGCGAGTTGACGCTATCCCGTAATTCCACAAATAAAGGCATCCATTCTGGTGTCGACCCCCTAGAAGGTGACATCCTCATATTTGGCAATTGCTCCGCCTCCACACCAATAACGTCCTCATACATGTCGACACACACGTACCGACACACAGCAGACACACAGGGAATGCTCTATACGAAGACAGGACCCACTAGCCCTTTGGGGAGACAGAGGGAGAGTCTGCCAGCACACACCAAAAAACGCTATATATGACAGGGATAGCCTTATGATTAAGTGCTCCCTTATAGCTGCTTTTATATTAATATATTGCCATTTATTTTGCCCCCCCCCTCTCTGTTATACCCTGTTTCTGTAGTGCAGTGCAGGGGAGAGACCTGGGAGCCTTCCTGACCAGCGGAGCTGTGACAGAAAATGGCGCCGTGTGCTGAGGAGATAGGCCCCGCCCCTTTTCCGGCGGGCTCGTCTCCCGCTATTTAGTACATTTAGGCAGGGGTAAATATCTCCATATAGCCTCTGGGGCTATATGTGAGGTATTTTTAGCCTTTTTAAAGGTTTTCATTTGCCTCCCAGGGCGCCCCCCCCCAGCGCCCTGCACCCTCAGTGACTGCCGTGTGAAGTGTGCTGAGAGGAAAATGGCGCACAGCTGCAGTGCTGTGCGCTACCTTAAGAAGACTGCAGGAGTCTTCAGCCGCCGATTCTGGACCTCTTCTTGCTTCAGCATCTGTGAGGGGGCCGGCGGCGTGGCTCCGGTGACCATCCAGGCTGTACCTGTGATCGTCCCTCTGGAGCTTCATGTCCAGTAGCCAAGAAGCCAATCCATCCTGCACGCAGGTGAGTTCACTTCTTCTCCCCTCTGTCCCTCGTTGCAGTGATCCTGTTGCCAGCAGGAATCACTGTAAAATAAAAAACCTAAGCTAAACTCTCTAAGCAGCTCTTTATGAGAGCCACCTAGAATTGCACCCTTCTCGGCCGGGCACAAAAATCTAACTGGAGTCTGGAGGAGGGTCATAGGGGGAGGAGCCAGTACACACCACCTGACCTGTAAAAGCTTTACTTTTGTGCCCTGTCTCCTGCGGAGCCGCTATTCCCCATGGTCCTTTCAGGAACCCCAGCATCCACTTAGGACGATAGAGAAATATATATATATATATATATATACATACAGTATTTTATATACATTTTCTATGGTATAACATTGTCTATGGTATAACAAGTGCTACACGAATGCATATATAACACAATGCAGCCCCTTCATTAGCATAGGCTGTCTATTGCTGCTGCTGTGGCATAATCTCTCCCCCCCCCTTCCTGCAGCTGCGCTACATGTAATAGGGACAGGGAAACTCCTGACTGCCCAGCATGAGCCCACTAGTTACTAGAGGGCTGTTTTACAGGGACCGCGGCAGCAGTGTGCACTGTCCGCAGTCTGAGTGATCAGAGGCGCCGGCATCTCCCCCCCCCCCGCTACCCCTTTAGCGCGTGCAGGGAGCGCTGGCAGTGCTGAGCTGCGGCCGTTATTGAGACAGACCCCGGCAGCAGTGAACGCTGTCCGCGGTCTGAGCAGTTACCTTCCCCATAGCCTCCGGCCGTTACAGGAACAGACCGCGGCAGCACTGAACGCTGTCCGCGGTTTGATTGCATTACAGGCAGGGAGCGCCGAGAACGGCGCTTGCAGCGGCCGTCCAGCGCGTCCCTCGGAGCGGCGGCCGGGAATAGGGGAGCGGCGGCGGGGAGCTGAAAACAGCGGTGGCGGGGACGGAGCAGCGGGATGCCTGGGGCGATCACAGAGCAGTCCCCCCACACGGCGGGGCGGCAGCGTGAGCTGACCGCCCCGGTCATAAATACCTTGGTTCCTGTGATCTGACGGGGCTTCTACAGCAAGCTCCGTTCTGCAGCCTCAGCTGAAGGTAGCTGATGTACTTGGGCTCTGACGGGGCTTCTTCCAGTAAGCTCCGTCCAGTCCTTTCTGCAGTCTCAGCTGTTGTTAGCTGAGCTGCTTGTGGCTGTGAGGGGGCTCCTTTGTGAGGCCCGACACGCCAAGAGCTGCACGCAGCAGCTTCTGTAATCCTGGACCCATAGCTTTTGTGGAAGCTGGGAAAGGATTGTAATGTATAAAAAATAAAAACAAAAATGTTTAAAAGTAAAAAATGTATGTCCCCCTCTGGAGGTCCACACTTGTGCTTCCTGTCCATGTGAGCACCGAAAAAACACTGAGGTATTTCTGGGAGTATGGAGGGGAGGAGAGTTACTGAAATTTGAATATTCAGTGCCCAGTCCTTGCTAACACCGTCCATATCCCAAGAGTACTCCAGTGACCCCTAGTGGATGAAAAAGAAAAGCAAGCAACTGGACAAAACCATGTTGTACTTCAAGTGAGGCAGATGTAACATGCAGAGAGACTTCGATTTGGGTAGGGTGTGTACAAACCAAAATCTAAATTGCAGTGTAAAATAAAGCTGTTTAACATTTGTGGGCTACATGCAAAAGCAGCCAGTATTTACCCTGCACAGAAAACATATAAATGTATTTCCTGCCCTTGCATGGCAACATGGGGGTAAATTTACTAAGATGGGAGTTCTATTGAAGATGGGATGTTGCCCATAGCAACCAATCAGATTCTACTTCTCATTTTTCTAGCACCTTCTAGAAGATAATACCTGGAATCTGATTGGTTGCTATGGGCAACATCCCATCTTAAATACAACTCCCATCTTAGTAAATTCACCCCTTGGTTTGTTCCAGACACAATTACTTACAAACATGAATTGGGGCCCTCAGTAAAGAAAAAAATGGAATACCACTCCAACACATGACAATAATTGCTAAGGAGTCAGAGTCCTTTATACAAATAATATGAAATGGAAGATGATGCAACACCATTGGATATCAGAAACTGAGCGGGTAATTCCAAGTTGATCGCAGCAGGAATTTTTTTTAGCAGTTGGGCAAAACCATGTGCACTGCAGGGGAGGCAGATATAACATGTGCAGAAAGAGTAGGATTTGGGTGGGGTTTTTTTTTCTGTGCAAGGTAAATACTGGCTGCTTTATTTTTACACTGCAAATTAGATTGCAGATTGAACACACCACACCCAAATCTAACTCTCTGCACATGTTAAATCTGCATCCCCTGCAGTGCACATGGTTTTGCCCAACTGCTAAAAAAATTCCTGCTGCGATCAACTTGGAATTACCCCCTGAGGGTGCTTGCTAATACCCTTTTCAGACCGCCAAATTTTAACAAGTGTCATTGCACATGAGCGCGCATAGTGGGTCATTCCGAGTTGATCGCTAGCTGCCGTTGTTCGCAGCGCGGTGATCATGCAAAAAAATCTGCACTTCTGCGCATGCGTATGGTGCGCACTGCGCACTGCGCACACGCAAAGTACTTTCACAAAAGCCGATGCAGTTTCACACAAGGTCGAGCGACGCTTTTCAGTCGCACTGCTGATCGGTGAGTGATTGACAGGAATGGGGCGTTTCCGGGAGGTAACTGACCGTTTTCTGGGAGTGTGCTGAAAAACACAGGTGTGTCAGATACAAACGCAGGCGTGCCTGGGGAAACGGGGGAGTGGCTGGCTGAACGCAGGGCGTGTTTGTGACGTCAAAACAGTAACTAAATAGCCTGAAGTGATCGCAAGGTAGGAGTAGGTCTGCAGCTACTCTGAAACTGCTTGAAAATTTTTTAACCCCGTTCTGTGACCCTTTCGTTCGCACTTCTGCTAAGCTAAGATACGGCTTAGCGTTTGCACTGCTGCTAAAAGCAGCTAGCGAGCGATCAACTCGGAATGAGGGCCATAACCCGTATTGCTGTGCAGTCTGAAAGGGGCCAGTTGAAATAATCTGGGTCGAGCGACCCGGTATTTCAACTTGGGTAGCAAGCAGGGTTGAACGAATGTTCAACTCGGCTCGCTGTGCTATGTGAACGGTAAAGCCGTTCACACTATAGGGACAGGCGCCACTTGGAGATCATGTGAACTCTAAGCACCGCCCCCACTGACATCACCAATCTGGCAATATGCCGGGTTGGGGACAGCGGCCAACAGGGGCCCATGCGGGTCGCATCTGGGAAGCACCCATGTACCGCTCCCGAGTGCGACCTGCCTTACGCGGTCTGAAAGGAGTAATATAGGCACAGGTAATGCTCTCTGCATATTAACTGAAGTCTGAGACTATCTAGTTCAATCCCCGGCAATGAGTTGTTTATAATGCCTCATCCATTATTTTTATGTGCCTTTACTAAAAGTCATTCCACAGACCCTCCAACATGACCCGCGCCACTAGGTACAAAATGCTCTGTTTCTGGACTTCCCTCTTAATTTATGATTTCCATCACCTGTGTTGAACTAGTTAAATGAGAAGAAAGCCGTTTCTTCACAGGTGATTGCAATAAAAAATTAAGAGGGAAGTCCAGAAACAGAGCATTTTGTACCTAGTGGGGCGGGTCATGTTGGAGGGTCTGCTTCAAGTGCTTATGTAGAGTGACCATATTATCCCTTTTACCTGGGACGTTCATGGATTACACAGGGTCTGTGGCTGATTAAAACCAGCTGAAATGTAGGCTTGAAGTCAGCCAGCCACAGAACCTGTGCAATCCATGAGTATCCCAGGTAAAAGGGATAATATGGTCACTCTAGTTTATGGAGATGTGAGCAGACCACTCAGCAGCCTGCATGGAAACAATTTGATGGGTATATTTCCATTCTATAAAGTGCTCCTCATTTCTAACAGTGTCATGTACTATATTTAACTGCATAATAAAGTATAAGGTTCAACTACAATGTACTATATATGCCTCACTTATTATTATTGTTTATTTACAGGTTGAGTATCCCATATCCAAAATGCTTGGGACCAGAAGTATTTTGGATATCGGATTATTCCGTATTTTGGAATAATTGTGTACCATAATGAGATATCATGGCGATGGGACTACAAGAAATGTAGGACAAGTAAATGGTATATAAACATTGCTGCTTCAAGGGACAGGAACTTAAATAATCATAAGGGATGCAGAAACCAAGAGTTAGGTGCCATTGAAGGGAGTATGGAGTAGAAAATAGTCTAAAGGTGTGTACACATGGTGAGATTTTTTCTTACGATTTTGACTATCTAGTCAAAATCGTAAGGAAAGTTAGTGCAGATCACAAGGTGAAAGTCACCTTGCGATCCCGATGAGCGGTCGGTATCGCAAGCCTAGATAGACTGTGCAGGCAAGTCAATTTTGACTATCTCATAGAAAAGATAGTCAAAATTGACACTTAGCCAAAATCGCACATAGCCAGTATCGCAAGCACAGCCATTATATGCTTGCGATACTCACCACTGACCTAGTCCCTTATCGCATAGTGAGAATCGGGGTTAGCCCGAATCTCACCGTGTGTATGCACCACAAGAGAGGGAAAAGCATATGGGAGAGGGCCCTGCTCGTGATATTTTACATTCTGATGGGGAGGTACACACAGACAGGAGTGGCACAGACGGGGTTGAAGTGAGCATGTAACATAGGGTTAGGATGAGAGATGGCTGGGTTTGATGAAGAAGTGGGTCTAGATTATTATTATTATTACATTTTATTTATAAGGCGCCACATGTGTTTCGCAGCGCCGTACAAAGGACAGTACAGGGAGACAAACATAGCATTACAGTAAGTAAATAACAGGAAGAGAGTACAGGTAAAATAGAGCACCACACGTTCTAAAGACATAATACAGCTAAGATGTAAGTATTGATGGAGTGCTCATCGTACTACTAGAGGCTGATGGCCATAGATAGAGATGAGCCTTTACTAGCAGGATAAAGATGGTCGTTGAGTAGGGGAGAGCTGCGAGTGAAATGTGTCGAGACGAGGGCTTAGATAACAAGAGGAAAGAGGGCCCTGCTCTGAAGAGCTAACAATCTAGTGGGGAGGGGCGACAAACAGATGACAAGAGGTGCAGGCAAGTGGGAGGTAGCCTGATGGCAGTATGCAAGGAAAGCTGAGATGTTCACGGCATGAGGCAGGGAGGTGGAGGCGCGGCTTCAGCACTGGGTTATGCATCGGGAAGGTATGCTTTGATGAATAGGTGGGTTTTTAGTGCCCGTTTGGAGCTTTGCAAGGTCGGGGAGAGTCTAATGGAGCGGGGGAGTGCGTTCCACTGAAGGGGTGCAGCACGGGCAAAATCCTGAACTCGTGCATGAGAAGCAGTGACCAGGGCGGTGGAGAGGCGACGGTCATTGGTCGACCGTAGGGGGCGGGAGGGAGTAGGAAGGGAAAGGAGGTGTAGGGAGCAGTGGAATTAGAGATGGCCTTGTATGTGAGGGTGAGGAGTTTGAAGAGGATTCTGTAGGGGAATGGGAGCCAGTGTAGATTTTGTCGAAGGGGAGTGGCAGATGTGGTGCGTCGGGAGAGGAAGATAAGCCTAGCTGCAGAGTTCAGGACAGATTGGAGGGGAGCAAGATGGGAGCAAGCGAGGCCAGTGAGGAGAACATTGCAGTAATCAAGTCGTGAGATGACCAGTGAGTGGATGATGAGTTTAGTTGCACTCTGGGAGAGGTATGGCCTGATATGAGCAATGTTGCGTAGCTGGAAACGACAGGATTGTGCCAGAGCTTGGATGTGGGGTACAAAGGAGAGGGAGGAGTCAAGAGTGACGCCCAAGCAGCGGAGTTGGGGAACGGGGGAGATGGTGGTGTTGTCAACAATGATGGAGATATTAGTCGGGGGTGTTGCTCTGGATGGGGGGAAGATGAAGAGTTCAGTTTTGTCCATGTTGAGCTTCAGAGAGCGTTCAGACATCCAGGAGGAGATTGCGGAGAGGCAGCTGGAAACCTGAGAGAGGACAGAGGGGGACAGATCAGGAGAGGAGAGGTAGAGTTGTGTGTCATCAGCATAGAGGTGGTATTGAAGGCCAAATGAGTTAATGAGCGCACCCAGGGAAGAGGTGTACAGGGAGAACAGAAGGGGTCCAAGGACAGAACCCTGAGGGACACCAACAGGAAGGATGGAAGGGTGTGAGGTGGTGCTGGAGGCAGACACAGAGAAGGAGCGGTTAGTGAGGTAAGAAGAAAACCAGTCAAGGACAGTGCTAGAGAGGCCAGTATTTTGGAGTGTATAGAGGAGGAGAGGATGATCTACAGTGTCAAAGGCAGCAGAGAGGTCCAGAAGGATAAGCAGAGAGAAGTGGCCCCTGGATTTGGCCGAAAGCAGATCATTGGTGACTTTCACCAGGGCAGTCTCAGTTGAGTGGAGTGGGCGAAAGCCAGATTGTAGTGGATTGAGGATGGCGTTGTCAGCTTGTGAGACGGCTGTAGACTAGTCGTTCAAGTAATTTGGAGGCGAAGGGGAGAAGAGAGATGGGGCGGTAGTTAGTGGGTGATGAGAGGTCGAGGTTGGGTTTTTTGAGAATAGGCGAGACCAGAGCATGTTTGAATGGCGAGGGGAAGATGCCGGTGGAGAGGGATAGGTTAAAGAGGTGAGCAAGGTGGGAGCAGGCAGTGGGGGAGAGGGAGCGGAGAAGACGGGAGGGAAGGGGGTCCAGGGGGCAGGTGGAGGGGGGGGGAGGATAAGATGAGGGAGTGAACTTCCTTTTCTGAAGTGGGACGGAAGGAGGACAGGGTGGGATAGATGGAGGGGAGGGATAAAGGGGGCAGGGGGGTAGCAGAGGGGTGACGGCGGGAGATGTCGTGTTGGATGTCCTCAATTTTGGAGATGAAGAAGGAGGCAAAGTCAGTGGCAGTGAGGGAGAATGGGAGGGGAGGAAGAGGGGGGCGAAGGAGAGTGTTCAAAGTTTCAAAGAGACGGCGTGGACAGGAGGACTGAGAAGAGATGAGTGCTTGGAAAAAGGATTGCTTGGCGAGGGAAAGAGCAGAGCTGTAGGAGGAGAGAATAAACTTTAAATGGAGGAAGTCCGGCAGAGAGTGAGATTTCCTCCAGGAGCGTTCAGCGGAGCGTGAGCATTTTTGTAAGAAACGTGTTAGTATGGTGTGCCAGGGTTGGGGTTTGGAGCGGCGGAGAGGGACAGAGGAGAGGGGGGCCACAGAGTCGAGAGCAGTGGTTAGGGAAGAGTTATAGAAGGAGGCTGCCTGGTTGGGACAAGTTATAGTGGAAAGAGGAGATAGGAAAGTCTCGAGGGAGGACATGAAAGTGGGGTTGAGAGACCCGAGATTGCTCATTTAAACTTTTGTAGAGAAGCGGAGAGTCTGATTGGGAGAGGTAGAGAATTCCAGAGATAGGGAGCACCATAGCCAAAATCTTTGAGGCAGGAATGGGTGGAAGTAACCAGTTCGCAGGAGAGGCATCATGTATCTATTGAGCAATGAGGGTGGATGGTAGTGTAAAGGGAGATAAGGTCAGATATGTAAATGGGAGAGGAATGGGTGAGGGCTTTGTGAGCGTGAGAAGCTTGAATTGGATTTGGAAGGGGTAACAGTGTAGGGCTTGTAAGAGAGGAGAGGTGCCTTAGTAGTACATTTGAAGAGAAAGAGTAGCTGGGCAGAAGCACTGAGGATAGACTGGAGTGGAGAACGGTGTTTGTCATGGAGATCAGATAGATTACCGTAGTCCAATCTGGAGGAGCAGTGAGTGGCTGAGGGCTTTAGTAGCATCCTGGATGAGAATGGGTCTGATCCTGGAAATATTATTAATATGGAAACGGCAGGACTGCAAGAGGTACTGAATGTGTGGTTTGAAGGAGAGGGAGGAATCAAGGATAACTCCAAGACAGTGTATTTGGGGGCTAAAGAAGATAGTTGGAGTTTTGGAGTCATGAGATAAACAGAGAAGGAGCAATCAGAGAGGTAGGAGGATAGCCAGTAGAGGTCAATATCACGCAGACCAATAGAGTGAAGGATTTGCAGAAGGGGGTGGTCCACAGTACACTACTGAGACAAGACAGCTGCATGGCTCATTTTCATGGGAGGCGGGAGATGTGTGGTGTACACATTGCCGACTGGCACTGGAATCATCAACACAACGACTGCCTACTGCAGAGAAAGTATAGGGGCAAATTCAGTTAGGATTGCAAAAATTACAAATTAGCAAAAATTGAGAGCAAAAGCAAAATTGCGAAAGCACGCCCAAACTGAAAAACTGCAACACTAATTTAATTTAACAAAAAGAAGGTGGCCTTGTGAAATGTGCAAATATTGCGATAACCATCCTAATAATCACAATTTTTGCGTACATGTTTCTGATGTTGCATTTTTTGCTAACAGTGTTTTTCCCTTAAAAATTGCACAACCTACTTTCCTGCACCCAAATTAAAGAAACTACTCAACAATTGTAAATCAATTCAATCATCACTTAATTGGTCAAATGATCTTGTGGTAATTTAGCAATTATCTTAAGACACCATAGTGTTTTTCTTCAAACATTGACTAATGCCCATAACTGTGTTAAAATATATTCAACTAGAGAGAGTGTGAATTCTAGCCTCTAAACCCTACACAATAGCAATTATTGGTATATGTTTTAACAAATACACTTTTTTTGGAGTCAAAATATTTTAATTCGGAAACAACAGTAACATATTTATTTAAAAAAAATAGTGTTTTTGATTGTGAAGTGGTCAAACATTACATATTATTGTTTCTTTGCTTTTATTTACATACCTTACTTTAAGGAATTATGTGTAAATATTTGTTTCAATAAGTATACAAATGGTGCAGAATTTGCAAAACTTGAAAATAAAAAGATGGTGTTGCTGTTCTTCAACATATGTTTGTGTGTAGCGCACAAATAAAAATAAAAAAAACTGTATGTGGGAATGTTTTGTTTAACAAAAAAATATTGGTTGTTTAAAAAAAATAAAAAATGTTAGGAAGCTAAATGTCATTCAGCAGATACTACTAATTAACTAAACAGTGTAGTCTGTTCCCTAAAATGTTGACTGGTTCCGAATGTGTGGGGTTTACCAGTAAAGGCTGGAGGCACTATAGTAGGGGGTTTCTCAGCCTAGGGATGGAATCTCTAGGGAATGTGCCCCTTCCCAAAGGTGCAACTAGCCCAGTGCTGATAGCATTCGGGCTATTCCCCATACCACTTGTGAAGGGAGTGTAGGATTAATAAATAAGGTCATGTGTGAAATTTAAATGGCTGTCAGGGTATGGAGAGCCACAAGTGCCAGTGTGCCCTGGCAGACAGGTCCCTCTGTTACCGGTCAGAATTTGTTTTTGTTACAGGACTCTGACATCATCATAAAAACATTCATGAAATAAATCCCCCTCCCTTTCCGCCACACACACAAATTTCATTACTCAATTATACATATAGGGAAGGAGACCCTTCATTCCAAGTAAGTATCACACAAACTTACAGGCCCCATAACGAATGGCAAGTCATTTGCAGTTATTGTGATAGGAAGCTGCTTAGAGCACTCCCATTCATTTCTATAGCAGTGACCGCAAGGGAACCGTCATTTGTGATCTTTGTTCCCTGGGTGGGGGGTACATTTTGTTTGTAGACCCCACATCCCTAAGGACTCCAGATCTGTGCTGTCCATTTTGGTTGGGTGGCAGTGCGGTTCTAACCTGCTGCTTAGTTAATCTGGTAGTTTCTATGCTTTTAATGGGGGAAAGTCAGGATGGCATTTTCTACTCTGGGTGGTTTCATTTTTTAAAGCAGTTTGGTGGTTAGTGAATTGTGAATTGCCGTAATCCTCCATCTTCGGGTCTGTGATTTCGGCGGGAGTCATTTCTATTTAGATGTCACAGCATACACCTCTGAATCAGTCCCTCAATGCAGATCTCATCTGCACCTTTGCATAATTAGTTCAGTGATAAGTTACCTTAAAGTAAACCAGTATTACAAGTGATCTGGGTTGGATAAAGCAAACTATTAACAAGCTGCTAGATGCAAACACCAGGAATAATGTCCATTTTGGCCACACCTGAAAACATTTGTTAAGCCCCTAAGGCTGGTTCAATTTATGCTCTATATTGTGGCCTAGAAGTGTGTTTGGTCCATGACTGCACATACAAGCCTATAGGCTAATTACCTGGCATGATCATAAATATGGTCAGAAGATGGAATTTAACCATGTTGATAGACTAGTTATTGGACACCAAGGTTGTTTTCAGGTCATACATACTGAAATAGGCCAATTGTCCAGTATCAACTGCAATACTGCAGCTTGTATGGCCAACCTAAATACGAGATGAAATCCAGGTCTACTCTGCCATAATTTCACCCACTGATTTTAGCCAAACCTTTTAACAAGGAAAACACTGCATGTTTAATTTCTGCAATGAAGACACAGCATTCATACTGTATGCTACAATTGATAATGTTCCCAGACCCTGCACTAGAATCAGAGGCTATTATTAACTGCACAGTTATAGCACCAGAGGGATGATAGCATCCTCTACATGTGAAGGAATTACAATGAAAATTCATAAAAGACAAAACATCCTCTACATGTATCACAGTTAAATGGTAGCTAAATAATGACACAACATTTAAACTAAGAACAACTTACCTAGCGTTTCACCAATTTTGTCTAACTCAACCCTCAGGAAGGGCTTTGTATCGGGGAACTTCACATTTATCCTGTGAAAAAAAAGATCACATGATGAAAGTGCATTCCAAAGGCACCTCAGTTACAAATCAATGATTTTTTTTCATTATTTATTTTCAAACTTACAGAAAAATACCTACAGTATAAAGTAAAAATAATAATACAAAGACTGTAATGGAGGCAGAGCTGGGAATTGCAAGTAGGGAACCCCAAGTTTCAACTACAATGAGAGAAGGTAATGGATGTAAGCCTAAAAGGTAGGACAACATACAGGGGCTTATTTTCCCACTAACACTGGCCACAACATATATAAGTAACCATACAGAGTTGAAAGCAAGGTCATTTTACAAGTGAGTGTTGCATGTTTTCACACTGCGCATGCTGTAGCAAACAGTACAGGAGACTGTAGATGATACCAAGCTATACACTTGCAGATGAAGGGGTGGAACTTGTGTGTTTGCACACAGGCAAGTAAGTTTAGTAGTGCCAGTGCTCGCAGCAGCTTTGTAAATGCAATCCATAGCAATGCAAATGCAGTAGAAGGTATATACAAACCTCCTTGCTGCATTTGCGATTGCAGAGCTGCGACCGTATCGCAGCCTGGGATCAACATCGTGACCGATGGTTGCAATGTTCCTCGCAGACCACCAGCTAAGCCTCAGCTTAGTCAGGCTGACCGTCGCAGGGTGGCTAGAGAAGCCAAGAAAACGGTGTCTTGCGACACAATCCTTGGCCTCGCCCATCCCGACTATCAGGAAACTGCTTGTTGGATCGCTTATGCGATCCAACCTGAATTAGGCCCTTAGTTCTTTGCAAGCAATGCAGGTGTAAGTAAGGCCGGGGCTATCCAATTAGCACCGCATCGGCACGGATTGGGGATTTTGTTTAGCCAAATGAAATCCCTGTTAATTAGCCTTTTTTTCCAGTGCAAAAAACGGGGGCTAATTGAAAAACCTGAAGGGGAAAAAAAAAAAAAGGACACACTAAAGGCGCTCCAAAACATTTTTTGGGTCTAATTCAATATCCCTGTGTAGGAGATTATATATATATATATATATATATATATATACACACACACACAGGTTGAGTATCCCATATCCAAATATTCCGAAATACGGAATATTCCGAAATACGGACTTTTTTGAGTGAGAGTGAGATAGTGAAACCTTTGTTTTTTGATGGCTCAATGTACACAAACTTTGTTTAATACACAAAGTTATTAAAAATATTGTATTAAATGACCTTCAGGCTGTGTATGAGGTGTATATGAAACAAATGAATTGTGTGAATGTAGACACACTTTGTTTAATGCAAAAAGTTATAAAAAAAATTGGCTAAAATGACCTTCAGGCTGTGTGTATAAGGTGTATATGTAACATAAATGCATTCTGTGCTTAGACTTGGGACCCATCACCATGATATCTCATTATGGTATGCAATTATTCCAAACTACGGAAAAATCCCATATCCAAAATACCTCTGGTCCCAAGCATTTTGGATAAGGGATACTCAACCTGAGTGTGTGTATGTATATATATATATATATATATATATATATATATATATATATATATAGAGAGAGAGAGAGAGAGAGAGAGAGAGAGAGAGAGAGAGAGAGAGAGATGTACACATACACGTATAAATACATACATGCACACAAGCACATGTGTTTATAAATCAGTGTAGGAAATTGTATCTCACTTAGAGGTACATTTACTAAGCAGTGATAAGAGCGGAGAAGTGAGCCAGTGGAGAAATTTCCCCATCAACCAATCAGCAGCTCTGTATCATTTTATAGTATGCACATTATAGACGTTACTTCAGTGCTGATTGGTTGCCATTAGCAACTTCTCCACTGGCTCACTTCTCCACTCTTATCACTGCTTAGTAAATGTACCCCTTATTCATGATTAACTTGGTATTTATTTATTTTTTGCACCAAAGCACTCCTCTTCCAATTTTCAATGTTTGGCTAAAGCAGCGATTCCCAAACGCAGTCCACAAGGCACCCTAACAGACCAGGTTTTAAGGATATCCATGTGCACAGATTGTATGGTCAAACTGATCTGGGCTTTAGCATCGATATCTTTAAAACGTGGACTGATGCGGTACCTTGAACACCATGTTTGGGAACTATTGGGCTAATGGGGGTAATTCCAAGTTGATCGCAGCAGGAAATTTTTTAGCAGTTGGGCAAAACCATG
This sequence comes from Pseudophryne corroboree, assembly GCF_028390025.1. Lineage (NCBI taxonomy): Eukaryota > Metazoa > Chordata > Amphibia > Anura > Myobatrachidae > Pseudophryne > Pseudophryne corroboree. The sequence continues at coordinate 599,554,283 of NC_086444.1, forward strand.
TGCACTGCAGGGGGGGGGGCAGATATAACATGTGCAGAGAGAGTTAGATTTGGGTGGGGTGTGTTTAATCTGCAATCTAATTTGCAGTGTAAAAATAAAGCAGCCATTATTTACCCTGCACAGAAACAAAATAACCCACCCAAATCTAACTCTCTCTGCACATGTTATATCTGCCTCCACTGCAGTGCACATGGTTTTGCCCAATTGCTAACAAAAATCCTGCTGCGATCAACTTGGAATTACCCCCAATGTACGAGCTGGTGTAAGGTATCCTGGAGTAAATGAGGGGGAGGGGGCAGGCTACGAGCCAGTTTTGATCTTCATACATCCCAGCCAGTTATCAGGCTGATTAGCAGTTGCAGCTGTGAGGCCTAAATAAAAGGGTGTGGCTGCCTGCTGGCTGTGTTTCATTGCCTAGGGAGAGGTGGAAAGCATATGCTGGCAGAGGCAGCTGGCTTTGTAAGTGGACAAACTTGCTGTGTATGTCTTGTCTGTGAGGGCTGGCTACTAGGTCACCTGCAGTTAGTTATGGAATGTATGTTTGATCCAGTCAAATGTCAATTTTGTTGCCTTTATTTTTGCTTGCTCCTTTGATGCACAATTGTACTAGCTGGTATTTTTCCTGCTGTGGTCATTAATTCAGGACAGACTCTGATATAGCTACAATTTTATTTTTAAATATTTTGGAAAAGTTTACCAGTGTTGCAGTCATGAAGTTAAAAGGACTATAGTAGTGCTAGTGCGGTCAACTAATTACGCATGTGGCAGATCCAAACCTGCTACTATTCCATGCCTGCTATTTAGGCATCCATTATCCTACCTCCCAACATGACCCTCTCCAGGAGGGACAGAATGCTCTGCTCCTGGACTTTTCTCTTAATTTGATTGCCAGCACCTGTGGTGAAACACCTTTCTTATCCATTAACCTGTTCAACACAGGTACTGGCAATCATAAATTAAGAGAAAAGTCCAGGAGCAGAGCACTGTGTCCCTCCTGGAGAGGGTAATGTTGGGAGGTATGCATTATAGTTTAGAGGAGTAATGGCCAGCAATGTAACAATAAGTTGCTATTTTTATTCTAACAAGCAACTGAAATGGATTTTTTTCCCCATCTTCATACACTGTATCCTACACACACACAATGTCATGGTTAAGATTATTTGTTCATGTATATGGCTGAAGTAAGTGCAGTGAAGTTGATAGGCTTAAACATAATGGGCCAAATGTAAGAGTGAGTTTCACAAAGTGAGATTTGGTAAAGTTTTGCAGGTTTTTGTTTGTTTTTTAAAGTGGCAATCATTTACACAGCAAGATCAACCTGGTTGTGCAGTGTAAATGATTGCCACTCTAAAAAAAAACCTGAAAACCTTACCAAATCTCTCACTTTCTGAAACTCTCTCACTATTACATTTGGCCCAATGTGTTGTATTTCAACCTCAACCATAAGTTACAAGAAATTGTAAAATGGTATGTTAAAGATCTGCTGCTGTAATGGACTAATGTGCTTCATACTGTATACTTTATTCTACTGGTTTATATACTTAACTTTTCATTCACTGCAAATATCTTTACCATCAGCTCGTTGTTCTTCGGTAGGTGCCTGGCTTTTGACACAACCTGAATAATTTAAAAGCAAAAAACTTCACCTTGTCATTTTATATGTAGTTTAGTAAAACAATTACTATTCTTGTCTTACATTTTGTACTTTATTGACATAAAAAAATTAATGACAAAGCTTCATATGTTACACAATATTAACTATTGCTTTTAAACAGCTGCAATCATTTGCATAAAATTCTGTTGGCTGATTAATTGCATGATATTCGTAATTAAGAGAATTTCTAAATGTGTAAGAATTTGTTTCAAATTAACCCAATAAAAAAAACAAAAATAAGATTTTACTCACCGGTAAATCTATTTCTCGTAGTCCGTAGTGGATGCTGGGTACTCCATAAGGACCATGGGGAATAGACAGGCTCCGCAGGAGACTGGGCACTTCTTTAAAGAAAAGATTAGGTACTACATCTGGTGTGCACTGGCTCCTCCCTCTATGCCCCTCCTCCAGACCTCAGTTAGGGAAACTGTGCCCGGAAGAGCTGACATTACAATGAAAGGATTTGGAATCCAGGGTAAAACTCATACCAGCCACACCAATCACACCGTACAACTCGTGATAACTATACCCAGTTAACAGTATGAACAACAACTGAGCCTCATTAAACTGATGGCTCAGAACAAAAAACCCTATAGTTAAGCAATAACTATATACAAGTATTGCAGAATTCCGCACTTGGGACGGGCTTCCAGCATCCACTACGGACTACGAGAAATAGATTTACCGGTGAGTAAAATCTTATTTTCTCTGACGTCCTAGTGGATGCTGGGAACTCCGTAAGGACCATGGGGAATAGCGGGCTCCGAAGGAGGCTGGGCACTCTAGAAAGATTTATGACTACCTGGTGTGCACTGGCTCCTCCCACTATGACCCTCCTCCAAGCCTCAGTTAGATTTTGTGCCCGGCCGAGGTTGGATGCACACAAAGAAAGTATAGAAATTAGGTTTTTTATTTTCAGTGAGACCTGCTGGCAACAGGCTCACTGCAGCGAGGGACTAAGGGGAGAAGAAGCGAACCTGCCTGCTTGCAGCCAGCTTGGGCTTCTTAGGCTACTGGACACCATTAGCTCCAGAGGGATCGACCGCAGGCCCAGCCTTGGTGTTCGGTCCCGGAGCCGCGCCGCCGTCCCCCTTACAGAGCCAGAAGCAAGAAGAGGTCCGGAAAATCGGCGGCAGAAGACATCAGTCTTCACCAAGGTAGCGCACAGCACTGCAGCTGTGCGCCATTGCTCCTCACACACACTTCACACTCCGGTCACTGAGGGTGCAGGGCGCTGGGGGGGGGGCGCCCTGAGAAGCAATAATAACACCTTGGCTGGCAAAAATACCACAATATATAGCCCCAGAGGCTATATATGTGGAAAATACCCCTGCCAGAATATAGGAAAAAGCGGGAGAATAGTCCGCGGAAAAGGGGCGGAGCTATCTCCTGCAGCACACTGGCGCCATTTTTCCCTCACAGCTCCGCTGGAAGGAAGCTCCCTGGCTCTCCCCTGCAGTCTACACTACAGAAAAGGGTAAAAAAGAGAGGGGGGGGCACTAAATTTAGGCGCAGTATACATTTATATAGAAAAAGCAGCTATAGGGGACATAACTCAGTTAGTCCCTGCATTATATAGCGCTCTGGTGTGTGCTGGCATACTCTCTCTGTCCCCCCAAAGGGCTTTTGTGGGTCCTGTCCTCTGTTGGAGCATTCCCTGTGTGTGTGCGGTGTGTCGATACGGCTGTGTCGACATGTTTGATGAGGATAATGATGTGGAGACAGAGCAGAAGCCTTTAGAAGGGATGTCACCCCCTGCGGGGCAGACACCTGAGTGGATGAGCTTATGGAAAGAAATGAGTGCACGTATAGACTCCTTACATAAGAAATTTGACGACATGCCAAATGTGGGACAGCCGACTTCTCAGCTCGTGCCTGTCCAGGCGTCTCAAAGGTCATCAGGGGCTCTGAAACGCCCGCTACCTCAGACCGCAGACCCAGATGTCGACACTGATACTGACACCAGTGTCGACGACGATGAGTCTAACCTGATGCCCACTAAGGCCATTCACTGCATGATTGAGGCAATGAAAGAGGTGTTACACATTTCTGATATAACTACAGGTACCACTAAAAAGGGTATTATGTTTGGGGAGAAAAAACTATCCGTAGTTTTTCCCCCATCAGATGAATTAAATGAAGTGTGTGAAGAAGCGTGGGCTTTCCCTGATAAAAAATTGGTGATTCCTAAGAAGGTACTAATGGAGTTCCCTTTCCCGCCAGAGGATAGGTCACGTTGGGAAACACCTCCTAGGGTGGATAAAGCGCTCACACGTTTGTCTAAAAAGGTGGCACTACCGTCTCCGGATACGGCCGCCCTCAAGGAACCTGCTGATAGAAAGCAGGAGGCGATCCTGAAGTCTGTATATACACACTCAGGCATTATACTTAGACCAGCTATTGCGTCAGCATGGATGTGCAGTGCTGCCGCCGCGTGGTCAGATAAACTGTCAGAAAATATTGACACACTAGACAGAGACACGATCCTGCTAACCACAGACCATATCAAAGACTCAGTCTTATATATGAGAGATGCACAGAGGGAAATCTGCCGGCTGGCATCTAAAGTAAGTGCATTGTCCATTTCTGCTAGGAGAGGCTTATGGACTCGCCAGTGGACAGGAGATGCAGATTCTAAAAGGCACATGGAAGTTTTGCCTTATAAGGGTGAGGAATTATATTGGGATGGTCTCTCGGACCTAGTTTCCACAGCAACGTCTGGGAAGTCAGCATTTTTACCCCATGTCCCCTCACAGCCTAAGAAGGCGCCGTTTTATCAGGTTCAGTCCTTTCAGGCCCAGAAAAACAAGCGTGGAAAAGGCGGGTCTTTTCTGTCCAGAGGCAGAGGTAGGGGAAAAAGGCTGCAACAAACAGCAGGTTCCCAGGAGCAAAAGTCCTCCCCCGCTTCTTCTTCCAAGTCCGCCGCATGACGGTGGGGCTCCAGAGGCGGAGCCAGGTACGGTGGGGGGCCGCCTCAAGAATTTCAGCGATCAGTGGGCTCGCTCACAGGTGGATCCCTGGATCCTTCAAATAGTATCTCAGGGGTACAAACTGGAATTCGAGGCGTCTCCACCCCACCGGTTCCTAAAATCTGCCTTGCTGATTGCTCCCTCAGACAGGGAGGCGGTGCTAGCGGCAATTCACAAGCTGTATTCCCAGCAGGTGATAGTCAAGGTGCCCCTACTTCAACAAGGCCGGGGTTACTATTCCACACTATTTGTGGTGCCGAAACCGGACGGTTCGGTGAGACCCATTTTAAATTTGAAATCCTTGAACACGTACATAAAGAAATTCAAGTTCAAGATGGAATCGCTCAGGGCGGTTATTGCAAGCCTGGACGAGGGGGATTACATGGTATCCCTGGACATCAAGGATGCTTACTTGCATGTCCCCATTTACCATCCTCACCAGGAGTACCTCAGATTTGTGGTACAGGATTGCCATTACCAATTCCAGACGCTGCCGTTTGGACTGTCCACGGCACCGAGGGTATTTACCAAGGTTATGGCGGAAATGATGATACTCCTTCGAAAAAAGGGAGTTTTAATTATCCCGTACTTGGACGATCTCCTAATAAAGGAGAGATCCAAGGAACAGTTGTTGGTGGGAGTAGCACTATCTCAGGAAGTGCTGCACCAGCACGGCTGGATTCTGAATATCCCAAAGTCACAGCTGGTTCCGACGACACGGCTACTGTTCCTGGGTATGATTCTGGATACAGTCCAGAGAAAAGTGTTTCTCCCGGAGGAGAAAGCCAGGGAGTTGTCATCTCTAGTCAGAGACCTCCTGAAACCAAAACAGGTATCGGTGCATCACTGCACGCGGGTCCTGGGAAAGATGGTAGCTTCTTACGAAGCAATTCCCTTCGGCAGGTTCCATGCCAGAATCTTTCAGTGGGACCTATTGGACAAATGGTCCGGATCGCATCTTCAGATGCATCGCTTAATAACCCTGTCTCCAAGAACCAGGGTGTCTCTACTGTGGTGGCTGCAGAGTGCCCATCTTCTGGAGGGCCGCAGGTTCGGCATACAGGACTGGGTCCTGGTGACCACGGATGCCAGCCTTCGAGGCTGGGGGGCAGTCACACGGGGAAGAAACTTCCAAGGACTATGGTCGAGTCAGGAGACTTCCCTTCACATAAATATTCTGGAACTAAGGGCCATTTACAATGCCCTAAGTCAAGCAAAATCCCTGCTCCTACACCAGCCGGTGCTGATCCAGTCAGACAACATCACGGCAGTCGCCCATGTAAATCGACAGGGAGGCACAAGAAGCAGGATGGCAATGGCAGAAGCCACAAGAATTCTCCGATGGGCGGAGAATCATGTACTAGCACTGTCAGCAGTGTTCATTCCGGGAGTTGTAACTGGGAAGCAGACTTCCTCAGCAGACACGACCTCCACCCGGGAGAGTGGGGACTTCATCCAGAAGTCTTCCAGATGCTGGTAAACCGTTGGGAAAAACCACAGGTGGACATGATGGCGTCCCGCCTCAACAAAAAGTTAAAAAGATATTGCGCCAGGTCAAGGGACCCTCAGGCGATAGCTGTGGATGCTCTAGTGACACCGTGGGTGTACCAGTCGGTTTATGTGTTCCCTCCTCTGCCTCTCATACCAAAGGTATTGAGACTAATAAGAAAGCGAGGAGTAAACACAATTCTCGTGGTTCCGGATTGGCCAAGACTAGCGTGGTACCCGGAACTTCAAGAGATGATCTCAGAGGACCCGTGGCCTCTGCCGCTCAGACAGGACCTGCTACAGCAGGGGCCCTGTCTGTTCCAAGACTTGCTGCGTTTGACGGCATGGCGGTTGAACGCCGGATCCTGAAGGAAAAGGGTATTCCGGAAGAAGTCATTCCTACGCTTATTAAAGCCAGGAAAGATGTTACGGCAAAGCATTATCACCGCATATGGCGGAAATATGTTGCATGGTGCGAGGCCAAAAAGGCCCCAACAGAGGAATTTCAACTAGGTCGATTTCTGCATTTCCTGCAAGCAGGAGTGAATATGGGCCTAAAACTAGGCTCCATTAAAGTCCAGATCTCTGCTCTGTCGATTTTTCTTTCAAAAAGAAGTAGCTTCAGTACCTGAAGTTCAGACATTTGTGAAAGGAGTGCTGCATATTCAGCCCCCGTTTGTGCCTCCTGTGGCACCTTGGGATCTCAACGTGGTGTTGAGTTTCTTAAAATCACATTGGTTTGAGCCACTAAAAACCGTGGATCTAAAATATCTCACGTGGAAAGTGGTCATGTTATTGGCCTTGGCTTCAGCCAGGCGAGTGTCAGAATTGGCGGCTTTATCATGTAAAAGCCCTTATCTGATTTTCCATATGGATAGGGCAGAATTGAGGACTCGTCCCCAGTTTCTCCCTAAGGTGGTGTCAGCGTTTCACCTGAACCAGCCTATTGTGGTGCCTGCGGCTACTAGGGATTTGGAGGACTCCAAGTTGCTAGACGTTGTCAGGGCCCAGAAAATATGTTTCCAGGACGGCTGGAGTCAGAAAATCTGACTCGCTGTTTATCCTGTATGCACCAAACAAGCTGGGTGCTCCTGCTTCTAAGCAGACTATTGCTCGCTGGATTTGTAGTACAATTCAGCTTGCACATTCTGTGGCAGGCCTGCCACAGCCAAAATCTGTAAATGCCCATTCCACAAGGAAGGTGGGCACATCTTGGGCGGCTGCCCGAGGGGTCTCGGCTTTACAACTTTGCCGAGCAGCTACTTGGTCAGGGGCAAACACGTTTGCAAAATTCTACAAATTTGATACCCTGGCTGAGGAGGACCTGGAGTTCTCTCATTCGGTGCTGCAGAGTCATCCGCACTCTCCCGCCCGTTTGGGAGCTTTGGTATAATCCCCATGGTCCTTACGGAGTTCCCAGCATCCACTAGGATGTCAGAGGAAATAAGAATTTACTCACCGGTAATTCTATTTCTCGTAGTCCGTAGTGGATGCTGGGCGCCCATCCCAAGTGCGGATTGTCTGCAATACTTGTAAATAGTTATTGCTAACTAAAGGGTTATTGTTGAGCCATCTGTTGAGAGGCTCAGTTGTTTTCATACTGTCAAACTGGATATAGTATCATGAGTTGTACGGTGTGGCTGGTATGAGTCTTACCCGGGATTCAAAATCCTTCCTTATTATGTCAGCTCGTCCGGGCACAGTGTCCTAACTGAGGCTTGGAGGAGGGTCATAGTGGGAGGAGCCAGTGCACACCAGGTAGTCATAAATCTTTCTAGAGTGCCCAGCCTCCGTCGGAGCCCGCTATTCCCCATGGTCCTTACGGAGTTCCCAGCATCCACTACGGACTACGAGAAATAGAATTACCGGTGAGTAAATTCTTATTTTCTCCGACGTCCTAGTGGATGCTGGGTACTCCGTAAGGACCATGGGGATTATACCAAAGCTCCCAAACGGGCGGGAGAGTGCGGATGACTCTGCAGCACCGAATGAGCAAACTCAAGGTCCTCCTCAGCCAGGGTATCAAACTTGTAGAATTTTGCAAATGTGTTTGATCCCGACCAGGTAGCAGCTCGGCAAAGTTGTAAAGCCGAGACCCCTCGGGCAGCCGCCCAAGAAGAGCCCACCTTCCTCGTGGAATGGGCTTTGACTGATTTAGAATGCGGCAGTCCAGCCGCAGAATCTGCAAGTTAAAATCGTGCTACAGATCCAGCGAGCAATAGTCTGCTTTGAAGCAGGAGCACCCAGCTTGTTGGGTGCATGCAGGATAAACAGCGAGTCAGTTTTTCTGACTCTAGCCGTCCTGGAAACATAGATTTTCAGGGCCCGGACTACATCCAGCAAACTTGGAAGCCTCCAAGTCCCGAGTAGCCGCAAGCACGCTGATACCACCTTAGGGAGAAATTGGGGACGAGTCCTCAATTCTGCCCTGTCCATATGGAAGATCAGATAGGGGCTTTTACATGACAAAGCCGCCAATTCTGACACACTCCTAGCCGAAGCCAAGGCCAAAAGCATGACCACTTTCCACGTGAGATATTTCAACTCCACGGTCTGAAGTGGCTCAAACCAATGTGATTTTAGGAAATCCAACACAACGTTGAGATCCCAAGGTGCCACTGGAGGCACAAAAGATGGCTGAATATGCAGCACTCCCTTAACAAACGTCTGAACTTCAGGCAGCGAAGCCAGTTCTTTTTGAAAGAAAATAGACAGGGCCGAAATCTGGACTTTAATGTATCCCAATTTTAGGCCCATAGTCACTCCTGACTGTAGGAAGTGCAGAAATCGACCCAGCTGAAATTCTTCTGCTGGGGCCTTCATAGCCTCACACCAAGCAACATATTTTCGCCATATGCGGTGATAATGTTTTGCTGTTGCATCCTTCCTAGCTTTTATCAGCGTAGGAATGACTTCAACCGGAATGCCCTTTTCCATCAGGATCCGGCGTTCAACCGCCATGCTGTCAAACACAGCCGCGGTAAGTCTTGGAACAGACAGGGCCCCTGCTGTAGCAGGTCCTGTCTGAGAGGCAGAGGCCAAGGGTCCTCTGAGATCATTTCTTGTAGTTCCGGGTACCAAGTCCTTCTTGGCCAATCCGGAACGATGAGTATAGTTCTTACTCCTTTCTTATTATCCTCAGTACCTTTTGGTATGAGAGGAAGAGGAGGGAACACATAAACCGACTGGTACACCCACGGTGTCACTAGAGCATCCACAGCTATCGCCTGAGGGTCCCTTGACCTGGCGCAATATCTTTTTAGCTTTTTGTTGAGGCGGGACGCCATGTCCACCTGTGGCCTTTCCCAACGATTTACAATCAGCTGGAAGACTTCTGGATGAAGTCCCCACTCTCCCGGGTGGAGGTCGTGCCTGCTGAGGAAGTCTGCTTCCCAGTTGTCCACTCCCGGAATGAACACTGCTGACAGTGCTATCACGTGATTTTCCGCCCATCGGAGAATCCTTGTGGCTTCTGCCATCGCCATCCTGCTTCTTGTGCCGCCCTGTCTGTTTACATGGGCGAACGCCGTGATGTTGTCTGACTGAATCAGCACCGGCTGGTTTTGAAGCAGGGGTTTTGCCTGACTTAGGGCATTGTAAATGGCCCTTAGTTCCAGAATATTTATGTGTAGGGAAGCCTCCTGACTCGACCATTGTCCTTGGAAGTTTCTTCCCTGAGTGACTGCCCCCCAACCTCGGAGGCTTGCATCCGTGGTCACCAGGACCCAGTCCTGTATGCCGAATCTGCGGCCCTCGAGAAGATGAGCACTCTGCAACCACCACAGCAGAGACACCCTGGCCCTCGGGGACAGGGTTATCAGCCGAAGCATCTGAAGATGCGATCTGGACCACTTGTCTAACAGATCCCACTGAAAGATCCTTGCATGGAACCTGCCGAATGGAATTGCCTCGTAATAAGCTACCATCTTTCCCAGGACTCGCGTGCAGTGATGCACCGACACCTGTTTTGGTTTCAGGAGGTCTCTGACCAGAGATGACAACTCCTTGGCCTTCTCCTCCGGGAGAAACACCTTCTTCTGTTCTGTGTCCAGGTTCATACCCAGGAACAGCAGACGCGTCGTAGGAACCAGCTGCGACTTTAGGATATTCAGAATCCAGCCGTGCTGTTGTAGCACTTCCTGAGATAGTGCTACTCTGACCAACAACTGCTCCCTGGACCTCGCCTTTATAAGGAGATCGTCCAAGTACGGGATAATTATAACTCCCTTCTATCGAAGGAGTATCATCATTTCGGCCATTACTTTGGTAAATACCCTCGATGCCGTGGACAGACCAAACGGCAACGTCTGGAATTGGTAATGGCAGTCCTGTACCACAAACCGGAGGTACACCTGGTGAGGTGGGTAAATGGGGACATGTAGGTAAGCATCCTTGATGTCCAGTGATACCATGTAATCCCCCTCTTCCAGGCTTGCAATAACCGCCCTGAGCGATTCCATTTTGAACTTGAACTTCCTTATATAAGTGTTCAAGGATTTCAAATTTAGAATGGGTCTCACCGAACCGTCTGGTTTTGGTACCACAAACATTGTGGAATAGTAACCCCGTCCCTGTTGAAGGAGGGGAACCTTGATTATCACCTGCTGGAGGTACAGCTTGTGAATTGTCGCCAGTACTACCTCCCTGTCCTGGGGAGTAGCTGGCAAGGCTGATTTGAGGTAACGGCGAGGGGGAGACGTCTCGAACTCCAGCTTGTATCCCTGAGATACCACTTGTAGCACCCAGAGATCCACCTGTGAGCGAACCCACTGGTCGATGAAGTTCCGGAGACGGGCCCCCACCGCACCTGGCTCCACATGTGGAGCCCCAGCGTCATGCGGTGGACTTAGTGGAAGCAGGGGAGGATTTTTGTTCTTGGGAACTGGCTGTATGGTGCAGCTTTTTCCCTCTACCCCTGCCTCTGGGCAGAAAGGACGCGCCTCTAACCCGCTTGCCTTTCTGAAGCAGAAAGGACTGTACTTGATAATACGGTGCTTTCTTAGGCTGTGAGGGAACCTGAGGTAAAAAAGTAGACTTCCCAGCTGTTGCTGTGGATACGAGGTCCGAGAGACCGTCCCCAAACAATTCCTCACCCTTTATAAGGCAAAATTTCCATGTGCCTTTTTAGAATCAGCATCACCTGTCCACTGCCGAGTCCATAATACTCTCCGGGCAGAAATGGACATTGCATTAATTCTAGATGCCAGCCGGCAAATGTCCCTCTGTGCATCGCTCATATATAAGACTACGTCTTTAATAAGCTCTATGGTTAGCAATATAGTGTCCCTGTCAAGGGAATCAATGTTATCTGACAGGGAATCAGACCACGCTGCTGCAGCACTACACATCCATGCTGAAGCAATAGCAGGTCTCAGTATAGTACCTGAGTGTGTATACACAGACTTCAGGATAGCCTCCTGCTTTCTATGTGCAGGCTCCTGTAAGGCGGCCGTATCCTGAGAAGGCAGTGCCACCTTTTTTGATAAGCGTGTGAGCGCCTTGTCCACCTTAGGGGATGTCTCCCAGCGTAACCTATCCGTTGGCGGGAAAGGGTACGCCATTAGTAACCGCTTAAAAATTACTAGTTTCTTATCTGGGGAACCCCACGCTTCTTCACACAATTCATTTAACTCACCAGATGGGGGAAAAGTCACTGGCTGCTTTTTCTCCCCAAACATAATACCATTTTTTGTGGTAACCGGGTTAATGTCAGAAATGTGCAACACATTTTTCATTGCCGTAATCATGCATCGGATGGCCCTAGTGGATTGTACATTTGTCTCATCCTCATCGACACTGGAGTCAGACTCCGTGTCGACATCTGTGTCTGCCATCTGAGGTAGCGGGTGTTTTGAGCCCCTGACGGCCTCTGAGATGCCTGGGCAGGCGCAGGCTGAGATGCCGGCTGTCCCAAAGCTGCGTCATCGAACCTTTTATGCAAGGAGTTGACACTGTCGGTTAATACCTTCCACATATCCATCCACTCAGGTGTCTGCCCCGCAGGGGGCGACATCACACTTATCGGCACCTGCTCCGCCTCCACGTAAGCGTCCTCATCAAACATGTCGACACAGTCGTACCGACACACCGCACACACACAGGGAATGCTCTTACTGAGGACAGGACCCCACAAAGTCCTTTGGGGAGACAGAGAGAGAGTATGCCAGCACACACCAGAGCGCTATATAACAGAGGGATATACACTATACACAAAGTGAATTTTCCCCCTATAGCTGCTTATATCACAATTTGCGCCTAAATTTATGTGCCCCCCCTCTCTTTTTTTTACCCTTTCTGTAGTGTATACTGCAGGGGAGAGCCTGGGGAGCGTCCTTTCAGTGGAGCTGTGAAGAGAAAATAGCGCTGGCTGTTCCGAGGAAGATAGCCCCGCCCCTTCAGCGGCGGGCTTCTCCCGCTCTTTATAACGTTAATGGCGGGGGTTTCTGCACATATACAGTGTTATACACTATATTATGTGCTTTTTTATGCCAAAAGGTATAATAATTGCAGCCCAGGGCACCCCCCCCCCCAGCACCCTGCACCCACCAGTGACCGGAGCGTGTGGTGTGCTGTGGGAGCAATGGCGCACAGCTGCAGTGCTGTGCGCTACCTTATTGAAGACCGGAGTCTTCAGCCGCCAATTTTCTCCGGTTTCTTCCGTCTTCTTGCTCTGCATGGGGACAGCGGCGTGGCTCTGGGAACGGACGATCGAGGTCGGGCCCTGTGTTCGATCCCTCTGGAGCTAATGGTGTCCAGTAGCCTAGAAGCACAAGCTAGCTGCAAGCAGGTAGGTTTGCTTCTCTCCCCTAAGTCCCACGTAGCAGTGAGTCTGTTGCCAGCAGATCTCACTGAAAATAAAAAACCTAACAAATACTTTTCTTTATAGTGAACTCAGGAGAGCCCACTAAGTGCATCCAGCTCAGGCTGGGCACAGATTCTAACTGAGGTCTGGAGGAGGGGCATAGAGGGAGGAGCCAGTGCACACCAGATGTAGTACCTAATCTTTTCTTTAAAGAAGTGCCCAGTCTCCTGCAGAGCCCGTCTATTCCCCATGGTCCTTACGGAGTACCCAGCATCCACTAGGACGTCAGAGAAAATGCTAATACCCCTTTTCCACTGACGACAACGACTCTGGAAATTGGCAGATCTATAATCTGGCAAATTTCCAGGTTTCAGCCTGACCCTGGTAAAGAGGAGTTTGTATTTACACTGGCCAAAATACTGGGTTGATGTGCATTCATGTACAAAAATTTTTTTTTTTTTTTATGTCATTAGAAAAGGGCCAAACCACTTCTGCCTTACATTTTACATGCTGTTTGAAAAGTGACAATTAGGCCCTGATTGATACCTTTCTAAATTTTATATATCTCTCCAATATTTGATAAATACCGCCCACTTTTTTCTTCTCTGATTTGATAAATACCCCCTAAGTGACTTACAAGTTAATAATAAACCGTAAGCTGTGGACTTAACTGCTGGAACTATACTGAAAGCATGTAACCCTGTGGGAGTCCAAATGCCCCTATTCTAGCTACAAGCACTGAAATTTGATTGAGCCATTGGTTTTTCTCAATCCCACAATACATGGCTCCTGCTAAATGGCACTACACCAGTGGTTCTCAAACTGTGGGGTGCTGCAGATTTTTCTGACACAAATTAAAAGATTTCTCTTCTGCTCAGCCTGTCTCTGCTTCCCCTCTGTAATTATCTTTTTGTTTGTCCCCTCCCTCATCTTGTGCCTCCTAATCTTTCCCCATACTATGTTCGTTTTTTCCCTTTCTTTCATATGTTTTTACAGTCCACTTGCACCACCACCTTCTCCCCTTCATTTCTACCTCTTATCACCAATGTTATACTAGGCAAAACCAGTGCTGGTGAGCAAACTGAAGTGCAACTGTGTCTGCTACATAACTGAATCTGAGATGGCGACTATAAAGCAATCACCAGATACTTGAAAAATATCAGCTGTCCACCTGTCCTGGTCAAGGGGTATAGTAAGAAGAGGGACAGAGTATTAAGGTAGCAAAAATTTACTCCAAAAATTAGCACCTGATTATTGCTGGCCAATGCAAAAACGGTACCTGGAAAAGGAGCAAGAGACTAATTTATTACAGAAAAAGGATGTGAAAACAATGTACAGCAAAACCCTGTACTGCTCGGAGTGTCAGTTCAGTATAACAAAAGCAATAATAAAAATATATAAAGAGATGCAGAATGGAATGTTTCAAGATTATTTTTTTATGATTTTTAACCCATTCACTTGACAGGCCGGGTACACACTTAAACGATCTCTGCACTGGATCGTACAGTGTGTAAGCCCGATAGCACTCTCCCGTGGGTCGTACAACATATCTTCTGGATAGCCATGATGCACAATCAGAAGATATCGTGTACGATGCCATGCAGCATGGCATATTATATTATGCAATCGTACAACTGCATCATGCAGTGTATGCGCGGCACAATATCACAGACTGCAATTCTGCTGGGAACGCACTGCGCTGATGCGTATATGGCCTTGCCCTACTTTTGTTCAGATCTAATTGCAAAATAGCTTTGTTATACAGTGCCTATAGACATTTTACTGTTTTCAGAAGACCTTAAAATTTTCAGTAAAATTCCTTCAGATCAGATGACATTCTCTTATGGCAAAAAAATCTACTGAAAATAGCAATTTTTTTTTAATAGGATAGTATTATACTATTTTTTTTTTTTTTCATTACTCAACTATCTTTATTTTGCCACAAACAATGATCAGGAATAATAGGATTTTAATGACCTACCAGTAAATACTTTTCTCGTAGTCCGTAGAGGATACTAGGGTTCCATTCAGTACCATGGGGTATAGACGGGTCCACTAGGAGCCATGGGCACTTTAAGAATTTGATAGTGTGGGCTGGCTCCTCCCTCTATGCCCCTCCTACCAGACTCTAGTAATCTGTGCCTGAGGAGACGGACAAACTTTGAGAGAAGGATATAAAAGGTTAGTGGTGAGATTCCGAACCAGCACACACAAACAAGAAGAAAGCCATGCTAACCAAACTTGCAACAGCTGAAACAAACAACAAAACTTAACTAAGTAACAGTGTGGGATGAACGACGCGCTGGGCGGGTGCCTAGTGTCCTCTACAGACTACAAGAAAAGGATTTACCGGTAGGTAATTAAAAATAAGATTTTACTTACCGATAAATCTATTTCTCGTAGTCCGTAGTGGATGCTGGGACTCCGTAAGGACCATGGGGAATAGCGGCTCCGCAGGAGACAGGGCACAAAATAAAAGCTTAAGGATCAGGTGGTGTGCACTGGCTCCTCCCCCTATGACCCTCCTCCAAGCCTCAGTTAGGATACTGTGCCCGGACGAGCGTACATAATAAGGAAGGATATTGAATCCCGGGTAAGACTCATACCAGCCACACCAATCACACCGTACAACTTGTGATCTGAACCCAGTTAACAGTATGATAAAACGCAAAGGAGCCTCTGAAAAGATGGCTCACAACAATAATAACACGAATCTTTGTAACAATAACTATATACAAGTATTGCAGACAATCCGCACTAGGGATGGGCGCCCAGCATCCACTACGGACTACGAGAAATAGATTTATCGGTAAGTAAAATCTTATTTTCTCTGACGTCCTAGTGGATGCTGGGACTCCGTAAGGACCATGGGGATTATACCAAAGCTCCCAAACGGGCGGGAGAGTGCGGATGACTCTGCAGCACCGAATGAGAGAACTCCAGGTCCTCCTCAGCCAGGGTATCAAATTTGTAGAATTTAGCAAACGTGTTTGCCCCTGACCAAGTAGCTGCTCGGCAAAGTTGTAAAGCCGAGACCCCTCGGGCAGCCGCCCAAGATGAGCCCACTTTCCTTGTGGAATGGGCTTTTACTGATTTTGGCTGTGGCAATCCTGCCACAGAATGTGCAAGCTGAATTGTACTACAAATCCAACGAGCAATCGTCTGCTTAGAAGCAGGAGCACCCAGCTTGTTGGGTGCATACAGGATAAACAGAGTCAGATTTTCTGACTCCAGCCGTCCTGGAAACATATATTTTCAAGGCCCTGACAACGTCAAGCAACTTAGAGTCCTTTAAGTCCCTGGTAGCCGCAGGTACCACAATAGGTTGGTTCATGTGAAATGCAGAAACCACCTTAGGTAGAAATTGAGGACGAGTCCTCAATTCCGCCCTGTCAGAATGAAAATTAAGTAAGGGCTTTTATATTATAAAGCCGCCAATTCTGACACACGCCTGGCTGAAGCCAAGGCTAACAGCATCGACACCTTCCATGTGAGATATTTTAAGTCCACAGTGGAAAGTGGTTCAAACCAATGTGACTTTAGAAAACTCAACACCACATTGAGATCCCAAGGTGCCACTGGAGGCACAAAAGGAGGCTGTATGTGCAGCACCCCTTTTACAAATGTCTGAACTTCAGGTACTGAAGCCAGTTCTTTCTGGAAGAAAATCGACAGGGCCGAAATTTGAACCTTAATGGACCCTAATTTTAGGCCCATAGACAGTCCTGTTTGCAGGAAATGAAGGAAACGACCCAGTTGAAATTCCTCTGTAGGGGCCTTCTTGGCCTCACACCACGCAACATATTTACGCCAAATGCGGTGATAATGTTTTGCGGTTACGTCCTTCCTGGCTTTGACCAGAGTAGGGATGACTTCTTCTGGAATGCCTTTTTCCCTCAGGATCCGGCGTTCAACCGCCATGCCGTCAAACGCAGCCGCGGTAAGTCCTGGAACAGACAAGGCCCCTGCAGTAGCAGGTCCTTTCTTAGAGGTAGAGGCCACGGTTCGTCCGTGAGCATCTCTTGAAGTTCCGGGTACCAAGTCCGTCTTGGCCAATCCGGAACCACGAGTATAGTTCTTACTCCTCTCCTTCTTATGATTCTCAGTACTTTTGGTATGAGAGGCAGAGGAGGGAACACATACACTGACTGGTACACCCACGGCGTTACCAGAGCGTCCACTGCTATTGCCTGAGGGTCCCTTGACCTGGCGCAATATCTGTCCAGTTTTTTGTTTAGACGTGACGCCATCATGTCCACCTTTGGTTTTTCCCAACGGTTTACAATCAGGTGGAAGACTTCTGGGTGAAGTCCCCACTCTCCCGGGTGAAGGTCGTGTCTGCTGAGGAAGTCTGCTTCCCAGTTGTCCACTCCCGGAATGAATACTGCTGACAGTGCTATCACATGATTTTCCGCCCAGCGAAGAATCCTTGCAGCTTCTGCCATTGCCCTCCTGCTTCTCGTGCCGCCCTGTCTGTTTACGTGGGCGACTGACGTGATGTTGTCCGATTGGATCAACACCGCCTGACCCTGAAGCAGAGGTTTTGCTTGACTTAGGGCATTGTAAATGGCCCTTAGTTCCAGAATGTTTATATGAAGAGACGTTTCCAAGCTTGACCACAGGCCCTGGAAATTCCTTCCCTGTGTGACTGCTCCCCAGCCTCTCAGGCTGGCATCCGTGGTTACCAGGATCCAATCCTGAATGCCAAATCTGCGGCCCTCTAGTAGATGAGCACTCTGCAGCCACCACAGGAGAGACACCCTTGTCCTTGGCGACAGGGTTATCCGCTGATGCATCTGCAGATGCGATCCGGACCATTTGTCCAGTAGATCCCACTGAAATGTTCTTGCATGGAATCTTCCGAATGGAATCGCTTCGTAAGAAGCCACCATTTTCCCCAGGACCCTCGTGCACTGATGCACTGAGACCTGTCCTGGTTTTAGGAGGTTCCTGACTAGCTCGGATAACTCCCTGGCCTTCTCCTCCGGGAGAAACACCTTCTGGACTGTGTCCAGAATCATTCCTAGGAACAGTAGACGTGTCGTTGGAATCAGCTGCGATTTTGGAATATTTAGAATCCACCCGTGCTGACGTAACACTACCTGAGATAGTGCTACTCCGACTTCTAACTGTTCCCTGGATCTTGCCCTTATCAGGAGATCGTCCAAGTAAGGGATAATTCAAATGCCTTTTCTTCGTAGAAGAATCATCATTTCGGCCATTACCTTGGTAAAGACCCGAGGTGCCGTGGACAATCCAAACGGCAGCGTCTGAAACTGATAATGACAGTTTTGTACTACAAACCTGAGGTACCCTTGGTGAGAAGGGTATATCGGGACGTGGAGATAAGCATCTTTGATGTCCAGAGACACCATATAGTCCCCTTCTTCCAGGTTTGCTATCACTGCTCTGAGTGACTCCATCTTGAATTTGAACCTTTTTATGTAAGTGTTCAAGGATTTCAGATTTAAAATTGGTCTCACCGAGCCGTCCGGCTTCGGTACCACAAACAGCGTGGAATAATACCCCTTTCCTTGTTGCAGGAGGGGTACCTTGATTATCACCTGCTGGGAATACAGCTTGTGAATGGCTTCCAAAACTGCCTCCCTGTCGGAGGGAGACTTTGGTAAAGCAGACTTCAGGAAACGACGAGGGGGAAACGCCTCGAATTCCAGTTTGTACCCCTGCGATACTACCTGTAGAATCCAGGGATCCACTTGCGAGTGAGCCCACTGCGCGTTGAAATTCTTGAGATGGGCCCCCACCATATCTGAGTCTGCTTGTAAAGCCCCAGCGTCATGCTGAAGACTTGGCAGAAGCAGGGGAGGGCTTCTGCTCCTGTGAAGCGGCTGCATGGTGCAGTCTTTTTCCTCTTCCTCTGCCCCGGGGCAGAAAAGAGTGGCCTTTTGCTCGCTTGTACTTATGGGCACGAAAGGACTGAGTTTGAAAAGACGGTGTCTTTTTCTGCTGATGTGGAGTGACCTGGGGTAAAAAGGTGGATTTTCCAGCCGTTGCCGTGGCCACCAGGTCCGATAGACCAGCCCCAAATAACTCCTCCCCTTTATACGGCAATACTTCCATGTGCCGTTTGGAATCCGCATCCCCTGACCACTGTCGCGTCCATAACGCTCTTCTGGCAGAGATGGACATAGCACTTACTCTTGATGCCAGGGTGCAAATATCCCTCTGTGCATCACGCATATATAGTAATGCATCCTTTAAATGTTCTATAGTTAACAAAATATTGTCCCTATCCAGGGTATCAATATTCTCGGTCAGGGACTCCGACCATGCGACTCCAGCACTGCACATCCAGGCTGAGGCGATTGCTGGTCGCAGTATAACACCAGTATGTGTGTATATACTTTTTAGGATATTTTCCAGCCTTCTATCAGCTGGTTCTTTTAGGGTAGCCGTATCAAGAGACGGTAACGCTACTTGTTTTGATAAACGTGTGAGCGCCTTATCTACCCTAGGGGGTGTTTCCCAACGCGCCCTAACCTCTGGCGGGAAAGGATATAATGCTAATAATTTTTTAGAAATTAGCTGCTTTTTATCGGGGGAAACCCAAGCTTTTTCACACACCTCATTTATTTCCTCTGACTCAGGAAAAAATATTGGTAGTTTTTTCTCACCCCACATAATACCCTTCTTTGTGGTACTTGTAGTGTCAGAAAGGTTCAATGCCTCTTTCATTGCCGTGATCATGTAACGTGTGGCCCTACTGGACATTACGTTTGTCTCGTCACCGTCGACACTAGACTCAGTATCTGTGTCAGGGTCTGTGTCGACCCACTGAGGTAACGGGCGTTTTAGCGCCCCTGACGGTGTCTGAGACGCCTGGACAGGCACTAATTGATTTGCCGGCTGTCTCATGTCGTCAACAGTTTTTTGCAAATTGCTGACATTATCACTTAATTGTTTAAATACAATCATCCAGTCAGGTGTCGACTCCCTAGGGGGTGACATCACCAACACAGGCAACTGCTCCGTCTCCACATAATTTTCCTCCTCATACATGTCGACACACGCGTACCGACACACAGCACACACACCGGGAATGCTCTGATAGAGGACAGGACCCCACTTAGCCCTTTGGAGAGACAGAGGGAGAGTCTGCCAGCACACACCCAGCGCTATATATATATATATATATATGTAAGCAATGTCCGGCACTCCAATATATACTTAATACACGCCCGGTGCCCTCACGGCCATGTGTGGATGAAATAGAAAATAGTAACATGCGGCACTCACAGCTTAGTAGAAACTGGTGAATAAACGGCCAGACTCCGTGAAGATCTTCACGGAGTCTGGCCGTTTATTCACCAGTTTCTACTAAGCTGTGAGTGCCGCATGTTACTATTTTCTATATATATATATATATATATATATATATATATATATATATATATATATATATATATATATATATATATATATACAGGGATAACCTTATATAAGTGTTATTCCCTTATAGCTGCTGTTATTATCGTTATTTGCTGCCAAAAATGCCCCCCCTTCTCTTTTTTACCCTGATTCTGAAGCAGGACTGCAGGGGAGAGTCAGGGAGCCGTCCTTCCAGCGGAGCTGTGAGGGAAAATGGCGCTTGTGTGCTGAGGAGATAGGCTCCGCCCCTTCACGACGTCCTTATCTCCCGCTTTTTTGTGTAAAATGGCAGGGGATTAAAATACATCCATATAGCCCAGGAGCTATATGTGATGTATTCTGTTTTGCCACCTAAGGTATTCTGTTATATTGCGTCTCAGGGCGCTCCCCCCCCCAGCGCCCTGCACCCTCAGTGACCGGAGTGTGAAGTGTGCGGAGAGCAATGGCGCACAGCTGCGGTGCTGTGCGCTACCTTAGTCTGAAGACAGGATGTCTTCTGCCGCCGATTTCACCGGACCTCTTCGTCTCTTCTGGCTCTGTAAGGGGGACGGCGGCGCGGCTCCGGTGACCCATCCAGGCTGAACCTGTGATCGTCCCTCTGGAGCTAGTGTCCAGTAGCCTAAGAAACCCGATCCACTCTGCACTCAGGTGAGTCCGTTTCTTCTCCCCTTAGTCCCACGATGCAGTGAGCCTGTTGCCAGCAGGACTCACTGAAAATAAAAAAACCTAACTAAACTTTTATTCTAAGCAGCTCAGGAGAGCCACCTAGATTGCACCCTTCTCGGCCGGGCACAAAAATCTAACTGAGGCTTGGAGGAGGGTCATAGGGGGAGGAGCCAGTGCACACCACCTGATCCTTAAGCTTTTATTTTGTGCCCTGTCTCCTGCGGAGCCGCTATTCCCCATGGTCCTTACGGAGTCCCAGCATCCACTAGGACGTCAGAGAAATCTTATTTTCTCTTACGTCCTGGAGGATACTGGGGATCCATTTAGTACCATGAGGAAGTACCAAAGCTCCCAAACCGGGTGGGAGAGTGCCGAGGGTCCTGCAGAACTGATCAATTAAACTGAAAGTTTGGCCAAGGTATCCAACTTGCAGAACTTTGCAAACGTGTTCGACTCTTACCAAGTAGCTGCTCAGTAGAGCTGTAAGGCCGAGACACTGCGGGCAGCCGCACAAGAAGAACCCACTGACCTAGTTGAGTGGGCCTGTACAGATTTTGGAATCTGCAATCCTGCCGTGGAATAAGCATGATGGATAGTGAGTCTGATCCAGCGTGCAATTGACTGCTTTGAAGCAGGGCACCCAATCTTATTGGGATCGTAAAGAACAAACAGCGAGTTGGATTTCCTGTGACGAGCTGTTCTCTTCACATACACCTTCAAAGCCCTCACAACATCCAAAGACTTTGAAGTAACAGAGGTGTCGGTAACAACCGGAACCATAATTGGTTGGTTGATGTGAAATGCAGACACCACCTTAGGAAGAAACTGCTGACGAGTTCAGCTCTGTCCTCATGGAAGATTAAATAGGGGCTCTTGTGAGACAATGCCCTCAGCTCCGACACATGTCTTGCTGAAGCCAAGGCCAACAGTGTGACTGTTTTCCACGTAAGATATTTTACATCTACCTCCTGTAATGGTTCAAACCAGTCTGATTGTGTACGTGTTCTCTCCACTTCCTCCAATCTAATAGACCCATGGAGTCATCAGAGCGTCCACTGCCTGTGGGTCTCTCGACCTGGAACAATACCGCTTGAGCTTCTTGAGATGAGAGGCCATCATGTCTATTTGTGGACATCCCCATCAATGTGTCAAGCACCTGAACACCTCCGGATGAAGACCCCACTCTCCCGAGTGCAGGTCATGTCTGCTGAGGAAGTCTGCTTCCCAATTGTATACTCCCGGAATGAAGACTGCCGACAACGCCACAGCGTGTTTTTCTTCCCAGAGGAGAATTCTTGATACCTCTGACATTGCTGCTCTGTTTCATTCCGCCCTGTCTGTCTGTTACTGCCGTCACATTGTCCGACTGAACCTGAATGGCCCGATCTTGAATATGTGAGTGATGCCTGACTTGACCTTCCTTGAAACTGCACCCCCTGAGTGACGACTCCCCAACCTCTGAGGCTTGCGTCTGTGGTTAGCAGAATCCAATTCTGAATCCCAAACCGTCGGCACTCGATTAGGTGAGAAGTCTGTAGTCACCACAGAAGGGAGATCCTGGCCTTTGGCGACAGGCAGATACTCTGGTGCATGTGAAGATGCGATCCGGACCATTTGTCCAACAGATCCAGCTGGAGGGGCCTCGCATGAAACTTTCCGTACTGAAGCGCCTCGTAAGAGGCCACCATTTTCACCAGAAGGCGAATGCATAGATGCACCGATATCCAAGTTGATTTTAGGACATCCCGAACAATCGACTGGATTACCAATGCCTTTTCCAAAGGAAGAAACTTTCTGCGACTGTGCCCAGTATCATTCCCAGAAATGGGAGCCTCCGAGTTGGCTCTAAGTGAAATTTCGGGAGATTTAGAATCCACCTGTGATCCACGAGTAGTTTGGTTGTGAGACCAATGCTGTCCAACAACCTTTCCCTGGACTGTGCCTTTATCAAAAGATCGTCCAGGTACGGAATTATGTTCACTCCCTGCTTGCAAAGAAGAAACAATCTCTGCCATCACCTTGGTGCCATGGAGAGACCAAATGGCAGGGCCTGAAACTGGTAGTGACAGTCCTGTAGTGCAAAGCATAGACAAGCCTGCCAGATCGGAATGTGAGAACGCATCCTTGATATCCAGAGACACTAAGAATTCCCCCTCCTCCAGACCTGAGATCACCGCTCTCAGACTCCATCTTGAATTTGAACACTCGTAAGTACGGGTTCAATGATTTTTAGATTCAAAATCGGCCTTACTGAACCGTCCGGTTTCGGTACTACAAACAAGTTGGAATAGTACCCCTTGTTTTGCAGATGAGGTGGAACTGGAACAATGACCTAAGTCTATACAGGTTTTTGAATGGCATCCTGTAAGGTTATACTTGCCTCTTATGAAACTGGTAAGCCTGATTTTAAGAATCTGAGGTGGGAGCTCCTGGAACTGCAGTCTGTAGCCCTGGGAAATAAGATCTATGACCCAGGAATCATGGCATGATTATGTCCAGATGTGACCATTTTTTTTTTAGTCTGGCTCCCACCTCCCAGTCTTACAGGCCTCGCGGTCCACAGTCATGCAGAAGGCTTTGAGGAAGCAGAACTGGAGCTCTGTTCCTGAGAACTAGCAGTTGCTGGTTTGTGTGGCTTACCTATAGCGCGCCTCTGTTGTCAGTAGAAGATCCTGACTTTGCCCTTAAACTTGGCAGTCCAAAAGGACTGTAGGGTATGTCCTGAGTATTAGGTCTTCCTGGGTGGGGGAGCTGCAGAAGGAAGATATGTGGACTTACCCGCAGTAGCTTTGGAGATCCATTTGTCCAGTTAATCTCCAAATAAGGCCTCTTCTCTGAAGGGTAGGGCTTCCACGACTTTCCTGGAGTCTGCATCCGCAGTTCACTGGCGTAACCATAAGCCATAGCAGTGGTGCGTGCATTAAGCAAACCTACTTTTATGGCTTCCACCATTAAGTTTGCAGAGTCCTGTATATGCAGGAGTAACACAATCTCTCCCCAGATAAGGAATCCAACCCTTCTATAAGGTTATCTGACCATTTTGCAATGGGTTTAGTAATCCACGCACATGCTATAGTGGGTCTCTGAGCCACCCCAGCAGCTGTGTACAAGAATGTGTAGTCTCAATCTTACGATCAGCCATGTTTTTAAGGGAGGCTGCACCAGGGACAGGTAACACAATCTTCCTTAACAACCTGGACACAAATGCATCCACTATAGGTGGACTTTCCCATGTTTTTTTTTCTATCCTCAGGAGGAAAAGATGAGTAACCTTTTAGGTATTTGAAATTTCTTATCAGGATTAACCCACAGTTCTTAAAACTGGGTATTCAATTTCTTTGACACAGGAAAAGTGACTGAGGACTTCTTTTTTTTTTTTCTACATTAAAATAAGATTCCTCACACTCCTGTCACCTTATCAGGAGTTTGTAGCACCTCTGATAGCTTCTATAAGAGATTCTATTCCCTGTGACAGAGCAACGTAGTCGTCCCCCTCTTCTGAATCCACCTCCCCCATGTTTGACCCCTCATCATCAGTCAGACTGCAGGATATGGGCCAGAGTTCGTTTTTGTGGACAAATGGCAAGAGACTGAGACGCGTGTTTGGGGACTGAGTCTGTTCATAATCTCATCCACAGACTAAGTATTCCGTCTTTCTCATTGCGGGACAATTTTTATTCGATATTGGAAATAATTTCTTTGATGGAATCCAGCCACGCTGGTTCAGCACTGCTAGCCTGAGATGGTGGACTACACTGAGTACTTAGCAGTGCGCTCCCTGGGGAAGAGGAACACTGCCGTACATGAAACACACTCTTTGCCTGACCTATTGTAAATGTGACGGCACACACAGGAAAGGTTAAAAGCACAATTAACCCTCAAAGAGCCCTTCCAGGGAGACAGTTGTTTGGAGCCAGCACACCGCGCCCTTATTGTTAATGCCAAGCTTAGCCAGGTCGCAGACTAAATAACCAGATTGGGGATTTAGTACACTAATAATCGCCCTTCCCCCCCTTCCCTCCTGCTATGACCTCCTGGTACCGCTGAGGTAATCTGGAGTCGCACCGGAGGAGAAGCGTGTCCCTTTTAGTCTGTGTCCACTGCAGAGGGAAAATGCGCTGGTGAGCTACTGGATCCGCTCATAGTGAAGGCCCACCCCTTTAATGGCGCACGGTCTTCCCGCTCTTTATACTGGCTGAGGTAATTTGTGCTTAAAATGGAGACAGAACAGTTTTAAGGCTTTGTTTGCCAGTGTGGGTACTGTGTACCGTGTAGAGTCTGGAGACTCAATCCACCCCGGTTAGAAGTCATGCGTCTCCGTACCCTCATGCCGCCATAATGGCCGGCGACCTGCTAACCGGGACGCTGGCTTAGTACTCATCACTTTCTTCTGGACTGTTAGAGGTGGTGGCGTGCTGCGGGAATGTACGTTCACCATGGTGGGGCTTGCGAATAGTTCCCCCAGGAGCTACTGTCCTGTCAGCGGGGAATGGGACCATTAACCCTTCAAGAGGTTGGGCCTGCCTGAAAACAACAAACAGAAAGAAATATAAAAGCAGAAAACTCTTCAGGAGCTTCCATAAGCATGACCGGCTGCTCCGGGCACATTTTCTAAACTGTGTCTGGTAGGAAAGGCATAGAGCAGGCATGTCCAAACTGCGGCCCTCCAGCTGTTGAGAAACTACACATACCAGCATGCCCTGACACAGCTTTAGCATTCTCTGACGGCAAAACTGTGTCAGGGCATGCTGGGATATGTAGTTTCACAACAGCTGGAGGGCCGCAGTTTGGACATGCCTGGCATAGAGGGAGGAGCCAGCTCACACTATCAAATTCTTAAAGTGCCCATGGCTCCTAATGGACCCGTCTATACCCCATAGTACTAAATGGATCCCCAGTATCCTCTAGGACGTAAGAAAACATGGTATCACAAAAAGGCAAACTATTTAAAAATGAGAATCTAGCACATTTAAAGAAGGAACACCTGGCTTGTTTGACTTTTAGGAGTCCCTAGTTTGAGAGAGGTGACTATTAAATGACGATGTTCCCAGTTTTCTATTTACCAGGATTGTGAGAGGAGACATTGGGGGTCATTTTGAGTTGCTCGCTAGCTGCTTTTAGCAGCATTGCACACGCTAGGCCGCCGCCCTCTGGGAGTGTATCTTAATTTAGCAGAATAGCGAACAAAAGAGTAGCAGAATTGCGATTAAATAATTCTTAGCAGTTTCTGAGTAGCTCGAGACTTACTCCTACACTGCGATCAGCTCGGCCCGTTTCGTTCCTGGTTTGACGTCACACGCCCTGTGTTCGGCCAGCCACTCCCCCGTTTCTCCAGACACTCCCGCGTTTTATCCTGGCACGCCTGCATTTTTCCACACACTCCCAGAAAACTGTCAGTTTCCGCCCAGAAACACCCACTTCCTGTCAATCCCACTCCGATCACTTCAACGATGAAGATTCTTCGTTCGGACGTGAGTAAATCTATTAAGTTTTGTGCTAAAATACTTAGTGCATGCGCACTGCGTACCATGCGCATTTTTGCCTTAATCGCTCCGTTGCGAAAATCTGCAACGAGCAAACAACTCGGAATGACCCCCCTTGTCCAACTCCTCTATTCCCTGCATAATAGAAAATACATTTCTGTAGTGATTGCACCTCGCGCTGGCTCAACAAATTCTGTATTGTGCTTCTGACTGGTAGGTCAAGCTACTGTAAGCTTTTGTGTTGTAGAATGTTTTTAGAGGGTTTTGTTGAAAGTGGAAGATGGTTCTACTAGTCGTTCAGTGAAGTTGTTAATGGGCTTTGGTTGATTGTTTAATATTACAACAGAGGTGGTGAGTAATTTGCACAGGAGACCGTAAAATAGCACTATATAAACGCTCTTCCCCTATGAAATAACCAATTTGTGTGGACTGTGCTCCTTAACTGTATAAGAGATGGAATATTCTATAATGGGTACATGTGTGACAGGTAGCTAAAATAGAACCTTTATATTTAGCAGTTTTAATTAAACACAAATGGAGCAATTCCATTGTTAATCCATTTAGATAACCTTTTCTTCTTGCAGCCTCCTGAGGTGCAAGGAGAAATGTGGGCACTTTGGGCATCCAAAAGGGAGTTTGGGCACCCAAAGCAGGACTTTAGACTGGATTAGCCGTTCTATGCAACTAAACCCTGTCAGTTTGGGTGCAACACGCACGTGTGCCCAAACGTTTGAGCATCTAAAGTCCCGTTTAGACGAGATTATTAAAATACCCAAAACCATTTAATTCCCCCCTGGGACTGCGATTCAGTGTTTGTTGTTGTTTTTTTTTTTTTTTTTTTGGGGGGGGGGTTTGGTGAGGTGATAGTTAATGGGCATCCAACATAGCAATTCAGTAGTTTGAGCACTTATAAATTATCATGCCGGTCATGCCCAAAAGCACCAGGATTAGCTCTGTAAAGAGACTTTGGCCACTTAAACAAGACTTTTGCGTATTTATGCTTGCCACCTCATGAGCAACAATTAATTGCTCTGTCGGGTGCCCAAAAAACAATGGAATTGTCCCATTCGTATTGTAGTGTGGTCCAAAATTCTTGCAGTAGTTAGGAGGGGATTTAAACTACTCATATCTGATAAGCTTGCCATATATCTAAAAGGTAATCATTCAAACTAGTTGGATGGTTGGAAGAAAAATCTGATAATTCAAGGGTACAAACAAATCACCCATTTGCTTCCAAACGCCAGAATAATGACCAACTGTCGTTCAGACAAGCTGGTTATATCAGTTTAATGTATGGATGATTATCTTTAGATATTATCTTTAGATATGTGGTCAGCATTAGTATAATATAGTCATAGTAATAGACCAGTGGTTACCAAACGGTCCTTAAAGCACCCCAACAGTTCAGGTTTTAAGGATAGCCATGGTTGTGCACATGGGTTAATCAAAATGAATGAGGCATTAAGTCAGGTGTACTCAAGCATGAATATCCTTAAAACCTGGACTGTAAAGTTGGGTACACATCTAAAGATGTATCTGTCTTGTGGGAACAAGAATCTGGAATGTTTTGACAGCAAATGACAATCAATAATTTGCTCCCAAACACTGGAAAACAGACAATGGTTCAGACAAATTGGTTAAATCCAATTTAATTTAACAAATTTATTCGAACAAATCATTTTTGTCCATTTTCCAGTGCTTGGGAGCGACTGGTTGATTGTAGTTTGCTTCCATACATTGCCAGACTTTTGTTCACACCACACCAGACAGCTTGAACAAAAATCTTTAGGTGTATACCCAACTTAAGGTTGCCTTGGACAGAGTTTGAATACAAATGTTTATCTATTGCAATAGTGATTGATTCTTTCAGCAGATCATGTTTAATCATAGGAAGCACAACTGCACTCACACATGTAAGTCATGGGTCTTCAGCTGCTCTGGAACTACACATCCTAGCATGTCCTGCAACAGTTTTGCTATTAAGGCATGCTAAAACTGAGGTAGGGCATGCTGGGATGTTTAACTTGAGCAGCTGGAGGGCCGCAGGTAGAATACCCATGATGTAAGTTCTTATGGGCAGGGACCTTCACCTTATGTATACCCACTCTCCATGTTTCTCTAATTTCACTCATGTCTTATGCAGAATTGTTTCTGTGTGTTCCACTAGAAGGAGGGACATCCTGAAATCCTTGCAGGGAGCATTCCCCCAGCAGTTGGTGAGGAAGCCCACTCTGAAAGATGCAATATTAGACTATTAATTACAAATGGAGACAGAATATCTGATGTAAAAGTGGGTGAAAACCTGGGATCCAGTGATCATCAAGCAGTACGGTTCAGAATAAAGACAGACTGACTCATCCCATACAAAAACAAAGGTGTTGGATTTTAGGAAGGCCTATTTTGTAGGGATGGGGAAATGTGACATACTTTGTCAGAGTGAAGAAACTTGAGAGGAATGCATGAGGTGGGAAAAATTAAAATGTGTAATACTAAAGGCAACAGACCTTTGTTTTAAAAGTGTTCGAAGAAAACACAAGGAAAAAGAAGCCAGTGTGGTTTGCAAAAGAAGTAGCAAGTATTGTGAAAGCAAAAAAGATGACGCTATTCAATTGTTATTGCACCGGCAGCCACTAGACTGCACCAGTAGAGAAATTAAAGTGGTGCTCCGTTCTGGCGCGATAGCTGCCGACACTGTCATTTTAGCTTGCAGGCCACCACCCCCACCCCCGGGGGGTGGCGATCTGAAATGCGAGATAAGTGACCTGCTTGAACGTGGAAATGGGACTTCTGATGCACCCACTTAGTTTAGACGGGTTTAGCCACTTTACGCGACTAAACCCACTCTATGGGTGCAATGAGAGATCAATCTAATGTTGCCACGCGGTCTCCAGTCTAAAAAAAAGATAGGGTTTGAGGTAACAATATGGTTAAAGGGGCAGACTAGATAGGACAAGTGTTTCTTATCTGCCCTTAAGTTCTGTTTCTATGTTCTTTGAAAATAGCACTATATAAACACACTTCCCCTATGAAATAATAAGATTTTACTTACCGATAAATCTATTTCTCATAGTCCGTAGTGGATGCTGGGGACTCCGTCAGGACCATGGGGAATAGCGGCTCCGCAGGAGACAGGGCACAAAAGCAAGCTTTTAGGATCACATGGTGTGTACTGGCTCCTCCCCCCATGACCCTCCTCCAAGCCTCAGTTAGGTACTGTGCCCGGACGAGCGTACACAATAAGGAAGGATCTTGAATCCCGGGTAAGACTCATACCAGCCACACCAATCACACCGTACAACTTGTGATTTGAACCCAGTTAACAGTATGATAACAATGAAGTAGCCTCTAAAAAAGATGGCTCACAACAATAATAACCCGATTTTTTTGTAACAATAACTATGTACAAGTAATGCAGACAATCCGCACTTGGGATGGGCGCCCAGCATCCACTATGGACTATGAGAAATAGATTTATCGGTAAGTAAAATCTTATTTTCTCTAACGTCCTAGTGGATGCTGGGGACTCCGTCAGGACCATGGGGATTATACCAAAGCTCCCAAACGGGCGGGAGAGTGCGGATGACTCTGCAGCACCGAATGAGAGAACTCCAGGTCCTCCTCAGCCAGGGTATCAAATTTGTAGAATTTTGCAAACGTGTTTGCCCCTGACCAAGTAGCTGCTCGGCAAAGTTGTAAAGCCGAGACCCCTCGGGCAGCCGCCCAAGATGAGCCCACCTTCCTTGTGGAATGGGCATTTACAGATTTTGGCTGTGGCAGGCCTGCCACAGAATGTGCAAGCTGAATTGTACTACAAATCCAACGAGCAATAGTCTGCTTAGAAGCAGGAGCACCCAGCTTTTTGGGTGCCTACAATATAAACAGCAAGTCAGACTTTCTGACTCCAGCCGTCCTGGAATTATATATATATATATATATATATATATATATATATATATATATATATATATATATATATATATATATATATATATATATATATATATATATATATATATATTTCAGGGCCCTGACCACGTCTAGCAACTTGGAGTCCTCCAAGTCCCTAGTAGCCGCAGGCACCACAATAGGTTGTTTCAGGTGAAACGCTGACACCCCCTTAGGAAGAAACTGGGGACGAGTCCGCAGTTCTGCCCTGTCCGAATGGAAAATCAAATATGGGCTTTTGTAAGACAAAGCCGCCAATTTTGACAATCGCCTGGCCGAGGCCAGGGCCAACAGCATGGTCACTTTCCATGCGAGATATTTCAAATCCACAGATTTGAGTGGTTCAAACCAATATGATTTGAGGAATCCCAACACTACGTTGAGATCCCACGGTGCCACTGGAGGCACACAAGGGCTGTATATGCAATACTCCCTTGACAAACGTCTGGACTTCAGGAACTGAAGCCAATTCTTTCTGGAAGAAAATCTATAGGGCCGAAACTTGAACCTTAATGGACCCCAATTTGAGGCTCATAGACACTCCTGTTTGCAGGAAGTGCAGAAATCGACCTAGTTGAAATTTTTTCGTGGGGCCTTCCTGGCCTCACCCACGCAACATATTTTTACCACATGTGGTGATAACGTTGTGCGGTCACCTCCTTCCTGGCTTTGACCAGGGTAGGTATGACCTCTTCCGGAATGCCTTTTCCCTTAGGATCCGGCGTTCAAACCGCCATGCCGTCAAACGCAGTCGCGGTAAGTCTTGGAACAGACAAGGTCCCTGCTGGAGCAGGTCCTTTCTTAAAGGCCGATGCCACGGTTCCTCTTGGAACAGACATGGTACTTGCTGAAAGCAAATCCCTTCTTAGCTCCCGAGGCCATTAGTCCTCTGTGAGCATCTCTTGAAGTTCCGGTTACCAAGTCCCTCTTGGCCAATCCGGAGCCACGAGTATAGTTCTTACTCCTCTATGTCTTATAATTCTCAATACCTTGGTTATGAGAAGCAGAGGAGGGAACACATACACCGACTGTTACACCCACGGTGTTACCAGGACGTCCACAGCTATCGCCTGAAGGTCTCGTGACCTGGCGCAATACCTGTCCCATTTTTTGTTCGGGCGGGACGCCATCATGTCCACCTTTGGTCTTTCCCAACGGTTCACAATCATGCGGAAAACTTCCCGATGAAGTTCCCACTCTCCCGGGTGGAGGTCGTGCCTGCTGAGGAAGTCTGCTTCC
The DNA here is from genome assembly GCF_028390025.1 of Pseudophryne corroboree. Lineage (NCBI taxonomy): Eukaryota > Metazoa > Chordata > Amphibia > Anura > Myobatrachidae > Pseudophryne > Pseudophryne corroboree. The sequence continues at coordinate 599,585,918 of NC_086444.1, forward strand.
CAGTCGTCCACTCCCGGAATGAACACTGCTGACAGTGCTATCACATGATTTTCCGCCTAGCGAAAAATCCTTGCAGTTTTGCCACTGCCCTCCTGCTTCTTGTGCCGCCCTTTCTGCTTACGTGGGCGACTGCCGTGATGTTATCCCACTGGATCAATACCGGCTGACCTTGAAGCAGAGGTCTTGCTAAGCTTAGAGCATTATAAATTTGCTCTTAGCTCCAGTATATTTATGTGGAGAGAATTCTCCAGACTTGATCACACTCCTTGTGTGACTGCTCCCCAGCCTCTCAGGCTGGCCTCCGTGGTCACCAGCATCCAATCCTGAATGCCGAATCTGCGGCCCTCTAGAAGATGAGCACTCTGTAATCACCACAGGAGAGACACCCTTGTCCTTGGATATAGGGTTATCCGCTGATGCATCTGAAGATGCGATCCGGACCATTTGTCCAGCAGATCCCACTGAAGAGTTCTTGCGTGAAATCTGCCGAATGGAAGCGCTTCGTAATAAGCCACCATTTTTACCAGGACTCTTGTGCAATGATGCACTGACACTTTTCCTGGTTTTAGGAGGATCCCGATTAGCTCGGATAACTCCCTGGCTTTCTCCTCTGGGAGAAACACCTTTTCCTGGACTGTGTCCAGAATCATCCCTAGGACCAGCAGACGTGTCGTCGGAACAACTGCGGTTTTGGAATATTTAGAATCCACCCGTGCTGTCGTAGAACTACTTGAGATAGTGCTACTCCGACCTCCAACTGTTCTCTGGACCTTGTTCTTATCAGGAGGTCGTCCATTTTCTTTGAAGACTAATCCTCCTTTCGGTCATTACCTTGGTAAGGACCCGGGGTGCCTTGGACAATCCAACGGCATCGTCTTGAAACTGATAGTGACAGTTCTGTACCACGAACCTGAGGTACCCTTGGTGAGAAAAGGCAAATTTTGGGACATGGAGGTAAGCATCCCTGATGTCCCGGGACACCATATAGTCCCCTTGTTCTTTGCTATCACTGCTCTGAGTGACTCCATCTGGATTTGAACCCTTGCAAGTGTTCAAATTTTTCAGATTTAGAATAGGTCTCACCTAGCCTTCAGTACCACCATATAGTGTGGAGTAATACCCCTTTCCTTGTTGTCGGAGGGGTAATTTTATTATCACCTGCTGGGAATACAGCTTGTGAATTGTTTTCAATACTGCCTCCCTGTCGGAGGGAGACATTGGTACAGCAGACTACAGGAACCTGCGAGGGGGGAAACCTCTCGACATTCCAATCTGTACCCCTTGGATACTACTTGTAGGATCCAGGGGTCCTGTACGGTCCCAGCGTCATGCTGAGAACTTGGTAGAAGCGGTGGAGGGCTTCTGTTCCTGGGAATGGGCTGCCTGCTGCAGTCTTCTTCCCTTTCCTCTATCCCTGGGCAGATATGACTCTTATAGGGACGAAAGGACTGAGGCTGAAAAGACGGTGTCTTTTTCTGCAGAGATGTGACTTAGGGTAAAAAACGGTGGATTTTCCAGCAGTTGCCCTGGCCACCAGGTCCCATGGACCGACCCCAAATAACTCCTCCCCTTTATACGGCAATACATCTTTGTGCCGTTTGGAATCTGCATCACCTGACCACTGTCGTGTCCATAAACATCTTCTTGCAGATATGGACATCGCATTTACTCTTGATGCCAGAGTGCAAATATCCCTCTGCGCATCTCGCATATATAGAAATGCATCCTTTAAATGCTCTATAGTCAATAAAATACTGTCCCTGTCAAAGGTATCAATATTTTTAGTCAGGGAATCCGACCAAGCCACCTCAGCTCTGCACATCCAGGCTGAGGCGATCGCTGGTCGCAGTATAACACCAGCATGTGTGTGTATACTTTTTAGGATATTTTTCAGCCTCCTATCAGCTGGCTCCTTAAGTACGGCCCTATCCGTAGATGGTACCGCCACTTGTTCTGATAAGCGTGTGAGCGCCTTATCCACCCTGAGGGGTGTTTCCCACCGCGCCTTAACTTCTGGCGGGAAAAGGTATACCGCCAATAATTTTCTATCGGGGGAAACCCACGCATCATCACACACTTCATTTAATTTATCTGATTCAGGAAAAACTACAGGTAGTTTTTTCACCTCACACATAATACCCTTTTTTGTGGTACTTGGAGTATCAGAAATATGTAACACCTCCTTCATTGCCCTTAACGTGTGGCCCTAAAAGAAAATACGTTTGTTTCTTCACCGTCGACACTGAAATCAGTGTCCGTGTCTGGGTCTGTGTCGACCGACTGAGGTAAATGGGCATTTTACAGCCCCTGACGGTGTTTGAGACGCCTGGACAGATACTAATTTGTTCGCCGGCCCTCTCATGTCGTCAACCGGCTTGCAGCGTGTTGACATTGTCACGTAATTTCCATAAATAAGCCATCCATTCCGGTGTCGACTCCCTAGAGAGTGACATCACCATTACAGGCAATTTGCTCCGCCTCCTCACCAATATTTTCCTCATACATGTCGACACACACGTACCGACATACAGCACACGCATAGGGAATGCTCTGATAGAGGACAGGACCCACTAGCCCTTTGGGGAGACAGAGGGAGAGTTTGCCAGCACACACCAAAACGCTATAATTATCCAGGGACAACCTTTATATAAGTGTTCCTTTTATAGCATTTTAATATATATACATATCGCCAAATCAGTGCCCCCCCTCTCTGTTTTAACCCTGTTTCTGTAGTGCAGTGCAGGGGAGATCATGGGAGCCTTCCCACCAGCCTTTCTGTGAGGGAAAATGGCGCTGTGTGCGGAGGAGAATAGGCCCCGCCCCCTTTTCGGCGGGCTTCTTCTCCGGAGTTTGTGATATCTGGCAGGGGTTAAATACATCCATATAGCCTCAAGGGCTATATGTGATGTATTTTTCGCCATACAGGTATTATACATTGCTGCCCAGGGCGCCCAGCGCCCTGCACCCTCCGTGACCGCTGTGTGAAGTGTGCTGACAACAATGGCGCACAGCTGCAGTGCTGTGCGCTACCTGATGAAGACTGAGTCTTCTGCCGCCTGGTTCCGGACCTCTTCATCTTCAGCATCTGCAAGGGGGGTCGGCGGCGCGGCTCCGGGACGAACCCCAGGGCGAGCCCTGTGTTCCGACTCCCTCTGGAGCTATGTCCAGTAGCCTAAGAATCCAATCCATCCTGCACGCAGGTGAGTTGAAAATCTCTCCCCTAAGTCCCTCGTAGCAGTGAGCCTGTTGCCAGCAGGACTCACTGAAAATAAAAAACCTAACAAACTTTTACTCTAAGCAGCTCTTTAGGAGAGCCACCTAGATTGCACCCTTCTCGGCCGGGCACAAAAACCTAACTGAGGCTTGGAGGAGGGTCATGGGGGGAGGAGCCAGTACACACCATGTGATCCTAAAAGCTTGCTTTTGTGCCCTGTCTCCTGCGGAGCCGCTATTCCCCATGGTCCTGACGGAGTCCCCAGCATCCACTAGGACGTTAGAGAAAACCAATTTGTGTGGACTGTGCTCCTTATAACTGTATAAGAGATGGAATATTCTATAATGGGTACATGTGTGACAGGTAGCTAAAATAGAACCTTGCATCCTTTCAACTTTATTCTACATAACTTCTGTTCTTGTCTTAGGCTGAACTGTCTGCCGTTCAATTTGGTTGAAATACATTCTTATCCTGCCTAATTGTAATGTTGTATGTAATTCTGTAGTCTTGTACATGCCTTTAAACAAAAAATATGGTTTGTTGGCACTGAACAGAGCTGTGTGAATATAGCACTGAAATTGGCAGCCACCTGGTAAGGAGGTAGCCGGCCTCCTTTACAAATAACACTATAACCAAACACCAGGTCGACGCTCAATAACAATGATGCTTCTATCTATAAAAAAAGTAATTTATTAAGATATAAAAACAATAACAAATACACTAATAAATAGACCACAATATTCCTAACGCATGTGTGGCCGGAGAGACCCCCAGCCTATGTGGACAATGGCCGCTGCGGCACTGAAGGGGTTAACCCTCGTGCCCGGCGCCATATTAAGGGACAATGGGCGCTTGGCGTCACTGTTAAATGTACTTACGGTGCTGGGTGCGGACTGTTTAAAAGTTTGTTTAATGATGTGTCTTAACATGTCATATGTAGTGCTCTGTGCACAATTGCAGGAATGCATGTTTAACTGTTTTTATTTTATATTCAAGATATGGTCACCTGTATTTTAAAGGGGAAAATGCACTTACTCTTATGAATGTCTGAATAATCATCTCCTGTCAGTAGGAAGTGGCATGCTAATGGCCCTGTCCTAGCAGAGAGGTGTGAATGACAAAACCTTTTGATGTGTAAAGATGCTAATCACGGGGTCTATGGGCTTGGAACCTGTTTCATGTACCTGATTTAATTGATATATGAACCCTGAATGGCAGATGCAGGAAGGAAGACTGCTTGACGTGTTGCAGCCTTTCCTGTTGTAATCTCAAACACTGGGTTTGCCTGGAGATGTGACGGAGACAGAAACATTTGTATTTTGAAGCTATGTGATAAATTTATCAATAGTTAATCTGATACCAAACGTTGTCTGTGTCACAGGAAGGAGGATATTGTTTTATTGCACTTATCTCCTTTTGAAATGTAATTTATTTACTTGTATTTTCTAAGTTATCCTGATTGGTTGGAGAAGACAGGGAGGGCTTACCCCCCTGTGGTACTGTGTGGAAATTTGACATATAAAAAGGAGGCCTGCGTGCCTCCAGATTTGTAGTTGTACCATCTTTATTCTGCTGGAACATCTTGCTGTATGCTGTTGCCCCTACCAATAGGGAAGAGTTCTCTTTAGAACTGTTGCAAATAAATACCATTTGCCTCAAGAAGACCGCGTCATCTTGTGACCTACAGGGTTATGCCAAACATAGCCCCGTCCTCCGGCTGTCCAGGGAAGCACCTAACGTCTCCAAGTTCCGCCTTCCGCTAGCTACCGGTAGATGCCTAGCAAGTGGCTAGTGGGGATTCGTCAACACCACACAGGTGTGGTAAGGCAGTGCGTCTGCACACACAGAGCAGAACCGTGGTTCCAAATGCCACGGCAGCTTAGGAGTTTGGTGGTGGCAGCATAAACCCGCCCACAACGCAGTGGGTGGAGTCAGTAACAGGCGGTTACTGACGGTAAGCGGGAATCCCCTATGTGGTCAGGCCTCGTGTGACCTGACTCTCCATTCTGTGCGCAGGAGACAGGACGCGAAAGCGGCGAGTGCTTTCGTACGGGACCGTCCTGTCACAGCATGAATCTGAGGTATTATAAGCCTCTAGTAGCTACACAGATACATACATAAATGGTATAGATGATATAAGAAAGGGTCACTGGAGTTTATAAAGAGACACTCTCTATTAGATTGAATTAGTCTCTCAAAGTAGTTCCATATCTCACAGTTCAAATGGGAAAAAATCCTCCAACTGGTATATATAGCGTCTGACCATATGTATGTGTCCAAATTTATATAATTATTTCCATGGAGTATAAGAAACTATGTAACCGTATGGTTGCTGCTACTCACTGAAGCGCTTTGGTTCCTTGCTGCACAGAGTTACTGATAGACAGCCGCTTGATATCACCCTGTGCACGGGTGAGACATCCGTCAGCGGCACGTTCAGATGGAAGCAGTTTCCTTCGATGCGGTACAGTGTTAGTGCACCGGGCCGGCGTGCATATCCCCCAGCTCAAATGAGCAATGCCCGGCAGGGCGGAATATTTGTAAATTCCAGGTGTAGGAGGAAGGTTTAGATGTTATAATCTAATCACAAGTGAATAGATTACCGGCAACTTGTAGCAGGCAGCCAATTAGGGTATATAGTGGTATATTTCTCCTTTGGGCACTTAATGGTCAGTGCGGCCCTTTCTTCTGTACCCAATTGTACTTGCCTGTCATTGAATGTTGTGATCTATGCTTTGTACTTACGCTATGGCTAATTCTGTTATATGCCTACCTTTGGTACAGCGCTGTGGACACTTAGGGGGTGATTTAATTGTTCTCCCTAATGGCTACCACTAAGGAGTGCAAAATGGAGCAATTCAATTGTTGCTCCATTTAGATACCCATTAGCCATAGGGTAACCTTTTTCTCACAGCCTCCTGAGATACGAGAAGAAATGTGCGCAAAGTCTATGGTTTGGATGCACTAACCAGGACTTTAGACAGTATTAGCTGCTATTTACAGCTAATCCCCATTTATATGGGTGCCTGATCAGAGAAACAATTGAAGTGCACCCAAAAAATTTTTTGAATCTCCCCCTTTGCGTTGCCTTTATAATATAAAGATAATATACATGTCTGTTCACATTTCATCTAGTCAAATCAAAAGTATGCAAAAAAAGTACTGTGGTTCCAAATCACCTCTTAATTATGTCAACACTAGCGGACCTGATTAATGAGTAAAAAAAAAACCTTGCATATGAAAACAATGTTGCTAAATTTTTTTTTTTTTTTTTTTTTTTACTGTAAGCTAAATAAATCATAATAATCTGGGAGCTCATTACTAGAGTAGTTAGTGACTCTTAATTTACAGGTTCCAGTTGATATGCAGATGCACTACATAACAGACCAAATTACTGCTTAGTATCTATCGCCTATGTAAAAAAACAAATTTACATTCCACTTCCCCTGTGCGCTGCCGTAAAAGCACTGTATATGCCTTTAAAAAATACAAAGATGAAGAAGAAAAACGGCTGCGTTCACGGGAGAAGGAATTAACAGATGGAAGAAGAGCTGACGTATGTATGGCTCTAAAAGATTTTATTAAGATCTCATATTTGAAAACTCTAGCATCAAAAATCCTCAATGGATTAAAAACATGTATACAATCAAAAGATCTGGTTTGTAATATACACTGGATCCCCGTGAGTACATTAGTAACAATGTCCGCACACATTCATAAAAGTCCCCCAATTATAAGGGTTGCTGGATAGGCTCAGTGCTGTAGCAGGTGGAAGTGCTAATAATCTGGCAACTGTGACAATTGTTGGCGTAACTATGAATAGTTACAATGGCCCTCATTCCGAGTCGTTCGCTCGGTATTTTTCATCGCATCGCAGTGAAAAATCGCTTAGTACGCATGCGCAATATTCGCACTGCGACTGCGCCAAGTAATTTTACAATGAAGATAGTATTTTTACTCACGGCTTTTTCATCGCTCCGGCGATCGTAGTGTGATTGACAGGAAATGGGTGTTACTGGGCGGAAACACAGCGTTTTAGGGGCGTGTGGATGAAAACGCTACCGTTTCCGGAAAAAACGCAGGAGTGGCCGGAGAAACGGGGGAGTGTCTGGGCGAACGCTGGGTGTGTTTGTGACGTCAAACCAGGAACGACAAGCACTGAACTGATCGCAGATGCCGAGTAAGTCTGAAGCTACTCTGAAACTGCTAAGAAGTTTATCGCAATATTGCGAATACATCGTTCGCAATTTTAAGAAGCTAAGATTCACTCCCAGTAGGCGGCGGCTTAGCGTGTGTAACTCTGCTAAAATCTCCTTGCGACCGATCAACTCGGAATGAGGGCCAATGTGTACCTAACAGAGATACTTTCTGCGCTATAAGTAGCTGTTAATAACTGAAGCTCCACTCTGCAGAGTTTAATTCGGATCTGTTAGAAAAGTATCTAATATAAGCTCCAGGTATGGGGTGAATTCATTTATCAGTATGTGCCCTTTTTGCCTCACATTCTCCATATACAGTGCCTTGCTAAAGTATTCACCCTCTTGGCTTTTTACCTATTTTGTTACATTACAACCTGTAATTTATACAGCATTTATAAAGAGAGGAGTTTTCTCTGATTCAATAACCAGCTTACATACAACATATGTTTCAGCTGTTAGAATATCCAATCTTTTACTCATTACAGCATCTGAGCCGTATCCAAAACGGCCCTATCTGAGAAAGAAATACTATGTGCACAGACATTACTGTCTTTTACAGCGACTCGGTGTATTTGTTTAATCTTATTTCTACATATTTTATTATCCATTTTGGATTTCTAATTGATGTAATATTAATACATTTTAAAGTGATAACTAAGTCCGCTCTCCTTTATTCATTTACTCTCACTCCCATGGGCGCAGCCTTTTTTGTTTTGTTTTTCTTGTTCTGTGTTTAAAGGCATACACAGTGCTTTACGGCAGCGCACAGTGGAATTAGAGTACATTATATTTAATTTCTTTACATAGGCGCTTTATAGCAGTAATTTGTTTTAGTCAGGGACAAAGTTGTTGAGAAGTACAAGTCAGGGTTGGGTTATAAAAAAATAAATAATATCCAAATCTTTGATACCCCGGAGCACCATCAAATCCATCATCCTCAAATGGAAAGAACATGGTACCACAACAAACCTGCCAAGAGGGCCGGCCACCAAAACTCAGACCGGGCAAGGAAAGCATTAATCAGAGAGGCAGCACAGAGACCAAAGGTAACCCTGAAGGAGCTGCAGAGTTCCACAGCAGAGACTGGTGTATCTGCACATGTGAGAACAATAAGCCATACACTCCATTGAGCTGGATTTTATGGAAGAGTGGGCAGAAAAAATCCATTACTTAGTGTTAAAAATAAGAAGGCACGTTTTGAGTTTGCCAAAAGGCATGTGGACAACTCCCCAAATGTATGGAGGAAGGTGCTCTGGTCAGATAAGACGAAAATGTTACACTTCGGCCACCAAGGAATACGCTAGGTCTGGCGCAAACCCAACACATCCCATCACCCCAAGAACACTATCCCCACAGTGAAACATGGTTGTGGTAGCATCATGCTGTGGGGATGTTTTTCAGCAGCAGGGACTGGTAAACTGTTTCGAGTCAAGGGAAAGATGGATGGTGCTAAATACAGGGATATTCTTGAGCAAAACCTGTTTCAGTCTACCTGTGATTTGAGACTGGGACAGAGGTTCACCTTCCAGCAGGACAAGCCGAAGCATACTGCTAAAGCAACACTCGAGTGGTTTAAGGGGAAACATTTAAATGTGTTGGAATGGCTTAGTCACAGTCTAGATCTCAATCCAATTATGAATCTGTGGTCAGACTTGAAGCGGAAACCATCCGAGCTGGAGCAGTTTTGCCTTGAGGAATGGGCAAAAATTTTAGTGGCAAGCTCAGAGGCTTATCCAAAGCGACTTGCAGCTGTAATTGCCGCAAAAGGTGGCTCTACAAAGTACTGACTTTAGGGGGGTGAATAGTTATGCACGCTGAAGTTTTCTGTTATTTCGTCCTATTTGTTTGCTTCACAATAAAAAAAACAACAAAAACCATCTTCAAAGTTGTAGGCATGTTCTGTGAATGAAATGATGTAAACCTTCAAACAATCCATTTTAATCCCAGGTTGTGAGGCAACAAAACATGAAAAAATGTGAATACTTTAGCAAGGCACTGTAGATTCTTGCTTCTTTCCCCCTACAGTATATACAGTTAAGGTATATTAACAAATAACTTTGTAAAACCTGTTTTTCCTGAAGCAAACTGCAGTACAAGATTGAGAGCATATTTGCTATTATTGCACTCGAGAGAGAGTATTCTGTTTTGAAGTACTCTCTTGCAGTTGCATAGACTGCTTGGAAATGCATATGGGAGCAATAAAAATTTTTTTTCACCAATATCCTCTTTTGTCAATTTTTTTTTTTTTATTATTTTAAATATGCGCCAGGTCAGATTATCTTTATTTATATATTGCCACAAGGAGTCCGCAGCCTCTTACAGAGTACAAAAACTGAAACTGTATGCAAAACAAGAAAAAGTGACTTAGTTACAATACAAAATATTGCAGAACACGGACTAGGTTTATAAACATTTCTGCAACAGCAGTCATTATAACCAAGTGAGGAGGCTAAACCTAAAGGTATGGGGATGTTATTGGCAGTGGGGAGATGATGGTATAAGTGAGGGAAGAGTGCCCTGCTTGTGAAGGCTTACAATCTAAAGGGGAATGAGAGACAGTGAGCGACAAACATGGAGCAGTATCTTAGGACGAGAGCTGGAAGGCTTTAGTGAGCCTTTGAAATTTTTTGTAGGGAGGTGTCTGAAGCCAAATACACACTATGCAATTATTGGGCCGATTTGCCAAAAATTGGGAGGTCGGTCTGATTATATAGTGTATGAATGAACAATTTGCCGATAAATCTGGCAAACCTTGCCCACAGACGCATGACTATCCGATCTGTTGGGCAAGACTACAAATCGGCTCAATCTGGGCATATGTCCAGGTATAAATATCAATTAGTGTGTGGGTAAACCAGATTTTTATTTCTCCCTACCACCGTCCAGGCGACTTCACAAGAAATCTGTTTTTTTTTTGTTTTTTTTTAGAAAAAGTGTGTTGTACACACCAAGGTGTTGGGACCTTCCTCTAGGTCAGTGCTTCACAAACTGTGTGCCGCGGCACCCTGGGCTGCCTCAGGACACTTGCAGGGATGCCTTGGCTTGGTGGTCAAGGGCTAATTCAAATGATTTTTGGTCAATGTGATAGGCAAAATCAATGCTGGTGACTGCCAATTATAAAATATGTGGACAAACAGAAGTGAATTTCGTCCCTCACCACATAATGAAGCCTAAAAATTATATAAAACTATTTCCCTAATTTAATTTTCAAAATTTCTTAAACTTTTGGCCTAGGGGTGCAGTGAAAAGAATTTTGAAACTCTAGGGTGCCGTGATTCAAAAACATTTAGGAACCACTGCTCTTGGTGAATAACTGTCCCAATGAAAAAAGAAATCGGACAGTGTGTACCTACGTTTATAGGGAGAGGTAGAGAGCTCCAGTGATAGGGAGCAGCATGGTACAAATCTTTGAGGTGGGAGTAATCCGTTAGAAAAAGAGGCAGCAGTTATTTGTAGGTTAAGTGGGTAGTCAGGAGAGTGAATAAGGAGATTTATGGTAAGAACTTTTGTTAAATCTTTCTGCGAGGTACACTGGGTTCCACAGGGATAATATCGGGGGTGTAGAGTTGGATCTTGATCCGAGGCACCAACAGGCTAAAAGCTTTGACTGTTCCCAGGATGCATAGCGCCGCCTCCTCTATAACCCTGCTTCCATGCACAGGAGCTCAGTTTTGTTAACCAGTCCAATGCAGTAGCAGGTAAAAGATGACAACAGTTAGTAGCCATATATACTTACATTCTCATGACAGGAGAAGGTACCAGCGGCTAATGCCATACAAACCCAAAGAAACTAAGTGGAATCCAGTGTACCTCGCAGAAAGAGTAAAAGGTAAGTTCTTACCATAAATCTCCTTTTCTGCAGCGGGGTACACTGGGGTTCCACAGGGATAACATCAGGGATGTCCTAAAGCAGTTCCTCATGGGAGGGGATGCACTGTAGCGGGCACAAGAACCCGGCGTCAAAAGGAGGTGGAAATATCGAAGGCAGCGAACCTTATGAACGTGTTCACTGAGGACCACGTAGCCGCCTTGGTCGGTAGAATGGGCTTTGATGGTAGCAGGAGCTGGAAGGCCAGCCTGTACATAAGCATGTGCAATCGCCATTCTAATCCATCTGGCCAGGGTCTGCTTATAAGCAGGCCAGCCACGTTTATGAAAACCAAAAAGGACAAAAAGAGAATCAGTTCTCTTCACATAAATAGGGAGAGCCCGTACCACATCCAAAGACCACTCTTTGGAGGACAAACCTGGAGAGGTAAAGACCGGAACCACAATCTCTTGGTTAAGGTGGAACGATGACACCATCTTTGGTAGATAACCAGGGCGAGTTCTAAGAACTGCCCGGTCACGGTGAAAAATCAGATAAAGGGTGCCTGACAGGACAAGGCACCCAAGTCTGAAACAAGTCTAGCAGAGGCAATAGCCAGCAAGAACAAGACCTTAAGAGTAATCCACTTAAGGTCCACAGACTCAAGAGGTTCAAACGGAGACTCTTGTGAGGTGTCCAGAACAACTGACAAATCACAAGGAGCCACAGGTGGGACATATGGCTGTAACACACGCTCCGGTTTTTCCCGGATGGCAAAAAGCCGGACAAACTTTGTCCGGCTTTTTGCCATCCGGGAGGGTCTTTCACACACAACGGCTTTGAGCCGTGTGTAATGCTGTGCGCATGCGCAGCATTAGACATTGCTTGGAAAAAAAAAAAAGTGTGTGTGTGAAAGCTCCCCTTCACACACACACGGTTCACTGCCTTCAAAGTGCAGTGTGAAAGGACCCTACCGTTTACACTGTTAATTACAATAACGGCACGGAAAAAGCCATCTGGCTTTTTCCTGGCCGGCAAAAACCAGCTCTTGTGTTACAGCCCATAGGGGGATTGAATCCGCAAAACACCCTGAGTGAATGTATGAATATCAGGCAGAGCTGCAATTTTTCTCTGAAACCATATCGACAAGGCAGAAATATGAACCTTGAGGGAGGCCAGACGAAGGCCTAAGTCCAGGCCCTGTTGCAGAAAAGCCAAAAGCTTGGCAGTACTGAACTTGTATGCGTCATAATGGTTAGTCGTACACCAGGCGAAGTAAAGATTCCAAACCCTATGATAAATCAGAGCAGATGCCGGTTTACAGGCCTTTAACATAGTTTGAATGACTGCCTCAGATAATCCTTTGGCCCTCAGTACGGAAGCTTCAAAAGCCACGCCGTTAAAGCCAGCCGGGCCAAATCCTGGTAGACACAAGGGCCCTGAACGAGGAGGTCTGAGCGTTGCGGAAGTATAAGAGGACGCTCTATCGAGAGACCCTGCATGTCTGAGAACCAATGCCACCTGGGCAACGCTGGAGCGATTAGTAGTAGTATTCCTTCCTCTTGCTTGAACTTCTTATCACCCTGGGCAGAAGTGACACCGGAGGGAACACGTAGGGCAGCTGAAAGTTCCATGGAATGGCCGGGGCGTCCACGAACGCTGCTCAAGGATCCCTTGCTCTTGCTTCGAAGATCGGAACCTTGTGATTGTGTTGAGACGCCATTAGGTCTACATCTGGTATGCCCCACTTGTCCACTAGGAGTTGAAAGACTTCCGGATGAAGACTCCACTCTCCGGCGTGTACATCCTGACGACTGAGGAAGTTCGCTTCCCAGTTGAGGACTCCCGGAATGAACACTGCCGATATGGCTGGCAGATGGCGTTCCACCCAACAAAGGATTTTTGATACTTCCATCATTGCCATGCGGCTTCGAGTGCTGCCTTGATTTATGTACGCCACCGTGGTGGCATTGTCTGACTGAACTTGAACAGGCCTGTCCTGTACCAGAGGCAACGGGTCGAGAGTCAACGCATTGAACACTGCCCCCAATTCTAGAATGTTTATCGGGAGGAGAGATTCCTCCCTGGTCCACCGACCCTGAAGAGTGTTGCTCCAACACCGCGCCCCAGCCCCACAGACTGGCATCAGTCGTCAGAAGGACCCAGTTGGAGATCCAGATGGGACAACCCCTGCTCAATTGCTGGTCCTGTAGCCACCAGCTCAGTGACAGGCGGACCTCTGGAATCAAGAAGACCATGTGAGTCCTGATCCAGTGAGGCAGGCCATCCCACTCAGAGTATCAACTTCTGCAGGAGGGCAGGAATGAAATTGAGCGTACTCCACCATGTCGAAAGCAGACACCATGAGGCCTAGTACTTGCATTGTCTAGTGTATCGACACACATGGGTGAGAGAGTAAGCATCTTGTCCTGAAGGTTCAGGACCTTCTCCGGGGACAAAAACAACCGCTGATTGCGGGTGTCCAATAGTGCTCCCAGGTGCATCATACTATGATCAGGGACCAAGGAAGATTTCTTCCAGTTGATGAGCCACCCGTGGGCTTGCAGGAATTGGACCGTCAGTTCCAGATGACATAGTAGAACCTCTGGAGAGTTCGCCAGGATCAACAAGTTGTCCAGATACGGCAGGATTCTGAAACCCTGACAGCGGCGTAGAGCCGTCATGACCTTGGTGAATATCCTTGCAGCTGTGGTCAGACCAAAAGGCAAGGCCTGGAATTGAAAATGGAGATTCCCAATAGCAAAGCGCAGGTATTGGTGATGCGACACTGCAATACGAATATGCAGGTATGCATCCTGTATGTCCAGGGATACCATATAATCCTTTGGGCTCCAAAGCCAGAACAATAAAGCGAAGAGTTTCCATACAGAATTTGGAAACTTTCACAAACTTGTTCAAAGACTTGAGAATGGGCCGGGAAGAACCATTCGGCTTCAGAACTAGGAACAGCGTTGAATAGTACCCCCCCCCCCCCCCTGCCTCTCTGGGCCAGAGGCACCGGCACTATCACTCCGGTGTCCAGGAGGGATTGCACCACCAATTGTAGAGTTCTTGCTTTCACCGGATCCGTAAGGATGTTTGTCAAGCAAAACTGGCGAGGGGGACGTTTCTTGAAAGAGAAGGCGTATCCGTGAGTCACTACTTTCCTTACCCAGGCGTCCGAAAAGGTCTGTGACCATACCTGAGCAAACCGTAGAAGTCTGCCTCCCTACCCCTGGGATCCCCGCCCCGTCATGCAGCAGGCTTATCTGTTTTGGAAGCAGGCTGACTGGCAGCCCAGGCACGTTTATGTTTAAGCTTAGTGGATTTGGAAGGGCGAGCCTGTTTCGGGTACGCCTGACCCTTTGCTTTACCTGAAGGTCGAAAGGAATGAAAGGAAGTACTCTTCGCCTTCGGAGCCGAAGGAGTAGTACTAGGTAGACATGCAGTCTTAGCAGATGCTAAGTCAGCAACGATATTATTGAAGTCTTCCCCAAAAAGAATGTTTCCCTTTTAAAAGGGATCAACTCCAAGGTCTTTTTAGAGTCTAGATCTACATACCAGAACCGCAACCAGAGGATCTGGCGAGCCAGAATAGATGTAGTAGACGCTTTGGCCGCCAGGATACCTGCATCAGATCCCGCCTCCTGTATATAATGAGAGGTTGTAATAATGTATGAAAGACATTGTCTAGCATTATCGGGATAATTAGACTGTAGTTCCACTTCAACTTCCTGAACCCAGGCCTCTATGGCTTTAGCAGCCCAAGAGGCCACAATAGTAGCCTATACACAGCTCCAGCAAGAGTGTAAATAGATTTCAAGCAACCCTCCACTCGTTTATCCGTCGGTTCCTTCAAAGAGGTGACGGTAGTGGCAAGCAGTGCAGATGACACCACCAGACGTGTGACTTTTGAGTCCACCGGCGGCGGTGTTTCCCAATTTTTAGTTAACTCTGCAGCGAGAGGATAATGAGCTAGCATCTTCTTAGACAGGGAGAATTTCTTTCCTGGATATTCCCAGGATTCCTGACGTATGTCAACTAAGTGGTCAGAATGAGGTAAAACTAAATTTAGTAACCTTCTGACGCTTAAACTTATCTGGTTTCTTAGAGGTAGCTGGGGGTTCTTCGTCATCATCATCAATTCGAAGAATCCGCCTGATAGCCTCCAAAAGGTCAGGAACATCCACCTGTGTAATAGACTCCCCATCAGAAGCATCTGCATCAGTGTCTGAGGGGTTAGTATATGCGCCATCTTCTTAGGATGAAGTATCTGAAACATGAGTGGATTGTGAGGAAGTTATGGTTCGTTTTGACGACCCCTTAGTCTTAGGCGGGCGAGGGTTAGGATTTTGCTTGGCCAAAGACCGATTTAATTGCTGTAACTGAGAGGACAGAGTATTTGCCCATCGCGGATTGACAGCAGGGACAATATGTGGCTGTAATGGCACAGGAGATCCCATGGGGGGCGCAAGTCTAGTTACTATTGACAATGCCTATTCTATACCTTGTATAAAACACTCTAAAAGGTTAAAGAACACAGTACGCAATTGGCGTATGGAATACCGTAAGAGTACGCACGTAGCGTAACGAACGCTTAGCCGTGGACGAGACGCACGAGCGGCACGTTCGCTCACGGCTTAGAGCGTAAAGGCAAGCACGCTATAGGCTGCCGACTAACGTAATGATACGCTATCAGCGTAGCGGATGCTCGAGACCACGAGGAGATCACAAGCGGCGCTGACGCTCACAGAGTTAAACCTTTATAACTATACCATAAACAATGTACTTATACTGTAAACCCTTGTGCAGTGATATGGTGTAAATGCAACACAGTGTAACCTCGTTAGTTTAAAAGCTGTATGAGCGTATGTGACGCTCTGAGAACCCCTTACCCCTTAGCAATATAATAAACACTCAAATACCGGTCTAAGGGTCTAACGCCTTTTAAGGAAATGAATGAACGTTCAATTGCAAAAGAATACAATACAAGTTATACACTACCAAGATTACATAAAATACCTAACCGAATCATTACACATAAAATACAATAAAGATACAATTACATTTAAGGGGGAAGGAGAGAGAGAATGGCTTATAACATTAAATAAGAGACAATATGGTTGCAGAGAACTTACGCACCAGGGGAAACAATCGCAAGCGCCTTTCTGGATATCCAGCTCCCGATTATCAGCAATGAGAACCGTTGAAGAGAGTAGAGAGCTGGCCCAGATCGGCTTGTCCTTTTATACACTACACACAATACAGTACAATGGCCCCTACATTCTTATTGTTCATTGGACACAGGAATTCGTCTTCGCATTATAACAAAAGGTCATAGGTTGGTTCATACAGGTGGGCTGTGACTATTCCTAACTGCTCAGGTGGGTGGGAAACTGGGTTTCCCGCAGCATGGGTAATAAAGTACAAATATAGTAAAATGTCCATAAACTTCTTATGTCCATAACTATACGCATGAGCGATTAATCCGCTTCAAACCAACACCGGAATATTGCTAATTATATTCTCTTCCGATGGATACTAAACACCACTGTGTACCCCCTGTCTGACCCTTCATATCAAACAAAGAGGGATCTCTTTGTCCCCGAACATACTACATTAACTAAACTTTCAGATTCTATCAAAGGGACCATAATCTACAAAATACATATGAATAAAATATGTTACGATTGAGTCGCCCGCTAGACGAACACAAACTCTACCGTAAATGCGCATACCGCGCGTCCGCGAGTGCACGTGACCGCGAGTATACGCACGCACGGGAGGGCTCATGCACGTGCAGCGGGCACACGCATGAGGTGCATATATGGCAGTGTGCAGCGTGATATTTTTCTGACTTTGACACTAGTTACAAGCATAGTCCGTAAATTAGAAAATGTAGCCCACGGCGGGTCAAGATTTGCCCCCGTTGCTGTGGACTGACTAAGACTAACTTATAAAACCCACTGTACCTGAACCCTCAGCTGCAATATTTTCCTCGGAGACATCTATGGCATTAGCGGTGCAGGATTAGCCATAGAATTATCACCCTGTGTAGCTGACATGATATGAAAGGGTAACTGTAGGGCAAAACAGTACAATATATGCAGCCAAAGTACCTTACAAAAAAAACCCTGTATAGTGTGACTGCATGCACAAGAGATATATGGTGACTGTAAAACACCAAAGGAGTATATCCTGTGAAACATTATATTATATGAAAACCCTGAAGCACTTAACCCTCTCAGGGTAAAGAATATAGGGATAGCAGTATAAGTGAGATACACGGAATGGAAATCACACAGCAGCTATTGGCACACACACAGTCACATGCACAATGCAGAAATTATCACAAACAATAATAAAACTGCACTGGACTAGCAATACTAAGTAACTGCACTACAAAGTAAAGCTATGTATAAAATAAGAATTTACTTACCGATAATTCTATTTCTCGGAGTCCGTAGTGGATGCTGGGGTTCCTGAAAGGACCATGGGGAATAGCGGCTCCGCAGGAGACAGGGCACAAAAAAGTAAAGCTTTTACCAGATCAGGTGGTGTGCACTGGCTCCTCCCCCTATGACCCTCCTCCAGACTCCAGTTAGGTACTGTGCCCGGACGAGCGTACACAATAAGGGAGGCAATTTGAATCCCGGGTAAGACTCATACCAGCCACACCAATCACACCGTACAACTTGTGATCTAAACCCAGTTAACAGTATGATAACAGAAAGAGCCTCTTAAAGATGGCTCCTTAACAATATAACCCGAATTTGTTAACAATAACTATGTACAGTATTGCAGATAATCCGCACTTGGGATGGGCGCCCAGCATCCACTACGGACTCCGAGAAATAGAATTATCGGTAAGTAAATTCTTATTTTCTCTATCGTCCTAAGTGGATGCTGGGGTTCCTGAAAGGACCATGGGGATTATACCAAAGCTCCCAAACGGGCGGGAGAGTGCGGATGACTCTGCAGCACCGAATGAGAGAATTCCAAGTCCTCTTTTGCCAGGGTATCAAATTTGTAGAATTTTACAAACGTGTTTTCCCCCGACCACGTAGCTGCTCGGCAGAATTGTAATGCCGAGACCCCTCGGGCAGCCGCCCAAGATGAGCCCACCTTCCTTGTGGAATGGGCCTTAACAGATTTAGGCTGTGGCAGGCCTGCCACAGAATGAGCAAGTTGAATTGTGTTACAAATCCAACGAGCAATCGTCTGCTTAGAAGCAGGGGCACCCAACTTGTTGGGTGCATATAGTATCAACAGCGAGTCAGATTTTCTGACTTCAGCCGTCCTTGAAATGTATATTTTTAAGGCTCTGACAACGTCCAACAACTTGGAGTCCTCCAAGTCGCCAGTGGCCGCAGGCACCACAATAGGTTGCTTCAGGTGAAACGCTGATACCACCTTAGGGAGAAAATGCGGACGAGTCCTCAGTTCTGCCCTATCCGAATGGAAGATTAGATAAGGGCTTTTATAAGATAAAGCCGCCAATTCAGATACTCTCCTGGCGGAAGCCAGGGCCAGTAACATAGTCACTTTCCATGTGAGATATTTAAAATCCACCTTTTTCAATGGTTCAAACCAATGGGATTTGAGGAAATCTAAAACTACATTTAGATCCCACGGTGCCACCGGAGGCACCACAGGAGGCTGTATATGCAGTACTCCTTTAACAAAAGTCTGTACCTCAGGAACTGAGGCCAATTCTTTTTGGAAGAATATTGACAGGGCCGAAATTTGAACCTTAATAGATCTCAATTTGAGACCCATAGACAATCCTGATTGTAGGAAATGTAGGAAACGACCCAGTTGAAATTCCTCCGTCGGAACACTCCGATCCTCGCACCACGCGACATATTTTCGCCAAATGCGGTGATAATGTTTCGCGGTGACTTCCTTCCTTGCCTTAATCAAGGTAGGAATGACTTCTTCTGGAATGCCTTTCCCTTTTAGGATCTGGCGTTCAACCGCCATGCCGTCAAACGCAGCCGCGGTAAGTCTTGAAAGAGACAGGGACCCTGTTGTAGCAGGTCCCTTCTCAGAAGTAGAGGGCACGGGTCGTCCGTGACCAACTCTTGAAGTTCCGGGTACCAAGTCCTTCTTGGCCAATCCGGAGCCACTAGTATTGTTCTTACTCCTCCTCACCGTATAATCTTCAATACCTTTGGTATGAGAGGCAGAGGAGGAAACACATATACTGATTTGTACACCCAAGGTGTTACCAGTGCGTCCACAGCTATTGCCTGTGGATCTCTTGACCTGGCGCAATACTTGTCCAGTTTCTTGTTGAGGCGAGACGCCATCATGTCTACCATTGGTCTTTCCCAACAGTTTATTAGCATGTGGAAGACTTCTGGATGAAGACCCCCCTCTCCCGGGTGAATATCGTGTCTGCTGAGGAAGTCTGCTTCCCAGTTGTCCACGCCCGGGAAGAACACTGCTGACAGTGCTATTACGTGATTCTCCGCCCAGCGAAGAATCTTGGCAGCTTCTGCCATTGCACTCCTGCTTCTTGTGCCGCCCTGTCTGTTTACATGGGCGACCGCCGTGATGTTGTCCGACTGAATCAACACCGGTTTTCCTTGCAGGAGTGGTTCCGCCTGGCTTAGAGCATTTTAGATTGCTCTTAGTACCAGAATGTTTATGTGAAGAGACTTTTCCAGGTTCGTCCATACCCCCTGGAAGTTTCTTCCTTGTGTGACTGCTCCCCAACCTCTCAGGCTGGCGTCCGTGGTCACCAGGATCAAATCCTGTATGCCGAATCTGCGGCCCTCCAATAGATGAGCCTTTTGCAACCACCACAGAAGATATACCCTTGTC
Source organism: Pseudophryne corroboree (assembly GCF_028390025.1). NCBI lineage: Eukaryota > Metazoa > Chordata > Amphibia > Anura > Myobatrachidae > Pseudophryne > Pseudophryne corroboree. Next base: position 599,605,968 of record NC_086444.1, read on the forward strand.
CTTGGCGACAGGGTTATTCGCAGGTGCATCTGAGGATGCGACCCTGACCATTTGTCCAACAGATCCCTTTGGAAAATTCTTGCATGGAATCTGCCGAATGGAATTGCTTCGTAAAAAGCCACCATTTTTCCCAGGACTCTTGTGCATTGATGTACAGACACCTTTCCTGGTTTTAGGAGGTTCCTGACAGGTCGGATAACTCCTTGGCTTTTTCCTCGGGAAGAAAAACCTTTTTCTGAACCGTGTCCAGAATCATCCCTAGGAACAGCAGACGTATCGTCGGAAAACAGCTGCGATTCTTGGAATATTTAGAATCCAGTCGTGCCGTCGAAGAACTACTTTAGATAGTGCTCTTCCGACCTCCAACTGTTCTCTGGAACTTGCCCTTTTTAGGTCGTGCAAGTAAGGGATAATTTAGATGCCTTTTTTCTTTGAAGAAACATCTTTTCGGCCATTACCTTGGTAAAAAGGCCCGGGGTGCCGTGGATAATTCAAACGGCATCGTCTGAAACTGATATTGACAGTTCTGTACCACGAACCAGAGGTACCCTTGATGAGAAGGACAAAATTTGGACATGGAGGTAATCCTTGATGTCCAGGGACACCATATAGTCCCCTTTTTTCCGGTTCGCTATCACTGCTCTGAGTGACTTTATCTCGATTTGAACCTTTTATGTAAGTGTTCAAAACATTTTAGATTTAGACTATGTGTCACCAAGCCGTCTGGCTTCAGTACCACAATATAGTGTGGAAAAATAATACCCTTTTCCTTGTCGTAGGAGGGGTACTTTGATTATCACCTGCTGGATATACAGCTTGTGAATTGTTTCCAATGCTGCCTCCCTGTCGGAGGGAGCCGTTGGTAAAGCAGACTTCAGGAACCTGCGAGGAGAAGATGTCTCGACTCTCCAATCTTTACCCCTGGGATAATACTCGTACGATCTAGGGGTCAACTTGCGAGTGATCCCACTGCGCCCTGAGACTCTTGAGACTACCCCCCCACCTTGAGTCCGCTTGCACGGCCCCAGCGTCATGCTGAGGACTTGGCAGACGCGGTGGAGGGCTTCTTTTCCTGGGAAAGGGCTGCCTGCTGCAGTCTACTTCCCTTACCTCTATGTCTGGGCAGATATGACTGGCCTTTTGCCTGCATGCCCTCATGGGAAAGGAAAGATTGAGGCTGAAAAGACGGTGTCTTTTTTAGCTGAGATGTAACTTGGGGTAAAAAAGGTTGGATTTCCCAGCTGTTGCTGTGGTCCCCAGGTCCGATGGACCGACCCCCAAATAACTCCTTCCCTTTATACAGCAATACTTCCATCTGCCGTATGGGATCTGTATCACCTGACCACTGTCGTGTCCCTGACATCTTCTGGGAGATATGGACAACGCACTTATCTTGATGCCAGAGAGCAAATATCCCTCTGTGCATCTCACATACATATATATAGAATGCATCCTATTAAATGCTCTACATGAATAAAATATTTTCAGTCAGGGAATCCGACCAAGCCAACCCAGCACTGCATCTCCAGGCTGATGGCGATCGCTGGTCGCAGTATAACCACCGTATGTGTGTATATACTTTTTAGGATATTTTTCCAGCTTCCTATCAGCTGGCTCCTTGAGGGCGGCCGTATCTGGAGACGGTAACGCCACTTGATAAGCGTGTGAGCGCCTTATCACCCTAAGGGGTGTTTCCCAACGTACCCTAATTTCTGGCGGGAAAGGGTATAACGCCAATATTTGCTATCGGGGTAACCCTACGCATCATCACACACTTCATTTTATTTTATCTGATTCAGGAAAAACTACAGGTAGTTTTTTCACTCCCACATAATACCCTTTCTTGTGGTACTTGTAGTATCAGAAACACGTAACACCTCCTTCATTGCCCTTAACGTGTGGCCCTAATGAGAAATACGTTTGTTTATTCACCGTCGACACTGTATTCAGTGTCCGTGTCTGTGTCGACCGACTGAGGTAAATGGGCGTTTTTAAAACCCCTGACGGTGTTTCTGAGACGCCTGGACCGGTCCTAATAGATTGTCGGCCGTCTCATGTCGTCAACCGACCTTGCAGCGTGTTGACATTCTCACGTAATTCTCTAAATAAGCCATCCATTCCGGTGTCGACTCCCTAGAGAGTGACATCACCATTACAGGCAATTTCTCCGCCTCCTCACCAACATCGTCCTCATACATGTCGACACACACGTACCGACACACAGCACACACACCGGGAATGCTCTGACAGAGGACAGGACCCACTAGCCCTTTGGGGAGACAGAGGGAGAGTCTGCCAGCACACACCAAAAACGCTATAATTATATAGGGACAACCTTATATAAGTGTTTCTCCCTTATAGCATCTTTTATATATATACAATATCGCCAAAATCAGTGCCCCCCCTCTCTGTTTTAACCCTGTTTCTGTAGTGCAGTGCAGGGGAGAGCCTGGGAGCCTTCTCTCCAGCTTTTCTGTGAGAGAAAATGGCGCTGTGTGCTGAGGAGATAGGCCCCGCCCCTTTTTCGGCGGGCTCGTCTCCCGCTATTTTTGAAGTTAGGCAGGGGTTAAATATCTCCATATAGCCTCTGTGGGCTATATGTGAGGTATTTTTTTGCCTCTAATAAGGTTTTTATTTGCCTCTCAGAGCGCCCCCCCCAGCGCTCTGCACCCTCAGTGACTGTTGTGTGAAGTGTGCTGAGAGGAAAATGGCGCACAGCTGCAGTGCTGTGCGCTACCTTTATGAAGACTCAGGAGTCTTCAGCCGCCGATTTTGGACCTCTTCTCTCTTCAGCGTCTGCAAGGGGGCCGGCGGCGCGGCTCCGGTGACCATCCAGGCTGTACCTGTGATCGTCCCTCTGGAGCTAGTGTCCAGTAGCCAAGCAGCAAATCCACTCTGCACGCAGGTGAGTTCACTACTTCTCCCCTAAGTCCCTCGTTGCAGTGATCCTGTTGCCAGCAGGACTCACTGTAAAGTAAAAAACCTAAGCTAAACTTTCTCTAAGCAGCTCTTTAGGAGAGCCACCTAGATTGCACCCTTCTCGTTCGGGCACAAAATCTAACTGGAGTCTGGAGGAGGGTCATAGGGGGAGGAGCCAGTGCACACCACCTGATCTGGTAAAAGCTTTACTTTTTTGTGCCCTGTCTCCTGCGGAGCCGCTATTCCCCATGGTCCTTTCAGGAACCCCAGCATCCACTTAGGACGATAGAGAAATAAAGATATAACAATGCACAGTGAAGACTGGATGTATATCACAGGGTATTTGTATAAAATAACCCAGAATATATTCACTTGTTCTTAACTAACACTGTCTAAAGACATGTAGAATACTTAAGTGTCCAGTAAAATGCACAGCGCTGATGATGCAGGCAGCTTTACAGAGGAGAGGCAGCTCAGCATTCCCAAAGTCAGCTCAGCATGTGTGCAAAGGCGCCCAAACGCGGACAAGGGAGTGAGGGAGGTAGAGAGAAGCAGCTCCAAGGCGGGAACATTAGCAGTAAATGGCGCCTGGGGCTGAGAGAGGAGCTGCAGGTCAGAGCCTTATCCCCTTGCTGGACTTCACCACCGGGTACTGCGGGCCTTCGTAAAACGGATTGAGAGATAATCCGACCTGTGCCCTTGTCCTGGTGGTCTAGTGGGGTCCCTGTACGGCCAAAGTGACCACGCCAGCACTCACGGTCCGTCTTCTAAGACTGCGCCGGATTACGATTTCCAGCGGGTCCCGTCTATGGGACCCTCTTACCTCCTCCCTCGATGCGGCCACGCGATCCTGGAGAACTGCAACAGGTGTGTGCGCCCTAGGTGAAGAACCGGAGCCCTCCGCTGTAAGTACCCTGCAACCAGGGCGCGGGAGTATACAGCGCCGCTGGGGGAGGTGAGGGAGCCGCAGCATGTAATAATCACATAAAGCACTTCTAAGTGCCTATGCTGCGGCCCTTGTAGTCTATCTTAATAAAAGCTCTTTTCAGGGCTGCTCAGCGCAGCCCTCCCTGTTAGCTGCCTGCACTGCAGTCACCAACTTACAAACTGAGCTCCTGTGCACGGAAGCGGGGTTATAGAGGAGGCGGCGCTGTGCATCCTGGGAACAGTCAAAGCTTTTAGCCTGTTGGTGCCTCGGATCAAGATCCAACTCTACACCCCCGATGTTATCCCTGTGGAACCCCAGTGTACCCCGCTGCAGAAAGATGATTTAAGTAGGAGGTAAATGTATTCTAGCGCCATTCATCGTGCCTCTATAATACTTCCTGCTTCGCCTCATTACCGAGGCGAAGCAGTAAGGTACATCGACAAGCTGTATTAACATCTTGTCTGTTGAAGCGCCCTCCGGCGATGTTACCCTGAGCGCACCAGCTCAGAGCTGATGCGCTGTCTCCTTTCCGATGGGCTCCTCCTGCGCATGATCTCTCTACTCATGAGAGATCCCCAGCGCAGTACGGAGCTGGCACCCGCCACAGGCATGGACAGCTGTCCTTGCTATGTTGAATGGGCATCGCCACATGCAGCTGTCTAAATCGACAGCTGCAGGTGTCTGAACGGTCAGTGATGCTGACTGTTCATACATTGCCCAGGCATATTGTCCTGCTATCTTTTAGATAGCAGCACCGATATGGACAGGGACCCGCACCGCTGGCTTCATACATGGGGGAGAAGCGGTATAGCGCACATTTCATGCACTGATACAGCTTCTCCACATACCGTCAGTTCATACATTACCCCTAGGAGAGGATTTGGCGAATGCTTTGTGAGAGGAGTTTTAATTGGGTTAAACATAGGATTTGACGTTGGGTAAGACCCACTTGGCCCATCTATTCTACCCTTAACACATCTTCACACACAATTACACACTAGGGTTAATTTTTGTCGGGAGCCAATACACCCACCAGTATATTTTGGGATTTTGTGAGGAAACCAGAGTACTCATAGAAAACCCACGCACGCACAGGGAGAACACAAACGCCACAGTTAGGGTCATGTTGTGAATTGAACTCATGACCTCAGTGCTGTGAGGCACTAATGCTAACCTCGACACCATCCGTCCTGTACTGAAGGGAAAAGGATCCAGTGAAAGTCTTTTAGAAGAGGGGTGGGCAAGCATCATGTGTTTGGACAGAAAGAGGATACGAGCAGCAGCATTGAGGACAAATTGGAGTGGAGAGAGGTGGGAGACAGGTAGGAAAGATAGGAGGAGGTTACAGTAGTCCAGTCTAGAAATGACCAGTGAGTGAATGAATAAGGATCTTGGGTGCCTCTAGTGTGACAGTCTGATCCTGGAGATATTTGAGATCAAAATGGCAGGACTGCAAAAGGCACTGAATGTGAGGGAAGAGTCCAGGAAAACTCCAAAACGATGCACCTGCAAGCTAGAAGAGATAGTGGTGCTGTCAAAAGAAAGAAATTGAGGGAGGTGATGTTATTTGGGAGGGTGGGAAGATAATTAACTCACACCTTAATGTACCTATAATGTAATGATTCCCAATAACTGGTCCAAAACAAACCTTAGGGAACTCCTACTGGTAATCGTACAGGGAGAGAAGTAGGATCACAAGAGGAGAAATAGGTAGGAAGACACCAAGGGAGTGAAGGATTTGGAGGAGGAGAGGGTGGTTCAGCATGTTAAAACTAGCAGAGAGATCAAGGAGAAGGAACAGAGTAGTGGCCCTTAGATTTGGCAGTTAGAAGGTAACTGCCATTTTTAGTGAGGACCATTTGTAAAGGACGAAAGCCAAACTAAAATGGGTCAAGTGGGGAGAAAGAAAGCCACGAGGCAGTTGTAGACAACATGCTCAAGGATTTTGGAGGAAACAGGGTAAAGTCATACAGATAGGTATACCGTAGGGACACGAGTGAGTTACATGTACGTCTAGTCAGTCAATGTTCAGCAGGAGATTTATGGTAAGAACTTACCGTTGTTAAATGTCTTTCTGCGAGGTACACTGGGCTCCACAAGGATTAACATCGGGGTGTAGAGTAGGATCTTGATCCGAGGCACCAACAGGCTCAAAGCTTTAACTGTTCCCAAGATGCACAGCGCCGCCGCCTCTATAACCCCGCCTCCGTGCACAGGAGCTCAGTTTCGTTAACCAGACCAATGCAGCAGCAGGTACTAGAGACGACAATCGCTCGTAGCCAATTACACCACACGCTCACCACAGGAGAGGGTGTCATCGGCTAATTCCACACCAACCCAAAGAAGCTAAGTGAGTCAGGGTGGGCGCCTGGTGGAGCCCAGTGTACCTCGCAGAAAGATTTAACAACGGTAAGTTCTTACAATAAATCTCGTTTTCTGCTGCGGGGTACACTGGGCTCCACAAGAATTAACATCGGGGATGTCCTAAAGCAATTTCTTATGGGGAGGGGGGGGGACGCACTGTAGCGGGTACAAGAACCCGGCGTCCAAAGGAAGCATCCTGGGAGGCGGAAGTAATGAAGGCATAGAACCTAATGAACGTGTTCCCTGAGGACCACATAGCCACCTTGCACAATTGTTCAAGGGTCGCACCACGGCAGGCCGCCCAAGAAGGGCCGACCAAGTAGAATGGGCTTTGATGGTAGCAGGAACCGGACGACCAGCCTGTACATAAGCATGTTCAATCACCATTCTAATCCATCTGGCCAGTGTCTGCTTGGAAGCAGGCCAGCCACGTTTGTGAAAACCGAACAGTACAAAAATAAGAATTTACTTACCGATAATTCTATTTCTCGGAGTCCGTAGTGGATGCTGGGGTTCCTGAAAGGACCATGGGGAATAGCGGCTCCGCAGGAGACAGGGCACAAAAAGTAAAGCTTTAGGATCAGGTGGTGTGCACTGGCTCCTCCCCCTATGACCCTCCTCCAAGCCAGTTAGGTACTGTGCCCGGACGAGCGTACACAATAAGGGAGGAATTTTGAATCCCGGGTAAGACTCATACCAGCCACACCAATCACACCGTACAACTTGTGATCTAAACCCAGTTAACAGTATGATAACAGCGGAGCCTCTGAAAAGATGGCTCACAACAATAATAACCCGATTTTTGTAACTATGTACAAGTATTGCAGATAATCCGCACTTGGGATGGGCGCCCAGCATCCACTACGGACTCCGAGAAATAGAATTATCGGTAAGTAAATTCTTATTTTCTCTATCGTCCTAGTGGATGCTGGGGTTCCTGAAAGGACCATGGGGATTATACCAAAGCTCCCAAACGGGCGGGAGAGTGCGGATGACTCTGCAGCACCGAATGAGAGAACTCCAGGTCCTCTTTTGCCAGGATATCAAATTTGTAGAATTTTACAAACGTGTTCTCCCCTGACCACGTAGCTGCTCGGCAGAGTTGTAATGCCGAGACCTCTCGGGCAGCCGCCCAAGATGAGCCCACCTTCCTTGTGGAATGGGCCTTAACCGATTTAGACTGTGGCAGGCCTGCCTCAGAATGTGCAAGTTGAATTGTGTTACAAATCCAACGAGCAATCGACTGCTTAGAAGCAGGCGCACCCAACTTGTTGGGTGCATACAGTATAAACAGCGAGTCAGATTTTCTGACTCCAGCTGTCCTGGAATATATTTTCAGGGCCCTGACAACTTCTAGCAACTTGGAGTCCTCCAAGTCCCTAGTAGGTGCAAGGCACCACAATAAGCTGGTTCAGGTGAAACACTGACACCACCTTAGGGAGAGAACTGGGGACGAGTCCGCAGCTCTGCCCTGTCCGAATGGACAAACAGATATGGGCTTTTTTGAGAAAAAACCACCAATTTGACACTCGCCTGGTCCAGGCCAGGGCCAAGAGCATGGTCACTTTTTATGTGAGATGCTGCAAATCTACATATTTGACTGGTTTTAAACCAATGTGATTTGAGAAATCCCAGAACTACGTTGAGATCCCACAGTGCCACTGGAGGCACAAAAAAGGGGTTTGTATATGCAATACTCCCTTGACAAACTTCTGGACTTCAGGAACTGAAGCCAATTCTTTCTGGAAGAAAATTTACAGGGCCGAATTTGAACCTTAATGGACCCCAATTTGAGGCCCATAGACACTCCTGTTTGCAGGAAATGCAGGAAACGACCGAGTTGAAATTTCTTTGTGGGGCCTTCCTGGCCTCACACCACGCAACAAATTTTCGCCACACGTGGTGATAATGTTGTGCGGTCACCTCCTTTCTGGCTTTGACCAGGGTAGGAATGACCTCTTCCGGAATGCCTTTTTTCCCTTAGGATCCGGCTTTCCATCGCCATGCCGACAAACGCAGCTGCGGTAAGTCTTGGAACAGACATGGTACTTGCTGAAGCAAGTCCCTTCTTAGCGGCAGAGGCCATAAGACCTCTGTAAGCATCTCTTGAAGTTCCGGGTACCAAGTCCTTCTTGGCCAATCCGGAGCCATGAGTATAGTTCTTACTCCTCTACGTCTTATAATTCTCAGCACCTTAGGTATGAGAAGCAGAGGAGGGAACACATACACCGACTGGTACACCCACGGTGTTACCAGAACGTCCACATCTATTGCCTGAGGGTCCCTTGACCTGGCGCAATACCTGTCCCGTTTTTTGTTCAGACGGGACGCCATCATGTCCACCTTTGGTATTTCCCAACGGTTTACAATCATGTGGAAAAAACTTCTCAATGAAGTTTCCACTCTCCCGGGTGGAGGTCGTGCTGAGGAAGTCTGCTTCCCAGTTTCCATTCCCGGGATGAAAAACTGCTGACAGTGTTATCACATGATTTTCCGCCCAGCGAAAAGTCCTTGCAGTTTCTGCCATTGCCCTCCTGCTTCTTGTGTCGCCCTGTCTGTTTACGTGGGCGACTGCCGTGATGTTTTTCCCACTGGATCAATACCGGCTGACCTTGAAGCAGAGGTCTTGCTAAGCTTAGAGCATTATAAATTTACCCTTAGCTCCAGTATATTTATGTGGAGAAAAGTCTCCATACTTGATCACACTCCCTGGAAATTTTTCCCTTGTGTGACTGCTCCCCAGCCTCTCAGGCTGGGCTCCGTGGTTACCAGCATCCAATCCTGAATGCCGAATCTGCGGCCCTCTAGAAGATGAGCACTCTATAACTACCACAGGAGAGACACCCTTGTCCTTGGATATTGGGTTATCCGCTGATGCATCTGAAGATGCGATCCGGACCATTTGTCCAGCAGATCCCACTGAAAAGTTCTTACATGAAATCTGCCGAATGGAATTGCTTCGTAGGAAGCCACCATTTTTACCAGGACCCTTGTGCAATGATGCACTGTTTTTAGGAGGTTCCTGACTTGCTCGGATAACTCCCTGGCTTTCTCTTCCGGGAGAAACACCTTTTTCTGGACTGTGTCCAGAATCATCCCTAGGCACAGCAGACGTGTCGTCGGGATCAGCTGCGATTTTGGAATATTTAGAATCCACCCGTGCTGATTGTAGCAGTATCCGAGATAGTGCTACTCCGACCTCCAACTGTTCCCTGGACTATGCCCCTATCAGGAGATCGTCCAAGTAAGGGATAATTAAGACGCCTTTTCTTCGAAGAAGAATCATCAATTCGGCCATTACCTTGGTAAAGACCCCGGGGTGCCGTGGACAATCCAAACGGCAGCGTCTGAAACTGATAGTGACAGTTCTGCACCACGAACCTGAGGTACCCTTAGTGAGAAGGGCAAATTTGGGACATAGAGGTAAGCATCCCTGATGTCCCGGGACACTATATAGTCCCCTTCTTCCTGGTTCGTTATCACTGCTCTGAGTGACTTCATCTTAATTTGAACCTTTGTAAGTGTTCAAAAAAAAATTTTTTTTTTTTTTTTTTAGAATAAGTCTCACCTAGCCTTCTGGCTTCAGTACCACAATATAGTGTGGAATAATACCCCTTTTCTGTAGTAGGAGGGGTAATTTAATTGTCACCTGCTGGGAACACAGCTTGTGAATCTTTTCCCATACTACCTCCTTGTCGGAGGGAGACTTGGTAAAGCAGACTTCAGGAGCCTGCGAAGGGGAAACGTCTCGACATTCCCATCTGTACCCCCGGGATACTACTTGTAGGATCCAGGGGTCCTGTACGGTCTCAGCGCCATGCTGAGAACTTGTCAGACGCGGTGGAACGCTTCTGTTCCTGGGAATAGGCTGCCTGTTGCAGTCTTCTTCCCTTTCCTCTATCCCTGGGCAGATATGATCTTATAGGGACGAGAGGACTGAGGCTGAAAAGACGGTGTCTTTTTCTGCAGAGATGTGACTTAGGGTAAAAAACGGTGGATTTTCCAGCAGTTGCCGTGACCACCAGGTCCGATGGACCGACCCCAAACAAGTCCTCTTCCTTTATACGGCCATACTGTGCCGTTTGGAATCTGCATCACCTGACCACTGTCGTGTCCATAACATCTTCTGGCAGTTATGGACCTCGCGTTTATTCATGATGCCAGAGTGCAAATATCCCTCTGTGCATCTCGCATATATAGAAATGCTCTATTATTTTCCAGCCTTGTCAGCTGGTCCTTGAGGACGGCCCTATCTATAGACGGTACCGCCACTTGTTTTGATAAGCGTGTGAGCGCCTTATCCACCTTAAGGGGTGTTTCCCAACGCGCCCTAACTTCTGGCGGGAAAGGGTATACCGCCCATAATTTTCTATCGGGGGGAACCCACGCATCATCACACACTTTATTTAATTTATCTGATTCAGGAAAAACTATGGTAGTTTTTTCACATCCCACATAATACCCTCTTTTGTGGTACTTGTAGTATCAGAAATACGTAACACCTCCTTCATTGCCTTTAACGTGTGGCCCTAATAAGGAATACGTTTGTTTATTCACCGTCGACACTGGATTCAGTGTCCCTGTCTGTGTCTGTGTCGACCGACTAAAGTAAACGGGCGTTTTAAAAACCCTTGACGGTGTTTTTGAGACGTCTGGACCGTACTAATTGTTTGTCGGCCGTCTCATGTCGTCAACCGACCTTGCAGCGTGTTGACATTATCACGTAATTTCCTAAATAAGCCATCCATTCCGGTGTCGACTCCCTAGAGAGTGACATCACCATTACAGGCAATTGCTCCGCCTCCTCACCAACATCGTCCTCCTACCTGTCGACACACACGTACCGACACACAGCACACACACAGGGAATGCTCTGATAGAGGACAGGACCCACTAGCCCTTTGGAGAGACAGAGGGAGAGTTTGCCAGCACACACCAAAAACGCTATAATTATATAGGGACAACCTTATATAAGTGTTTTCCCTTATAGCATCTTAATATATATATAAGCATATCGCCAAATTAGTGCCCCCCCTCTCTGTTTTAACCCTGTTTCTGTAGTGCAGTGCAGGGGAGAGCCTGGGAGCCTTCCCTCCAGCCTTTCTGTGAGGGAAAATGGCGCTGTGTGCTGAGGAGATAGGCCCCGCCCCTTTTTCGGCGGCCTCGTCTCCCGCTCTTAACGGATTCTGGCAGGGGTTAAATATCTCCATATAGCCTCCGGAGGCTATATGTGAGGTATTTTTAGCCAAAATAGGTATTCATTTGCCTCCCAGGGCGCCCCCCTCCCAGCGCCCTGCACCCTCAGTGACTGCCGTGTGAAGTGTGCTGAGAGGAAAATGGCGCACAGCTGCAGTGCTGTGCGCTACCTTTAGAAGACTGAGGAGTCTTCTGCCGCCGATTCTGGACCTCTCCTCGTTGCAGTGATCCTGTTGCCAGCAGGACTCACTGTAAAATAAAAAACCTAAGCTAAACTTTCCTAAGCAGCTCTTTAGGAGAGCCACCTAGATTGCACCCTTCTCGGCCGGGCACAAAATCTAACTGGCTTGGAGGAGGGTCATAGGGGGAGGAGCCAGTGCACACCACCTGATCCTAAAGCTTTACTTTTTGTGCCCCGTCTCCTGCGGAGCCGCTATTCCCCATGGTCCTTTCAGGAACCCCAGCATCCACTAGGACGATAGAGAAAAGAGAATCCGATTTCCTAACGGAGGATGTTCTCTTCACATAGATAGGGAGAGCCCGTACCACATCCAAAGACCGCTCTTTGGAAGACAACTCAGGAGAATTAAAGGCCAAAACCACAATCTCCTGGTTAAGGTGGAAGGAAGACACCTTTGGTAAATAAATTGGCCGTGTTCTAAGAACCACCCGGTCATGGTGAAAAATCAAATGGGGAGACTTACAGGATAAGGCACCCAAGTCCGAGACCCTTCTAGCTGAAGCAATAGCCAGCAAAAATAGCACCTTAAAGGGAAAGCCACTTAAGATCAGCAGAGGCAAGAGGTTCAAACAGAGACTCTTGCAAGGCCTCCAAAACAGACAGATCCCAAGGGGCCACAGGTGGCTGAATCCACAACACGCCCTGAGTGAATGTATGAACATCAGGTAGGGCAGCAATCTTTCTCTAAAACTAAACCGACAAGGCCGAGATGTGAACCTTGAGGGAGGCCAGACGAAGGCCCAAGTCCAGGCACTGTTGTAGGAAGGCCAATAATTTGGCCGTACTAAACTTGAAAACGTCATGATTATGAGACGCACACCAAGTAAGCATTCCAGACCCTATGGTAGATTTGAGCAGAAGCCGGCTTACGGGCCTTCAACATAGTTTGAAGTTGAACGACCATCTCAAAAAAAACCTTGGCCCTCAAGACAGAAGCTTCAAGAGCCACGCCGTCAAAGCCAGACGGACCAAGTCCTGGTAAACACAAGGGCCCTGAAAGAGGAGGTCTGGTCGTTGTAGAAGTAGAAGGGGATGATCCAACGAGAGGCCCTGTAGATCGGAGAACCAGTGCCGCCTGGGCTACTCTGGAGCGATTAAAGTAGGTTTCCTCCTTGCTTGAACTTCCGTATTACTCTGGGCAGAAATGACACCGGAGGGAACACGTACGGCAGCCGAAAGTTCCATGAGATTGACAGAGCATTCACGAACGCTGCTTGAGGATCCCTTGTCCTTTGCTCCGAAGACTAGAACCTTGTGATTGTGTCGAGACGCCATCAGGTCCACATCTGGAAGGCCCCACTTGTCCACGAAAAGTTGAAACACTTCTGGATGGAGGCTCCATTCTCTGGTGTGTACGTCCTTACGACTGAGAAAGTCCGCTTCCCAGTTTAGGACCCCCGGAATGAACACTGCGGATATAGCCGGCAGATGGTGTTCTGCCCACTGAAGAATCCATGATACTTCCCTCATTGCCCTGCGGCTTCGAGTGCCGCCCCGATGATTGATGTACGCCACCGTGGTGGCGTTGTCCAATTGTACTTGAACAGGTCTGTTCTGTATCAAATGCTGGGCCATTGTCAACGCATTGAACATCGCCCGCAGTTCCAGAATGTTTATCGGGAGTAGAGACTCCTCCTCGGTCCACCGACCCTGAAGGGAGTGTTGTTCCAACCCCGCGCCCCAACCTCTCAGACTGGCATCCGTTGTCAGTAGGATCCAGTCTGATATCCAGAAGGGACGGCTCCTGCTCAATCGATGGTCCTGAAGCCACCAGCACAGTGGCAGGCGGACCTCCGGAGACAAGGAGATCATGTGACATCTGGTCCGGTGAGGCAGGCCGTCCCACTTGGTCAGAATTAACTTCTGCACAGGGCGAGAATGGAATTGAGCATACTCCACCATGTCGAAAGCCGACACCATGAGACCTAGCACTTGCATTGCCGAATGAATCGACACTTGCGGACGAGATAGAAAGCATCGAATCCTGTCCTGAAGTTTCAGAACCTTCTCCTGAGACGAGAACAACCGCTGGTTGGGAGTGTCCAATAAAGCTCCCAGGTGGACCATGCTCCGAGCCGGAACCAGGGATGAATTCTTCCAGTTGACTAGCCACCCGTGGGCTGTCATGACCTGGACAGTCAGATCTAGATGACACAGGAGAATTTCTGGGGAATTCACCAGGATCAACAAATCGTCTAGGTACGGTAGGATCCTGACCCCTTTACTGCGGAGTGGAGCAGTCATGACCGCCATTACTTTGGTGAAAACTCGGGGCGCCGTTGTCAACCAAAGGGGTAACGCCTGAAATTGGTAATGAAGGTTGCCAACTGAAAACCTCAGGTACTGCTGATGAGACACTGCAATAGGAATATGCAGGTAAGCATCCTGTATGTCCAGGAAGACTATATAGTCCCCAGGCTCCAAGGCCAGAACAATATAGCGCAGAGTTTCCATAGGAAACTTGGAGACCCGCACATACTTGTTCAAGGACTTCAGCTTGCGAACGGGCCGCGAGGACCCGTTCGGTTTCGGGACTAGAAACAGCGGTGAATAGTACCCCTTGCCTCTCTGAGCCAGAGGCATCTGTACTACCACTCCTGTGGTCAAAAGGGAATGTACCCCCGAAAGTAGGGTGTTTTGCGTTTGCCGGATCCAGAGGAACATCTGTTCAGGCAAAATCGATGAGGGGGACGATTCTTGAAGGGTACGGCGTAACCTCGAGTGACTACTTCCCTTACCCAGGCATCGGAAGTGGTTTTCAACCATTCCTGGCCAAAACCTAGAAGTCTGCCCCCCACCCTGGCATTCCCGAGAGGGAGGGCCGCCCCGTCATGGGGCAGGCTTGTCAGTTTTGGAAGCAGGCTGACGGGCAGCCCAGGCTCGCTTCGGTCTGGAAGCATGAGCTTGCTTTGGGTACGCCTGACCTTTTGCTTTACCTGGAGGACGAAAGGGCCGAGGGAAAGTACTTTTATCCTTCTGTGCGGAAGGAGCCGTACTAGGTAGGCAAGCTGTTTTAACAGTAGCCAGATCAACCACAATCTTATTGAAATCTTCTCCAAAGATAATGTCTCCCTTGAAAGGAAGCACCTCCAAGGTTTTCTTGGAATCCATATCCACCGACAAGGATCTCAACCAAAGGATACGTTTGGCCAAGACGGACGTAGTAGCAGCCTTGGCCGCCAGCACCCCGGCATCGGAGGCCGCCTCCTTAAGGTACAGAGAAGCAGTGGTAATATATGAGAGACATTGTCAAGTATGCTCAGATGCGTTGGAAGGCAGCTCCGCCTCAAGCTCCTGAGCCCACGCCTCAACAGCTTCAGCAGCCCATGTTGCTGCAATGGTTACACCGTTAGGGTGTAAATCGCTTTCAAACAACCCTCCACACGTCTATCCGTCGGTTCCTTCAGATAGGTGACGGTAGTTACTGGCAGAGCAGAGGAAACTACCATGCGTGCCACATGAGAATCTACAGGCGGAGGAGTTTCCCAATTTTTACATAGCTCCGCAGAGAGAGGATAGCCAACAGTCTCTTATGCGGTGTGAATTTTGTCCCCAGGTTTTCCCAGGATTCCTGACGAATGGTGTTGAGAATGAGGTAAAACTTGTTTAACCACTTTCTTACGTTTAAATCTGTCCGGATTTTTAGAAACAGCCACAGGCTCATCAGAGACCTGAAGAATGAGCCTGATAGCCTCAATCAAATCAGGGACATCAACCATTGACTTCCCTTCCCCATCAGAAGCATCTGAGTCCGTGTCTGTGGGATCAGTATATGCACCATCCTCCTCAGAGGATGTGTCCGGAATAGGAGTGGATTGTGAGCAAGTAGCCTGTTTAGAAGACGTCCTAGTCTTAGGTGGGCGAGAGTGAGATTTGGATTTAGTCAGTGACCGGTTCAAGTGCTACAACTGAGTTGAAATTTGATCCACCCATGGCGGATTAACTGCAGGGACCATAAACTGCTGCAGTGGCACAGGTGGTCCCACAGGGGGCGCCAGTTTAGTTACTAGCGTATTCAACAACGTGGAAAAGGTAGCCCAAGGTGGGTCATTTGTTACCCCCGGTGTTACAGACCCACTGGGGGGTAAGGAACCCCCTGAACACTCTGCTGCCATATTTTCCTCCAAAATGTCTGCGGCATCACCACCACGCAATGTGGGAGAAGTCCCAGCTCCGTTGCCTTGTGTAGCTGACATAATATAAGCACAATATCAGGCAACCTAGTACAATCTTTAGCAGCGATATACCTAGCAAAAACTCTGAGTGTAGTGTGACGTTCCTGTCAGCACAAACCGGGAATCCAGGAGATATAGATCTGTGAAATACCTATATTGATTAGAAACCTGACGCACTTAGCCCCTTCAGGTTACAGAATATAGGAGCAGCACGCTGAGTGAAATACCCGATATGGCAACCACGCAGCAGCTACATGCACATACATATATATAGTCACAAACTTAGCATGCAGAAATTATACACCATAAAACTGCACTGGGCTAGCAATACAAAGTAATACTCAGTATGGCTATATATGTAAACAGTAGACATAACAAAACACAGTAGATACTGGATGTATATCACAGGGTGTTTGTACCACACAGCCCTGAATGTATGCACTCTTTCTTAACGAACACTGTCCCTTGACAGGTAGAATACTTAAGTGTCCTGTAAAATGCACAGCGCTGGCGAGCAGGCGGCTTTACAGAGGAGGATTTGCCCCAGCAGTCCCAGAAACAGCGCAGCTCCGTTGTGATGGCGGCTGACAGGGAATGAGGGAGAGATGTGCAGCTCCAGGTCGGGAACATTTATCCAAATGCCGCCCTGAGGCCGTGGGAGGGGCTACAGGTCAAGCCATATCCCCCAGCTGGCTTCCCCACCGGACGCTGCGGGCTTTGTAAAAACGAGTTTTATAGTAAGAACTTATGTTAAAACTCTTTCTGCGAGGTACACTGGGCTTAACAAGGAATGGACAATGGGGTGTAGAGTAGGATCTTGATCCGAGGCACCAACAGGCTCAAAGCTTTGACTGTTCCCAGAATGCATAGCGCCGCCTCCTATATCACCCCGCCTCCCTGCACATGATCTCAGTTTTTAGTTAACCAGTAGCCACAACACCACATTCTCACGACAGGAGATGTGTCAGCGGCTAAATGCCATACCAACCCAAAGAAGCTAAGTGCGTCAGGGTGGGCACCTTGTGGAGCCCAGTGTACCTCGCAGAAAGATTTAACAAAGGTAAGTTCTTACCATAAAACTCTTTCTGCTGTGGGGTACACTGGGCTCCACAAGGAATGGACAATGGGGATGTCCTAAAGCAGTTCCTTATGGGAGAGGACGCACTGTAGCGGGCACAAGAACCAGGCATCCAAAGGAATCATCCTGGGAAGCAGCAGTATCGAAGGCATAGAACCTTATGAACGTGTTCACAGAGGACCACGTAGCCACCTTGCACAATTGTTCAAGGGTCACACCACGTTGGGCCGCCCAAGAAGGTCCAACAGACCGAGTAGAATGGGCCTTAATGTGATCAGGAGCAGAGAGACCAGCCTTCACATAAGCATGTGCAATCACCATTCTAATCCATCTGGCCAGAGTTTGCTTGTGAGCAGGCCAGCCACGTTTGTGAAACCCAAACACAACAAAAAGAGAATCAGATTTCCTAATAGGAGCAGTTCTCTTCACATAGATACGGAGAGCCCGTACCGCATCCAAAGACCGCTCTTTGGGAGACAAATCAGGAGAAACAAGTGCCGGAACTACAATCTCCTGATTTAAGGTGGAACGAGGAAACCACCTTAGGAAGATAGTTGGGACGAGTCCTAAGAACTGCCTGGTCACGGTGAAATATCAGATATGGGGAACTACAGGACAAGGCACCCAAATCCGACACTCTTCTAGCTGAAGCAATAGCCAGCAGAAACACCACCTTAAGGGAAAGCCACTTAAGGTCAGCTGAACCAAGAGGTTCAAACGGAGACTCTTGTAACGCCTCCAAAACCACCGACAAGTCCCAAGGAGCCACAGGCGGGACATAGGGAGGTTGGATACGCAACACGCCCTGAGTAAAGGTATGCACATCAGGTAAGGTCGCAATTTTTCTCTGAAACCACACCGACAAGGCAGATATTTGAACCTTGAGGGAGGCCAGACGCAGGTCTAAGTCCAGGCCCTGCTGAAGAAAAGCCAACAACTTGGCTATACTAAACTTGGAAGCGTCATAATCGTTACATGCGCACCAAACAAAGTAAGAATGCCAGAACCTATAGTAAATCCGAGCCGAAGCCAGTTTCCGGGCCCCCAACATAGTTTGAATGACCGCCTTAGAAAACGCTTTAGCCCTTAAGACGGAAGCTTCAAGAGCCACGCCGTCAAAGTCAGCCGGGCTAGGTCCTGGTAGACACAGGGGCCCTAAACGAGGAGGTCTGGGCATAGTGGAAGTAGAATTGGACGCTCTGACGATAGGCCTTGCAGGTCTGAGAAGCAGTGCCGTCTGGGCCACGCTGGAGCTATGAGAAGCAGAATTCCTTTTTCTTGCTTCAACTTCCGAATTACCCTGGGCAGGAGTGACACCGGAGGGAACACGTACGGCAGCCGAAACCTCCACGGTACCGCCAGCGCATCCACGAATGCTGCTTGAGGATCCCTTGTCCTTGCTCCAAAGACCGGAACCTTGTGATTGTGTCGAGACGCCATCAGATCTACGTCTGGAAGTCCCCACCTTTCCACTAGGAGTTGAAACACTTTTGGATGGAGGCCCCACTCGCCGGCATGCACGTCCTGACGACTGAGAAAGTCCGCTTCCCAATTCAGGACTCCCGGAATGAATATGGCCGGTAGATGGCGTTCTGCCCACTGTAGAATCCATGAGACTTCCTTCATTGCTAGGCGGCTTTGAGTGCCAACCTGATGATTTATGTAAGCCACTGTGGTGGCGTTGTCCGACTGTACTTGAACAGGACGGTTCTGAATTAAATGCTGGGCTAGGTTCAAGGCACTGAAGACCGCCCGCAACTCCAGAATATTGATCGAGAGGAGGGACTCCTCCTTGGTCCACCGCCCCTGAAGGGAGTGTTGCTCCAGCACCGCGCCCCAACCTCTTAGACTGGCATCTGTCGTCAACAGGACCCAGTCGGATATCCAGAACGGACGGCCCCTGCACAGTTGTTGGTCCCGGAGCCACCAGAGCAGCGACAGACAGACCTCCGGAGTCAATGAGATCATTTGAGACCTGATCCGGTGAGGCAGGCCGTCCCATTTGGCTAGAATCAGCCTCTGGAGAGGGAGAGAGTGAAATTGAGCATACTCCACCATGTCGAATGCTGACACCATGAGGCCCAGCACCTGCATCGCCGAATGTATCGACACTTGCGGATGAGATAGGAAGCAACGAATCCTGTCCTGAAGTTTCAGGACTTTCTCCTGAGACAGGAACAACCGCTGGTTGCGAGTGTCCAATAGCGCTCCCAGATGCACCATGCTCTGAGCAGGGATCAGGGATGACTTCTCCAGCGTCATCTAGATGACGCAGGAGAAGTTCTGGGGAATTTGCCAGGATTAACAAGTCGTCCAAATACAGCAGTATCCTGACCCCTTGACAGCGGAGTATCACCGCCATGACTTTTGTAAAGACTCACGGAGCCGTTGTTAAACCAAAAGGTAACGCCTGAAACTGGTAATGGCAGTTGCCAATCCCAAATCTCAGGTATTGCTGATGAGACACTGGTAAGCATCCTGTATATCCAGGGAGACCATGTAGTCCCCAGGTTCCAAGCCCAGAGCTATAGAGCAAAGGGTTTCCATCCGGAACTTGGAAACCTTCACAAACCTGTTCAATGCCTTGAGGTTGAGAATGGGCTGGGAGGACCCATTCAGTTTCGGGACTAGAAACAGCGGAGAATAGTACCCCCGGCCCCTCTGCACAAGAGGCACCTGTACTATGACTCCTGTATCCAGGAGGGTCTGTACCACCGAATGTAGAGTGTTTGCCTTTGCCTTGTCCAACGGGACATCTGTCTGGCAAAATCGATGAGGGGGGGTCTGTTTTTTAAGGCTATGGCGTAACCTCGAGTGATGACTTCCCGTACCCAGGCATCTGAAGTGGTCTTCAACCATTCCTGGGTATACCCTAGAAGCCGGCCCCCCACCCTGGGATCCCCCAGAGGGAGGCCCGCCCCGTCATGCGGCAGGCTTATCTGTCTTGGAAGCTGGCTGACGGGCAGCCCAGGCTCTTTTGGGCTTAGGCTTCCCAGGTTTGGAAGTGCGGGCCTGCTTGTTGTACGCCTGACCTTTTGCTTTACCTGAAGGGCGAAAGGAAGTACTTTTAGCCTTCGACACAGACAGGCAGTTTTGGCAGTAGCCAAGTCAGACACAATCTTATTTAAATCCTCCCCAAACAGAATATCTCCCTTGAAAGGGAGTACCTCCCAGGGTTTTTCTAGAGTCCAGATCCACAGACCAGGATCTCAGCCACAATATCCGGCGAGCCAGGACTGACGTAGTAGAGGCCTTGGCTGCCAGGATACCGGCATCAGAAGCCGCCTCTTTAATATAACGAGAAGCTGTGACAATATAAGACAAGCATTGTCTAGCATGGTCAGAGGAGATTTCAGCATCTAACTCCAAGGCCCATGCTTCAATGGCCTCTTCCCAAGTAGCTGCAATAGTGGGCCTTTGTGCAGCACCCGTGAGGGTGTAAATCGCTTTCAGACAACCCTCCACACGTTTATCCGTAGGCTCTTTTAGAGACGTGATGTTGGTGACCGGTAGAGCTGAAGAAACCACCATCCTAGCCACATGAGAGTCCACTGGAGGAGGAGTTTCCCAATTCTTAGACAGCTCCGGCGCGAGGGGATAGCGAGCCAGCATCTTCTTTTGAGGCACAAACTTCATACCCGGGTTTTCCCAGGGTTCCTGACGTATATCAATTAGGTGATCAGAGTGAGGTAAAACTTGTTTAATCACCTTCTGACGCTTGAACCTATCTGGTTTCTTAGGAGAAACGGATGGCTCGGGATCAGCCGCAATCTGTAAAATTAACTTAATAGCCTCCAAAAGATCAGGAACATCCACATGTGAACCACCCTCCCCATCAGCCGTATCGGAGTCCGAACCTGTGGGGTTAGTGTAAGTGCCGTCTTCATCTGACGAGGTGTCAGTGACAGCAGTGGATTGTGAGGAGACAAGCGCTCGCTTAGAGGACCCCTTGGACGTAGGCGAGCGACGGTCATACTTTTTAGTAGTCAGGGACTGGTTCAACTTCTTTATTTGAGCAGATAAATCGTCCGCCCACGGCGGGTTAGCTGCAGGAACCACAAACGGTTGCACCGGCATTGGGGGTCCCATAGGGGGTGTTAGTTTATGAACTAGCGTATGCAGAAGCGTGGAAAAAGCGGCCCACGGTGGGTCATTATTTCCCCCCGTTGCCACCGTCCCACTGGGGGGCAAGGAGCCCAAAGCTGCTATATTCTCCTCATAGGTATCTGCGGCTTCAGCAACACCGGCACTGTGTTCAGCCCCAGAACCGTTAATGCAAGTTATATCATGTCTGCTTCTGAGGGTATCAGGTAACAGTACAATTTGTCAGCAGCACAATACCTCTAGCCCAAACCCCTGCGCAGTGTAGTCAGCACCAGCAGAAATAAAGGAGAGATATGGTGACTAAATCACAGAGAAAAATACGTAATACAGTATATCTTTGTGAAAATCCTATATTAGATAAAACCTGACGCACCAAGCCCCCTCAGTTTATAGAATATAGGGATAGCAGGTTGAGTGAAAGACACGAAATGGACACCACTCAGCTATCGGGTGTAGTACGGCTGACCGGCGGTCTCCTGACCGACGCCGGGATCCCGGCAGCATACCGACGCAGGGATCCCGGCGGGGAGGGGCGAGTGCAGCAAGCCCCTTGCGGGCTCGGTGGCGACCTGTGGTCGCCACGGGTTCTATTCCCACTCTATGGGTGTCGTGGACACCCACGAGTGGAAATAGTCCCTGTTGGTCGGCATGCCGACCATCGGGACAGTGACCCGTCGGGCTGGTGGAGGAGGTCATGTGACTGTCGGTCAGCTGACCGGCGGTCACATGAATACCACCCCAGCTATCTTATGCACACAGAATGGGGAGAAAACTTCAAAATACAGGGGCAGATTTATTAAGCCTGGTGAAGTGATAAAGTGGAAGGTGATAAAGCACGAGCCAGTCAGCTCCTAACTGTCATTTTTCAAACCCAGCCTGTGACATGGTAGTTAGGATCTGATTGGCTGGGACTTTATCACCGTGCAATTTATCACTTCACCAGGTTTAATAAATCTGCCCCACAGTGCGCAATCAAACAGTAGTGCAGCTACACAATGTACACAAGTGTGCATCCAAGAACACACTTACCGTATATACTCGAGTATAAGCCGACTTTTTCAGCACAGTTTTCTATGCTGAAAAAGCCCCCCTCGGCTTATACTCGAGTCAACGGCTGCAGCAGACGCCGTGGGCTGTGTGGGCGTCCGCTGCAGCCGGCTCCAGGGACAGACACTAGAGGTCATTATTGACCTCTAGTGTCTGTGCGGCGTTGCTATGGGAGAGACGTCATGACGTCTCTCCCATAGAGATGATCGGGTGCCGGGAAGCGGGCGCCGGCGCGGGCGGCCAGACGGAGCGGCGACCAGACGGAGCGGGGATCCAGATGGAGCGGCGGCCAGACGGAGCGGGGATCCAGATGGAGCGGCGGCCAGACGGAGCGGATGAACAGATGGAGCGGCGGCCAGACGGAGCGGAGCAGCGCAGCAGCAGAAGAAGCGGTCGGGAAGCAGGAGCGGGGCAGTGGTAAGTATTGTTTTAGTGTGTGTTTATGTTTGTAAGCTGCAAAGGGGGCACAGTAACAGGGGGCAAACAAAGGGGGCACAACAACTACTGGGGGCAAAGAAAGGGGGCACAACAACTACTGGGGGCAAAGAAAGGGGGCACAACAACTACTGGGGGCAAAGAAAGGGGGCACCACAACTACTGGGGCAAAGAAAGAGGGGTCATAACTACTGTGGGCAATGAAAGAGGGGGCACAATACTGGGGGCAAAGAAGGGGCATAACTACTGGGGGCAAAGCAACGGGGGCATGTTTTTATCTGTCACTGGGGGTATATGTGGCACTGGGGGCACAACCCTAGAAACAAACATTACCCCCTGGCAACAAGCATAACACCTACCGCATAAAATCCCTGGCAACGAGCATGACACCCTGAGCATGAAAACCCCTGGCACCGTGCATTTCCCACCCTAGGCTTATACTAGAGTCAGTAATTTTTCCCAGTTTTTTGTGGTAAAATTAGGTGCCTCGGCTTATATTCGGGTCGACTTATACTCGAGTATATACGGTACATAAGGACATGAGGAAAAAGAAATGTACATTAATAGTAGCGCTCTCCAGTAACCATGTTAGATATCACCCATGTGTAAACGATATAAAAACGGGATTAATTCACCATAGCAGGAAACAAGATGTCCTTTATGCTCCTTATAGGATGCAATCACAAAACGGAGGGTCACACAAGGATTCTTCCTTCACAGGGAAAATCAGCAGTAATCATTTGTACCATGGCCAACACAGGATCTACAGGAATAAATATAAGTGCCTCCTAATACTCTTGCAAGGACAATAGCTGGAGATACTTATAGAAAATAAGAATTTACTTACCGATAATTCTATTTCTCGTAGTCCGTAGTGGATGCTGGGAACTCCGTAAGGACCATGGGGATTAGCGGCTCCGCAGGAGACTGGGCACAAAAGTAAAGCTTTAGGACTACCTGGTGTGCACTGGCTCCTCCCCCTATGACCCTCCTCCAAGCCTCAGTTAGGATACTGTGCCCGGACGAGCGTACACAATAAGGAAGGATTTTGAATCCCGGGTAAGACTCATACCAGCCACACCAATCACACCGTACAACCTGTGATCTGAACCCAGTTAACAGCATGATAACAGAGGAGCCTCTGAAAAGATGGCTCACAACAATAATAACCCGATTTTTGTAACTATGTACAAGTATTGCAGACAATCCGCACTTGGGATGGGCGCCCAGCATCCACTACGGACTATGAGAAATAGAATTATCGGTAAGTAAATTCTTATTTTCTCTGACGTCCTAGTGGATGCTGGGAACTCCGAAAGGACCATGGGGATTATACCAAAGCTCCCAAACGGGCGGGAGAGTGCGGATGACTCTGCAGCACCGAATGAGAGAACTCCAGGTCCTCCTCAGCCAGGGTATCAAATTTGTAGAATTTAGCAAACGTGTTTGCCCCTGACCAAGTAGCTGCTCGGCAAAGTTGTAACGCCGAGACCCCTCGGGCAGCCGCCCAAGATGAGCCCACCTTCCTTGTGGAATGGGCTTTTACAGATTTTGGCTGTGGCAGGCCTGCCACAGAATGTGCAAGCTGAATTGTACTACAAATCCAACGAGCAATAGTCTGCTTAGAAGCAGGAGCACCCAGCTTGTTGGGTGTATACAGGATAACAGCGAGTCAGATTTCCTGACTCCAGCCGTCCTGGAAACATATATTTTCAAGGCCCTGACAACGTCCAACAACTTGGAGTCCTCCAAGTCACTAGTAGCCGCAGGTACCACAATAGGTTGGTTCAGATGAAACACTGAAACCACCTTAGGGAGAAAATGAGGACGAGTCCTCAATTCCGCCCTGTCTGAATGGAAGATCAGATAAGGGCTTTTACAGGATAAAGCCCGCCAATTCTGACACGTGCCTGGCCGAGGCCAGGGCCAACAACATGACCACTTTCCATGTGAGATATTTTAACTCCACAGATTCAAGTGGTTCAAACCAATGTGACTTTAGGAACCCCAAAACTACATTGAGATCCCAAAGTGCCACTGGAGGCACAAAAGGAGGCTGTATATGCAGTACCCCTTTTACAGACGTCTGAACTTCAGGTAGTGAAGCTAGTTCTTTCTGGAAGAAAATGGACAGGGCCGAAATTTGAACCTTAATGGACCCCAATTTTAGGCCCATAGAGACTCCTGTTTACAGGAAATGCAGGAATCGACCTAGTTGAAATTCCTCCATCGGGGCCTTACTGGCCTCGCACCACGCAACATATTTTCGCCAAATGCGGTGATAATGCTTTGCGGTTACATCCTTCCTGGCTTGACCAGGGTAGGGATGACTTCATCCGGAATGCCTTTTTCCTTCAGGATCCGGTGTTCAACCGCCCTGCCGTCAAACGCAGCCGCGGTAAGTCTTGGAATAGACAGGGTCCTTGCTGGAGCAGGTCCCTTCTTAGAGGTAGAGGCCACGGGTCCTCCGTGAGCATCTCTTGAAGTTCCGGGTACCAAGTCCTTCTTGGCCAATCCGGAGCCACGAGTATAGTTCTTACTCCCCTCCGTCTTATAATTCTCAGTACTTTTGGTATGAGAGGAAGAGGAGGGAACACATACACTGACTGGTACACCCACGGTGTTACCAGAGCGTCCACAGCTATTGCCCGAGGGTTCCTTGACCTGGCGCAATACCTGTCCAATTTTTTGTTTAGGCGGGATGCCATCATGTCCACCTTTGGTTTTTCCCAATGGTTTACAATCATGTGGAAGACTTCTGGGTGAAGTCCCCACTCTCCCGGGAGGAGGTCGTGTCTGCTGAGGAAGTCTGCTTCCCAGTTGTCCACTCCCGGAATGAACACTGCTGACAGTGCTATCACATGATTTTCCGCCCAGCGAAAAATCCTTGCAGCTTCTGCCATTGCCCTCCTGCTTCTTGTGCCGCCCTGTCCGTTTACGTGGGCGACTGCCGTGATATTGTCCGACTGGATCAGCACCGGCTGACCTTGAAGCAGAGGTCTTGCTTGGCTTAGGGCATTGTAAATGGCCCTTAGCTCCAAAATATTTATGTGAAGTGATGTCTCCAGGCTTGACCACAAGCCCTGGAAATTTCTTCCCTGTGTGACTGCTCCCCAGCCTCTCAGGCTGGCATCCGTGGTCACCAGGACCCAGTCCTGAATGCCGAATCTGCGGCCCTCTAGAAGATGAGCACTCTGCAACCACCACAGGAGAGACACCCTTGTCTTTGGTGACAGGGTTATCCGCTGATGCATCTGAAGATGCGATCCGGACCATTTGTCCAGCAGGTCCCACTGGAAAGTTCTTGCGTGGAATCTGCCGAATGGAATTGCTTCGTAGGAAGCCATCATTTTTCCCAGGACCCTTGTGCACTGATGCACTGACACTTAGCCTGGTTTTAGGAGGTTTCTGACTAGTTCGGATAACTCCCTGGCTTTCTCCTCCGGGAGAAACACCTTTTTCCGGACTGTGTCCAGGATCATCCCTAGGAATAGAAGGCGTGTCGTCGGGATCAGCTGCGATTTTGGAATATTGAGAATCCAACCGTGCTGCTGCAGCACTATCTGAGATAGTGCTACCCCGACTTCCAACTGTTCCCTGGATCTTGCCCTTATCAGGAGATCGTCCAAGTAAGGGATAACTAAAACTCCCTTCTTTCGAAGGAGTATCATCATTTCGGCCATTACCTTGGTAAAGACCCGGGGTGCCGTGGACAATCCAAACGGCAGCGTCTGAAACTGATAGTGACAGTTCTGTACCACAAACCTGAGGTACCCTTGGAGAAGGGTAAATTGGGACATGTAGGTAAGCATCTTTGATGTTCAGAGAGACCATATAGTCCCCTTCTTCCAGGTTTGCAATCACTGCTCTGAGTGACTCCATCTTGAATTTGAACCTTTGTATGTAAGTGTTCAAGGATTTTAGATTTAAAATTGGTCTCACCGAGCCGTCCGGCTTCGGTACCACAAATAGTGTGGAATAGTACCCCTTTCCCTGTTGCAGGAGGGGTACCTTGATTATCACCTGCTGGGAATACAGCCTGTGAATGGCTTGCAATACGGTCTCCCTGTCTGAGGGAGACGTCGGTAAAGCAGACTTTATGAAACGGCGAGGGGGAGACGTCTCGAATTTCTTGAGACGGGCCCCCACCGTGCTGCAGCCTTTTTCCTCTCCCTCTGCCACGGGGCAGAAATGAGGCGCCTTTTGCCCGCTTGTCCTTATGGGGCCGAAAGGACTGCGCCTGATAATACGGCGTCTTCTTAGGTTGAGAAGCTACCTGGGGTAAAAATGTGGATTTTCCAGTGGCCACCAGGTCTGTTAGACCTACCCCAAATAACTCCTCCCTTTTATAAGGCGATACTTCCATATGCCTTTTGGAATCATCATCACCTGACCACTGTCTTGTCCATAACCCTCTTCTGGCAGAGATGGACAGCGCACTTACTCTTGATGCCAGTCGGCAAATATCCCTCTGTGCATCACGCATATATAGAAATGCATCTTTTAAATGCTCTATAGTTAGTAATATACTGTCCCTATCTAGGGTATCAATATTGTCAGTCAGGGAATCCGACCAAGCCACCCCAGCACTGCACATCCAGGCTGAGGCGATTGCTGGTCGCAGTATCACACCCGTGTGAGTGTATATACATTTTAGGATATTTTACTGCTTTCTGTCAGCAGGTTCCTTAAGGGCGGCCGTATCCGGGGACGGTAGTGCCACCTGTTTAGACAAGCGTGTGAGCGCTTTATTCCCCCTAAGGGGTGTTTCCCAACGTGCCCTATCCTCTGGCGGGAAGGGGTATGATGCTAATAACTTTTTAGGAATTAACAGTTTTTATCGGGGGAAACCCACGCATCATCACACACTTCATTTAATTCCTCAGATGCAGGAAAAACTACAGGCAGTTTTTTCTCACCCAACCTAATACCCTTTTTAGTGGTACTGGTATTATCAGAAATGTGTAAAAACATTTTCCATAGCCTCAATCATGTAACGTGTGGCCCTACTGGAAGTCACATTCGTCTCTTAATCGTCGACACTGGAGTCAGTATCCGTGTCGGCGTCTGTATCTGCCATCTGCGGTAACGGGCATTTTAGAGCCCCAGATGGCTTTTGAGACACCTGGACAGGCACAGGCTGAGTCGCCGGCTGTCTCATGTCATCAATCTTTTGTAAAGAGCTGACACTGTCACATAATTCCTTCCATAAGCTCATCCACTCAGGTGTCGACTCCCTAGGGGGTGACATCTCTGTTACAGGCAATTGCTCCGCCTCCACCTCATTTTCCTCATCATACATGTCGACACAACGTACCGACACACAGCACATACACAGGGAATGCTCTGATAGAGGACAGGACCCCACTAGCCCTTTGGGGAGACAGAGGGAGAGTATGCCAGCACACACCAGAGCGCTAGCTATATATATATATATATATATATATATATATATATATATATATAAGGTTATCCCTGTATATATAAGTGTTTTTCCCCTTATAGCTGCTGTATTGTTATACTGCGCCTAATTAGTGCCCCCCTCTCTTTTTTAACCCCTTTCTGTAGTGTAGTAACTGCAGGGGAGAGCCAGGGAGCTTCCCTCCAACGGAGCTGTGAGAGAAAATGGCGCCAGTGTGCTGAGGAGATAGGCTCCGCCCCCTTCTCGGCGGCCTTTTCTCCCGTTTTTCTGTGGAATCTGGCAGGGGTTAAAATTCATCCATATAGCCCTGGGGGCTATATGTGATGTATTTTCGCCAGCCAAGGTGTTTTTATTGCTGCTCAGGGCGCCCCCCCCTAGCGCCCTGCACCCTCAGTGACCGAAGTGTGCTGAGGAGCAATGGCGCACAGCTGCAGTGCTGTGCGCTACCTTGGTGAAGACAGGATGTCTTCTGCCGCCGATTTTTCCGGACCTCTTCTTGCTTCTGGCTCTGTAAGGGGGCCGGCGGCGCGGCTCTGGGACCGAGCTCCGAGGCTGGGCCTGTGTTCGGTCCCTCTGGAGATAATGGTGTCCAGTAGCCTAAGAAGCCCAATCCACTCTGCACGCAGGTGAGTTCGCTTCTTCTCCCCTTAGTCCCTCGATGCAGTGAGCCTGTTGCCAGCAGGTCTCACTGAAAATAAAAAACCTAAAACTAAACTTTCACTAAGAAGCTCAGGAGAGCCCCTAGTGTGCACCCTTCTCGGCCGGGCACAAAAATCTAACTGAGGCTTGGAGGAGGGTCATAGGGGGAGGAGCCAGTGCACACCAGGTAGTCCTAAAGCTTTACTTTTGTGCCCAGTCTCCTGCGGAGCCGCTAATCCCCATGGTCCTTACGGAGTTCCCAGCATCCACTAGGACGTCAGAGAAAAACACAAATAAATATAGTGTAGCAAGTCTTTAAAATGATACATTTAATTTTTTCAGGTTGCACGTACAGAAAAACAATTTAAAAACAGCATATCATAATCTCCATATAGCATATCACCGTCGCTGAGATCTTCCTTGGCGAATCAAATGGCACCAGATGTCCGGTGAAGGGGAAAATGAGCTCCGGATGCCCACCGCCACACCATTAGACAGTTCACCCTTACAGCGGATAGATGAGTGCAGGAGTCCAGGTAAAGAACACAGCCATGCTTAACGCGTTTCGGACAGGATTCGTCCTTCGTCAGAAGCATGGCTGTGAGGTCTAAAACTTGACTATTTAAACCCTCTTAACGAGGGGTAACAGCTGAAAGCACTTGCGGCAAAGAGCTACTCCCGCCCCGGGGATCGTCGCCACCGGATGCGGAAGTTCGTCATGCGGTTCACCAATTACCGGAAGTTCCTGTATTTGCGTTCCAGATGCGGCCGGAAGTCGCTATATTTGCGTTCCAGTGACGAACTTAACAGGAAGCATCTTAGTTGAAAGTATTACCATCATTAATACCAGTAGATGGGTCCATAAATTAAATAGCAGCATTATCCCAGTGTTTTTAGTCCACATGGTGTCCATCATTATGCACATAAAAAACATAATAAAAACAAAATTACCATATAAAAATATTTATAACTCCGTGGATCACAGATACATTTTCCACATAAAAAAGGTAAATAAAAAAAGATACTGAAGAGGAAGTGAATGAAAGGAATTTATGTAAGGAAACATTTTAATTCAAATTCACCGTTTAAACCCCTCGGTGTAAGGGCTGAAACACACTAGCCTGTTTTCCCCGGATGGCAAAAAGCCGGACAAACTTTGTCCGGCTTTTTGCCATCCGGGAGAAACCGGCAGTGTCTGTCACACAGGACGGCTTTGAGCCGTGTGTGATGCTGTGCGCATGCGCAGCATCAGACACGGCTTGAGAAAAAAACGTTGTCTGTGAAAGCTCCCCTTCACACACATGGTTTACTGGCTGCAAAGACAGCCCTGCGCCCGCCCGGCAGCTGGACCTTCCAGTGGATAGTTTCGGCTGCAAACCGGCAGCCGGGCCGGGGCCGTGCAGTGTTAAGGGACCCTGACCCTACCCCTCACACTGTTAACTACAATGCCGGCACGGGAAAAAGCCGTCCGGCTTTTTCCCGGCCGGCAAAAGCCGGGTAGTGTGTTTTAGCCCAAAGGGTATTCAAACGGTGAATCCATCTATTTTCAACTTGTGACAACCTTTTCTGCACATCTCTAGTTCGCCATTTTGGGAGAATCACCTGAATTCCACAGAATGATTTCAAAAAACATTCTTTTGACTCGTGTACTTTTTTAAAGTGAGATGAAACTGTATGGGTATCCAAACCCTTGCGGATATTATAGATGTGCTCGACCCATCTGACCCTAACACATCTCCCTGTTTTCCCAACATAAAAAAGTCCACATGCACACTCCAAAATGTATACAACATTTTTGGAGTGGCATGTTATGAACTCCTTTATCAGATAAGATTGACCATTGACTGTGAATTCTGTTACTTTTCGTAGAGGTGATTTTACAGTCCTACACATTAAACAATCACCGCAGCGATGGAAGCCTTTGGTCCTGATGCTTTGTCTAGGGTTGTTTTCCATGCTGCTTCTTACTAGGTGATTTTTAAGTGACGAAGCTCTCTTATAAATGAAAAGCATTTTTTCAGGTAGTAACGGGCCCAAAACTGCATCCTGTTTCAATGTATCTCATTTTAAAGGCTTGCTACACTATATTTGTGTTTTTCTAGAAGTGTCTCCAGCTATTGTCCTTGCAAGAGTATTAGGAGGCACTTATATTTATTCCTGTAGATCCTGTGTTGGCCATGGTACAAATGATTACTGCTGATTTTCCCTGAGAAGGAAGAATCCTTGTGTGACCCTCCGTTTTGTGATTGCATCCTATAAGGAGCATAAAGGACATCTTGTTTCCTTCTATGGTGAATTAATCCCGTTTTTATATCATTTACACATGGGTGATATCTAACATGGTTACTGGAGAGTGCTACTATTAATGTACATTTCTTTTTCCTCAAATGCACACACAAATAGTCACAATCTGTACAATGCAGAGGTTATTACTAACAATAATACTGCACTGGACTAGCTTACACAGCTATATAACAATAGATATAACACTACACAGTAAGAACTGGATGTATATCACAGGGTAATTGTACTAGGAAACCCTGACTAAGTGCACTCTTTCTTAACTAACACTGACTAAAAAAGGCAGGTAGAATACTTAAGTGTCTTGTAAAGTCACAGCACTGACAAGCAGGCGGCTTTACATAGGAGGATTTACCCAAGCATTCCCAGGAACAGTGAGCTGAGGGATAATGGCGCTGCAGACACTGCCAGGGAGTGAGGGAGAGACAGATATGCAGCTCCAGGGCAGGAACATTTACAGAAAATGGCGCCCTGGGGCTTCAGGTCCAAGCTCTATCCCCCTGCTGGCAAAACCACCGGGTACTGCGGGCTCTAATAAAACGGTTTATAGAGAACCTGACCTGTCCCATGCCCTGGTGATCTAGTGTGATCGCCTGTACTGCCACAGTGTCCACCGCCAGCGCGCGCGGCCCGCCTCCCACTGACCGAGCTGGATCGCGATAAAGACCGGGTCCCGCAAGCGGGACCCACTTACCACCTCCCGAAGCGCGGCCACGCGATCCCGGAGAGCCCCCGTCGTGTGTGCCTGACAAGAAGAAAACCGGAGCCTCCTGCTGTAGTTACCTGGCAACCAGGGCTCGGGAGTGTACAGCGCCGCTGGGGAGAGCCGGAGCTGCAGCCGTGAATGTCCACTAACATGTAACACTGGGGCTGCCCTTGAAGTCTTCAATTTTTTCCTCAGAAAAAAAGCTCTTCTTAGGGCTGCCTGGAGCAGCCCCTCTGTTAAGTGCCTGCAACTGCAGCACCAACTACAAAACTGAGATCCTGTGCAGGGAGGCGGGGTGATATAAGAGGCGGCGCTATGCATTAAAGCTTTGAGCCTGTTGGTGCCTCGGATCAAGATCCTACTCTACACCCCATTGTCCATTCCTTGTGGAGCCCAGTGTACCACGCAGCAGAAAACTGGATTTTTATAAGAGCAAAACCCCCACCTGTGCCCTGTGTCCCGGTGACTAGTG
This sequence comes from Pseudophryne corroboree, assembly GCF_028390025.1. Lineage (NCBI taxonomy): Eukaryota > Metazoa > Chordata > Amphibia > Anura > Myobatrachidae > Pseudophryne > Pseudophryne corroboree. The sequence goes on from NC_086444.1 coordinate 599,637,995, forward strand.
GAGCGGCTGCCCTTTACAGTGTCCATGGCCGCGCCGGATCACGGTTAAACGTGGGCCAAAGAGACCCCTTACCTCCCCTTTGCGGCCACGCGATCCTGGAGGTCAGCGGCGAATGTGTGTGACTAACAGAAGGACACCGGAGCCCCCGCTGTAGTTACCCGGCAACCAGGGCGCGGGAGTATACAGCACCGCTGGGGGAGTGATGGAGCTGCAGCCAAGGATGTCTTCTTTTCTTCTAAATAAGCTATAATATGGGCTGCAATGGCAGCCCTCCTGTTGATTGCCTGCTTACTGAATGGCACCAACTTACAAACTGAGCTCCTGTGCACGGAGGCGGGGTTATAGAGGAGGCGGCGCTGTGCATCTTGGGAACAGTCAAAGCTTTGAGCCTGTTGGTGCCTCGGATCAAGATCCTACTCTACACCCCGATGTTAATCCTTGTGGAGCCCAGTGTACCCTGCAGCAGAAAATACATTTTTGAGGCTTCTGGTGGACCCGACAGGGACGGACCTGTAATGCCTGCCTGATGGAAGCAAGTTAAACATGCTGTGGCTGGGGTGTAGCTGGTCCTTTACTATCTTCGTTACCCGCTTTTTAGCTCTTGACTGAGGGAACGTCGGCCCCGATGATCATCTCTGCAGTTCTGACCACCTATTGGAGCCTGAATCCTTCATGCTGGCGGAGCCGTGCCATACCAGGATCAAGGAGCACAGTACCGACTCCACAATCACGGAGTAGAAGAAGAGCAGAAGCTTCTGTGGGATGTTGATCTTCCTTAGTTGCCTCAGGAAGAACAACCTCTGCTGCGCTTTCCCGACAGTAGTGTCAGCATTGGACCCCCATTTAAGGTCCGTGGAGATTGTGGTCCATAGGAATCGTTAGTGGAGGTGCACTAGCTGACTTCTTCCTGAAGTCCACTATCATCTCAACAGTTTTGAGGGGGTTGAGCTCAAGGTTGCTGTGGCTGCACCAATGGGTCAACCGGTCTACTTCTCGTCTATAGGCTGATTTGTCCCCGTAATGGATGAGGTCGATGATGGTGGTGTCGGCGAATTTGATTATCTTCACTGATTGTGCCTCTGAGGCGATATCCTTCACTGTTGCTTTAATAAAAACATTTTTTTACAAACACTTCAACTGCATATTACTACTAAAGTGTAGGAGGTTCCAGGTACACTAAACAGGCCTGGAGAAGGAGAAACGCCCTTCTACATCTGGGGAATACACACTGGTGCATGTGGCACTCGCAGGCAGTGAGGAGATTTAGATATGCGGATGTGGCTCCAGTAGCACCGGGCCAGCTAGGAAAAGTTAAGCTGGGTACACACTAAGCCAGAGGTTCTCAAACGCAGTCCTCAAGGCACCACAACGGTCCAGGTTTTAAGTATGTCCAAGGCTCGTCACAGATGGTTAAATCAAACTGACTGTGGTACTAATTAAGTTTCTTGCGGGCAAGCATGGATATACTTAAAACCTCTACTGTTGGGGTGCCTTGAGAATCTCTGCATTAAGCAATATATATATATAACATGTACCCTCGTTTGCACGTTCACGGTGTTTGTTCATATCTCCCTATCTGATACAGTGCACATTTCGACAGTTCTATGCAATGAAGGGTGTCATGCAGTTACATGCATGCTGTAATGATACATCGCCATGTTGTACACCAGATGTTGCAGTGTGTGACCAGGGCACATATCGCATATTGTGTACCCAGCTTAAGATCATGCCGTTACAATCTGTATGAAGAATTTCTATTTTTTTTTTCTTACTAAGGTTTTTATTACTATTTTTGTTGTGTCCTTTTAAATGGAAAAACAGCTTATCAATACACTAGGCATTTAGCATGTGTTGTGTCCATTTAGACTATAAAAGGGACAAACATCCCTATGGAAATAAGCAGGGGCGTCACTAGGGGGCTGCGAAGCGCACTCGGGTGTCACCATCTCAAGGGGTGACACCAATTTTTTTTTTTTCCTTTTCTCCCCCCCTTTAACTTGTCTCCCTGAGCGATCCGAGGAGGCGCCGCGTCAGTAACTCAGGAGACAGCACCACTCCCCGAGCACCTCTGCACATCCTGTTCCTGTTAGCAGTGCACATACCGTGGGAGCAGTCCACGCACTGAGCAGGACTAATTACTAACTTTTTAGATCCCATTACTGGAGCAGGCCAGCAGCAGTGACATCTCCAGAGGCAGTAATCATCAGCACTGCTACTATGGCAACAGCCACCAGCCCTCCGTGACACCTGAGTATTCACAAGACTCCCCTTGTTACTGGGGTGTAACTCGGATGCACGAACAGGCCCCCTATACAATATCCAATGTTAGGGAGACACTGACAGGGGGCAGAGTATGGGTACAAAGGGACCTGCAGGAGTCAGAGGTGCCAAGATCAGTCCTGGACAGCACCCCTCCCAGCAGGCAAGTGTCGCAACCTATATCCAGCAGCAGATAGAGGTCCAACTATGGATAGCAACAATGAGAGGATGCTGGAGCAGCGGCTACAGGCAGCCACACAGTGGAAAGGTAAGAGCTGGGTGGGACTACTGTAGAGGAGAAGTGGGGGGAAGCAAATATGAGGGAGGGGATAATGATGCTGCTACGGATGGGGGAGAGATGTGATATTTGGAGAGAAGGGGGCTCAAGTTAAATTATACCCCTTTCAGACTGACAAGCGCCGGGTCGCACCCGGGAATGTGTACACGGGTGCTTCCCAGGTGCGATCCGGCTTGAGATCCCTTCAGACTTGCGCCCCCCCCGGCATATTGCCAGGTTGGTGACGTCACCACTGACATTACCGGAGGCTGTGCTTGGAGGTAATCATCTCCAAGCACCGCCTCCTCCTATGCAGAGTACGGGTACCGGGTCGCCTTGACCTGACATACCCATTCACACTGCGCGCATCCCGGGACGATCCCGGATTCAACCCTGGTCGACACCTGGGATGAAATGCCGGGACGCTCGTCCCGGGATATTGTTCCTGTACCCTTTCACACTGAGCAATTTCCCGGGTTGATGCGCATACATGTGCAGTAACCCAGGAATTTTTTGTCTGTCTGAAAGTTGTAGAAATGCAAGATCACACCCACAGTTGCATTATCAGCACATGTGGTGTCCACATCTCCAATACCATGGGGGAGGCAGGGAGACACCGTGAATTACCACACTGGGTGACACCAACCCCAGTGACGCCACTGGGGATAATAAGAATTTACTTACCGATAATTCTATTTCTCGGAGTCCGTAGTGGATGCTGGGGTTCCTGAAAGGACCATGGGGAATAGCGGCTCCGCAGGAGACAGGGCACAAAAAGTAAAGCTTTAGGATCAGGTGGTGTGCACTGGCTCCTCCCCCTATGACCCTCCTCCAAGCCTCAGTTAGGTACTGTGCCCGGACGAGCGTACACAATAAGGAAGGATTTATGAATCCCGGGTAAGACTCATACCAGCCACACCAATCACACTGTACAACCTGTGATCTGAACCCAGTTAACAGTATGATAACAGCGGAGCCTCTGAAAAGATGGCTCACAACAATAATAACCCGATTTTTGTAACTATGTACAAGTAATGCAGATAATCCGCACTTGGGATGGGCGCCCAGCATCCACTACGGACTCCGAGAAATAGAATTATCGGTAAGTAAATTCTTATTTTCTCTATCGTCCTAGTGGATGCTGGGGTTCCTGAAAGGACCATGGGGATTATACCAAAGCTCCCAAACGGGCGGGAGAGTGCGGATGACTCTGCAGCACCGAATGAGAGAACTCCAGGTCCTCCTTAGCCAGGGTATCAAATTTGTAGGATTTTACAAACGTGTTTGCCCCTGACTAAATAGCCGCTCGGCAAAGTTGTAAAGCCGAGACCCCTCGGGCAGCCGCCCAAGATGAGCCCACCTTCCTTGTGGAATGGGCATTTACATATTTTGGCTGTGGCAGGCCTGCCACAGAATGTGCAAGCTGAATTGTATTACACATCCAACTAGCAAAAGTCTGCTTAAAAGCAAGAGCACCCAGTTTGTTGGGTGCATACAGGATAACATCAAGTCAGTTTTCCTGACTCCAGCCGTCCTGGAACCTATATTTTCAGGGCCCTGACCACATCTAGCAACTTGGGAGTCCTCCAAGTCCCTAGTAGGCGCAAGACACCACAATAAGCTGGTTCAGGTGAAACACTGACACCACCTTAGGGAGAGAACTGGGGACGAGTCCGCAGCTCTGCCCTGTCCGAATGGACAAACAGATATGGGCTTTTTTGAGAAAAAAACCACCAATTTGACACTCGCCTGGTCCAGGCCAGGTCCAAGAGCATGTTCACTTTTCATGTGAGATGCTTCAAATCCACAGATTTGACTGGTTTTAAACCAATGTGTTTTGAGGAATCCCAGAACTACGTTGAGATCCCACAGTGCCACTGGAGGCACAAAAGGGGGTTGTATATGCAATACTCCCTTGACAAACTTCTGGACTTCAGGAACTGAAGCCACTTCTTTCTGGAAGAAAAATCGACAGGGCCGAAATTTGAACCTTAATGGACCCCAATTTGAGGCCCATAGACACTCCTGTTTGCAAGAAATGCAGGAATCGACCGAGTTGAAATTTCTTCGTGGGGCCTTCCTGGCCTCACACCACGCAACATATTTTCGCCACATGTGGTGATAATGTTGTGCGGTCACCTCCTTTCTGGCTTTGACCAGGGTAGGAATGACCTCTTCCTGAATGCCTTTTCCCTTAGGATCCGGCGTTCCACCGCCATGCCGTCAAACGCAGCTGCGGTAAGTCTTGGAACAGACATGGTACTTGCTGAAACAAGTCCCTTCTTAGCGGCAGAGGCCATAAGTCCTCTGTGAGCATCTCTTGAAGTTCCGGGTACCAAGTCCTTCTTGGCCAATCCGGAGCCATGAGTATAGTTCTTACTCCTCTACGTCTTATAATTCTCAGTACCTTAGGTATGAAAAGCAGAGGATGGAACACATACACCGACTGGTACACCCACGGTGTTACCAGAACGTCCACAGCTATTGCCTGAGGGTCTCTTAACCTGTAGCAATACCTGTCCCGTTTTTTGTTCAGACGGGACGCCATCATGTCCACCTTTGGTAATTCCCAACGGTTTACAATTATGTGGAAAACTTCCCCATGAAGTTCCCACTCTGCCGGGTGGAGGTCGTGCCTACTGAGGAAGTCTGCTTCCCAGTTTCCATTCCCGGAATGAAACACTGCTGACAGTGCTATCACATGATTTTCCGCCCAGCGAAAAGTCCTTGCAGTTTTTGCCACTGCCCTCCTGCTTCTTGTGCCGCCCTGTCTATTTACGTGGGCGACTGCCGTGATGTTTTATCCCACTGGATCAATACCGGCTGACCTTGAAGCAGAGGTCTTGCTAAGCTTAGAGCATTATAAATTTACCCTTAGCTATATTTATGTGGAGAAAAATCTCCAGACTTGATCACACTCCCTGGAAATTTTTTCCTTGTGTGACTGCTCCCCAGCCTCTCGGGCTGGCCTCCGTGGTCACCAACATCCAAAACTGAATGCCGAATCTGCGGCCCTCTAGAAGATGAGCACTCTGTAACCACCACAGGAGAGACACCCTTGTCCTTGGATATAGGGTTATCCGCTGATGCATCTGAAGATGCGATCCGGACCATTTGTCCAGCAGATCCCACTGAAAAGTTCTTGCATGAAATCTGCCGACTGGAATTGCTTCGAAGGAAGTCACCATTTTTTTACCATGGCCCTTGTGCAATGATGCACTGATTTTAGGAGGTTCCTGACTAGCTCGGATAACTCCCTGGCTTTCTCTTCCGGGAGAAACACCTTTTTCTGGACTGTGTCCAGAATCATCCCTAAGCACAGGAGACTTGTTGTCGGGATCAGCTGCGATTTTGGAATCTTTAGAATCCACCCCTGCTGTTGTAACAGTATCCGAGATAGTGCTACTCCGACCTCCAACTGTTCCCTGGACTTTGCCCTTATCAGGAGATCGTCCAAGTAAGGGATAATTAAGACGCCTTTTCTTCGAAGAAGAACCATCATTTCGGCCATTACCTTGGTAAAGACCCGGGGTGCCGTAGACAATCCAAACGGCAGCGTCTGAAACTGATAGTGACAGTTCTGTACCACGAACCTGAGGTACCCTTAGTGATAAGGGCAAATTTGGGACATGGAGGTAAGCATCCCTGATGTCTCGGGACACCAGATAGTCCCCTTCTTCCCGGTTCGTTATCACTGCTCTGAGTGACTCCATCTTGATTTGAACCTTTGTAAGTGTTCAAATTTTTTTAGATTTAGAATAGGTCTCACCTAGCCTTCTGGCTTCAGTACCACAATATAGTGTGGAATAATACCCCTTTTCTTGTTGTAGGAGGGGTAATTTAATTATCACCTGCTGGGAATACAGCTCGTGAATTTTTTCCCATACTGCCTCCTTGTCGGAGGGAGACCTTGGTAAGCAGCCTTCAGGAGCCTGCGCAGGGGAAACGTCTCGACATTCCAAACTGTACCCCTGGGATACTACTTGTAGGATCCAGGGGTCCTGTACGGTCTCAGCGTCATGCTGAGAGCTTGTCAGAAGGGTTGGAACGCTTCTGTTCCTGGGAATGGGCTGCCTGCTGCAGTCTTCTTCCCTTTCCTCTATCCCTGGGCAGATATGACTCTTATAGGGACGAAAGGACTGAAGCTGAAAAGACGGTGTCTTTTTCTGCAGAGATGTGACTTAGGGTAAAAACGGTGGATTTTCCAGCAGTTGCCGTGGCCACCAGGTCCGATGGACCGACCCCAAATAACTCCTCTTCCTTTATACGGCAATACACCTTTGTGCCGTTTGGAATCTGCATCACCTGACCACTGTCGTGTCCATAAACATCTTCTGGCAGATATGGACATCGCACTTACTCTTGATGCCAGAGTGCAAATATCCCTCTGTGCATCTCGCATATATAGAAATACATCCTTTAAATGCTCTATAGTCAATAAAATACTGTCCCTGTCAAGGGTATCAATATTTTTAGTCAGGGAATCCGACCAAGCCACCCCAGCTCTGCACATCCAGGCTCAGGCGATCGCTGGTCGCAGTATAACACCAGTATGTGTGTATATACTTTTTATGATATTTTTCCAGCCTCCTGTCAGCTGGCTCCTTGAGGACGGCCCTATCTATAGACGGTACCGCCACTTGTTCTGATAAGCGTGTGAGCGCCTTATCCACCCTAAGGGGTGTTTCCCAACGCGCCCTAACTTCTGGCGGGAAAGGGTATACCGCCCATATTTTCTATCGGGGGGAACCCACGCATCATCACACACTTCATTTAATTTATCAGATTCAGGAAAAACTACGGTAGTTTTTTCACATCCCACATAATACCCTCTTTTGTGGTACTTGTAGTATCAGAAATATGTAACACCTCCTTCATTGCCCTTAACGTGTGGCCCTAATAAGGAATACGTTTGTTTATTCACCGTCGACACTGGATTCAGTGTCCCTGTCTGTGTCGACCGACTAAAGTAAACGGGCGTTTTAAAACCCCTGACGGTGTTTTTGAGACATCTGGACCGGTACTAATTGTTTGTCGGCCGTCTCATGTCGTCAACCGACCTTGGCGCGTGTTGACATTATCACGTAATTCCCTAAATAAGCCATCCATTCCGGTGTCGACTCCCTAGAGAGTGACATCACCATTACAGGCAATTGCTCCGCCTCCTCACCAACATCGTCCTCATACATGTCGACACACACGTACCGACACACAGCACACACACAGGGAATGCTCTGATAGAGGACAGGACCCACTAGCCCTTTGGAGAGACAGAGGGAGAGTTTGCCAGCACACACCAAAAACGCTATAATTATATAGGGACAACCTTATATAAGTGTTTTCCCTTATAGCATCTTTTTTATATATTTCTAACGCCAAATTAGTGCCCCCCCTCTCTGTTTTAACCCTGTTTCTGTAGTGCAGTGCAGGGGAGAGCCTGGGAGCCTTCCCTCCAGCCTTTCTGTGAGGGAAAATGGCGCTGTGTGCTGAGGAGATAGGCCCCGCCCCTTTTTCGGCGGCCTCGTCTCCCGCTCTTAACGGATTCTGGCAGGGGTTAAATATCTCCATATAGCCCCCGGAGGCTATATGTGAGGTATTTTTAGCCAAAAAAGGTTTTCATTTGCCTCCCAGGGCGCCCCCCTCCCAGCGCCCTGCACCCTCAGTGACTGCCGTGTGAAGTGTGCTGAGAGGAAAATGGCGCACAGCTGCAGTGCTGTGCGCTACCTTAAGAAGACTGAGGAGTCTTCTGCCGCCGATTCTGGACCTCTTCTCGTTTCAGCATCTGCAAGGGGGCCGGCGGCGAGGCTCCGGTGACCATCCAGGCTGTACCTGTGATCGTCCCTCTGGAGCTAATGTCCAGTAGCCAATCCATCCTGCACGCAGGTGAGTTCACTTCTTCTCCCCTAAGTCCCTCGTTGCAGTGATCCTGTTGCCAGCAGGACTCACTGTAAAATAAAAAACCTAAGCTAAACTTTTCTAAGCAGCTCTTTAGGAGAGCCACCTAGATTGCACCCTTCTCGGCCGGGCACAAAAATCTAACTGAGGCTTGGAGGAGGGTCATAGGGGGAGGAGCCAGTGCACACCACCTGATCCTAAAGCTTTACTTTTTGTGCCCTGTCTCCTGCGGAGCCGCTATTCCCCATGGTCCTTTCAGGAACCCCAGCATCCACTAGGACGATAGAGAAAAGGGCTTTTCAGCTGTAGCTTAAGTGGCAGGTTAGTGTGCTGAACGTGAGTGTGACAGCATCTGAATGCTTCCCAAATTTACAGCTCTGTGAACTGCTAGTAGCTACCCATGCATGGAAGAACTATGATCATTAGGAACCGCAGAAGCACATCAATGAGCTAGAGACAAGCACGCACATGTTCTGCTACCCACCTTTGCTGGCCATAAGCGACTCTCCCACTCGCAGAAGATGTACTTGGGCACTTCCATCATTCACCTTCATGTAGTTCTGTTATGGAGCTTTGTAATGGACCAGCTACTGGCCACATACACCAAGGATTATCATCAACTCAATCCATGTAGGCCTAAAGACAAAAAGGCTTCAGTATATGAGAACAGATTTACAAGGAAGTTTATTTTGTCTAACCTACAACTATTGAAAAATATTTGAAAGTAAATGAAAATATGTGGTTTATGAGGTTGTAAATATATTATGTAAAAATAAGAAATGTGGCAAAAACTTTGTAAACAGTTTTTTTTTTAAAAATAACATTTTCCCCTAAATGCGAGACCCAATAAACACAAACTAAGCCCTCTGATAAATGCCTTCCATCAACACAGCAGCGTTGTTACGCAGCAAGAGAATTATACCTATGTAGTTTATAAAAAGTAATTGCTACTACAAAATCCATTATTATTTAGGGGACAGGAAGCAAGCAGCTACTGGCTGGTGTGATACACTGTGTGGGACCCATGTGAAGGTTTCTAAGAGACCTCTAGAGAGTAATTCATATTTAAAATACATTGCACCCCCTATACATGATACAGACACACATGAATTACCACACACGGCACATGTATAGTATCACTGGGCAGCTAGCTAGGCGGTGTCTGCTGTACGAAGCGGCTGTGTACACTATACTAGTACCCACGTACTCACACTGGCCACGGAAGACACCGTGACCACACACACCGCTCACACAGGCGGCAGGAACAGCAGAGTGCCCCGCAGACACAGAGCTGCCGCACAGCCACCTACCGGGTATCTCACAGACCTGTAGGTCTCTGATTGCTCCGGGTCGGCGCTTGTTGTGCTCCAAAACCGCCTCGCGGATGACTGACAAGCACACACTCCCCTACCCGGAGTCGCCCCTCCCAGTGACCCAACTACTACTGACTGCGCGGCTGCAGGGGCTGGGGAGGATGTGTCGCCGCTTCTCCCGCCCATAGAGTGGCCAATGCGGGGAGAGAGCGCCACGGGAGACCTTCCTCCCTCTTCTGCCCGTGTCCGGTGTAACCTCCTTCCTGACAGCCGCCGCCGCCGGACTTCGCGCGAGTATCAGCTGAAGAGTCTGTCAGATTGGATAAGAAGAGTACCGATAGCAGCAGCAGCGCCGATGTAACCCCTCAGGCGCTGTTGATTATCTCCGCTCCAAGTCCATTCCCAACCTAAGCAGCGCTAAAAGCTGTGTGGATTTCAGTGTTCCCTCCGTGTGTGCTTGTGTTATGCTGGTGGTTAAAGGGGGAAGAGACTGACTATCCGATGGCACCCTTTTGTCAGCGCTTACCCAATAACCTGGTCCTCAGAGCCGGCCCCAACCAATTTGATTTTAGAGAAATCTTGTCTTTATGGTCTAGTCTAGTCATTAAGCAGTGGAGAAGTGAGGAAGTGAGCCTGCGGAGAAGTTGCCCGTGGCAACCAATCAGCTGCTCTGTATAATTTTATAGTACGCAAACTATAAATGTTACTTCAATGCTGACTGGTTGCCATGGGCAACTTCTCCACACTTTTATCCTACGTCCTAGAGGATGCTGGGGACTCCGTAAGGACCATGGGGTATAGACGGGATCCGCAGGAGACATGGGCACACTATAAGACTTTGAATGGGTGTGAACTGGCTCCTCCCTCTATGCCCTTCCTCCAGACCTCAGTTAGACTTTGTGCCCAGGAGTGACTGGACACACACTAGGGGAGCTCTACTGAGTTTCTCTAAAAGACTTTATTGTTAGGTTTTTTTATTTTCAGAGAGACCTGCTGGCTACAGGCTCCCTGCATTGTGGGACTGAGGGGAGAGAAGTCAGACCTACTTCTTCTTAGTTCAAGGGCTCTGCTTCTTAGGCTACTGGACAGCATTAGCTCCAGAGGGTTCGATCACTTGGTGCGCTTAGTTGTTTGTTCCCGGAGCCGCGCCGTCACCCCCTTCACAGAAGCCAGAAGAAAGAAGCTGGGTGAGTATGTGAAGATCAGATGACTTCTGTGACGGCAGAAGACTTCAGTAACGGATGTATAGCGCAGCGGTTGCGCTGCGCTCCATGCTCCCACACACCAACGGCACTCACAGGGTGCAGGGCGCTGGGGGGGAGCGCCCTGGACAGCAAGTTATTGAGGGTCGATTCCGCTGGCAAGACATGCATATTCGGTGCCCGGGCACCGTATACAAACCCCCGCCAGTATACAGCAGCGGCCGCGCTGCGCGTCATTGCTCCCACACACCAACGGCTTTGCAAGGGTGCAGGGGGGGGGGGGCGCCCTGGGCAGCAATATAAACCTCTGTGTGTGTGATATAAACATGTATACAGTGCGTGGACACTGTTTATGGACCCCCGCCATCATAAAAAAGTATTTTAATAGAGGGGCTGAAGCGCGCCGAGAAGGGGTGGGGCTTAGCCTTCACACAAAGATTCAGCGCCATTTTCTCCATGTCCCCGCCAAAAGCATGTATATAGTGCAAATGTGGGGGGGGGGGGCTCAGTGTTTTAGTGCTATATAGAAGGGAATATAGCACTATTTTAGATAATGGGCATGTAATCATTAATGTTGTGCATATATCTCTGTGTGTTCCCTGTCAGATTTACCCTCTATAGCTTTTTAGTCAACATATGTCGACAGGCATGAGTGCTCTGTCACAAACAGCTGTGGGGATCACTGTCGGCATCGCCGACGCCTGTTGGTACTTGATTCAGTAGATGCAGTATCAGCAGGTCGGTAGTTGTATGCTTGTTAAACGTAAACACTGTTTGGGAGACACAGTAGTATGTAGGTGGCCCTGTCGGCACCAACTGTTCTTACTGGGTGTAAATTAACATGCTGTAACTGCCTTACACCTGTATATATATTTCTCTAACGTCCTAAGTGGATGCTGGGGACTCCGTAAGGACCATGGGGAATAGCGGCTCCGCAGGAGACTGGGCACATCTAAAGAAAGCTTTAGGACTATGTGGTGTGCACTGGCTCCTCCCCCTATGACCCTCCTCCAAGCCTCAGTTAGATCTCTGTGCCCGAACGAGAAGGGTGCACACTAGGGGCTCTCCTGAGCTTCTTAGTGAAAGTTTTAGTTTAGGTTTTTTATTTTCAGTGAGACCTGCTGGCAACAGGCTCACTGCATCGAGGGACTAAGGGGAGAAGAAGCGAATTCACCTGCGTGCAGAGTGGATTGGGCTTCTTAGGCTACTGGACATTAGCTCCAGAGGGACGATCACAGGCCCAGCCTGGATGGGTCCCAGAGCCGCGCCGCCGGCCCCCTTACAGAGCCAGAAGGCAGAAAAGGTCCGGAAAATCGGCGGCAGAAGACGTCCTGTCTTCAACAAGGTAGCGCACAGCACTGCAGCTGTGCGCCATTGCTCTCAGCACACTTCACACTCCGGTCACTGAGGGTGCAGGGCGCTGGGGGGGAGCGCCCTGAGACGCAATAATAAACACCTTGGATGGCAAAAGAATGCATCACATATAGCTCCTGGGCTATATGGATGCATTTAACCCCTGCCAAAATACATAGAAAAACGGGAGATAAGGCCGCCGATAGTGGGCGGAGCCTATCTCCTCAGCACACTGGCGCCATTTTCCCTCACAGCTCCGTTGGAGGGAAGCTCCCTGTCTCTCCCCTGCAGTCACTACACTACAGAAAGGGTTATAAAAGAGAGGGGGGGCACTAATTACGCGCAGTATTAAAGATACAGCAGCTATAAGGGGAAAAACACTTATATAAGGTTATCCCTGTATATATATATAGCGCTCTGGTGTGTGCTGGCAAACTCTCCCTCTGTCTCCCCAAAGGGCTAGTGGGGTCCTGTCCTCTATCAGAGCATTCCCTGTGTGTGTGCTGTATGTCGGTACATTTGTGTCGACATGTGTGAGGAGAAAAATGATGTGGAGACGGAGCAGATTGCCTGTAATAGTGATGTCACCCCCTAGGGGGTCGACACCTGAGTGGATGAACTGTCGGAAGGAATTTCATGACTGTGTCAGCTCTGTATAAAAGACAGTGGTTGACATGAGACAGCCGGCTACTCAGCTTGTGCCTGTCCAGACGTCTCATAGGCCGTCAGGGGCTCTAAAGCGCCCGTTACCTCAGATGGCAGTTATAGACGCCGACACGGATACTGACTCCAGTGTCGACGGTGAAGAGACAAATGTGACTTCCAGTAGGGCCACACGTTACATGATTGAGGCAATGAAAAAAATGTTATTACACATTTCTGATAATACGAGTACCACCAAAAAGGGGTATTATGTTCGGTGAGGAAAAACTACCTGTAGTTTTCCTGAATCTGAGAAATTAAATGAGGTGTGTGATGATGCGTGGTTTTCCCCCGATAACAACTGATAATTTCTAAAATGTTATTGGCATTATATCCTTTCCCGCCAGAGGTTAGGGTGCGTTGGGAAACACCCCCTAGGGGGGATAAAGCGCTCACACGCTTGTAAGGGCTCTACCCTCTCCTGAGATGGCCGCCCTTAAGGATCCTGCTGATAGAAAGCAGGAGGGTATCCTAAAATGTATTTACACACATACTGGTGTTATACTGCGACCAGCAATCGCCTCAGCCTGGATGTGCAGTGCTGGGTTGGCGTGGTCGGATTCCCTGACTGAAAATATTGATACCCTAGATAGGGACAGTTTATTATTGCCTATAGAGCATTTAAAAGATGCATTTCTATATATGCGTGATGCACAGCGGAATATTTGCCGACTGGCATCAAGTCTAAGTGCGTTGTCCATTTCTGCCAGTAGAGGGTTATGGACACGTCAGTGGTCAGGTGATGCGTACTCCAAACGGCATTTGGAAGTATTGCCTTATTAAAGGGAGGAGTTATTTGGGGTCGGTCTTTCAGACCTGGTGGCCACGGCAACAGCTGGGAAATCCACGTTTGTACCCCAGGTCGCCTCTCAACATGAGAAGACGCCGTATTATCAGGCGCAGTCTTTTCGTGGACAAGCGGGCAAAAGATTCCTCATTTCTGCCCCGTGACAGAGGGAGAGGAAAAAGGCTGCAGAAATCAGCCAGTTCCCAGGAACAGAAACCCTCTCCCGCCTCTGCCAAGCCCTCAGTATGACGCTGGGGCTTTACAAGCAGAATCAGGCACGGTGGGGGGCCCGTCTCAATGAATTTCAGCGCGCAGTGGGCTCACTCGCAAGTAGACCCCTGGATCCTTCAGGTGATATCTCAGGGGTACAAATTAGAATTCGAGACGTCTCCCCCTCGCCGTTTCCTAAAGTCGGCTTTACCAATGTCTCCTTCTGACAGGGAGACTGTTTTGGAAGCCATTCACAAGCTGTATTCCCAGCAGGTGATAACAAGGTACCCCTCCTGCAACAGGGAACGGGGTATTATTCCACACTGTTGTGGTACCGAAGCCAGACGGCTCGGTGAGACCGATTCTAAATCTAAAATCTTTGAACACTTACATACAGAGGTTCAAATTCAAGATTGAGTCACTCAGAGCAGTGATTGCGAACCTGGAAGAAGGGGACTACATGATGTCTCGGGACATCAAGGATGCTTACCTTCATGTCAAAATTTACCCTTCTCATCAAGGGTACCTCAGGTTTATGGTACAGAACTGTCACTATCAGTTCAGACGCTGCCGTATGGATGGTCCACGGCACCCCGGGTCTTTACCAAGGTAATGGCCGAAATGATGATATTCCTTCGAAGGAAGGGAATTTTAGTTATCCTTTACTTGGACGATTCCCTGATAAGGGTAAGATCCAGGGAACAGTTGGAGGTCGGTGTAGCACTATTTCAGGTAGTGTTGCGGCAGCACGATTGGATTCTCAATATTCCAAAATCGCAGCTGGTTCCGACGACTTGTCTTCTGTTCCTAGGGATGATCCTGGACACAGTCCAGAAAAAGGCTTTTCTCCCGGAGGAGAAAGCCAGGGAGTTATCCGAGCTAGTCAGGAACCTCCTAAACCGAGCCAAGTCTCAGTGCATCAATGCACAAGGGTTCTGGGTAAAATGGTGGCTTCCTACGAAGCAATCCCATTCGGCAGATTCCACGCAAGAACTTTCCAGTGGGACCTGCTGGACAAATGGTCCGGGTCGCATCTTCAGATGCATCAGCGGATAACCCTGTCACCAAGGACAAGGGTGTCTCTCCTGTGGTGGTTGCAGAGTGCTCATCTTCTAGAGGGCCGCAGATTCGGCATTCAGGACTGGGTCCTGGTGACCACGGATGCCAGCCTGCGAGGCTGGGGAGCAGTCACACAGGGAAGGAATATCCAGGGCTTATGGTCAAGTCTGGAGACATCACTTCACATAAATATCCTGAAGCTAAGGGCCATTTACAATGCTCTAAGCTTAGCAAGACCTCTGCTTCAAGGTCAGCCGGTGCTGATCCAGTCGGACAACATCACGGCAGTCACCCACGTAAACAGACAGGGTGGCACAAGAAGCAGGAGGGCAATGGCAAAAGCTGCAAGGATTCTTCGCTGGGCGGAAAATCATGTGATAGCACTGTCAGCAGTATTCATTCCGGGAGTGGACAACTGGGAAGCAGACTTCCTCAGCACGACCTCCACCCGGGAGAGTGGGGACTTCACCCAGAAGTCTTCCACATGATTATAAACCGTTGGGAAAAACTCGACAGGTATTGCGCCAGGTCAAGGGACCCTCAGGCAATAGCTGTAGACGTTCTGGTAACACCGTGGGTATACCAGTCAGTGTATGTGTTCCCTCTTCTGCCTCTCATACCTAAGGTACTGAGATTGATAAGATGGAGAGGAGTAAGCACTATATTCGTGGCTCCGGATTGGCCAAGAAGGATTTGGTAACCGGAACTTCAAGAGATGCTCACGGAGGATCCGTGGCCTCTACCTCTAAGAAGGGACCTGCTCCAGCAAGGACCCTGTCTGTTCCAAGACTTACCGCGGCTGCGTTTGATGGCATGGCGGTTGAACGCCGGATCCTGAAAAGGCATTCCGGATGAAGTCATCCCTATCCTGATCAAAGCCAGGAAGGATGTAACCGCAAAACATTATCACCGCATTTGGCGAAAATATGTGCGTGGTGCGAGGCCAGTAAGGCCCGACGGAGGAAATTCAACTGGGTCGTTTCCTACATTTCCTGCAAACAGGAGTGTCTATGGGCCTGAAATTGGGGTCCATTAAGGTTCAAATTTCGGCCCTGTCAATTTTCTTCCAAAAAGAACTAGCTTCAGTTCCTGAAGTTCAGACGTTTGTAAAAGGGGTACTGCATATACAGCCTCCTTTTGTGCCTTCAGTGGCACTTGGGATCTCAATGTAGTTTTTGGGTTCCAAAAGTCACATGGGTTTGAACCACTTAAATCTGTGGAGTTAAAATATCTCACATGGAATGTGGTCATGCTGTTGGCCCTGGCCTGGGCCAGGCGCGTGTCAGAATTGGCGGCTTTATCCTGTAAAAGCCCTTATCTGATTTTCCATTCGGACAGGGCGGAATTGAGGACTCGTCCTCAGTTTCTCCCTAAGGTGGTTTCAGCGTTTCACCTGAACCAACCTATTGTGGTGCCTGCGGCTACTAGGGACTTGGAGGACTCCAAGTTGCTAGACGTTGTCAGGGCCCTGAAAATATATGTTTCCAGGACGGCTGGAGTCAGGAAAACTGACTCGCTGTTTATCCTGTATGCACCCAACAAGCTGGGTGCTCCTGCTTCTAAGCAGACTATTGCTCGTTGGATTTGTTGTACAATTCAGCTTGCACTTTCGGTGGCAGGCCTGCCACAGCCAAAAATCTGTAAATGCCCACTCCACAAGGAAGGTGGGCTCATCTTGGGCGGCTGCCCGAGGGGTCTCGGCTTTACAACTTTGCCGAGCAGCTACTTGGTCAGGAGCAAATACGTTTGTAAAATTCTACAAAATTGATACCCTGGCTGAGGAGGACCTGGAGTTCTCTCATTTTGGTGCTGCAGAGTCATCCGCACTCTCCCGCCCGTTTGGGAGCTTTGGTATAATCCCCATGGTCCTTACGGAGTCCCCAGCATCCACTTAGGACGTTAGAGAAAATAAGAATTTACTTACCGATAATTCTATTTCTCGTAGTCCGTAGTGGATGCTGGGCGCCCATCCCAAGTGCGGATTGTCTGCAATACTGGTACATAGTTATTGTTACCAAAAAAAAATCGGGTTATTGCTGTAGTGAGCCATCTTTTCTAGAGGCTCCTCTGTTATCATGCTGTTAACTGGGTTCAGATCACAAGTTGTACGGTGTGATTGGTGTGGCTGGTATGAGTCTTACCCGGGATTCAAAATCCTTCCTTATTGTGTACGCTCGTCCGGGCACAGTATCCTAACTGAGGCTTGGAGGAGGGTCATAGGGGGAGGAGCCAGTGCACACCACATAGTCCTAAAGCTTTCTTTAGATGTGCCCAGTCTCCTGCGGAGCCGCTATTCCCCATGGTCCTTACGGAGTCCCCAGCATCCACTACGGACTACGAGAAATAGAATTATCGGTAAGTAAATTCTTATTTTATATGTAGGGTACGGTTCCATGGGCCTGTAGCTCGAGCACAGACATGGTAGTATATGCGGGGAAGTGTTATTAAAATTATATATGTATACTTCCCTCGGACCTCTCGGGGTTGCAAGAATGTTATTTTGCCTGGTTACTACTCCCTGCTGTCGACGAATACTAGGTTTTCTGTCGACCATAAGGTTCCTGTTCGATCCACAACTGGGGCATTCAGTACATGGTCATACACATTCAGAACACATTAATGTCACTAGGGACCCGATGGTTCAGGACAATCCGCTTATACGTATGATATATATATATATATATATATATATATATATATATATATATATATATATATTAGGATATGTGTGTATTACGTTATGTATATTCATATTATGATTTATAATGAATGCTGAAGTAAAAGTATTCCTTCTCATGTGCTGGTCGCTCTGTTGATAAAGCTCTAGGTCAGCTGTGATGAGTTTGTCTCAGATCTTCACATGGAGTCCGAAGGTTTATTCTTTTCACACCGTGGATAGAATACTGTGAAAGTCAACTCCTGGTCGACACGGGGCCCTGTCACAAAGGATCGTACACAGGAAGCTAAGTGATATTTTATTTCTATGCTTTGGAGTTATTTGCATTACATGCACATGGGGGAGTGTTTATATTCGGGAAGGCATCCGATAGTATTATCCTAAAAGGAGAGGGGATGTTTCTTATGTTGTTTCTTCTCTATAACATTGCGAACACAGGAGGTGTAGCCGGGGGAATGCTGACGCTGACTCCGAGAGATATGCCTCTGTTCAGTCAGTCTCGGCGGTTAGTACTGGTAAATCTAACTTCGTGAGTTAGACTCCTTCACAACGGTTGGTGACACATTCTGTTGTGGGCTACAATCATTTTAACCGGTTCGAGTCCGTTCTTTTTTCCCTTTCGGTGCAGATAGTGGAAGGTGAAAAGGTAAGAGTTCTGCAGACTTGTTAGGTTCGCAGAAGTAGATGTCGTTTTTCTGTTTCTACCACATCCACCGCATGTCGCTGGGTCTATCTGGCTGGAGCCTACTCCGGTAGGAGCTCGTCTACTACTTTTCAATCAGTCCAGGAGTGGACTAGGACCTGTGAGTTAAGTATAGAATACAAAGGGGGTCTTCTGGCGTTTACAGATGTTTCCCCTCACTGATTTTTCAAATAGATCTTGCCGTTTCCCCTCTGGAAGGGGAGGTAGTACGCAACGCCATACCAGTGTTGCGTCACGTTCAGGGCGTTGTCCTGCTGTCCCTGTGTAAAAAAATAAAAATAAAAAAGATTTCTCTTTACGTGGTTGTCCTACAGGATGGATTCTCTCAGACCAGAGAGCTCCAGCACGTAAAGGTAGAACAGGGGTTAAATGCGTGTTTCTCCGCTTTCGGCTTACCTGGGTTGATATCCAGGATTGTCTTTGCCATTTCACCGGAGTGAGGGCAGTATGATGGGTTCTTTCAATGATAAGAGCTATTGTCATTCTGTACTGAGATGCTCTCCTGATTAGGGCGAGGTCAAGAAACAAATCGTTGTTTCTCTCTGACTGTTCTCCAACACAGGGAATGGCTGTTGTTCCCAACTACGCAGATGTCGGAGGTGGGTATCAGAGTAGTTACTGAACGGTTGAAGTTCTGTGTTTTCCTGTGGAAAGAGGTCTGAGGATCCAGAGTCGATCAGATTTGCAGTGACAATCCATCAATATGTTCTGTTGATGAAGAAGATGGTGCGGCCTAAGAGGCTTTTCAGTGAGCAGGTAAAATGTCAGTGTGGTTTTCACGGGGCCAGTTGGAAATGTGGTCCGGGTCTCACTTGCACATGCGCCAGAATATAATCCCTAATGGCCAGGATATCGCTCCTGTGGTGTCTGCTCAGTTCTCACGTCCTAGAGGGAAGAAGGTTTGAATCCAGGATGAGATCCTGGTGTCCGTGCATGCAGGTCTCCGAGACTGGGGAGCAGTCCTTGCAAGGGAAGTATTTCCAGAGGAAAAGATCAAGCTGGGAAGCTTGTCTGCAATAAGCCTTCTTGAATTAAGAGCTATTTTCAATGAACATATGCTTTGTGATATGCCGTGTTAATTCTGTCGGACGACTTGATAGCTGTGGTGAAAGTAAGCCGCTAGGGTGGAACATGGAGCAAAGCGGCAATGGTAAATGCCGTAAAAGTTTTCCACTGGGTGAAAGGACTGGTAAACGCTATATTAGCAGTCTTCGGTCCGGATGTGAACGACGGAGAAATAGATTCCTCTGCAGATGCGATCTCCATCCGGGAGATATTCAGTCGTCATCGAGAAGTTTCACTGAAGCGACAGGTCTTTGAGGTGTGCCTCAATTCGACATATTGGTGTCTCGCCTCAACGAGAGATCTCAGGGATATTGTTCCAGGTCAGGGAACAATCAAGCTATAGCAGTGGAAGTCCTCGGGACACCTTGGGTGGTTTCAGTCGGTCTATGTGTCCCCTCCGTTTTTCACTCTTCTGAAGGTGATAAACGTAAGACGAACAAAGGTTCAGGCGATCCTCATTGTTCCGGTCTGAACATGGAAGGCTTGGTATCCAGTTCTTCAAGATTTACTCATAGCGGATCCCTGGCCTTTTCCTCTACGTGAGGAACTGTTACAGCAAGATCCGGGCGTGTATCAAGACTTACCGCGGCTGTGTTTGGCGGCGTGACGGTTGAACGCCATATCTTAGCCAGAAAGGGTATTTCCAGTAAAGTCATTTCCACTTTTCTTCAGGCTAGAACAGAAGTAACGGCAAGGCCTTACCACTGTATTTGGAGAAAGGATGTGTCTTGGTGTGAATCCATGAAGGCTACTACGGAAGACCTTCAGTTGGGTCGTTTTTTCTCCATTCTTTGCAAGCAGGTGTGGGTGCAGGACGAAAGTTAGGCTCCATTCAAGAGCGGTTTTGGCCTTATTAATTTTCTTTCAAGAAAGGATTGGCGACCTTTCCGGAAGTTCGGACCTTCGTGGAAGGAGTACTGCACATCCAACCTCCGTTTGTGCCCCTATTGGCACCGTGGGACCTTGACGTGGTGTTGAGGTTTCTTCTGTCACAATGATTGGAACCTTTCTGAAAGGTTGTGTTAAATTTTCTCTCTTGGAGAGTGGTCATGCTTTTGGTTTTGGCGTCCGCAAGGCGGGTGTCGGAAGTGGCGGCTGGGTCTCACATGAGCCCTGTTTGATCTTCCAGGTGGATAGAAGTTCTGCCAACAGTGGTTTAGGTGTTTCGCAGAAACCAGCCTATGTGATGCGTGTGGTTACTTGAGCTGATTCAAGGTCTCTCGATGTAGTCAGAGCTTTGAATATTTATGTCGCCAATTTGGCTCAGATTGTGGAAACCGAGGCTCTGTTTGTCCGGTAGGCTCCCAGCGTGATTGGGGCGTCTGCGTCTCTGTAGTCGGTCACACGCTAGATCTGTGATCCGATTCGGCGTGCTCGTTCTACGGCTGGATTGCCGTTACCGAATTTGGTGGTGACCCATTATACTTGGAAAGTGGGTTTTTCTTGGGCAGATGCCCGAGAAGTCTCGGTGATTCATCTTGCCGAGCGGATACTTGGTCGGGTTCAAACACTTTTGCTAAGCTCTACAAGTTTGATACCCTAGCTGATGGGGTCCTCATGTTGCTCAATCGGTGCTGCAGAGTCGTCCGCACTCTCCCGCCCGGTCTGGAGCTTTGGTATAAACCCCATGGTCCTTACGGAGTCCCCAGCATCCTCTAGGACGTAGGAGAAAATAGGATTTTAATACCTACCGGTAAATCTTTTTCTCTTAGTCCGTAGAGGATGCTGGGCGCCCGTCCCAGTGCGTACTGTGTCTGCAGTTATTGGTTATGGTTACACTCTTGTGGTGTTTCTTTTCTGTCAGGCTGTTGCTGATGTTGTGCATGCCATGGCAGGCGGTGTTTTTTTTTATTGGTTGTGTTGACACACTGGTTGTGTTATATAGTTTCTCAGCATGTGGCTTTGTATTTTTCATGCCGTTGGCTGGTATTCTTTTGAATGCCACGTTCTACGGTATACTCGTGGTGTGAGCTGGTATGACACTCACCGTGTTTAAACAATAAATTCTTTCCTCGAAATGTCCGTCTCCCTGGGCACAGTTTTCTAACTGAGGTCTGGAGGAGGGGCATAGAGGGAGGAGCCAGTTCACACCCATTTAAAGTATTATAGTGTGCCCATGTCTCCTGCGGATCCCGTCTATACCCCATGGTCCTTACGGAGTCCCCAGCATCCTCTAGGATGTAGGAGGAAAGTGTGGAGAAGTTGCCCATGGCAACCAGTCAGCATTGAAGTAACATTTATAGTTTACGTACTATAAAATTATACAGAGCAGCTGATTGGTTGCCACGGGCAACTTCTCCGCAGGCTCACTTCTCCACTCTTTTCACTGCTTAATAACTAGACTAGACCATAAAGACAAGATTTCTCTAAAATCAAATTGGTTGGGGCCGGCTCTGAGGACCAGGTTATTGGGTAAGCGCTGACAAAAGGGTGCCATCGGATAGTCAGTCTCTCCCCCTTTAACCACCAGCATAACACAAGCACACACGGAGGGAACACTGAAATCCACACAGCTTTTAGCGCTGCTTAGGTTGGGAATGGACAACTGAGGTCTGGAGGAGGGGCATAGAGGGAGGAGCCAGTTCACACCCATTCAAAGTCTTATAGTGTGCCCATGTCTCCTGCGGATCCTGTCTATACCCCATGGTCCTTACGGAGTCCCCAGCATCCTCTACGGACTAAGAGAAAAGGATTTACCTGTAGGTATTGAAATCTTATTTTCACTGCTTCATGAATAGACCCACTAGACAAGATTTTGGCTGATGCACCTAGCACAGGGTAGTGGTTAGATCCTCTTAAGCAAAGGTGAAAAACCATGGGAAATACTATCTCACGGGGAAGAGCCGTAACTAGACATTTTAGCGCTGAGTGCAAGAAACAGCATTGGTGCACCTCTACAGTCTACCCCTTATTTAAAATAGGGCCAGTGTGCGCCATAAGTGAGTGCCAAAAAGTTATCTTACGTCCTAGAGGATGCTGGGGTCCACATTAGTACCATGGGGTATAGACTGGTCCACCAGGAGCCATTGGCACTTTAAGAGTTTGAGAGTGTGGGCTGGCTCCTCCCTCTATGCCCCTCCTACCAGACTCAGTTTAGAAAATGTGCCCGGAGGAGCCGGTCACAGGGGAGCTCCATAGGAGTTTCTTTAGTTTTATTTTTCTCTGACGTCCTAGTGGATGCTGGGACTCCGTAAGGACCATGGGGAATAGCGGCTCCGCAGGAGACAGGGCACAAGAATAAAAGCTTTAGGATCAGGTGGTGTGCACTGGCTCCTCCCCCTATGACCCTCCTCCAAGCCTCAGTTAGATTTTTGTGCCCGAACGAGAAGGGTGCAGGCTAGGTGGCTCTCCTGAGCTGCTTAGAATAAAAGTTTAATTTAGGTTTTTTTATTTTCAGTGAGTCCTGCTGGCAACAGGCTCACTGCATCGTGGGACTAAGGGGAGAAGAAACGGACTCACCTGCGTGCAGAGTGGATCGGGTTTCTTAGGCTACTGGACATTAGCTCCAGAGGGACGATCACAGGTTCAGCCTGGATGGGTCACCGGAGCCGCGCCGCCGTCCCCCTTACAGAGCCAGAAGAGACGAAGATGTCTGGTGAAATCGGCGGCAGAAGACAATCCTGTCTTCAGACTAAGGTAGCGCACAGCACCGCAGCTGTGCGCCATTGCTCTCAGCACACTTCACACTCCGGTCACTGAGGGTGCAGGGCGCTTGGGGGGGAGCGCCCTGAGACGCAATATAGATGACAAATACCTTAGGTGGCAAAAGAATACATCACATATAGCTCCTGGGCTATATGGATGTATTTTAACCCCTGCCATTTTTACACAAAAAAGCGGGAGATAAGGACGTCGTGAAGGGGCGGGGCCTATCTCCTCAGCACACAAGCGCCATTTTCCCTCACAGTTCCGCTGGAAGGACGGCTCCCTGACTCTCCCCTGCAGTCCTGCTTCAGAATCAGGGTAAAAAAGAGAAGGGCGGGCACTATTGGCAGCAAATGACAATATAAACAGCAGCTATAAGGGAATAACACTTATATAAGGTTATCCCTGTGTATATATATATATATATATATATATATAGCGCTGGGTGTGTGCTGGCAGACTCTCCCTCTGTCTCTCCAAAGGGCTCGTGGGGTCCTGTCCTCTATCAGAGAATTCCCGGTGTGTGTGCTGTGTGTCGGTACGTGTGTGTCGACATGTATGAGGAGGAAAATGATGTGGAGGCGTAGCAATTGCCTGCGTTAGTGATGTCACCCCCTAGGGAGTCGACACCTGACTGGATGATCGTGTTCAAACAATTAAGTGATAATGTCAACACTTTGCAAAAAACTGTTGACGACATGAGACAGCCGGCAAATCAATTAGTGCCTGTCCAGGCGTCTCAGACACCGTCAGGGGCCCTAAAACGCCCGTTACCTCAGTGGGTCGACACAGACCCAGACACAGATACGGAGTCTAGTGTCGACGGTGATGAGTCGAACGTAATGTCCAGTAGGGCCACACGTTACATGATCACGGCAATGAAGGAAGCATTGCACATTTCTGACACTACAAATACCACTAAGAAGGGTATTATGTGGGGGGTGAAAAAACTACCAATAGTTTTTCCTGAGTCAGATGAATTGAATGAGGTATGTGATAAAGCGTGGGTTTCTCCCGACAAAAAACTGCTAATTTCTAATAAATTATTGGCACTATATCCTTTCCCATCAGAGGTTAGGACACGTTGGGAAACACCCCCTAGGGTAGATAAGGCGCTCACACGTTTATCAAAACAAGTAGCGTTACCGTCTCCTGATACGGCCACCCTCAAAGAACCAGCTGATAGAAGGCTGGAAAATATCCTAAAAAGTATATACACACATACTGGTGTTATACTGCGACCAGCAATCGCTTCAGCCTGGATGTGCAGTGCTGGAGTCGCGTGGTCGGATTCCCTGACTGAAAATATTGATACCCTGGATAGGGACAATATATTGTTAACTATAGAGCATTTGAAGGATGCATTACTATATATGCGTGATGCACAGAGGGATATTTGCACCCTGGCATCAAGAGTAAGTGCTATGTCCATCTCTGCCAGAAGAACGTTATGGACGCGTCAGTGGTCAGGGGATGCGGATTCCAAACGACATATGGAAGTATTGCCGTATAAAGGGGAGGAGTTATTTGGGGCTGGTCTTTCGGACCTGGTGGCCACGGCAACGGCTGGAAAGTCCACCTTCTTACCCCAGGTCACTTCACATCAACAGAAAAAGACACCGTCTTTTCAAACTCAGTCCTTTCGTTCCCATAAATACAAGCGAGCAAAAGGCCATTCCTTTCTGCCCCGGGGCAGAGGAAGGGGAAAAAGACTGCACCATGCAGCCGCTTCCCAGGATCAGAAGCCTTCCCCTGCTTCTGCCAAGTCTTCAGCATGACGCTGGGGCTTTACAAGCAGACTCAGGCTTGGTGGGGGCCCGTCTCAAGAATTTCAACGCGCAGTGGGCTCACTCGCAAGTGGACCCCTGGATCCTACAAGTAGTATTCCAGGGGTACAGACTGGAGATTCGAGACGTCTCCCCCTCGCAGGCTCCTGATGTCTGCTTTACCAACGTCTTCCTCCGACAGGGAGGCAGTATTGGAAACAATTCACAAGCTGTATTCCCAGCAGGTGATAATCAAAGTACCCCTCCTACAACAAGGAAAGGGGTATTATTCCACACTATATTGTGGTACTGAAGCCAGACGGCTCGGTGAGACCAATTTTAAATCTGAAATCCTTGAACACTTACATAAAAAGGTTCAAATTCAAGATGGAATCACTCAGAGCGGTGATAGCGAACCTGGAAGAAGGGGACTATATGGTGTCTCTGGACATCAAAGATGCTTATCTCCACGTCCCAATCTACCCTTCTCACCAAGGGTATCTCAGGTTTGTAGTACAAGACTGTCATTATCAGTTTCAGACGCTGCCGTTTGGGTTGTCCACGTCACCTCGGGTCTTTACCAAGGTAATGGCCGAAATGATGATTCTTCTTCGAAGAAAAGGCGTATTAATTATCCCTTACTTGGACGATCTCCTGATAAGGGCAAGGTCCAGGGAACAGTTAGAAGTCGGAGTAGCACTATCTCAGATAGTGTTACGTCAGCACGGGTGGATCCTAAATATTCTAAAATCGCAGCTGATTCCAACGACACGTCTTCTGTTCCTAGGAATGATTCTGGACACAGTCCAGAAGAAGGTTTTTCTCCCGGAGGAGAAGGCCAAGGAGTTATCCGAGCTAGTCAGAAACCTCCTAAAACCAGCCCAGGTGTCAGTGCATCAGTGCACGAGGGTCCTGGGAAAAATGGTGGCTTCTTACGAAGCAATTCCATTCGGAAGATTCCATGCAAGAACGTTTCAGTGGGATCTACTGGACAAATGGTCCGGTTCGCATCTTCAGATGCAGCAGCGGATAACCCTGTCACCAAAGACAAGGGTGTCTCTCCTGTGGTGGTTGCAGAGTGCTCATCTTCTAGAGGGCCGCAGATTCGGCATTCAGGATTGGATCCTGGTGACCACGGATGCAAGCCTGAGAGGCTGGGGAGCAGTCACACAGGGAAAAAACTTCCAGGGCTTGTGGTCAAGCATGGAAACATCTCTTCATATAAACATTCTGGAACTACGGGCCATTTACAATGCCCTAAGTCAAGCGAAACCCCTGCTTCAGGGTCAGGCGGTATTGATCCAATCGGACAACATCACGTCAGTCGCCCACGTAAACAGACAGGGCGGCACGAGAAGCAGGAGGGCAATGGCAGAGGCTGCAAGGATTCTTCGCTGGGCGGAAAATCATGTGATAGCTCTGTCAGCAGTGTTCATTCCGGGAGTGGACAACTGGGAAGCAGACTTCCTCAGCAGACACGACCTTCACCCGGGAGAGTGGGTGGGGACTTCACCCAGAAGTCTTCCACCTGATTGTAAACCGTTGGGAAAAACCAAAGGTGGACATGATGGCGTCACGTCTAAACAAAAAATTAGACAGATATTGCGCCAGGTCAAGGGACCCTCAGGCAATAGCGGTGGACGCTCTGGTGACACCGTGGGTGTACCAGTCAGTGTATGTGTTCCCTCCTCTGCCTCTCATACCAAAAGTACTGAGAATCATAAGAAGGAGAGGAGTAAGAACGATACTCGTGGTTCCGGATTGGCCAAGAAGGACTTGGTACCCGGAACTTCAGGAGATGCTCACGGAAGACCCGTGGCCTCTACCTCTAAGAAAGGACCTGCTCCAGCAGGGGCCTTGTCTGTTCCAAGACTTACCGCGGCTGCGTTTGACGGCATGGCGGTTGAACGCCGGATCCTGAAGGAAAAAAGGCATTCCAGATGAAGTCATCCCTACCCTGGTCAAAGCCAGGAAGGATGTAACCGCAAACCATTATCACCGCATTTGGCGAAAATATGTTGCGTGGTGTGAGGCCAAGAAGGCCCCTACAGAGGAATTTCAACTGGGTCGTTTCCTCCATTTCCTGCAAACAGGACTGTCTATGGGCCTAAAATTAGGGTCCATTAAGGTTCAAATTTCGGCCCTGTCGATTTTCTTCCAGAAAGAACTGTCTTCAGTACCTGAAGTTCAGACATTTGTAAAAGGGGTACTGCATATACAACCTCCTTTTGTGCCTCCAGTGGCACCTTGGGATCTCAATGTTGTTTTGAGGTTCCTTAAGTCACATTGGTTTGAACCACTCACCACTGTGGACTTAAAATATCTCACATGGAAGGTGACGATGCTGTTAGCCCTGGCTTCAGCCAGGCGTGTGTCAGAATTGGCGGCTTTATCATATAAAAGCCCTTACTTAATTTTTCATTCTGACAGGGCAGAATTGAGGACTCGTCCTCAATTTCTCCCTAAGGTGGTTTCTGCTTTTCACATGAACCAACCTATTGTGGTGCCTGCGGCTACTAGGGACTTGGAGGACTCCAAGTTACTTGACGTTGTCAGGGCCCTGAAAATATATGTTTCCAGGACGGCTGGAGTCAGAAAGTCTGACTCGCTGTTTATCCTGTATGCACCCAACAAGCTGGGTGCTCCTGCTTCTAAGCAGACTATTGCTCGTTGGATTTGTAGTACAATTCAACTTGCACATTCTGTGGCAGGCCTGCCACAGCCTAAATCTGTAAAAGCCCATTCCACAAGGAAAGTGGGCTCATCTTGGGCGGCTGCCCGAGGGGTCTCGGCTTTACAACTTTGCCGAGCAGCTACTTGGTCAGGGGCAAACACGTTTGCTAAATTCTACAAATTTGATACCCTGGCTGAGGAGGACCTGGAGTTCTCTCATTCGGTGCTGCAGAGTCATCCGCACTCTCCCGCCCGTTTGGGAGCTTTGGTATAATCCCCATGGTCCTTACGGAGTCCCAGCATCCACTAGGACGTCAGAGAAAATAAGATTTTACTTACCGATAAATCTATTTCTCATAGTCCGTAGTGGATGCTGGGCGCCCATCCCAAGTGCGGATTGTCTGCAATACTTGTACATAGTTATTGTTAACAAAATCGGGTTATTGTTGTTGTGAGCCATCTTTTCAGAGGCTCCTTCGTTGTTATCATACTGTTAACTGGGTTCAGATCACGAGTTGTACGGTGTGATTGGTGTGGCTGGTATGAGTCTTACCCGGGATTCAATATCCTTCCTTATTATGTACGCTCGTCCGGGCACAGTATCCTAACTGAGGCTTGGAGGAGGGTCATAGGGGGAGGAGCCAGTGCACACCACCTGATCCTAAAGCTTTTATTCTTGTGCCCTGTCTCCTGCGGAGCCGCTATTCCCCATGGTCCTTACGGAGTCCCAGCATCCACTACGGACTATGAGAAATAGATTTATCGGTAAGTAAAATCTTATTTTTTTTAAATAGAGTGTAGGCACAGGGAGGCTGATGGCAACAGCCTCCCTGCTTCGTGGGACTAAGGGGGGGGGGGGGGGAGTAGTGTCCGCCCTAAGGGGTCTGAGCCACTATCTCCGCTGACAGGACACTGAGCTCCTGAGGGGATCGAACGTTTGCCGCCACTGGGGATAGCTCACCCCAGCAGCATGCCGCAAACCCCCTTACAGAGCCAGAAGACTTCAGTGGCGAGTTAGTCACCGGCGTCCCTGACAAGCGGGGAGCCGGTGTGAAGATGGCGGCAACAGGGTAGGGAGCGCAGTACTAACTGCGCTCCGCGGCTTAGTGGTACTTGGTGCTGCTTTGTGAGGGACGCCCTGAGCCAGCGCCTACACCCCTACACTGGTTTGAAAGCCTGTCGGGGACCCCAGATCACTTCCAGCACATACCTCAGGCCAGTATAAAATTCAAATCAGAGCGGGAAGCAGCGCCATGAAAGGGGGCGGAGCTTCTCCTCAGAGCGGACCCAGCAGTGTTCAGCGCCATCTTTCCTGCATGCAGAGACACTGACAGGGGAGAGCTGTCCCTCCACATCAACTCCAGCTTTCTGTACAGTACCAGGGGGTTGTAGAAGGGGGGAAGGCTGTGTAACCTATTAAGGTACACAGTTAGCGCTGGTAAGGGGTGTCCTTTATCTTAAAAAGCGCTGTGTGTGGGTTAGCTCCAAACTCTGTGTCTCTCTTGGCATTCTCAGTGGGGAAACTCTGCCATTTCCCTGTGTGTGTTGGGGTATTTGCTGTCTCACAAAAGGCCATGTCTAGGGACTCTGTCATATGTTGCAGAGGATATGTCCTCTCAGGAGGATCCCATTCCATGTAATCGGGATTGGTTTAGCACAAATTCCAATAAGAGTGGTTAACCTCTGTTAAGAGTATGATCTCTCAGATTTCTACTAGGGTAGCACAAAATGAAACTGCAACTCAGGTTTTACAGAACTCTGTGGCTGTTTGGTCCGGGTCGGCACCTTCAGGGCCCCCTGGCACTCACTCTAAAAAGTGTGCTCTTGCTCAGATTATGCAAGACGACACGGATACCGACTCTGACACGGTAGACGGTGATTGGGACATGCTGAGGGGGGCAGCATCTCTTGCAAAAGGGATGCAGTTGATGATTGAGGCCATTAGAGATGTGTTAAATATTGCTGACACAATACCTGAGCAAGTTGAGGTTTACTACACTGATAATAAGAAAGCCTCGCTAACCTTTCCTGCGTCTAAAGAGTTAAATGCTATATTTGAAAAATCCTGGGAAAACCCAGAGAAAAAATTCCAGATTCCAAGAAAGGTTCTGGATGCATTCCCCTTCCCTGAGGAGGATAGGAAGAAATGGGAAAACCCACCCATAGTTGACGCATCAGTGTCCAGACTGTCAAAGAAGGTGGTTTTTACCTGTCCCGGGATCTGCCGTGTTGAAATAACCAGCTTATCGCAAAATTGACACTACGCTCAAATCCATATACACGGCTTCGTGGGCGATACTACGGCCTATTATTGCCTGTGCATGGGTTTCTAAAGCTATAGTAGAGTGATCTGGTACGTTACTTGAGGAATTGGATACAATGGATAAAAGTGACATTGAATTGTTCTTGCGTGCCATACAGGATTCTGCAGGATTTACGGTGGAATCCATGAAAGACCTGGGTGCGATGGCTGCAGGGATATCTTCCATGTCGGTCTCGGCTCGTAGAGGGCTCTGGCTGTGCCAATGGTCTGCCGACACAGAATCCAGGAAGGGCGTGGAGAACCTACCCTATACAGGTCAGGCTCTATTTGGGGCAAGCGCTAGATGCGTGGATTTCCATGGCAACTGCGGGTAAGTCACCTTTTCTTCCTTCAGCTGCGCTGCGCCTGCTACGAAGAAACCCTTTTCTTCAGCTACGTCAGTGTCCTTTCGGACTCCTAAAACGAGAAAGAACAAGCCGCATAACACCTTCTTTAGAGGAGGGTGGTCAAAATACAAAAAAACTGTTACTGCAAGCTCCCATGACCAGAAGCCTGCTTCTGGTACATCAAAATCCTCAGCATGACGGTGGACCGCACGGCCTGGAGGAGGGGCAGGTGGGGGCGAGGCTCAGACGATTCAGCCATGTGTGGGTGTCATCCGGCCTGGACCCCTGGGTACAGGATATTGTGTCCCAGGGGTACAAGCTGGAGTTTCAAGAACTCCCGCCTCAATTCTTCAAATCAGGCTTGCCAGCATTGCTGACGGACAGGACTATCTTACAAGAAGCCATCCAAAAATTGGAAGGGTCACAGGTCATTGTCCCAGTTCCACCTCATATGCACAACAAGGGTTACTATTCGAACCTTTTTGTGGTACCGAAACCTGATTGTTCAGTCTGACCAATTTTGAATTTTAAATCGTTAAACCCCTATCTGAGGGAGTTCAAATTCATTATGGAATCTCTGAGAGCGGTGATCTCGGGTCTGGAGGAGGGGAATTCCTGGTATACCTGGATATCAAGGTTGCGTACCTCCACATTACAATTTGGCAGCTTCATCAGGCTTATCTCCGTTTCGCACTGTTGGACAGTCACTTTCAGTTCCGGGCACTGCCGTTCGGTCTCTCCACGGCACCGAGGGTGTTCACCAAGGTGATGGGAGTGAACATAATTCCATACCTGGACGATCTACTAATAAAGGCAGTGTCCAGGGAGAATATATTGCAATCCATTGCTCTTAAGACTCAACTGCTCAGGAATCACGGTTGGATCCTGAACTTTCCAAAATCACATCTGGAGCCGACAAGGAGATTGTCTTTCCTGGGGATGGTCCTTGACATGGAAATGCAGAGGGTGTTTCTTCCAAGGGAGAACGTGTTGGTGATTTAATCCATGGTCCGGGATGTCTTGAAACCTGCCTGGGTATCGATTCATCAGTGCATTCGCCTTCTGGGGAAGATGGTTGCCTCCTAGGAGGCTCTACAGTACGGGAGAATCCATGCTCGACCCTTCCAGCTGGATCTCCTAGAAAACTGGTCGTGATCTCATCTTCACATGCACCGGAAGATACGTCTTTCACCAAAGGCAAGGATTTCTCTCTGGTTGTAGCAAATGCCTCACCTTCTGGAGGTCCGCAGGTTTGGAATCCAGAACTGGATCTTTCTGACCACGGATGCAAGTCTCATGTTGGGGAGCGGTCGCCCAAGGGGAAACCTTCCAAGGAAGATGGTCAAATCAGGAAGCCATTCTTCCAATAAACATTCTGGAACTAAGAGCCGTGTACAACTGTCTTCTCCAAACGGCTCATCTTCTACAAGATTGGGCCATTCAAGTACAGTCGGACAATGTGACAACGGTGGACTACATAAACCGACAGGGAGGAACAAAGAGCAGGGCTGCGATGTCAGAAGTGACAAAAATCCTCTTCTGGCAGAAAGGCACGTGTTGTCGCTGTCAGCGATCTTCCTTCCAGGAGTGGACAATTGGGAAGCAGATTTCCTCAGCAGACACGATCTCCATCCAGGAGAATGGGGCCTCCATCTGGGGTGTTCACAGACATGACCAGTCGTTGGGGCGTGCCTCAAATAGACATGATGGCCTCACGTCTCAACAGGAAACTTCGGAGGTACTCTTCCAGGTCGAGAGACCCACAAGCAGTGGCAGTGGATGCCCTGGTAACTCCGTGGGTGTTCAAGTCAGTGTATGTGTCCCTCCACTTCCACTCATTCCAAGAATTCTAAAGCTCATAAAGAGAACAAGGGTTCAGGCAATTCTCATTGCTCCGGAATGCCCAAGGCGAGCTTGGTACGCGGATCTTCTGGACCTACTGCTGGAAAATCCGTGGCCTCTTCCTCTTCGCGAGGACCTTCTGCAACAGGGGCCATTCGCCTATCAGGACTTACCGCGGCTACGTTTGACAGCATGGCGGTTGAATGCCAGATCTTAGCCCAAAAGTGTATTCCAAGCAAGGTTATTCCTACCCTGATGCAGGCTAGGAAAGGGGTAACGTCTAAACATTACCATCGCATTTGGAAAAAATGTGTCTTGGTGTGAATCCAAGAAATTTCCTATGGTGGAGTTTAAACTTGGACGGTTTCTCCTCTTCCTGCAAGCAGGTGTGGATATGGGTCTGCGTTTGGGATCCATAAAGGTCCAAATTTCGGGCTTATCCATTTTCTTCAGGAACAATTGGCTGCCCTCCCTGAGGTTTTTGAAAGGGGTTCTGCACATCCAGCCTCCCTTTGTGGCGCCTACGGCACCCTGGGATCTTAACGTGGTTGCAGTTCCTGCAATCAGATTGGTTTGAGCCTTTACAGGAGGCTGAGGTTAAGTTTCTCACGTGGAAGGCTGTCACTTTGTTGGCCTTAGCTTCTGCTTGGCGTGTGTCGGAATTGGGGGCTTTGTCCTGTAAGAGCCCCTATTTAATCTTCCATGAAGATAGAGCTGAGCTCAGGACGCGTCAGCAGTTCCTTCTAAAGGTTGTGTCGCCTTTTCATATCAACCAACCTATTGTGGTGCCAGTGGCTACTGACTCCTCGATTACATCAAAGTCCTTGGCTGTTGTGAGGGCTTTGAGTATCTATGTGAAAAGGACTGCTCGTCACAGAAAATCGGACTCTCTGTTTGTCCTGTATGATCCCAAGAAAATTGGGTGTCCTGCTTCTAAGCAGACGATATCTCGCTGGATCAAGTTCACTATCCAGCATGCATTTTCTACGGCAGAATTACCGTTTCCGAATTCGGTTAAGGCCCACTCTACTTGTAAGGTAGGGTCTCCTGGGCAGCTGCCCGGGGTGTCTCAGCTTTACAGCTTTGTCGGGCGGCTACTTGGTCAGGGTCGAACACGTTTGCTAAGTTCTAAAAGTTCGATACTTTGACCAAACTTTAGGTCCTTGGAGGCCAATCAGTCCTGCAGGAGCCTCCGCGCTCTCCCTCCCGTTCTGGGAGCTTTGGTACATCCCCATGGTACTAATGTTGACCTCAGCATCCTCTAGGACATAAGAGAAATTACCTACCCGTAAATCCATTTCTCGTAGTCCGTAGAGGATGCTGGACGCTCGCCCAGCGATTCATTTTCCTGCTGTGGTTGTTTGATTCAGTACAACTTTGTTTTTAGTTAAGTACTGCACTGTTACTTGGTAAGTTATGTTTCAGCGGTTGCTGAGTTTTAAGCTAGATAGCTTGTTTTGCCTTGTATGTATGAGCTGGTGTTAATCTCGCCACTATCTGTGTATAATCCTTCTCTCGAAGATGTCCATCTCTTTGGGCACAGTTTCTAGACTGAGTCTGGTAGGAAGGGCATAGAGGGAGGAGCCAGCCCACACTCTCAAACTCTTAAAGTGCCAATGGCTCCTGGTGGACCCGTCTATACCCCATGGTACTAATGTGGACCCCAGCATCCTCTACGGACTATGAGAAAAGGATTTACCGGTATGTAATTAAAATCCTATTATAGGGGTGTTGCCACAAAATAATACAGGTTGAGTATCCCTTATCCAAAATGCTTGGGACCAGAGGTATTTTGGATATGGGATTTTTCCGTATTTTGGAATAATTGCATACCACAATGAGATATCATGGCAATGGGACCTAAATCTAAGCACAGAATGCATTTATGTTTCATATGCACCTTATACACACAGCCTGAAGGTCATTTTAGCCAATATTTTTTATAACTGTGCATTAAACAAATTGTGTCTACAATCACACAATTCATTTATGTTTCATATACACAGTCTGAAGGTCATTTAATACAATATTTTTAATAACTGTGTGTATTAAACAAAGTTTGTGTACATTGAGCCATCAAAAAACAAAAGTTTCACTATCTCACTCTCGCTCAAAAAAAGTCCGTATTTCGGAATATTCCGTATTTCGGATATTTGGATATGGGATACTCAACCTGTACCAATTCATATAATGCTGCACAGTAGTCTCCATTATTCAAATTACACTGCATAGTAGCGCCACTACACCAGGTAGAGCCCCTTTTTACACATTACTAGTGTTCACTCTAGGCTGTTTTAGCAGGGCGCCGCCCTGCTAGAACAGCTGCCCGCTTCCTGCCCTCCCGGCGTGTATAGATGCCGTGCGCATGCGCGCGGCATCCATTCACGCATTGGGAGAGGGCTTGGGGGAAGCCCAGCACCAACGGCGTAAGTGCATACCAGATTCCCGGAGGCGAAAGAGACAATGGTTCCCCCTCCCCCGCACACATAACCACATTTCTCTTACGTCCTAGAGGATGCTGGGGTCCACATTAGTACCATGGGGTATAGACTGGTCCCTTGGGAGCCATGGGCACTTTAAAGGTGGGTACACACTGGCCGATATATCGTCCATTCTCTCGAACAGCCGATATATCGCGGGTCTGTCGGCCAGTGTGTACGGCCGATATGTCTGTGAACGCCGTCGTTCACAGACATATCGCATCGGCCCCGCAGCACAGCCGACGGCCAATATGTCTACCGATATATTGGCGCGTCGTTGTGTGTGTACGGGCGGTCGGCTCCAACCCTAGAGGTTAATGGTAGGTAGGATCCAACCCTAGAGGTTAATGGCTCCTATCTCCACTGACAGGACACTGAACTCCTGAGGGTGATGATCGCAAGCCCACGAGGCGACCGCTCACTCCCGTAGCACGGCCGCCACCCCCTAACAGAGCCAGAAGATGGAGTGGTGAGTATGACACCGGTGCCCCGGGAAAGCGGGTCGTCGGCGAGAATGGCGGCATAAGGGTTGGAGCGCTTCGGAGGGCTCAGTGGTACAATGTGTGGCGCTGTGAGGGGCGCCCTGAGCCAGCGCAC
Source organism: Pseudophryne corroboree (assembly GCF_028390025.1). Taxonomy (NCBI): domain Eukaryota; kingdom Metazoa; phylum Chordata; class Amphibia; order Anura; family Myobatrachidae; genus Pseudophryne; species Pseudophryne corroboree. The sequence goes on from NC_086444.1 coordinate 599,673,149, forward strand.
AGACCCTACACTGATATGCAGGGGCTAATCCCGCTGTTAGCAACCACATTTACCTCAGGCCAGTATAATCTCAGCAGCGGGAAAATGCGCCATTACAGGGGGCGGGGCTTCTTCCTCAGAGCGGATCCAGCACTCACCAGCACCATTTTCTCCCTGCAGATCACACTACAGAGACGCTGACAGGGAGCACTGCCCTCCTCTTCACTCCAGATATCCTCTGCGGTACCAGGGTGTTTTAGTCAAGGGGGGAGAGTGTTATATTTCACTGTGTAATCTATTCAGGTTATTCAGTCAGTGCCAGGCATTTATCATAATAACTGCCTAATGGGGCGCTGTGTGGCTGGCTCCTTATACTCTGTGTGTCTCTGAAGGTACTCTGTGGGGAAACTGTGTCTACATATTCCTGTGTGTGTGTGTGTGTGTGTGTGTGTGTGTGTGTGTGTTGATCTATCTCACATTACCATGTCCAGGGACTCTGTCTTGTGCTGCAGAGTATGTATCTTCTCCTGAACAGTCTTTTCCATGTACTCTGGAATGTAATATACTGTCCCAGGCTTCTGAATCCGAAACCCCATGGGTGGCTTCTATCCGGGGTATGATATCCCAGATTTCATCTAGAATAGCTCATAATGAGACTGAAACACAGGTTTTAAGACAATCTGTAGAGTTTTTGTCGTCTTCAGCTCCCACTGCCTCCTCAATAGCCCCTGGTATATACCCTAAAAAGCGTGCTCTTGGCCAGATAATACAAGCTGACACGGACACCGACTCTGATTCAGGGGACGGTGATGGTGATATACTGGGGAAGGGGAGGCATCCCTTGCTAAGGGGGTGCAATGTAACAATAGAGAAAGGAAGATTGTCTCTTGGTTGGTACACTAGAGAAAAAGAAGAATTTGTGTTAAAATGTAACTTAATATTGAATAATTAAAAATGAATATGAAAAATATATAGGAAAATACAATTAATAAAATTACTATATAAATTGAAAACAAGTTCACTGTCTTATTTGTGTGATTTTTGCTTCTTTTATACATTATATATATATATATATATATATATATATATATATTGTGACAAGAACACTGGGATAGTGTTTGAGGGCAGGTATATTTGTCCCAGGTTCTTGTCTTACATGTTTTAGAAAATGTTAACTTCTAGGAAAAATGCTTTTTGTTTTGTCTGAACCTTTTCAGTTTGCTGTAAAAGCTGGGAAAAGGCTCTGAGAGAGAGATAAGGCGAGTTCTAGACATTGGGCCCAGTTCGGGTCTTTGGCCTCACAGAGGGCTAATCAGGGTTTCAGCTGTGTAAGAGTGATATAGTGCTTCTAACCTGATTAGTATGGGCAGACTGCCTGGGAAGGCTGCAGGATCTGTGTGTGAGAGACACGCTTTCTGATGCAAGTAAGCTATACAGTATGTACTGAAGAACTCTGTGTTTTGTTTAGTGACAGTTAGGAACATCTTATGTTTAGTTAGTGCCGGACAGGCAAGGTATTTTTATTTTGGGGTTTGTTTTATTTTCTGTTTCAATAAAACTGGCCGGGGTCAGTTGTACCAGAAACTGGACTTGTGTTGTTCCTCAGCTGCTGCGGGCTGCCATATTCCCCAGGAAAAGGCACCTTGCACCCCTACAGTGTTACAACTTGGTGGAGAATGGAGCAGGCCGTTCTGCGCATAAGTGAAAGCAGCAGCTTTGTGAGGCCTGCAGAAAACGGTGGTTTATGCAGATACAGCCCAGTGTGAAGTTACTGAGACTCACCCCTGAGGGTTTGATATATGTCCTGGGTGAAAGCAGCTGCAAAGCCGCCTGAAAAATCTGTTGACATGGAGGATCTGCTTAAAGCCTTGCTGCAAGCTACAGCGGCTCAGCAGGAGGCCAACCGACAGCAGCAGGTGGCAATGGAGGAAAATTGGAGACTACAGCAGGTGGCAATGGAGGAAAATAAGAGACAACAGCAGGCAGTTGTTGATGAACTTTACAGGCAACAGCGTCAGGATAGAGAGGCCTTAGCAGAAGTGGTGCAGAGACTTGCAGCTCGGGTTGGAGATGTGGCCGTCAGTGCTCCAACCAGCTCTAGTTCTATACGAGCCAGTCACTTCCTGCAGAAAATGACAGAGGCTGATGATGTGGAGGCCTATCTGACCACGTTTGAAAGGACTGCCGAGCGTGAGAACTGGCCGAAAGCACAGTGGGCCAGTCTGCTGGCACCTTTCCTGTCAGGTGAGCCCCAAAAAGCTTACTTTGATTTAAGCCCTGCTGAGGCTCGGGACTATGATAAACTAAAGACTGAGATCCTGACCCGCCTGGGAGTCACGCTGTCAGTACGAGCACAACGGGTGCACCGTTGGCTGTACGCCATGGAGAAGCCTCCGCGCTCCCAGATGCACGACCTTATTCAGCTAACAAAAAAATGGCTACAGCCAGAGACATTAACTGGTCCCCAGATGGTGGAAAGAGTCGTCATGGACCGCTACTTGAGATCTTTGCCCATGGTCCTGCGCAAGTGGGTGAGCCATGGAAACCCGGCTACTGCTGACCAATTAGTGGACATGGTAGAGAGGTATTTGGCAGCAGAGGAACTACTGATGACCACCCAGCAACCCATAGATCCTCGACAGCGCCCTTCAGTAAAGACTGGTAAGACTGTTCCGTGGGAAAACGTTGCTGGGCGGTTAAGAGAACGCAAGGCTGGAGAGACTGTAAACACTGGCCCTGGAAACAGGCCAATGGGGCTAGAACGGTCTATGCTGCCCAAATGGGTTGATAATCGTGTGGTTAAATGTTTTAGGTGTGGTATGCCAGGTCATGTTATTGCCAATTGCCCAGTCACGCAAGAACCCATGCAATGTGATGCTGCCTTTGAATGTCGCAGAATGTCTTTCTTTGCTAGGTTAGCCTGTACTGTGGTACCTTCACCTGAGCTGGAAAAACAAATGTGTGATGTGTTCTTAGAAGGTAACCGGGTAGAGGCCTTGCTAGATTCAGGAAGTTTAGTTACCCTCGTGAAAGCTGGGTTAGTGAACCCCTTAAAGGTCCAGCAAATACCTATTGGGGTAACTTGCATACATGGGGATACCCAACATTATGCCACTGCTGAGGTGAATATAGAAACTTGTTGTGGGTCAGCAATGGTTAAAGTGGGACTGGTCCCTACCTTGGTGCATGAGGCCATAATAGGGAGGGATTTTCCTCATTTTTGGAAACTGTGGGAATCACGGTTATCAACAGATGTGAGAAGTAAAAAGCCAGTTGATAATACCGGTGATTTTATGGATGTACGTGGGTCTTCGGAACTTTCTGGCCCTTTGCCTTTTGCTAGTTTGGCTGGGGAAGTGACAGATGGGGAGTCCAGTGAGGACCCTCTTGCCGGGAACAGAGACATAGTAGTTAGAATTGAAAGCGTGCCTGACCTGGAGGTAAAGAAGGATCTGTTTGCGTCTGAACAGTTAAAGGATCCTACCTTAATAAAGGCTAGAGAGAATGTTAAGATTGTTAATGGGGAACCTGTGGTACCAGGTGACAGGGTTACATATCCCCACATGGCCATCTGTAATGAGCTCTTGTACCACATTGTCAAAAGGGGTGAGGATGTGGTGGAACAGCTGGTAGTTCCCCAGCCTTATCGGAGAACGGTACTAGATTTAGCTCATAGTCACGTTACCGCAGGACATTTAGGGGCAGAAAAAACCACTGAAAGAGTTTTACAAAGGTTCTTTTGGCCAGGGGTTTATAAAGAAGTGTCTGAATATTGTTCTTCCTGTCCTGAATGCCAGTATCATGCCCCTAGACCCCATTTCAGGAGCCCACTAGTTCCCATGCCTATTATAGAGGTCCCGTTTGACAGAATAGCCATGGATCTCGTGGGGCCCTTGTTAAAGTCTGCTCGGGGCCATCAGTATATCCTGGTAATTATGGACTATGCCACTCGATATCCTGAGGCTGTCCCTTTACGCACTATCACAACCAAGGCGATAGCTAGGGAGCTGGTGCAGGTATTTAGTAGAGTGGGAATACCAAAAGAAATTTTGACTGACCAAGGTACTCCATTTATGTCAAGGATCATGAAAGAATTGTGCAAGTTATTTAAGGTCACTCACCTCAGGACGTCCATCTACCATCCCCAAACTGACGGGTTGGTGGAAAGGTTTAATAAAACATTAAAAAGTATGTTAAAAAAGGTTGTTGAGAGAGATGGGAAAAACTGGGATTGTTTGTTGCCCTACTTGTTAATGGCCATCAGAGAAGTTCCTCAGTCCTCTACGGGGTTTTCTCCATTTGATTTGTTGTATGGTAGACACCCCAGAGGGCTGTTGGATGTTGCCAAAGAGACGTGGGAAGGACAGCCCACTCCTTATAGAAGCGTTATTGAGCATGTAACACAAATGCAGGATAGGATTGCAGCCGTGGTACCTGTTGTCAGAGAGCACATGGAACAGGCCCAAAGTGCTCAACAGAGGGTCTATAACCGGAGTGCCAAGATACGGGAGTTTGCTCCTGGAGATAGAGTTCTTGTTTTGGTACCCACTGTGGAAAGCAAATTCCTAGCTAAATGGCAGGGTCCATTTGAGATTAGGGAAAAAATGAATGAGGTTAATTACAAAGTATACCAGCCGGGAAAGAGAAAACCCGAACAGATCTACCATGTTAACTTAATCAAACCCTGGAAAGATAGGTTGTCTCTGTCAGCGGAGCCTTGCCCTTCGGTGTCTTCACCCCGGTTGCTTCCCGCAGTGAAGGTGTCAGAGACATTATCAGCTGATCAGAACAATCAGGTTAAAGAATTTCTCATCCAAAATAGGGAGGTATTTTCAGAGCTGCCTGGCCGAACGACCATAATAAAACATGACATTGTCACAGAACCAGGGGTCAGGGTTCATTTAAAGCCATATAGGATTCCTGAAGCTCAGCGAGAAGCTATTTCTAAGGAAGTTAAAACCATGTTAGAACTTGGAGTCATAGAGGAGTCTAACAGTGAGTGGTCCAGTCCCATAGTGCTCATCCCGAAGCCCGACGGTAGCATACGCTTCTGTAATGACTTTCGTAAGTTAAATGAGGTGTCCAAGTTTGACGCATACCCCATGCCCCGTGTGGATGACTTTGTAGAAAGGCTGGGAACATCCAGGTTTCTCACCACATTGGACCTGACCAAAGGTTACTGGCAAATACCTTTATCTGATAGCGCCAAAGAAAAAACAGCCTTTTCGGTTCCGGAGGGGCTGTACCAGTATAAGATGTTACCCTTTGGGTTGCATGGGGCTCCAGCAACCTTTCAACGGGCGATGGATAAAATTTTGAGGCCCCATAGAAAATATGCAGCTGCCTATTTGGATGATGTGGTAATTCACAGTACAGACTGGGGGTCACATTTGGTTAAAGTACAAGCAGTACTGGACTCAATCAGAGAGGCAGGGTTAACTGCTAACCCAAAGAAGTGCTGCCTCGCAATGGAGGAGGTCAAATACTTGGGCTTCACCATAGGCAGAGGTCTGATTAGGCCCCAATTGAATAAAGTTGATGCTATTCAAAACTGGCCTCGTCCAGTGAATAAAAAACAGGTAAGGGCTTTTTTGGGAATTACTGGGTACTATAGACGGTTTATTCCTAATTTTGCGACCACAGCGGTGCCGTTGTCAGACCTTACCAAAGGGAAGCAGTCAAATGTGGTGAAATGGAACCCTGATGCAGAAAAGGCGTTCCAAGCATTAAAAGTGGCTTTGTGTTCACAACCGGTGTTGATAACACCAGATTTTTCAAAAGAATTTGTGGTACAGACAGATGCCTCAGAGGTAGGGATAGGTGCTGTGCTGTCCCAAACCAGAGATGGGGACGAACACCCTATCATTTATTTGAGTAGGAAACTCAATGAGCATGAAAAAAGGTATGCCATTGTGGAAAAGGAGGCTTTGGCCATTAAGTGGGCACTAGATACCTTGAGATATTACCTCTTGGGTAGACAATTCAGACTAGTGACAGAACATGCCCCTTTAAAATGGATGTATGTAAATAGAGGCAAGAATGCTCGTGTAACTAGATGGTTTCTAGCGTTGCAGGACTTTAAGTTTACTGTCGAACATAGACCGGGAACACAATTGGCCAACGCAGATGCATTGTCTCGCATCTTCTGTTTGGGGGCTACAAGTGTTCCGGCCCCTAGGTCGAAACAGGGGAGGGGGATATGTGACAAGAACACTGGGATAGTGTTTGAGGGCAGGTATATTTGTCCCAGGTTCTTGTCTTACATGTTTTAGAAAATGTTAACTTCTAGGAAAAATGCTTTTTGTTTTGTCTGAACCTTTTCAGTTTGCTGTAAAAGCTGGGAAAAGGCTCTGAGAGAGAGATAAGGCGAGTTCTAGACATTGGGCCCAGTTCGGGTCTTTGGCCTCACAGAGGGCTAATCAGGGTTTCAGCTGTGTAAGAGTGATATAGTGCTTCTAACCTGATTAGTATGGGCAGACTGCCTGGGAAGGCTGCAGGATCTGTGTGTGAGAGACACGCTTTCTGATGCAAGTAAGCTATACAGTATGTACTGAAGAACTCTGTGTTTTGTTTAGTGACAGTTAGGAACATCTTATGTTTAGTTAGTGCCGGACAGGCAAGGTATTTTTATTTTGGGGTTTGTTTTATTTTCTGTTTCAATAAAACTGGCCGGGGTCAGTTGTACCAGAAACTGGACTTGTGTTGTTCCTCAGCTGCTGCGGGCTGCCATATTCCCCAGGAAAAGGCACCTTGCACCCCTACAGTGTTACAATATATATATATTATGTGTGCGTTAAATTTTAGGACCAAATCCACTGTACGTTTGGTATACAACTTTACCCTTTATATTATTATATTAATTGCCAGAGGTGCTATCGACTATATATTAAGTGTGATAAATTATTAACATGGGTGGTAAATTCCTCAGTATTATCGAGTAGCTATACTGATGGGTATTGGGGTGGCATAGTTTAATTAGTCACTATTGGTGCATATTGTGTCAAATCAATGAGCTGCTCGCAATCCTCTAATCTAAACATTAATTGTTGTCATCAGCCAATAATAAATTACTGACTATATTCTGTTGGCTATGATGATGAATATTAAGGTGGTGCCTTATAATAATTCCCAACAGTATGTACCACACCACTAATGGGTTGCCCAAAGCAGGGACACGTATCTATTGGGACCTGCTGTTCATAGCTAATTCAAATAAACTGTATTGTAACTAAGTATGTAGTACAGCGATTTTCAACCACTGTGCCGCGGCATACTAGTGTGCCGTGAGCGGTCTCTAGGTGTGCCGCCACCAGCCAGAGATGCTCCCTGCCGCTGTCCGCCAGACAGATCCGTTGCCACCTGCCAGCCAGAGACCCGCCGCAATCAATAGCCGGCTTGGGCAACACTGTGCAGTCAGTGTGCACTTCCACGTGCGTGACTCATAGGTCACGCACACCACGTCTTATTCCTGCCTGCAGTGCCTGCTCGTCCGCCCACTGGCCACTCCACGTCGCATTCCTGCCTGGAGTGCCCGTCCGTCCACTGGCCACTGTAGCTCCTCCAACCATGCTGCCATCTCAGCATTACAGCTGCAGGTTTTACATTTAAAATAAAAAATGTATTTATTTATGTAAGCAATATTTGGAATCACTGGGGGGGGGGGGGGGAGGGAGGGATGTGGACAGCAGCAATTAGTGAGTGGAATTACTGGGGGGACAGTGTGTGGTGGAATTACTGGGGGAACAGTGTGTCGCATTATTAAGGACTAGATATGTTTTACTGACAAACGGAATGTTGGCTGTCAGTATACCGACAGCGGCATCCCGTCTGTTTAATTACTGTGGGGGCATATGTGTTTTTTTTCCTGTGGCGCACTGATGGTGTGCCTTGGCAATTTAAAAATCTTATCGGTGTGCCGCGAGTTGAAAAAGGTTGAAAATCACTGATGTAGTACAATGTAACTGTTATGAATTTACTAGGATCTCTGCAGCTGCCCCATTCCTTATTCAGAAGGGCTCATGATGGATCAGAAATCGACTATAATGTAACATTATTTTACTCAATACGATGTTGCCATTTGATTCGCATATACTGTATCCTGTAGCTGAGATTTCTGCAGCTGCTCCCTTCCCTAGTCAGAAGGGCTCATAATGAATCAAAGATAGGCTGTAATGTAACACTTTACTCAATACAATGTTGCTATTGGATTCAGATACAGTGTATGTTATGTTGTGCTTTTCTACCCGCTGGTAAGTTCCTTGTTCAGAAGGACTAATGTATGCCACATACACCTCATTAATTTATGACATAGGATGATTTAGTCAATTTACAAGGGTATAGTTACTGTGGCATATCACGCAGATTTTACCCTGTAGTGTCTATTAACGGATAGAAACATTACATTCTATGTAGTGTACTTTATGCTGCCCACATTGATGATAATCTGTACATTTGGTTGTGACAGTGATTAGTTCCATCTGGGTGTTAAATCCTATCATAGGAAATATTCACCTAATATGACTGGGACATGAATAAATTGTCACATCCACAATTATGTGCGTGACTTCTTTGTTCAGAAGGACTGGTATATATCATTCCCCCTGCCAGGTTGAAACATAGGATAATTTGATCAGTTTGAAGGGGTATAATTGCTGTGATATATCACACAGACTGGGTAAAGTATAGTGCCTATTCACAGATAAAGACATCATATTCTATACTGTGTGCTTTGTACTGCCCACATTAATAACAATTTATACGTTTAGTTGTGGCAGTGATTAATTCCATCTGGGTCTTAAATCCTATCATAGGGAGTATTCACACAATGCAACTGGGATGTGCATATATTGTTATATCCACAACCATATGCTCCATATGCGTTCTGTGTGGTGTACAGCATTAATTCTAACTCCTTTTAATTTATGTAATTCATTCCATGAGATAATTAACTCCTATCAAAGGAGATGTTTGCTAGAAAGCGGCTGCACCGCACATGTACTGTCCCATTCACAACGTTGATCTCTGTATGTGTCCCATGTGACTTGCTGTATTAGCTTAGCTCAATTCAGGCATTGCTGTCACATTTGATATTACACATACATTCCTTAGCTTAGGCGTTGCTGGTCACATTAAATATTGAACACACGTTCCTACACATTAGTACTATTTAAACATTAAGCACAGTGAAAATAACAGGCTTGCTACTGCCGTTCTGAAACGCTGACGTGCACGTTTCAAAATAACTTCGTCAGGGGAAAAGAAAAAAAAAACACCAAGGGGGTGCAACTCATGATTGAGGCTATTAGGGACATTTTACACATTACTGATAAGGTACCTGAGCAGGTGAAGGAGGCTTATTTTACAGGCAGTAAGAAAACCTCCCTTACATTCCCTGCGTCTAAGGACTTAAATGCACTGTTTGAAAAATCCTGGGAAAACCCGGAGAAAAAGTTCCAAATCCCAAAAAGGGTTCTCATTGCTTTTCCTTTCCCTGAGGAGGACAGGAAAAAGTGGGAAAACCACTCTGTAGTAGACGCTTCTGTATCTAGGTTGTCTAAGAAGATGGTTTTACCTGGCCCTGGGTCCACCGTTTTAAAAGAGCCGGCTGACCGCAAGATTGAGACTACACTCAAATCATTATACACAGCTAATGGCGTAGATTTACAACCCACTATTGCTTGTGCGTGGATTTCTAAGGCCATAGTAAAGTGGTCAGGCACTTTATTAGAGGAATTAGATTCTATGGATAGAAGTGACATTGAATTGTTTTTAGGTCACATACAGGATTCTGCAGGTTTCAGGGTGGAAGCTATGAAGGACCTTGGACATCTTAATGCGAGAGCTTCTTCCATGGCTGTCTCGGCACGCAGGGAACTCTTGCTGCGCCAATGGTCTGCGGATGCTGAATCCAAGAAGAGTGGAGAACCTACCCTTCATAGGTCAGGCTCTGTTTGGGGAAGCATTAGATGCGTGGATCTCCATGGCAACTGCGGGTAAGTCAACTTTTTTTCCCTCTACAACACCGCCGTCTAGGAAATCTTATCCTACATCTACAATGCAGTCCTTTCGGACCGCGAAAGTTAAAAAGTCCAAACCCCCTTCCACTTTCTTTAGAGGAGGTCGGGGGAAATCCAGAAAACCTTCACCAACAGGTTCCCAGCAAAAGAAACCTGGTTCTGCTTCCTCAAAATCCTCGGCATGACGGTGGACCTCCCAGCCTGGAGATCAGGCAGGTGGGAGCAAGACTAAGAAATTTCAGTCATGTCTGGGCGTCCTCATGCCTGGATCCCCGGGTACAGGATATTGTTACCCAGGGGTACAGACTGGAGTTTCAAGAACTCCCACCTCACAGATTCTTCAAATCAGGCTTACCAGCTTCGCTGACAGAAAGTGCTATCCTACAGGAAGCCATTAAAAAATTGCTAAAGTCAAATGTCATTGTTCCAGTTCCACCCCACCTAGCAAACAAGGGTTATTACTCAAACCTGTTTGTGGTACCGAAACCGGATGGTTCAGTCAGGCCAATATTGAACCTAAAGTCATTGAACCCTTATTTAAGTGACTTCAAATTCAAGATGGAGTCTCGCGGTCTGGAGGAAGGGGAATTTCGGGTATCCCTAGATATCAAGGATGCGTACCTACACATTCCAATCTGCCCGCCTCCCCAGGCTTATCTAAGATTTGCGCCACTGGACTGTCACTATCCGTTCCAGGCACTGCCATTTGGCCTCTCCACGGCACCGAGGGTGTTCACCAAGGTCATGGCGGAAATGATGCTACTCCTCCACAAGCAGGGTGTGAACATAATTCCTTATCTGGACGATCTGCTAATAATGGCGCCTTCCAGGGAGAAGTTGTTACAGAGCATTGCTTTCTCAACTCAACTACTCCAGGATCATGGATGGATCTTGAATCTTCCAAAGTCACATTTGGAGCCGACATGGAGGCTGTCCTTCCTAGGAATGATCCTCGACACGGAACTACAGAGGGTTTTTATACTGGCGGAGAAAGCGTTGGTGATACAAATGTCCTGAAGCCAGCCCGGGTGTCAGTTCATCAGTGCATTCACCTTCTGGGAAAGATGGTTGCCTCCTACGAGGCTCTACAGTATGGAAGATTTCATGCACGGTCCTTCCAACTAGATCTCCTGGACAACTGGTCAGGTTCTAATCTTCACATGCACCAGAAGATACGTCTGTCGCCGAAAGCCAGGATTTCACTCCTCAGAATCTCGCTCCTCTGGTGGCTGCAAACGTCCCACCTTCTAGAGGGCCGCAGGTTCGGGATTCCGAATTGGATCCTTCTAACCACGGATGCAAGTCTCAGAGGTTGGGGTGCAGTCGCCCAAGGGGAAAACTTCCAAGGAAGGTGGTCCAGTCTGGAATCCATCCTCCCGATAAACATTCTGGAACTAAGGGCCGTGTACAACAGTCTTCTACACGCGGCACATCTTCTAAAAGATCAGGCCATTCAAGTTCAGTCAGACAATGTAACGACAGTGGCCCACATAAACCATCAGGGCGTAACGAAGAGCAGGGCTGCTATGTCAGAGGTGACAAGAATCATCCTCTGGGCAGAAAAACACGAATTGGCGCTGTCGGCAATCTTCATTCCGGGAGTGGACAACTGGGAAGCGGACTTCCTTAGCAGAAATGATCTCCATCCAGGAGAATGGGGCCTCCACCCGGAGGTGTTCGCGGAGGTGACAGGTCTTTGGGGTGTACCTCAAATAGACATTATGGCCTCCCGCCTCAACAAGAAGCTTCAGAGGTACTGTTCCAGGTCGGGAGACCCACAGGCAGTGGCGGTGGACGCCCTGATGACTCCGTGGGTGTTCAAATCAGTGTATGTGTTCCCTCCACTTCCACTCATCCCAAGAATTCTAAAACTAATCAAAAGAACAAGAGTTCAGGCAATCACCATTGCTCATTGCTCCGGACTGGTAAGCAGATCTCTGGAGCTACTGCTGGAAGATCCGAGGTCTCTTCCTCTTCGCAAGGACCTTCTGCAACAGGGGCCGTTTGCTTATCAAGACTTACCACGGCTACGTTTGACGGCATGGAGGTTGAATGCCAGATCTTAGCTCAGAAGGGTATTCCGAACAAGGTTATTCCTACCCGGATACTGGCTAGGAAAGGAGTAACGTCTAAACATTACCATCGAATTTGGAAAAAGTATGTGTCTTGGTGTGAATCCAAGAAGTTTCCTACGGTGGAGTTTCAACTAGGGCGGTTTCTCCTTCTTCTGGAAGCAGGTGTGGATGTGGGCCTACGCTTGGGCTCCATAAAAGTCCAGATTTCGGCCTTGTCCATTTTCTTCCAGAAACAATTGGCTGTCCTCCCTGAGGTTCAGACATTCTTGGAAGGGGTTCTGCACATCCAGCCTCCCTTTGTGCATCCTACGGCACCTTGGGGTCTTAATGTGGTGCTGCAGTTCCTGCAGTCGGATTGGTTTGAGCCTTTACAGGAGGTTGATGTCAAGTTTCTTACTTGGACGGCGGTCACACTGTTGGCATTAGCATCTGTCAGACGTGTGTCAGAATTGGGGGCATTGTCCTGCAAGAGCCCCTACTTGATTTTCCATGAAGATAGAGCTGAGCTCAGGACGCGTCAGCAGTTCCTTCCGAAGGTTGTGATGGCTTTTCATATCAACAAACCTATTGTGGTGCCAGTGGCTACTAACTCCTCAAATTACCTCAAAGTCCTTGGATGTTGTGAGGGCTTTGAAGATTTATGTGAAGAGAACTTCTTGTCACAGAAAATCGTATGATCTGTTTGTCCTTTATGATCCCCTTAAGATGGGGTATCCTGCTTCAAAGCAGATGATTTCTCGCTTGGTCAGGTTTACTATCCAGCATGCCTATTCTACGGCAGGATTGCCGTGTCCAAAATCTGTTAAGGCCCCCTCTACTCGTAAAGTGGGTTCTTCCTGGGCGGCTGCCCGGGGTGTCTCGGCTTTACAACTTTGCCGAGCGGCTACTTCGTCAGGGTCGAACACATTTGCTAAGTTCTACAAGTTTGATACTTTGGCCTCTGAGGATCTGAAGTTTGGTCAATCGGTTCTGCAGGAGCCTCCGCACTCTCCCTCCTGTACTGGGAGCTTTGGTACATCCACAGCATCCTCTAGGACATAAGAGAAAATAGGATTTTAATTACCTACCGGTAAATCCTTTTCTCGTAGTCCGTAGAGGATGCTGGGCGCCTGCCCTGCGCTTCGTTTTCCTGCAGTTGTTCCTTGGTTCAGTACTGCCTTGTTACTTGGTTCAGTACTGCATGGTTACTTGGTCAGGAGGCGGGATCCGGGTAGCCAGAGAGTTGGTGTGGGATCCATGCACCCGGGGGTTATAAAGCGGAAGCCACGCAGCCGGAGTGTAAGGGAGGGAGCCTAGCAGTAGGGGGTCAGAATATGGGAGCTGGCAGCTGGATTGTGGGGGCGGGAGACAGGCAGCGGGGGTCAGGAGATGGGCAGCGGGGGTCAGGATACGGGCACAGTGCTGGCAAACATCACCTCCCCTTTGAATGCTCGCTTTGGCGTCAGCACACAGTACAGGTGGCTTGTAATAAGTCAGTCTGACTCATTACAATGCCGCAGACTTTGGGCCTCCTGAACGGGGATGCGGGCGCTGTGTGCCAGGCACCGCTGGCACACATGTAGTTACGGCCTGCCATCTATTACATTTAGAATCCATTCTGCCTGCCCAGTACTGCCTGCTACAATGGCTTCAGCACTGGCAGACGAGAAGGGGGAATGAGTGCACAGGGTATGCACTCTGCCTGCTACAAAGGGTGCCGGCTGTAATTTCTGCAGCGCTGCCAGAGCGGGACAAGCACAGCAGATAGCACTGCAGCCCTCAAGCTGCAAACGTGGCCAAATAGTCCAGTATATTACAGTTGATATTAAATTGTGAAGTTTTTCGTACATTTTTATTATACATTAGTATACAGTATACTTTAAGGAAAATTAATTACTTATGCTTTTAAATAAGCATTTAGAGTTTATTGAATGTGACATTGTGCTGCAAGCAAGTAGCGACTAGCTACTTGAGTAACCTGATTACGGGTGGCAATTACGCACACATGCACGCCACAACACACTGATACTCGGCAGGTGAGTGATGGAGCCAAAACCCAGCAGCTAGCTAATAACTGAAAGCCTGTCGGGAGTATTCAGCCAGCTCAGCACTAGGGCATTTTTGGCCGAGGTCGCAGTCCACCATGATTCGGCCTTTTGGCAGACCACCTGGGACCTGCCAAAACCCTAAGCAGTCGCCTTGATTGCCTAGCGGTAAATCTACTACTGGATACAACTCCCATAGGTTTCAATAGGGAGTAATCAGTCACACTATGTAGAAGAAAACCCTTTTTCTCTTACGTCCTAGAGGATACTGGGGATCTATTTAGTACCATGGGGTATAGATGGGTCCACTAGGAGCCATGGGCACATAAAGAATTTGATAGTGTGGGCTGGCTCCTCCCTCTATGCCCCTCCTACCAGACTCAGTTTAGAAAATGAGCCCGGAGGAGCCGGTCACGATTATGGAAGCTTCTGAAGAGTTTTCTGTATTTATTTTTCTGTATGTTATTTTCAGGCAGGACTGGATGGCACCAGCCTGCCTGCTACGTGGGACTTAGGGGAGGGGGGGGGGCCAAACCCTTGAAGGGTTAATGATTCCCTTTCCCGCTGACAGGGCATTAGCTCCTGAGAGAACTATTCGCAAGCCCCACCACGGTGAGCCTACATTCCCACAGCATGCCGCCACCCCTAACAGTGCCAGAAGAGTGGTGAGTACTGAGCCGGCGTCCCGGTTAGCGGGTCGCTGGCCATTATGGTGGCATGAGTGTACAGAGATGCACGGCTTCTAACTGGGGCGGACTGCGTTCCCAGACTCGGTACACAACTGCGTCTCAGTACACTGTACACAGTACCCACACTGGCAAACAAAGACTTAAAACGGTTCTCTTTCCATTTTAAGCACAAATTACTTCAGCCTGTATAAAAAAATTTTTGTAAAAAGTAGGAAGACCGTGCGCAATTGAAGGGGCGGGGCTTCACTATGAGCGGATCCAGCAGCTCACCAGCGCCATTTTCCCTCTGCAGTGGACACAGACGCTGACTGACAGCGATGCGTAGTTCCTCCGGTGTGACTCCAGATGACCTCAGCTGTACCAGGGGGTCATAGCAGGGAGGGAGCGATTATTAGTGTACTACGTCCCCAATCTGGGTACTTAGTCTGCGGCCCAGCTAAGTTTGGCATTAGCAATAAGGGCGCGGTGTGCTTGCTCCAAATACCTTTGTGTCTCCCTGGAAGGGCTCTTTGAGGATTAATTGTGCTTTTAACCTTTCGTGTGTGTGTGTGTGTGTGTGTGTGTGTGTGTGTGTGTGTGTGTTGTCACATTTACAATATCTCAGGCAAAGAGTGTTTCATGTACAGCAGAGTGTTCCTCTTCCCCAGGGAGCTCACTACTATGTACCCAATGTAGTGCACCTTCTCAGGCTAGCATGGCTGGATTCCATCAAAGGAATGATTTCAAATATCTCTAATAAATTGTCCCACAATGAGAAACAGATGCAATACTTAAGGCAGTCTGTGGCTGAGATTATGAACAGAGACTCAGTATCCAAACAAGCGTCTCAGTCCCTTGCCATTTGTCCACAAAAATTAACTCTGGCTCATATCCTGCAGTCTGACTCTGATGCTGAGGGGTCAGACATGGAGGAGTGGGAGGTGGATTCAGAAGGGGGCGGGACGCTGCTCTGTCACAGGAAATAGAAGCTCTTATTGAAGCTATCAGATGTGCTACAAATTCCTGATAAGGTGACAGAGGAGTGTGAGAAATCTTATTTTAATGTAAAAAAGATGTCCTCAGTCACTTTTCCTGTGTCAAAGGAATTTAATACCCTGTTTGAAGAACCGTGGGTTAATCCTGATAAGAAATTTCAAATCCCTAAAAGGTTACTCTCATCTTTTCCTTTTCCTCATGAGGATAGGAAAAAATGGGAAAGTCCACCGGTAGTGGATGTATCTGTGTCCATGTTGTCATGGAAAATTGTGTTACCCGTCCCTGGTGCAGCCTCCCTGAAAGACGCAGCTGATCGTAAGATTGAGACTACACTCAAATCCTTGTACACAACTGCTGGGGTGGCTCAGAGACCCACTATAGCAGGGATGGCCAAACCGGTCCTCGAGATCTACCACCAGTTCATGTTTTCTAGGCCTCCTGGAGATCTGTAGAATTGTCAGTTAGGAATGAATGCAGCACATCTTAATTAGTAATGACTACACCTGTGCACAAGCTAGGTGGTCTGGAAAATATGAACTGTTGGTAGATCTCGAGGACTGGTTTGGCCAGCTCTGCACTATAGCATGTGCGTGGATTACTAAAGCCATTGCAAAATGGTCAGGTAACCTTATTGAAGAGTTGGATTCCTTATCTAGGGTGGAGATTGTTTTACTCCTGCAACATATACAGTACTCTATGAACTTTATGGTGGAAGCCATAAAAGAAGTAGGTTTGATTAATGCACGCGCCACTGCTATGGCAGTGTCGGCACGCAGGGGCTTATGGCTATGCCAATGGACTGCGGACGCGGACTCCAGGAAAGGCGTGGAAGGCCTACCCTTCACAGGAGAGGCCTTATTTGGAAATGAACTAGACAAATGGATCTACAAAGCTACTGCGGGTAAGTCCACATATCTTCCTTCTGCAGCTCCCCCAATCAGGAAGACCTACTCAGGACCTACTCTACAGACCTTTCGGACTGCCAAGTTTAAGGGCAAAGTCAGAGGATCTTCTACTGCCAACAGAGGCGCTAGAGGTAGACCACACAAACCAGCAACTGCTGGTTCTCAGGAACAGAGCTCCAGTTCTGCTTCCTCAAAGCCTTCTGTATGATGGTGGACCGCAAGTCTTGGAAGACTGGCAGGTGGGAACCCGACTAAAAAATTTCAGTCACATCTGAACAACATCATGCCAGGATCCCTGGGTCATAGATCTTATTTCCCAGGGCTACAGACTGGAGTTTCAGGAGCTCACACCTCACAGATTCTTCAAATCAGGCTTACCAGTTTCACAAGAGGCAAGTATAACCTTACAGCATGCCATTCAAAAACTGGTACAAACTCAGGTCATTGTTCCAGTTTCACCTCATCTCCAGAACAAGGGATATTATTCTAACTTGTTTGTGGTACCGAAACAGGACGGTTCGGTAAGGCTGATTTTGAATCTAAAATTGTTGAACCCGTACTTACGAGTGTTCAAATTCAAGATGGAGTCTCTGAAAGCTGGTGGAGGGGGATTTCCTAGTGTCTCTGGATATCAAGGATGCGTACTTTCATATTCCGATCTAGCCGCCTCACCAGGCTTATTTACGCTTTGCACTACAGGATTGTCACTACCAGTTCCAGGCCCTACCATTTGGTCTCTCTACGGCACCGAGGGTGTTAACCAAGGTGATGGCAGAGATGATGTTTCTCCTTTGCAAGCAGGGAGTGAACATAATTCCGTACCTGGACTATCTTCTGATAAAGGCACCGTCCAGGGAAAGGTTGTTGGACAGTATTGGTCTCACAACCAAACTACTCCTGGATCACTGGTGGATTCTAAATCTCCTGAAATCTCATTTAGAGCCAACTCGGAGGCTCCCATTTCTGGGAATGATACTGGACACAGAGTCGCAGAAAAATTTCTTCCGTTGGAAAAGGCATTGGTAATCCAATCGATGGTTCGGGATGTCCTGAAGCCAACACGGATATCGGTGCATCTATGCATTCGCCTTCTGGGGAAATGGTGGCCTCTTACTAGGCGCTTCAGTACGGAAGGTTTCATACGAGGCCCTTCTAGCTGGATCTGTTGGACAAATGGTCCGGATCGCATCTTCACATGCACCAGAGGATCAGTCTGTTGCCAAAGGCCAGGATCTCTCTTCTGTGGTGGCTACAGACTTCTCACCTAATCGAGGGCCGACGAATCGGGATTCAGAATTGGATTCTGCTAAGCACGGATGCAAGCCTCAGGTTGGGGAGCAGTCACCCAGGGGGTGCAGTTTCAAGGAAGATGGTCAAGTCAGGAAGTCATCCTTCTAGTCAACATTCTGGAACTCAGGGCTGTATACAACACCCTTCTGCAGGCCTCATATCTTCTTCAGGATCGGGCCATTCAGGTTCAGTCGGACAATGTGACAGCAGTAATGTACACAAACCAACAGGGCGGAATGAAAAACAGAGCAGCAATGTCAGATGTATCAAGAATTCTCCTCTGGGCAGAAAAACACGTGGTGGAGTTGCCGACGGTCTTCATTCCGGGAGTAGACAAATGTGAAGCAGACTTCCTCAGCAGACACGACCTGCACCTGGGGGAGTGGGGCGTTCACACGGAGGTGTTCAGGTGCTTGACACGTCGATGGGGATGTCCACAAATCAACAAGATGGCCTCTTATCTCAACAAGAAGCTCAAGCTGTATTGTTCCAGGTCAAAAGACCCACAGGGGGTGGCAGTGGACGCGCTGATGACTCCATGGGTCTGTCAAATGGTGTACGTGTTACCTCCACTTCTGCTAATCCCAAGAATTCTGAAAAAAATAAAATGGGGAAAAAGTTCAAGCAATTCTCATTGCTCCGGACTGGCCAAGAAGGGCCTGGTACGCGGACCTTCTGGAGATGCTCCTGGAAGATCCGTGGCCTCCACCTCTTCGCGAGGATCTTCTGAAACAGAGCCCGTTCATCTATCAAGACTTAACACAGCTACGTTTGATGGCATCGACGTTGAATGGCTGATTCTAGCCAGGAGAGGCATCCCTGACAAGGTCATCCCGACTATGATCCAAGCCAGGAAGGGGGTAACGTCTAAACATTACCACCATATTTGGAAGAAATACGTCTCTTGGTGTGAAAGCAGAAAATATTCTGCGGTGTAATTTCATCTGGGACGTTTCCTGCTTTTTCTGCAGTCGGGTGTGGATGTGGGCCTATCAGAAAAATTGGCTTCTCTCCCTGAGGTCTAGACGTTCTTGAAAGGGGTTCTGCACATCCAGCCTTCCTTTGTGCCTCCCACGGCACCTTGGGATCTCAATTTGGTGCTGCAGTTCCTCCAATCGGACTGGTTTGAACCATTACAGGAGGTAGACGTAATATATCTTACGTAGAAGACCGTCACACTGTTAGCCTTGACATCAGCAAGATGTATGTCGGAGCTTGGGGTGTTGTCTCTCAAGAGCCCCTATTTCATTTTCCATGAGGACAGCTCTGAGCTCAGGACTCGTCACCAATTTCTTCCTAAGATGGTGTCTGCGTTTCACATCAACCAACCCATTGTGGTTCCGGTTGTTACCGACGCCTCTGTTACTTCAAAGTCTTTGGATGTTGTGAGGGCTTTGAAGGTGTATGTGAAGAGAACAGCTAGTCACAGGAAATCGAACTCGCTGTTTGTTCTTTACGATCCCAATAAGATTGGGTGTCCTGCTTCAAAGCAGTCAATTGCACGCTGGACCAGGCTCACTATCCAGCATGCATATTACATGGCAGGTTTGCCGGTTCCTAAATCTGTACAGGCCCACTCGACAAGGTCAGTGGGTTCTTCTTGGACGGCTGCCCGCGGTGTCTCGGCCTTACAGATCTGCCGAGCAGCTACTTGGTCAGGTTCGAACACGTTTGCAAAGTTCTATAAGTTCGATACTTTGGCCTCTGAGCAGTTTGATCGAACAGTTCAGCAGGAACCTCCGCATTCTCCCACCCGGTTTGGGAGCTTTGGTACTTCTCATGGTACTAAATGGATCCCCAGTATCCTCTAGGACATAAGAGAAAATACGATTTGAATTACCTACCGTTAAATCCTCTTCTCGTAGTCCGTAGAGGATACTGGGCGCCTGCCCTGTGCTTCATTCGTCCTGCACTGTTACATGGTTAAGTATTGTTGTTTGGTTCAGCTGTTGCTGTTCCTGTTCCAAGTTTGGTTAGCATTGCTTTCTTCTTGTTTGTGTGTGCTGGTTCGGAATCTCACCACTTTCCTTTTATATCCTTCTCTCAAAGTATGTCCGTCTCCTCGGGCACAGTTTCCTAGGCTAAGTCTGGTAGGAGGGGCATAGAGGGAGGAGCCAGCCCACACTATCAAATTCTTAAGTGCCCATGGCTCCTAGTGGACCTGTCTATACCCCATGGTACTAATGTGGACCCCAGCATCCTCTACAGACTACGAGAAAAGGATTTACCGGTAGGTAATTAAAATCCTATTATATGTACACAGCCGCATATACTGTGTACATATACACACAGCCACATATATACATATACACATAGCCACATATAAACATACTTGCGCAGTAACTTGATTTACTTACAAACATGAATCTGGTCCCCAAATGGAAAGACATTATATATAAAAGAAGGGCAGAGAATAGTTCCCCCTGGCCCCTCCCAATAACACTGCGGCGGCTCCCCTCCATATGACAGCGGTGGCTCCTCCCTCCCCAGAACACAGCAGCAGCCCCCCCCCCCCCCCCCTCTCTGCTCCCCAGAACTCAATGGCATCCTCTCTCCCGCTCCCCAAAACATAGCGGTGGCTCTTCACCTGCAGCAGCAGCCCAGCACATGGCCAGCTACTGATCCAGGATCCCTGCCTGGCAGCAGCTTCCCTCCCCAACCCAGCACAAAGTAACATATGCTGAACTTTGGTGAGGGGCTACTGCAGCTGCCGAGCAAGTATCCTGGAGCAGCAGCCAGCTGGGGAGTGCATACTGGAGATCAACCACGTGCAGCACAGCAGATGCTGATATATCTAACAGATTTATTGGTACATCTGGCTGTATGTACAGCCCACTGACCAATGTGAGCAGCTACAGGAAGTGCTGACAATGACATCACAACTGGGTGGGCAAATTTAAATGCTTACCCAGTTTGTGATGTCTGACCAGACATATCAAGCGGCAGATTGGTGAGCATAGCTTTACCAGTCGGCCACTCAGTCTGCAGATCCATGGGTTGGCAGACAAGTTGGTTAGGTGTGTAGCTATTAGCATTAGACTGTAACAAGCAATAGGATAAGGAGTGAGGACATACAGGGATGGATTACCAATTATGGGATCTAGGCAGGTGTCCCAGGTCAGTGTTCCCCACCTCCAGTACTTAGGGACCCCTAATAGTGTATGTTTTACAGATGTTACAGGTGTATCCTTTATTGGCGACACATTTTAAAAGATCCACAGTTGGTACTACTTATTTCACTTGTTATACTGCAGAAATCTGTAAAACATGCACGCAGGGCTGGATTAAGGCTTTGGGGGGCACAGGGCACTTATACGGGAGAGCCTAGTGTCCAAAATTAAAAACATAGGGTCCTCATTCTTGAGGGAGAGGTAATAAAAATTGATATTGACTGAGAGATGACGGCAATATCCAGTTTCTCTTACGTCCTAGAAGATGTTGGAGTCCATATTAGTACCATGGGGTATAGACGGGTCCACCAGGAGCCATTGGCACTTTAAGAGTTTGAGAGTGTGGGCTGGCTCCTCCCTCTATGCCCCTTCTACCAGACTCAGTTTAGAAAATGTGCCCGGAGGAGCCGGTCACAGCTAGAGGACCTCCTAGAGCTTCTTTAGTTTTATTTTATTCTAAGAGTTAGTTTAGGCACAGGGAGGCTGCTAGCAACAGCCTCCCTGCTTTGTGGGACTAAGGGGGGGGAGTAGTGTCTGCCCTGAGGGGTCTGAGCCACTTTCTCCGCTGACAGGACACTGAGCTCCTGAGGGTGCTGATCGTTAGCCGCTCCAGGTGACCGTTCACTCCCGCAGCATGCCGCCACCCCCTTACAGAGCCAGAAGACTTCGGTAGCGAATGAGTCACCGGCCCCCCTGGCAAGTGGGGAACAAGTGTGAAGATGGCGGCAACAGGGTAGGGAGTGCAGTACTAACTGCGCTCTGGGGCTCAGCGGTACATATTGCGGCGCTGTGAGGGGTGCCCTGAGCCAGCGCCTATACCAGGGGTGGGCAACATGCGGCCCGCGGGCCGGATGCGGCCCGCGAACCGATCCTGCCTGGCCCGCTGTCCCCCACCAGTGCCCAATGACAAGCGGCCCGACTGGCTGAGCCGCTTGTCATTGCACTACAGCAGCTCCAAGACGCGGTGCCGCTGAGGAAATCCCGGTCACGTCACAGGGGCTGCTGACCGGGATTTCCTTTCCGACGTCAGGCGCTGAGCGGTGCAGGGGGCGGAGCCAAAGCAGGGGCAGCAGCGGATGCAGGCAGCAGCGGGTGGGGCCAGCGGATCATCTGGGCAGCTGGACGCCGGCTGTCTCCTGCTCCCTGGCTATCCGCCTCGGCCAGCTCCACCTCCTGCTCCCTGCTGCATCACCATGGAGGAACAGCGGCAGCATCTCCCGCACCCTCCCTCCTCCAGGGAGGAGGAAGCAGGCCTTGGCCTCCCGGTCACAGTTCCAGCCTTACACCCGAAATGACTGGTGGCGCGGCTCCATGGGCTGCATGCAACACTTGTTAAGTGACCAGCCTGGATCCCCCTGGCCTGTATCTGGGGCCCGCAGATCATACCCTGCAGCTCAGTGGATTGGTGCAGAGAGAGGTGAGCACCCTGGGAGCCCTGTACCCACCTACCCCCCCACCCCCCTTGTGTTAATCACTGTACCTCATATCTCTGTGTGTGACCCCCACTACCCCCCTCACCCCTGGTGTGTGTCCCAGTACCCTCCTACCCCTGTGTGTGTGTTACACACCTTGTACTCCCCTCCCATGTTTGATACCCAGAACCCCCTACCTCTGTGTATATGGCACCCTGTACCCCTACCTTCCCGACGTTTTTGACAGTGTACACCCCCTGACGCTTTGCGTCACACCCTGTACCCACCTACACGTGTGTGTGTTTGTGATGCCTAGTACCTGTGTGTGCACAAGGAGATGGGGGAGCTGGCAACTGTACCTACGGAGGGAGGGGATATTTTGTGTGCGGCCCTCGAATATTCGCTGGAATGTGTTATGTGGCCCCCCAGCTGAAATAATTGCCCACCCCTGGCCTATACCCTACACTGGCCAGCAAGCCTGTCAGGGCTCCCGGATCACTGCCAGCAGACATCCTCAGCCCAGTATAATAAAATGAAGAGCGGGAAGCAGCGCCATGTTAAGGGGGCGGAGCTTCTCAGAGCAGACCCAGCAGCGTTCAGCGTAATTTTCCTGCCTGCAGTTCCTGTACACAGATGCTGACAGGTAGAGCTGTCCCTCCAAGCATCTCCAGCTATCCTGTGCGGTACCAGGGGGTTGTAGAAGGAGGTGGGGGGGGATGTGTAAAGTCTGTGTAGTCTATTAAGGTACACAGGTAGCGCTAGTAGTTTTATTAGTTCTACCTCAGAAAGCGCTGTGTGTGGTGGGGGGGTTGGCTCCAATCTCTGTCTCTCTGTGGCATACTTGGGGGGAAACTGTGTCTGACATTTCCCTGTGTGTGTGTGTGTGTGTGTTTAATATCTCCCATAGCCATGTCTAGGAACTCTGTGTCATATGCTGCAGAAGATGTTTCCTCTCAGGAGGGATCTATTCCATGTACACAGGAATGTAATGCTTTGTCTCAGATCCCTATTGTTGAGTCTGAGTTGTTAACTTCTATCAAAGGAATGATCTCTTAGATCTCTACTAGGGTAGCTAATACTGAGACTGAAACTCAGGTGTTGAAGAAGTATATGGCAGTTTGGTCAGGCTCTGTTCCTATTCCTGCAAAATCCCCTAGCATATTCCCACAGAAATGTGCACTTGCCCAAATTATGCAAGATGACACAGATACCGACTCTGATACTGCAGACGGTGATGGGGATGTGCTGAGGGGGACGGCATCCCTTGCTAAGGGCGTGCAGCTCATGATTGAGGCCATTAGAGATGTGATAAACATTAATGACACGCTCCCTGAGCAGGATGAGGAGGCTTACTTCACTGACAATAAGAAAGCCTCGCTAACCTTCCCTGTGTCTAAAGAATTAAACGCTATATTTGAAAAATCCTGGGAAAACCCAGAGAAAAATTCCAGATCCCAAATAGGGTTCTGGTTGCTTTTCCCTTCCCTGAGGAGGATAGGAAAAAATGGGAAAACCCACCCATTGTTGACGCATCTGTCTCCAGACTGTCTATAAAGGTGGTTTTACCTGTCCCTGGATCTACCGCGTTGAAAGAACCGGCTGATCGTAAGATTGACACTACGCTCAAATCCTTTTACACTGCTTCAGGAGTGGCGTTAAGGCCCACTATTGCCTGTGCATGGATTTCTAAAGCCATAGTAAAGTGGTCAGGCACATTACTAGAGGATTTGGATACAATGGATAGAAGTGACATTGAATTGTTTTTACGTAACATACAGGATTCTGCGGGGTTCATGGTGGAATCCATGAAGGACCTGGGTACGCTGACTGCACGGATATCTTCCATGTTGGTCTGCAGACGCGGAATCCAGGAAAAGTGTGGAGAACCTACCCTACACAGGTCAGGCTCTATTTGGGGAAGCGTTGGATGCGTGGTTTCCCTCTGCTACACCTTCTATGAACAAACCGCTACGGCAAAAAAGTCTAAGCCTCCTACCACTTTCTTTAGAGGTGGTCGTGCAAAATCCAAAAAACCTGCACCCGCAGGCTCCCAGGACCAGAATCCTGCTTCTGGTTCCTCAAAATCCTCAGCATGAGGGTGGACCACACAGCCTGGAAGACGGGCTGGTGGGTGCGAGACTCAGACGTTTCAGACACGTCTGGGTATCGTCCGGCCTGGATCCCTGGGTACAGGATATTGTGTCCCAAGGGTACAGACTGGAGTTTCAAGAACTCCCGCCTCACCGGTTCCTCAAATTAGGCTTGCCAGCTTTGCTGACAGACAGGGCTATCCTACAGGAAGCCATCCTAAAATTGGAAAAGTCACAGGTCATAGTCCCAATTCCTCCTCATATGCTGCTGTCTCCAACGCATTTCAAATCATACTGATTCTTTCTCGATTTGAAACGCATTGGAGACAGCAGCAGCGGGCGGGAGAGAACACTACTAAGCGTCTGAACATCTGACGTCACACGTCAGCCGCCACAGAGGTCCCGGAGCTTTCCCGTAGAGACACAGCGGTATTGCAAACACCGCCAACGGGAAGATAGGGTAAGACAGGGTCAGTGCATACAAACGACTTTAGCCCAGATGGGCATGCAGTGAAGCTCCTTCCTTTTGTACCTCCCACCGCTACAACTTTGCAAAAAAGAAGCTGTTATACATTTGTTTGCTCATATTTATTATTTTGTTACTTTTTATTTCAATGTTTCTCCCCCCCCCTTTTTTTTAAATCATACTGTATTTCACACTTGTTTTTATATTGATTTTAACCTTTTCCCATTTTGCCTAAACCCTCCTTTCCTGCTCCCTCTTCCCGCACTACAAGTCCCAGAATTACCACACATACAAAGCACTCATTTCTTATCATCTAGGGTATTGAGTGAACATGAAAAGTCTGTTATTGTAAAAGGTTTAAAATTTGCACCATCAGTTAAATCAGACATTTTTGAGCTCTTTGTGGCCCTCAATAAGTATACGAGAGATTTATGTCGGAAGAGATATTTCATTAATAAATCATTAAAACAACGAGATAAAGAGGGTACACCCATTGTATTGAATGATGAAGATCAATTAGGTATAGATATTTTGAATTCGTTATTATCCGAGAATGATGATAAGGAACAGGATAATGAGAGAAAGCAGCTAAAATTATTCGATATTCTAGACAGTACAAATCAGGTAATTGGTGACAAAAAGGTATTCAAAAAGAAGTCACAGTTTTACCCCCTTCAACACAGAAGTTCGTATATTGAGACGTTCTATACATCTACATGAAATGACTTTCGTACATTATGTGAAAAGAAAAAAGGAGCTCTAAAGGGACAATTTGAATATTAATGAAAAGAGAGCCCTAAAAGCACTTAAAGATGATGAAACCATAACCATCAAAAGTGCAGATAAGGGGGGGGGGGGGGGGGGGGGTTGTACTGCAGGACAGATCAGTTTATTTAGGGGAAGCGTTGAGACAATTGGGGAATGAGAAATTCTATTCCAGATTGCCCCAGAATCCTATCAATACTTACATTCAGGAACTGAAGTTCCTTCTTACACAGGCCCTGACTGAGGGAGCAATTACCAAAGATGAGTACCACTTTCTTTTTACCCCCTATACCAGTGGTTCCCAAACTGTGTGCCGTGGCACCCTGGGGTGCCTCAGGACACTTGCAGGGGTGCCTTGGATTGGTGGTCCAGGACCAATTAAAATTATTTATGGTCAATGTAATAGGCAAAACCTGTGCTGGTGGCTGCCAATCATAAATTATGTTGTTAAACAGAAGCAAATCTTGTCCCTCACCACACAGTTGAACTTATGGATGATATATAAACACAATTTATTTAATTTAATATTTCTTTCTAAATTTCTCAATAAGAAGCTTTTGTCCTGGAGGTGCCGTTAAAAAGATTCTGATGCTCTAGGGTGCTGTGATTCCAAAAAGTTTGGGAACCACTGCCCTATACTATTATTACCACCTTCCCAAGATTCACAAATCCTTGGTAGCACCTTGGAAGACTCCCTTGGGAGAGTGGCTGTGAGAGAAAGGAGTTCCCTCCTATCCACAGCCACATGCTCAGGGATGTCTAATGAAAGGTTTGGTGATGATCAAATTATTCCTTTTGTTACTAAATATAATGTGTGCAGCAGATGTTAAGAAAATTATACATAAGAATTTTGGAATATTGAAACTAGATAAAGTCCTTAACCCTTGTTTGGGAGATACAGCAAAGATTGATTTTCAAAAAGCAAGGTATTTAAAGAACCATTTATCCCCAGTTTTTTTTCCAGCAAATACACATACAACAATGAATAAAACTTAGCTGAATAAAAGTGTGGGTTGTTTTAGGTGTGGGAAAACAAACTGCATAACCTGCAGATTTGTAATACATAGAAGCACTAATCTTAGATCTACCTCATTGGGGCTTGAATTTAACATTGAGACTTTTATAAACTCAACAGTCATATGTAGTCTATATGATAAGCTGCGATTGTGGGAAACAATATGTAGGGAGGACGATTAGAAGCGTTAACATCAGGTTTCTTGTACATAGGAGAAATGTTTTAAAGAAAAATGTGTATCATAGTGTGTCAAGACATGTGGCCCAATGTCACGATGGTAATGTTGATGTTTTGAAAATACAGGGGATTGAGTCTGTTGCCCCAACACCAAGAGGGGGTGACAGGTTTAATAAACTCTGTACCCGAGAGGCATTCTGGATTTTTAATTTAGGCACTTTGGTGCCAGATGGGCTGAATGAAAACATGGAAATGAATAACATTAGATGATATCCGTGACATGAGTATTTTCTTTCTCCTCTCTTTCTCTTTTTGTCCTCCATTATTCTAGCCATCTTAGATGTAAGAACTCCATGGATTGTACTATAATCATATATGTATGAATTGAAAGTACTAACTTTGGGTTGGGTTATTTTGGGAATAAAATAATATAGAACTGTGTTTTATGGGGATCACCATATAGATCTATAGTCTTTGATATGGTATATATTAACATGAGTTGTTCTCTTATTTTTCCTATTCTTTTCCCATTCATTTTAGATATACTTTAGTTTGTCACTAAAGTCGTTCAGTGATTTTTATAAAATGTTAAAAATGCACATAAGTATAAATGTGGGCTTAATGGGGATTAGAACCCGGGACCCTAAGGTTAGCAACATGGGGCATTAGACCGCTAGACTACAGCAGTTACCATGTGACTGATGTGGGTTTTACCTAATATTTAAAGTTGTAGTTATATCTTATGTTGTCTGCCATTATTCTCTGCTTTAATCAAGTAAATAGAAAAATGTAAAACTGTTTATTTGTATTTTGTTATTTATATTACAATGTTATTAACTGTGGCTATTAAGTCTCTTTTACTTTGCTGTAATATGTTGTTCTACAATGTATTCTTGTCAGCTGCACTTTGGGGCTTCAAAGGTTATTATTCAGGTGTGAGTATTTAGGTAATTTAACCTGTGATTGGCCCAGTGCAGTATAAAAACCCTTCAGGATAGCCCTATCTTTATCCTCTGACGCAACCGCAGGCTCACATTTGCGAAGAAACGCGTAAGGAGTGGGGTTCATTTCTACTGGACTCCACAATATTTTCCCCAGCGGATTCATCCTTTATTCAGGACACTCTATTCCACAATATGCTGATTTATACAGGTGGTTGATGAACACAAACGAGACCTCTCCGTGTATCTTGCATCAACGTAGACATTATCTCCCGGCTGTGGCTAAATCGGACATCAGCACATTGGGCAGTCCGTAGATGCTGACCGAGTCACCTTCCGGCAGTGAGTATTGTGGACATTGTGTATTGTGGCCCTAAAGCTTACAGCGGGAGCAGGTACAACACGCTACCTTGTGTATTATTACACTGTGGACATTAAGCTAGTAGCGGGAGCTGGATTAATATGGTACAAATCGGTACCTAAATATTGACTATTATCCCAATACTTCAAAAACATATACATCGGCTGCACTTGATGAATTACGATACCAGTTACAGGAGCAGAACAATGGCCAGCTAACTAGCATTGAAAGAGGTTTAGAAGTGTTTGTGTTCCCCCTGTCATTAGCAGCATTACAAAAGGAAAATTACCAGCTGCTTTTTTCACTCACAGGTGGATACATTTATTGGAGCATACGGGACTTTGTTCTGAATTGTTTTTCTGATACTGAATTTAATCCTAATAACGGAGATACATTTGGATACAAAGAAAGTTGTCTATTAAAGGAAAACAGTCTTTTTTACCGCTGGAGCAGGAGACCTTTTTAATCAGGGTTTTTTATTCAATAATATAATATATATTATCAATTTTATCTTAAATAAATGTGTATGTGTTTATTTTATATGTGATAGTTTAAATTGATAATAAATTGTTTATGCGCTCTCTGATAATTGTTTTATCTTTTAATATTGTTTAGCAGTGGGCAGCTCAGTACTGTCTAGTTGAGAGCTGCATCTTGTACTTTAATTCATAGACCAACTTTTAAAATTAAGTGATTAGAAAGCGCCAGAACTTTTTTCCTTTCTTGCCTACATAAACCGGCAGGGCGGAACGAAGAGCAGAGCTGCAATGTCAGAGGTAACAAGAATTATCCTCTGGGCAGAAAAACACGCGTTGGCGCTGTCAGCAATCTTCATTCCGGGAGTAGACAACTGGGAAGCGGACTTCCTCAGCAGATACGATCTCCATCCAGGAGAGTGGGGCCTCCATCCGGAGGTGTTCACGGAGGTTACAGGTCTTTGGGGTGTACCTCAAATAGACATGATGGCCTCCCGTCTCAACAAGAAGCTTCAGAGGTATTATTCCAGGTTAAGGGACCCGCAAGCCGTGGCAGTGGACGCCCTGTTGTCTCCGTGGGTGTTCCAGTTGGTGTACGTGTTTCCTCCACTTCCACTCATTCCAAGAGTTCTAAAACTCATAAAGAGAACAAGAGTTCAGGCAATCCTCATTGCTCCGGACTGGCCAAGAAGGGCTTGGTACGCGGATCTTCTGGGTCTTCCTTTTTGGGAGGACCTACTGCAACAGGGGGCGTTCGCTTATCAAGACTTACCGCGGCAACGTTTGACGGCATGAAGGTTGAACGCCAGATATTAGCTTGGAAGGGCATTCCAAACAAGGTTATTCCTACCCTGATACAGGCTAGGAAAGGAGTAACGTCTAAACATTAGCATCGCATTTGGAAAAGTATGTCTCTTGGTGTGGATCCAAGAAGTTTCCTATGGTGGAGTTTAAACTGGGACGGTTTCTCCTCTTCCTGCAAGCAGGTGTGGATATGGGCCTGAGGTTGGGATCTGTAAAGGTCCAGATTTTGGCCCTATCCATTTTTTTCCAGAAACAACTGGCTTCCCTCCCTGAGGTTCAGACTTTCTTGAAAGGGGTTCTGCACATCCAGCCTCCCTTTATGCCACCTACGGCACCCAGGGCCGGCGACAGGGGGGGTCAAAGGGGACACCTGTACCGGGCCCCAAGACTAAGAGGGGCCCCAAGGATACGCCACTTAGTGGCCGGCAGTGATATCAGCCATCTTGCCAAATAGGGCAGCGAGCTGTAGGCAGAGTGACAGGAGCCTCTCACACACAGTGACTGTGCGGCGCGAGTGTGCACCCGCTCTTCCAGGTCCAGCTTAGTTATGGGACATGGCAGCACCCCTGGCCAGGATTCCGGCACCCTGCACCGGCCTCTTCTGGTGGGATGTGAGGGCTGTATAGTACCCGCTGTGCGGTGTTTGGGTCTAATTACTGGGGAGTGCAGCGCAGGTGAGTCTTTCCCCATATTAAGAATGTCTTATAAATAATCTGAGGGGGGCCCCAGAGATATCACTGTACCGGGCCCCAAGATTTCTGTTGCCGGCCCTGACGGCACCCTGGGATCTTAACGTGGTGTTACAGTTCCTCCAATCGGATTGGTTCGGGCCTCTACCAGAGGTTGAGGTCAAGTTTCTCACGTGGAAGGCTGTCACGTTGTTGGCCTTAGCTTCTGCTAGACATGTGTCGGAGTTGGGGGCTTTGTCTTATAAGAGCCCCTACTTGATCTTCCATGAAGATAGAGCTAAGCTCCGGACATGTCAGCAGTTTCTTCCTAAGGTTGTGTCGGCTTTTCATATCAATCAACCTATTGTGGTACCAGTTGCTACTGACTCCTCAATTACTTCAAAGTCCTTGGATGTTGTAAGGGCTCTGAAAATCTATGTGAAGAGGACTGCTCATCACAGAAAATCGTACTCTGTTTGTCCTGTATGATCCCAAGAAAATTGAGTGTCCTGCTTCTAAGCAGACGATCTCTCGCTGGATCAGGTTCAGTATCCAGCATGCGTATTCTACGTCAGGATTGCCGTGTCCAAAGTCTGTTAAGTCCCACTCTACTCGTAAGGTGGGTTCTTCCTTGGCGGCTGCCCGGGGTGTCTCGGCTTTACAGCTTTGCCGAGCGGCTACTTGGTAAGGGTCGAACACGTTTGCTAAGTTCTACAAGTTCGATACTTTGGCCTCTGAGGACCTGAAGTTTGGTCAATCAGTTCTCCAGGAGCCTCCACGCTCTCCCTCCCGTTCTGGGAGCTTTGGTACATCCCCATGGTACTAATATGGACCCCAGCATCCTCTAGGACGTAAGAGAAAATAGGATTTTAATTACCTACCGGTAAATCCTTTTCTCGTAGTCCGTAGAGGATGCTGGGCGCCCGCCTAGCGCTTCAGTATCCAGCAGTGGTTATCTGTTTCAGTACGGCTTTGTTCTTAGTTAAGTACTGCCTTGTTACTTGGTTTTAGTGATGTTCAGCTGTTGCTGAGTTTCAAGTTAGATTGCTTGGTTTGCCTTGTTGTGTGAGCTGGTGTAAATCCTGCCACTATCTGTGTATAATCCTTTTCTCGAAGATGTCCGTCTCCTCTGGCACAGTTTCCAGACTGAGTCTGGTAGGAGGGACATAGAGGGAGGAGCCAGACCATACTCTCAAACTCTTAAAGGGCCAATGGCTCCTGGTGGACCTGTCTATACCCCATGGTACTAATATGGACCCCAGCATCCTCTACGGACTACGAGAAAAGGATTTACCAGTAGGTAATTAAAATCCTATTATTGCAGCAACGACCTGTAACAACAGTGTAGCAAAAAGTATCTGTGCATCACAGTTCTAGAACATGTGAGAGGATAATGGAAGGGCAAAGAAGGGGAGGAGTGGATCAGCCCTTGCCAGATCTCTCCAGTACAAGTAATAGGGTGGCTGATCCTAGGGGTAGGGCCAGCCACCAATAAGCAGTTCAGTCAAACCAGGGCCCCAATATGATACAGCCCTGTCCACACTACCCCTGGTAACTGACTTGTTTATGGGACTGTTTTAATAAAAAAAAAAAAAAGTCAAATGCTGGAGTCTGGGCAGGGGGACCCAGGAACATGCCTCCTCTTAATCCAACTGTGGATGCACTGCTAGATGTCCCTGAGGAATAGAGTTTGGAAACACTGCCCTATTGCCCTGTTCAATTTTTTTTTTTTTTATTGCCTTGGATGCAAGTGTTACGAACAAAAGATAAATTATTAAACACTGATAAATCATAAATAATGTGAAAATTAAAGTTTTAGAAAGTTTTAAAAAAACTGCAGTTTTTTAGCCTGATCGCTGTGAACAAATGCAGCTAGCGATCAACTCGGAATGACCCCCCTAATTCAGACCTGATCGTAGCAGCAAATTTGTTAGCAGATGGTGGGGGGCAGGCAAATATAATGTGCAGAGAGAGTGATTTGGGTGGGTTATATTGTTTATGTGCAGGGTAAATACTGGCTGCTTTATTTCTACACTGCAATTTAGATTTCAGTTTGAACACACGCCACCCAAATCTAACTCTCTCTGCACATGTTATATCTACCACCTGAAGTGCACATGGTTTCGACCATCTGCTAACAAATTTGCAGCAACGATCAGGTCTGAATTAGGCCCTAAAGCTTCATCATGTACACTAAAGGTGCATACACACAGTATTCAAAATCGAAAGGAAAGTTAGTGCATATCGCACCGTGTGTATAGTCCTTGCGATGCCGATGCGCGGTCCGATATCAGCATTGCAAGAAAAAATAGACTGTGCAGGCAGTCCACATTTACTATATCAGCGGGGCCGGGCTTACGCCGCATCGTGCCATGTGTACATGGCTAAAGATTTGCAGTGTGATTTTCAATGCATGATTAAAAAAATTTATTTTAAATAAAGGTCATATAAACTGAACTGAGTGTGTGGCCATTTGAAAAGCGCTTTAGATGTTTTTACAGGTGCCTTCAGTCCAGAGGCGGATTGGCCATAGGGTTTACAGGGAAGATTCCCGGTGGGCCGACGCACCCGTGGGGCCTGTTTTGTTTGAGGACACGTGGTCCTTTTTATAGACATAATGAATAAGATGCAAAATAATTTGCATATATGAAAATGACTTTGCCACTTAGCCTGTGATTGCAGATGTTCTTGTGTATGCTCTGTCTGCCTGCTTGGCTGACACATAAGATTGAGTGAATAGTGATTGGGATACGATTGGTGTAATAAGCAAGAAAATATATCTTTCTAAAGAATTATACAGTTTCCTAAATTCTGAAGGTGTATCATATAATGTGCTCATAACATTTAATTTTATTTCTTTTTAACTTCCCCCTTGATGCTGGACATGCCCACTATCTGGAAAGTCTTGGGGGGAGGGTGCTGCTGCCATGGCGCATGGCTAGACCTTACACCTATGGTGCTGCCCATGTGGGGCCACTAGTACAAATTTTTCCAGGGCTGCTTTTTGTTCCCAATCCGCCCATGCTTCAGTCTTTATTTATTTTTTCACCCGATGCAGGACATTGGTTTGTTCAAAAGCAAACTCATACATAACCATTTCTTAAGTGCACCTCAATATGTTTGCAATTTACTCCTAGTATGACGTAATACAAATCCACAGCACACAGCCATACATACTGTCTACTGGGGGAATATATACAGACCGTGGCATCCCGACATAGTCACCCCACTCCGATGGTGTGATCTTCTATTTCAAACCCACACCCCTACTGACTAACCCCCCTCCTCCAGGCACTAACCCGTGTTCCAATATTCATCTTCGGGTTGTCCGCTGTTGATGATCTGGTGTTGGAATTTCGGCATCGATCACACACACTGCCGGCATCCCAACAGCCAGGATGCTAAATGCATCACCTACTGGGGAATAGTGGTATAACAAGACTCTGATATTCATCATGAAACAATTGTGACCTGGGAATTTTTAGTTTTCAATTTTCATCCTTCTCAGTCACAATTTTTTCAGTATGCATCATTATTGGCTAATTTATCACTTCGAAAAACTGCTCCTTTTGCAGAGACAGTTTTTCTGAAAGTGATATATTTCTTTCTGCTGCTGGGTCTCTTTATGGTCTGTTCAGCTGCAGCCGCCGCCCCCCTACCTCCTCCCCGTCGTCACCCTATTGTCGGGTCTGGCATCAGAGGCCCCGCTCCCCGTCATTTTACTATTATTGCCGGATCAGCAACGTACAGCCACACCCCCTGCCGGGACACTGGCTGGTTACTGTTGAGGAGGCCACCCCTGGGCATGTTATTGCCGGGACCCCTTCTTCCACTGTATCGGCGGCAAACTGCCCCTAAGTGCTTCCTTTGTCGCTGCACAGAAGACGGGGACAGTGGCGGCTTCCCTGCTCTGACACTGCTTCCACTGTAGCGGTGGCCACCAGCACCGGATCACTGTAGCAGCACCCCCTTTTTTAAGTGAACTTCGAAGACTTCAAGGGTTGCATCACCTCCCCCTGTATACTCCTGCACCCTGGTTGCCGGGTACTTACATCGGAGGCTCCGGTTTTCTTCAGTCAGGCACACACACCACCGCAGCTCTCCTGGATCGCGTGGCAACACTTAGGGAGAAGGTAAGAGGGTCCCCCAGGCGGGACCCGCTGGAAACTGCGATCCGGCGCAGCCGGTGGGAGGTGAGACGCGCGCTAGCGTGAACACTGTGGCAGTACAGGGACCCCACTAGACCACCAGGGCAGGGGCACAGGTCGGTTTTACTTTTTTATATGACCCACAGTACGCGGTGGTGAAGTCCAGCAAGGGGATAAGGCTCTGACCTGTAGCCCCTCCCCCATCCCCAGGGCACCCTTTAGAGTAAATGTTCCCGCCCTGGAGCTGCATCTCTCCCTCACTCCCTGTCAGCGTTTGAGCACCATTTTCACATGCTGAGCTGATCCTGGGACTGTTTGGGCAAAACCTCTAAAGCCGCCTGCATGTCAGCGCTGTGCATTTTACAGGACACTTAAGTATTCTACATGTCTGTTGACAGTGTTAGTTAAGAAACAGTGCATTTAGTCAGGGTTATGTATTACAAGTACCCTGTGATATACATCCAGTATTTACTGTGCATTGAAATATCTATTGATTGTATAGCCTTACTTAGTATTACTTTGTATTGCTAGTCCAGTGCAGTTTCATTGCATGTCATAATTTCTGCATTGTACATGTGACTGTGTGTGTGTGCATATACAGCTGCTGCGTGACTTCCATTCCGTGTATCTCACTCAGAGTGCTATCCCTATATTCTGTACCCTGCGGGGGCTAAGTGCGTCAGGGTTATTGTTTAATATAGGTGTTTCACAGGATATACTTATTGAGTATTTTTCTCTGTGATTTTCAGTCACCATATACCTCTTGAATTCTCTGTTTGTGCTAATACACTGCACAGGGGGTTCTTGTTAAGGTATTAGACTGATGATATTGTATTGGGTTGCCCACGAATTGAGCTTACAGGTATGTCAGCTACAAGGGGCGACGGTGCTGTGGCTGATCCCACAGTGTGTGGTGGTGACGCTGCGGACACATTAGAGGAAAACATAGCAGCAGAGGGTTCAGGTTCTGGAGGTTCTGGGATTGTAGCAACGGGGGTTCATAATGACCTACCTTGGGCTACTTTTTCCACGTTATTAAGTATGCTGGTAACTAGACTTACGCCCCCTATGGGACCTCACGTGCCGGTACAACCGCTTATTGTCCCTGTGGTTAATCCGCTATGGGCAGATCACCTGTCCACTCAGTTACAGCAATTGAACCACTCACTGACTAAACAGAAATCTAACTCTCGCCCGCCTAAGACCAAGGGGTCCTCTAAGCGGGCCATTACTTCCTCACAATCCACCCACGTCCCAATCACCTCGTCTGATGAGGATGGCATGTATACTGACCCCACAGACACCGATCCAGATACTTCTGATGGGGAATCTGTCTCACGGGTGGATGTTTCTGACTTATTGGAGGTTATCAGACTAATTCTTCAAATTACTGGCAACCCAGAGTCTGATGCTACCTCTACGAAACCGGACAGATTTAAACGTCAGAAGGTTGTGAAACAAGTTTTACCTCACTCTGACCGTGTGGTTGACATACGTCAGGAATCCTGGATTTGACGCTCCAGTTTCTGCAAGCCCACGGGTGGCTCATCAACTGGAAGAAATCTTCCCTGGTCCCTGCTCAGAGCATGGTGCACCTGGGGGCGTTGTTGGACACTCCCAACCAGCGGTTGTTCTTGTCTCAGGAGAAGGTCCTGAAACTTCAGGACCGAATTCGATGCTTCCTATCTCGTCCGCAAGTGTCGATACACTCGGCAATGCAAGTGCTAGGTCTCATGGTGTCGGCTTTCAACATGGTGGAGTACGCTCAATTCCATTCCCGCCCTCTGCAGAAACTGATTCTTGCCAAGTGGGACGGCCTGCCTCACCGGATCAGGTCTCAAATGATCTCCTTGTCTCCGGAGGTCCGTCTGTTACTAAGTTGGTGGCTGCAGGACCAACGTTTGAGCAGGGGTCGTCCCTTCTGGATCTCCAACTGGGTCCTTCTGAAGACGGATGCCAGTCTGAGAGGCTGGGGCGCGGTGTTGGAGCAAAACCCCCTTCAGGGTTGGTGGACCAGGGAGGAGTCTCTCCTCCCGATAAACATTCTGGAATTGCGGGCGGTGTTCAATGCACTGAACTTGGCCCAGCATTTAATACAGAACAGACCTGTTCAAGTACAGTCGGACAACGCCACCACGGTGGCGTACATAAATCATCAAGGCGGCACTCGAAGCCGCATGGCAATGAGGGCAGTATCAAGAATTCTTCAGTGATCGGAACGCCATCTGCCAGCCGTATCGGCAGTGTTCATTCCGGGGGTCCTAAACTGGGAAGCGGACTTCCTCAGTCGTCAGGACGTACACGCCGGAGAGTGAAGCCTCCATCCAGAAGTATTTCAACTCCTAGTGGACAAGTGGGGCCTTCCAGATGTGGATCTGATGGCATCTCGACACAATCACAAGGTTCCGGTCTTCGGAGTAAGGACAAGGGATCCTCAAGCAGCGTTCGTGGATGCACTGGCAATTCCATGTAACTTTCGGCTGCCGTACATGTTCCCTCCGGTGTCACTCCTGCCCAGAGTAATAAGGAAGTTCAAGCAAGAAGGAGGAATCCTACTTCTGAACGCTCCAGCGTGGCCCAGACGGCATTGATTCTCAGACCTGCAGGGTCTCACGATAGAGCGTCCCCTTCTACTTCCGCAGTGCCCAGATCTCCTCGTTCAGGGCCCCTGTGTATATCAGGATTTGGCCCGGTTGGCTTTGACGGCGTGGCTCTTGAAGCTTCGGTTCTGAGGGCCAAAGGATTTTCTGAGGCGGTCATTCAAACCATGTTGAAGGCCCGAAACCAGCTTCTGCTCGGATTTATCATAGGGTCTGGAATTCTTACTTTGCTTGGTGCGCCACTAACAATCATGACGCTTACAAGTTTAGTACGGCCAAACTTTTGGCCTTTCTACAACAGGGTCTGGCCTCCATCAAGGTTCATATTTCTGCCTTGTCTGTTTGGTTCCAGAGAAAAATTGTGACTCTACCTGATGTTCATACATTCACTCAGGGTGTGTTATGGATTCAGCCTCCTTACATTCTGCCTGTGGCTCCTTGGGATTTGTTGGTGGTTCTGGAGGCATTACAAGAGTCTCCGTTTGAGCCTCTTGAATCTGCAGACCTTAAGTGGCTTTCTCTTAAGTTATTGTTTCTACTGGCTATTGCCTCTGCTAGACGGGTGTCGGATTTGGGTGCCTTGTCTTGTAGGTCCCCCTATGATGATGGTGATTTTTTCACCGTGACCAGGCGGTTCTTAGAACACGTCCTGGGTACCTACCTAAGGTGGTGTCTTCTTTCCATCTTAATCAGGAGATTGTGGTTCCGGCCTTTGTCTCTCCTGAATTGTCTTCCAAAGAGCGGTCTTTGGATGTGGTACGGGCTCTCCATATCTATGTGAAGAGGACAGCTCCCATCAGGAAGTCTGATTCTCTCTTTGTACTGTTTGGTTTTCACAAATGTGGCTGGCCTGCTCACAAGCCAGGTGGATTAGAATGGTGATTGCACATGCTTATGTACAGGCTGGACATCCAGCTCCTGCGACTATCAAGGCCCATTTTACTCGGTCTGTTGGACCTTCTTGGGCGGCCCGCCGTGGTGCGACCCTTGAACAATTGTGCAAGGCGGCTACGTGGTCCTCAGTGAACACGTTCATCAGGTTCTATGCTTTTGATACATCCGCCTCCCAGGATGCTTCCTTTGGACGCCGGGTTCTTGTGCCCACTACAGTGCATCCCCTCCCTTGAGGAACTGCTTAAGGACATGTTATCCCTGTGGAACCCCAGCGTACCCCGCTGCAGAAAAGGAGATTTATGGTAAGAACGTACCGTTGTAAAATCTCTTTCTGCGAGGTACACTGGGTTCCACAGGGCACCCACCCTGACACACTTAGCTTCTTTGGGTTTGTATGGCATTAGCCACTGACACCTTCTCCTGTCGTGAGAATGTGGTGTATGTGGCTACTAACGGTTGTCGTCTCATTTACCTGCTAGTGCATTGAACTGGTTAACAAAACTAAGCTCCTGTGCACGGAGGCGGCGCTATGCATTCTGGTCAAAGCTTTTAGCCTGTTGGTGCCTCGGATCAAGATCCTACTCTACACCCTGATGTTATTCCCTGTGGAACCCAGTGTACCTCACAGAAAGAGATTTAACAACTGTAAGTTCTTACCATAAATCTCGTTTTTGTAATGCTGTATCAATAAATAGTGTGGTGCTACCTGCATTTTGCTATTAATCAATGGCTATTAAAATACAATATTTCTCTTACGTCCTAGAGGATACTGGGGTCCACAGTAGTACCATGGGGTATAGATGGGTCCACTAGGAGCCTTGGGCACTTTAAGAAATCAAGTGTTTGCTGGCTCCTCCCTCTATGCCCCTCCTACCAGACTCAGTTTAGAAAATGTACCTGGAGGAGCCGGTCACGCTTAGGGAAGCTCCTGAAGAGTTTTCTGCATTTATTTTCTGTTTGTTATTTTCAGACAGGGCTGGTTGGTACCAGCATGTCTGCCTCGTGGGAGTTAGGGAGGGGAGGACAGCCAACCACCTATAGGGTTAATGGTCCCATTCCCCGCTGACAGGACACTAAGCTCCTGAGGGAACCATTCACAAACCACACCACGGCGAGCGTACATTCCCGCAGCACGCCGCCACCCCTAACAGAGCCAGAAGTTTGAAGAGTAGTGAGTACTATGCCGGCGTCCCGGTTAGCGGATCGCCGGCTATTATGGCGGCACAAGGGTAGGAGCGCAGCTCTGAGTGCAGGCTGCGTCTCCAGGCGCAGATCAGCATTGCTGCACTACTACGAGGGGCGAGCTGAGCCGTTTTTACAAGCAACTACCCACACTGGCACATCGCTTACAGGGGTTCTAACCCACTGTTAAGCACCAAAATCACCTCAGCCAGTATAAAAAAAACGGGAAGTCCGCCCGACTTTTGAGGGGGCGAGGCTTCACTATGAGTAAATCCAGCAGCTCACCAACGCCATTTTCCTTCTGCAGCTTACACTGGCAGGGAAGCCCAGCTCCTCCACAAAGACTCCAGATTTCTCAGCGGTACCAGGGGGTCATAGCAAGGGGGGGGGGGGGCAATATTAGAATACTAAGACCCTATTAAGGGTACTTAGTTTGCGACCCAGCTAAACTTGGCATTAGCTATAAGGGCGCGGTGTGGCTGGCTCCATCATACTCTGTGTCTCCCTAGAGGGCTCTGTGTGGGTTAACTGTGCTTTTAACCTTCCTCCTGTGTGTGTGTGTGTGTTCTTTCAAATTTTACAATGTCAAAGGAGTGTGTCTCGCTCTCGTGCACGGCAGAGTGTTTGTTTGTTTTTCATCCTCATTGGGATCACTACAGTGTATCTAGGATAGTACACATTCTCAGGCTAGTGGGTCCGAACCAGTATGGTTGGATTCATTAAAAGGGATGATCTCAAATATTTCAAATAAATTGTCCCAAAATGAGGAGACGCAATACTTACCAGTCTGTGGATGACCTGATGATTTGAGATTCAGTGGCCATACCAGCGTCTCAGACCCCTACCATTTGTCCACAAAAGCGTACACTGGCCCAAATCCTGCAGGCTGACACTGATGATGATGTATCAGACGCAGAGGAGGGTGAGGTGGACTCGGGAGGGGGGGGATGCAGCTTGGTCACAAGGAATACAGGCCCTGATAGAAGCTGTTACAGACGTCCTGCACATTCCTGACAAAGTGACAAATACGTTTATTGGAAAATACAAGGAAAAGTAACACAGTGTCACATACAGGTAGGCAAACTAACAGTGGCAAGTCACAAAGCTTCACAGGAGAATAGGAAAACAAAAATAATATGAGGAATGATAGAGAGGTAACAGCATATTAATACCGACATTTAATAGACAATAATTGTACATGAGAAGGAGGGATTAGCCACTTAAAGGCTTCATAATTCTTTATCCTCAATAGATTGAGTAAGCACATAAGGCAGCTAGATGTCAAAGAATTTCTGTGTTCTAGATTCTATATCTAGAGAGCAGTCAATCCATTCCATCCTGTAAACATGTGTCAGTCTAGGTAGCATGAGCGAAAGGGGGATGGGAGAAGACTGGATCCATTGGGATAAAATAGTTTTTTTAGCCACTGCAGCTATTTTAGCAAGTAGTAGCTTAGTCCCCTTAGAAAGGTGAGGAATAGGGGGATGGGTATAATAGTTCCACAACGCCCACGGCATTGTGATAGTAAAAGGGATATTAAGAGTATCATTCACATAGGATTGAACATATGTCCAGAACAAATGAACAATTGAACAAGACCATAAACAGTGAAGAATATCAGCCTCTGGGCAGTGGCACTTGAAACAATTAGAGTTATCCGCCTCTCCAATAACAAACCTAAGCTTTGGGGTGTAGTATGCCCGACGCAGAATCTTATATTGCATTTCAGCAAATGAAGAGGAGAGTAGCTGTTTGTTCAAGGTAGCCGAAGCCTTGACTATAGATTGCAAGGGAATATCGGGGGAGGAGTCCCTCCATTTGGCCATGCCCGTGGACAGGGTGGTAAAGTCAATGTTTTTTCTAACCTTTTCATATAATAAAGAAGTAGGGAAGGAGGTACCTATGCGGGTTTTAACTAAAACATCAAATACAGTAGAATGGCTTGAATGTTTCAGGTCAGTCAACAGTTTCATCACAAAACTACGGGCCTGGAAATAGGCAAATATGGGGATCTATACATTGGAAAATAGTTCCTTAAGCCTTGCCAGGGTGTCGGTGGAGGAAAGACCATCATCGAGCAAATGATATGTCAAACGAAGACCATGGAGATGCCAAGTCCTAAATATCGCGTGTGGGTTACCTTTTTGAAAATCACGATTATATAGCAATGATGAAAAAATAGTGCGAGTATAGGACAAGCCCATACG
Source organism: Pseudophryne corroboree (assembly GCF_028390025.1). Taxonomy (NCBI): domain Eukaryota; kingdom Metazoa; phylum Chordata; class Amphibia; order Anura; family Myobatrachidae; genus Pseudophryne; species Pseudophryne corroboree. The sequence goes on from NC_086444.1 coordinate 599,714,478, forward strand.
TTTACGGGAAATACGCCAGGCTACGCAAGGGTTATATAGTAGTGGATTATCCTTAACCTCAACAGAAGAAGGTGACGGAATGTTTAAAATGGAAGGCAGGGAACTATCAGTAAGAAAGCCCAGCTCAATATCTAGATTAACAAAATGTGAGGCTTCGCCCACCCAGTCCAGAGCATACCGCAAATTAGATGCTATCGCATAATCTTGTATGTTAGGAAGGTTAATGCCTCCCAACAACAATGGCTGTTGTAATTTCAAAAGGGATATCCGAGGGCGTTTACCCGCCCATATGAATTTGGATAGCGCCTTATTAATATAGGCAACATTCTTTTTATTCAATAAGAACGGCAGCATCTGGACCGGATAGAGAAGCCTAGGGAAGGAAATCATGTTGTATAAATGGCATCTCCCAACATATGTTAGTGGTAGGTGTTTCTACCTTTCAAAATCTTTCAACATTTGGGTTATGAAGTGAGAGTAATTGGCAGTATATATTTTGGTGACTTCACTAGGAAATTTCAGACCTAAATATGACAAGTGATCCTGAGCCTATCAAAAGGAAAAGAGGAACCCCATCCCAGTTTAGCTGCAGCATGTAGCCCCAATGCTTCTGTTTTATGAAAATTAATAAGAAAGCCAGACACCTGGTGGAAATCAGTCAAAATACTTCGCAGAGAAGGGAGTGCCTGTTTCAGGTTGCTAAGATATAGAAGTAAGTCAACAGCAAAGGCTGATACTTTCACCTCCGTGTCGCCTAAAATAATACCCTGCCACTTCATGTCTTTAAAAAATATGCGAATCAAGGGATCAAGCGCTAGATTGAATAATAGTGGCGAGAGGGGGCAACCTTGACGGGTACCCCAGGACAGTGTAAAAGGTGCCGAATTTAATCCACTAATAGTCAAGTGGGCTACTGGACGGGAATATAACATATTAAATATACCAGTAAATTTCAGGCCAAACTGTTGTGCTTGTAGTAGACGTGAAATATGGGACAAGGAAACTATCAAAAGCCTTATCGGCATCGCAACTAACAATGATGGCATCCGTGTTACCGAGTTGGCGATAGCGATGCATCGCCGCTATCAGCATACGTACGTTATGGACTTTCTGCCTTTTATAAAACCATTTTGGGCAGGGTGCAATATTTGAGGGAGAAAACTCTGCATTCCTTGTGCCAATAATTTAGCAAAAAAATTCAAGTCTTGATTCAACAAAGAAATGGGCCTGTAAGATTGGACCTGAGTAGGATCCTTGCCAGGTTTCGGGAAAACTATGATCCTGGCTTCAGTGAAATGTGAAGGGGGCTGTTCACCAGAAAGCAGAGAATTAAATAAAGTAATCAAATGGGGCAGTAAGTTGTCTAGCAGGAGTTGGTAATACTCAGCGCCAAAACCACCTGGACCTGGGGATTTACCTTTGACCAGCGATTTGATCAAAAAGGAAAGTTCTGTGTCAGTCAGTGGGGCAGTCAAAAAATCCCTCTCGTCATCCGTCAGGGTAGGTAAATCCGCTCTAGAAAGGAATCGGGCGCCTTCAGATGGACAATCAGGCGGAGACTCTTATAGTGACTGATAATATTCTCTAAATTGATCAGAAATACCAGATGAATCTGTAACCGAGGGTCCATTGGGGGTGTTGATTTGTAATATACTGGAAGGGGCGGTGTGGGAACAAACCAAGTTAGCAAGCAGTCTCCCTAATTTGATTGCAGCCATAGTAATATTTGCTACGTTGAATATCATGGGCAAATTGGGCTTGTTCGGTACATAAAGCATCATAAGAATGTTTAGCGGTTAGATAATGTTGATGAGAGGCAGCAGAGTCCGACCTCAGCATCGCATCATACGCCATAGTCAGCAATTTACTATGCTCTTCAATCACTTTTGAGAGCCGTTTCCATTTTCTGACCACATATTCCATTATCTGACCTCTAATCACCGGTTTTGCTGCCGCCCAAAACAAATGAATATCGTCGAGGTGGCCCGCATTATCCTGTTCATAATTGCAAAACACAGGTACTAGGTGATTGCGAAAATCTGTAGATTTTGCTAGGTAGGCAGGAAATCTACAGTTATAAGAAGTTGTCAAAGGGTCTTTAACAGAAAGAGTAACCCATACTGGCGAATGATCGGAAAGAGCAATAAGATCTATACCCATGTCAACCACCCTACTATACAATGAATCCGACAGCAACCAAAAATCTATGCGAGAAGAGGTATGGTAGGGGTTTGAGTAGAACGTATATTCTCTCCAAACCGGGTGCTGGCATCTCATGGATCGCATAATTTCAAAGAGTCAATCAGCAAAGCCAGAGAGGAGACATCCCCTCCACACCCTGACCAGAGGAGCGGTCCAATCCCCTAGAAATAACACAATTGAAATCACCACCAAGCAGTATTTCACCCTCTGCCCAAGACTGTAACTTTGAGTATAAGGCTGCAAAAAACGGCCTAGGGGAGCCCGTGGGAGCATATATCGCCGCCAGTGTATATAGGGGACCCAAAAGAGAAAGTTTAATAAAAAGAAAATGGCCTTCCGGATCAGACCACGTGTCTTTAATTGTGTAGGGCAAGTGTTTTCTAAATAAGATAAGTACCCCTCTACGTTTGGCAGTAAATGAAGCAGTTTTAAATTCACCCAACCACGATCCCCTGAGTACATTCGGGTCTTTCACATCCCAGTGGGTCTCAGGTAAAAACACAATGTCAGGCTTGAGACGCTTCAAATATGTTAATACCTTGCATCTCTTGATAGGGGAATTGAGTCCCTCTACATTCCAGGAAATACATTTTAAAGATGATTGATTCCTAGTGGAGCTATCAGACATATGGGCCATATTATCCTATGCCCACTCTAGGCCAGTGAGTCATCGAAATATTAGGAAACAGATGAGTCCAGCCCGTCCCAGCAAGTGGGCGGGAGCAAACAAGTAAATACCTAGAGCAGTGGTTTCCAAACTTTTTTGAATCACGGCGCCCTAGAATATCAGAATTTTTTTCACGGCACCCCTAGGCCAAAAACTTCTTATTGAGAAATTTAGAAAGAAATATTACATTAAGTAGATCGCGTTTATATGTCATGCTGGGTATCCGTTCACATGGTCGACCATGTTATGGTCGACAGTCATTAGGTCGACCACTATTGGTCGACATTGACATGGTCGACATGGACACATGGTCGACAGACTCGACACATGAAAATGGTTGACACATGAAAAGGTCGACATGAGTTTTTTAACTTTTTTTTCTTTTGGGGAACTTTTCCATACTTTACGATGCACATGGACTACGATTGGAACGGTAAAGTGTGCCGAGCGAAGCGGTAGCGGAGCGAAGGCACCATGCCCGAAGCATGGCGAGCGAAGCGAGCCATGCGAGGGGACGCGGTGCACTAATTGGGGTTCCCAGTCACTTTACGCAAAAAACGACACCAAAAAAGTTAAAAAACTCATGTCGACCTTTTCATATGTCGACCTTTCATGTGTCGACCATTTTCATTTGTCGACCATGTGTCCATGTCGACCATGTCAATGTCGACCAATAGTGGTCGACCTAATGACTGTCGACCATAACATGGTCGACCATTCATACCGGAACCGTCATCCTTAGGGTCAGTTGTGTGGTGAGGGACAAGATTTGCTTCTGTTTGGCCACATATTTTATGACTGGCAGCCACCAGCACTGGTTCTGCCTAATATATTGACCATGAATAATTTGAATTGGTCCTGGACCACCAACCCAGGGCACCCCTGCAAGTGTCCCGAGGCACCCCAGGGAGCCACGGCACACAGTTTGGGAACCTCTGACCTAGAGTGTTGTGCCATACCTGCATATAAAAGCCACTCATGAAAAACAAAAAAACAGATAATCAAGTTACAAAACACCTTATAACTTTTCCGAACCCAAGAGGGTGACAATGCTAAATTCCTTTGTCGTATAAACAACCCTTTATGAAGCTAAGAACACTGTACGCTGTTTACTTAAGAAGTACCGTAATGGTACGCTATCTGCGTAGCGATCGCTCAGCCGTAGGCGAGACGCTCAAGCGTCACGTTCGCTCACGGCCCAGCGATCACAGGACACGTTATTGGTTATGTCTAGGGTAATGATTCGCTATGGCGTAGCTTACGCTCGAGACCACGAGGAGGTCACCAGCGATGCAGACGCTCACAACACTATACCTTTATGATAAAACCTTATACCAATGAAATACACTGAATACCTTAATGTGAGTACAGGGTGTAAGTGCAACCTTGTGTAACCTGACTATCTACAAAGCTGCTTGAGCGTCACCGACGCTCAAGTGAACACTTATCACTATAGAAAATACACAGATACTGGTTTAGGTTCCAAGGCCTATTAACTGTATTATGTCTAATATACTTGTAAAAGGGGATAACAGTACATATGATACACTACAATATAACAGAGACTTCCTAACCACAGATCTAAACAATAAATACAAAAAGACAATACTACACTGACCTAAATGCAATACAATATAATACTATCTTATACAATACAATACTAGCCTAGTCTAGGGGAGATATGAGAGAACAGAACAGAGAGAGAGAGAGAGAGATGAGATGAGATGAGAGAAATTGGCTCACAGAAAGACAATGATAACGGAGAGAAACTTACGCACAAGGGGAAACGATCGCATGCGCCTGGACATCCAGCTCCCGGCTATCAGCAGATAACCGTTGATGAGAGAGTGAGAGCTGGATGTGGTCGGCCTGCCTATTTATGCCCCACACACAATACAATCTCCTGGTCCTACAATCCCATTGTCCATTGGCCGAAGGAATTCGGCCCTGTATCATAACAAAAGGTCATAGGGTGATTCATACAGGTGGGCTGTGACGATTTCCAACAGCTCAGGTGGGTGGGAAACTGGGTTTCCCGCCGCATACCTGAGTATGTGTAATTAATAGAAATGGACATAAACTTCTTATGTCCATAACTATTCGCACGAGCGATTAATACGCTCCAAACCAACACCGGAATATTGCTAATTAAATACTCTTCCGATGGGTACCAAACACTGCTGTATGATTCCTGTTAGACCCTTCGTACGATACAAAGAGGGATTCCTCAGCTCTGGGACATTGTATTTTAACCAAACTTTCAGAATCTATCAAAGGGACCATGATCTATAAACTACATTAATTGTGAACATTTGTAACGAATGAGTCGCACGCTACGACTACATAAACTCTACCGTAAATACGCATACCGCGCCTGCGAGTGCACGTTATTGCGGGTATGCGCATCCACGGGAGAGCGCACGCACGCGCAGCGCGGACCAGTGTGCGGTGCAAATATGGCAACGTGCATTGAGACATTTTTCTGACTTTGACAGTCCACCCTTTGGCAGTCAATAATAACTGCCACAAAACATTTAAGGAGAAAAATGTAAGTCAGGGGTTAATTGATTTCCATGGTTGGGTAGGGGAGGAGAGAGGAGAAGGTGTGAAGAGGGTATGACCTAGTGAGATAGCAGAAGCATGTGTGTATGAATCCATGTTTGGGGGGTCATGTATCATCGTGCCGTACGTGTGGTAAATCAAGCTTCGAGGTATTGCGAAGTATACATTTGAATTCCTTCTTATCCTGTGGTACAGGTCTGTGGATGGGCTGTCAAACTTTACCGAGCTCTTTTCGGCTATGGTTGTAACAAAATGGGGATGCACATTTTAGTTGATGATACATGAATGGGGGAGGTATGTGGTTGCTGATATCTGTGCCTGTGTTCCCTATCGTCTATGTGTGTCGTTACCTGGGGGTTGCAGAGATGAAGATAAAGAACACTTACGAAAAATGCAATGATATTCTATGTCAGGGAAATGTACATCTGTCGTCGAAGTTGTTTTCGGTATCTGTTGAGAGTCGTCTTCTTTGCGCTGTATTGCTCCTTAGGCATGAGCAAATAGCTTTGTCTGAGCCATCAGATTTACAAAAATGTTGGGCTAGCGTGAGTTTAAAGATACTAGGGAAACTGGGGATCTATGGCAAAGTTCATCAAGTGTCCATATTTAAAGTTGTCAAATCTTCTTCTTTGGTCAATCCGTTGTCTGTATACATCTCGTCTCGTCAGCTTCCTCGTCCAAGGGGGTCTTTGTATCTTGGAGAAAAGCAGAAAAACAGGTGAAAGAAACGGACCGCATAATCGCATTTTTCATCACATTCTGGTTTCTATCATTGGGTCATGTGTAACAGTCATCACTTCAGGCAATACTTTTCCAATATAACACAATCCTTCAGAGTTTGGGGCAAGCCACTTGTACGCCTTTCTCCCACATATGAAATATGCATCATCGGGGAGAACATATGGGACGGAGAAGGACATGACCATGTTACAAACCTTCCAGGTGAAATCTCCTGACCCTAATTCTTCCATCTGCCTAGTGCACGTATCGGTTTGTACGATATGAGCACAGTATCCTGGTGATACCTCTCCAACTCTAGTAATCCTATTCCCTAAGGTATATCGATACCGGAAAGATTTTCCTCTACTGGCTATGTGGCGTACGAGCTCTGTATCTGTAGGCATTCTATCTGCTCTGTGTGAAAAGGTCATGGTAAGGTTGCTCCATGACACTTCCCAATTTCCCGGTTTTCTGGGATTGGAGATGTTAAAACATATGAGGGACCTATCCACATGGTATTGGTGGAGCTTCAAACTAGGAGGGCTGGAGATATTAAACCTCCGGTCCACCGGTCTCCCACCACTTAGCTCAAGTACCTCCCCTAACGTTAAAGGAAATGGTACTAGCCCTGATTTGCTGTGTCCCTGAGGTACTTGAGAGCATACCCAACAATCGGTCTTATTTAACACATTACCCACTAAGGAGTGATAGTCACTCAATGGATGCCGGTCCATATGGATATTAAAACTGGATTGGCATTTCTTTGTTACAGAGCCTACAGATACAACTTTCTTTTTGAACTAACATTCCTTCACAGTTGTTTACAAATAACATGGTTGTTAGATCGTGCCCGGTACTCGCCTTTGCTTGGTGATTGGGTTGCTATTGGAAATTTACACCTCCGTCTCAGTCATCAGGACCTTTCTGGATCCTTTCTCGACCTCACTGGTACTCTCACCGAAACAGACTGCTCTGGTCAACATCATGGTTAACGGGAAAAATCCATATCACAGTCTCTTGGGGCAAGTCCATCTTACAGGAGGAGAAAAGAAGAAATTTGTAAAGGGGGTATAAGAAAATCAGTTTGAGGGGGAGAGAACTCGTTACGATAATAAGTTCTCTCGTCTTGTTGTTCTTCTTGTTCTGCTGTCCTCTCAAAGGTGTTGTCTCTCAGTCTTCAAACGAACATTCTGGTGATGCAATATTCCTTCCTAACCGGCGATCTTTCTGTAAGGAGCAAAAATCTGGCATTACCATTGGTCCAACTGAGGGGTGACATACCATCTTTAAACCATGAAAACATGAGTGAGAAGAGAGAGACAACAAAAAAACAAAAGAGATAGAGAACAATTCATATGCATATATATATTACATAACTCGACATTAACCATCAATAGGAAAAGAGAAACAAAGCATTTTTAAACATTGTCAACATTAAGAAAACATTGTCAGACTATTTGGCTGTCGTATCTACGTGTCTAATGGTTTCCTTGAGCAGTCCCTCCCCACCAGCACTTGCATTATTCCACTGTCTGTATCTGGCCAGAATACATTGTGGTGGATAGGTCATGCTGGGGTTTGGTAGACTTCTGCAAGGACCAAGCGAATATGCAATGTTTGAATTCTTACCAATAATCGTCAGAGATGGGGATAGAGAGAGAAAGAAAAAACATTTTTCACAAATACATTTACAACGTTTAACCTGGTCATTCCTGTGTCTTCAGTGAATGACCTCCCAATTTACTAACCGTTACCTCAGGCTTGCCTCCATTCCTAATAATCACCTTTCCTGCCTATGTGATCCTTGATTATAATGGTGTGTATTGTAATTTTGCTCATTTCTTGGTCTAGGGGGTCTAACTTCATGTGTGTTATTACAGTTGCTGGCATAATGCCCTTCTCTCCTACAATGGTAACAAATCCTGGGCTCCCTCCACGTGTCAATGACCTGAGGTTTTGGTTGATTTGATGCCTCCTCAAACGCTCGGATGCTCATCATCATCAATCGTTTCCCCTGTACTTCCCTGGTTCCTTGGATACCATGATTATGTCGTTGTCTTTCTCTTGATCTACAATCTCTTGCAATGTGTCCCTTTTTATGACAATGGTAACAGACTACCATATCTGGGTTTCTCGCAGGGGTGTGGGGCTTTTGTTGGGGTGGTCTTGTGGTTTGGGCCTGTATATTTGCTGCCATTAACTTATCTCTTTGTGACTCTCTGTACCTGGTGATATTCTGGTCATGATTAATGACGGCCTCTCTTAGTGCGGCCACCGAGATCTCTCTCCAGTTTGGGTTGGTGGTCTGTACCCTTGTTTTTAATTCATCCTTTAAACCATTCATTAATACCTTAACCGCTATTCCTTTATGTTGTGCATTTGTCTTGATGTCTGCGATCCCAGTGTTCCTAGCCATTATTTGCAGTGCTCGATTGAAATAATTAGAAACATTTTCCTTTTCGTTTTGCCTTATGGAGAAAATTTCACTCCACTTGACAGTGGTTGGGAAATATATTCCTAACTGTCGGTTAATCTGCCTAATACATTCCTGATTGTGTTCCTCCATACAGGGTACCTCCATGTTTAATTTACAATCAGAAATGAATTTTTCAGGGTCAACCCTGGAGGGCAAACATGCCCTCAGCACTGTCCGCCACTCTTTGTTGGTGGGTTCTGTGGCGTTTCCTAGTTCTTTAATAAACCTTTGGCATTTGGCTAGATTTTTCCCAGGATCAGGAAATTCGGACATAATTGATCTCAATTCGGTCCGGGACAAGAGACAGCGCATTGCACTGTCCTTGACGGGAATGATTCCCTGATCGTCAGTCTTCCCATTGGGGACTGAGATCACCCTGGCCAGATCGAGCTCAGTTACATCATCTTGTGTTGGTCTTACAATATGGGGTACATCTGTTTGTGCGTGATATGAAACATTGTACGTACCTGTGGACACGACCTCACCTGACCCTCTGTTAGGGGGTTCGATTATTGCCTTTACCAATTTGGTCGTGTCCACCTGGATGTCTTGTAGGATGGCTTCTGGAAGAGGTGCCGACATCGTTCTGGGCTCACTTTCTTGTTTGTATTCCTGAGGGAGGTTTGACATGGGGTGCAGCTTGCACAGGTTAATAGTTGTACATTCAACAGTATTACAATAATCATGGTTACATTTATTACACTTATCCTTATAATCTATATTACAGTTGCTAAGAGCGTTTTTATTGTTCCATTTTTGTGCTTTTCTCTCCGCAATCAACTCCTCTCCTGCTGCCATATCTCTCCTCTCAAGATAAGAGTCAGAAAAGTCAATAGACTCTTTTTGTAATTCACTTTCCTGTTGCCATAACTGTAAATATTCATAATGTTTATTTTGTCTCTTCGTTGGTTCAACGAGACTTATCCTCCTCCTTAAATTTTGTAACACTACTGGACTGAAGCTACCTATTCTTGGGAATTTGTCCCTGTCTTGTACAGTCATTCTCTCCCATTCATCACATAAAACTTCAGCGTGATTTCCATATTTCTTACACATCACATATCGTGCCGACCCGATGGATCGGTTCTCTGAATCAACCCGAACCGAGGTTGATCGCCCCCTACCTGAACAAATGGCCCCCATAATCTGCAGGCGTTGCCTATTCCTCCTTGAATATCAAGGCTTTCAGCGAACCCTTACAAACAAACCAAGATGTCCTTGGGCAGGCCGGCGGTGGTGGTTTATCAAGTACCCCACTTACTTCTCGCCCACGTTGGCCTGTGCTGCAATCACTGTAGCCAGAGCTGCTGTACCCAACTTAGGGCCCCTGTGAACCTTTATTTACTGGGGCGTGCTGGACCTACCAGTCCCCAGTAAGTATCGGTTGTTGGATAGTTCCCGAGTGACCAGCGAACTTCCCTTCCAAAAATAAAAAATTACACAAATCACGTCAGAATGTACAGATAGCGTTTGTGACCACTTTACTCTAATGGTATTAGGTCAGATTACTAACTACTGCACACAATAACGTGCGGTCCAATCGTTCAGTATACGAGCACTACTTGTCATGTACTGGAAGATCAATGGAATCTATGTTTCCGGCTGCGATTCCTTCAGCCAGAGCTTGTATGGCCTATATGGGTTCTGCACCAACACCCCAGGCGTTGTGCCACTGGACTTTTATAGCGGACCTCTTTGTTACCTTATGACCTCCTGGTCTGTTACCTTATGACCTCCTGGTCTTGTTACCTTATGGTCCGCTATACTCTAATGCTCAAATATTATTTAACCAGGGATGCCTCCCTAGCCACCGTATATGTCACTTACACGTATGTCCCTTGACGAGTACCCGGCTTTCCTTTTGGTTCCACCTTAAAGTTATATAAACTTTTGTATACAAAACACACTCACTCAACACATGTACACTTTGTTTCTATATCTATTTCTGCGCAGAAATTTGTCTTTAGCCCAACAGTGTTACCAATTAGGAGCAGGATCTGTTAAACTAAATTTCCGATTTTCCAAAAATAGATTTGCGTTATTTACCGCTTCGCGTTATCTACCGCTGTGCGTTAATTATCGCCTTTGCGTTACTTATCGCCTTGCGCTAATTATCGCTTTGCGCTAATTCAACTTTTTTCGTGACTTGAGCTACGTGAGCGTAACCGGACGCTACGTTGCGTAATGTACGCTGCGTGCGTCTGCCTTTTGGATTGCGTACGCTAGTCTTTGTTAGCGACACGTGTACGCAATGCAAAGGATCCACCGTAACACAATATATTTTTATCAATGTAAATGATCCCTGATCATCTACCGCAATCCACACTGACTGCCTTGTATCTCAGACAAACCGTGTGTTTGTTCTATATTTTAACTATTACCTCTACTATGAAATAACAGCAAATCTCTTTTTAGCACTTTCTATCAACTATAAAATTGGCAAACAGGAATAGTGATATACGAAAAATGAAATACACAAGTGAAAAGAAATGCAGGTATGTATGCGTACGCAAGACAAAAGAAAAATAAACAGTTTTAAAAAGACACAAGCGTTTTGTTCTTACTTCCGGTTCCCGGATTCCTTCAGCACTCTTTATCTAAGCGAAGCAGACGCTTATCCCGTCAGCACTGTGAGACAACCTCCCACCCTTTGCTGGAGGGATAATGTCTGCTGATCTACCTAGTGCAGATGTGAGAAGTATAGGACGAGCCCGCAATTGACAATGCTAAATTCCTTTGTCGTATAAACAACCCTTTATGAAGCTAAGAACACTGTACGCTGTTTACTTAAGAAGTACCGTAATGGTACGCTATCTGCGTAGCGATCGCTCAGCCGTAGGCGAGACGCTCAAGCGTCACGTTCGCTCACGGCCCAGCGATCACAGGACACGTTATTGGTTATGTCTAGGGTAATGATTCGCTATGGCGTAGCTTACGCTCGAGACCACGAGGAGGTCACCAGCGATGCAGACGCTCACAACACTATACCTTTATGATAAAACCTTATACCAATGAAATACACTGAATACCTTAATGTGAGTACAGGGTGTAAGTGCAACCTTGTGTAACCTGACTATCTACAAAGCTGCTTGAGCGTCACCGACGCTCAAGTGAACACTTATCACTATAGAAAATACACAGATACTGGTTTAGGTTCCAAGGCCTATTAACTGTATTATGTCTAATATACTTGTAAAAGGGGATAACAGTACATATGATACACTACAATATAACAGAGACTTCCTAACCACAGATCTAAACAATAAATACAAAAAGACAATACTACACTGACCTAAATGCAATACAATATAATACTATCTTATACAATACAATACTAGCCTAGTCTAGGGGAGATATGAGAGAACAGAACAGAGAGAGAGAGAGAGAGATGAGATGAGATGAGAGAAATTGGCTCACAGAAAGACAATGATAACGGAGAGAAACTTACGCACAAGGGGAAACGATCGCATGCGCCTGGACATCCAGCTCCCGGCTATCAGCAGATAACCGTTGATGAGAGAGTGAGAGCTGGATGTGGTCGGCCTGCCTATTTATGCCCCACACACAATGCAATCTCCTGGTCCTACAATCCCATTGTCCATTGGCCGAAGGAATTCGGCCCTGTATCATAACAAAAGGTCATAGGGTGATTCATACAGGTGGGCTGTGACGATTTCCAACAGCTCAGGTGGGTGGGAAACTGGGTTTCCCGCCGCATACCTGAGTATGTGTAATTAATAGAAATGGACATAAACTTCTTATGTCCATAACTATTCGCACGAGCGATTAATACGCTCCAAACCAACACCGGAATATTGCTAATTAAATACTCTTCCGATGGGTACCAAACACTGCTGTATGATTCCTGTTAGACCCTTCGTACGATACAAAGAGGGATTCCTCAGCTCTGGGACATTGTATTTTAACCAAACTTTCAGAATCTATCAAAGGGACCATGATCTATAAACTACATTAATTGTGAACATTTGTAACGAATGAGTCGCACGCTACGACTACATAAACTCTACCGTAAATACGCATACCGCGCCTGCGAGTGCACGTTATTGCGGGTATGCGCATCCACGGGAGAGCGCACGCACGCGCAGCGCGGACCAGTGTGCGGTGCAAATATGGCAACGTGCATTGAGACATTTTTCTGACTTTGACAGTGGCAATCTATAAGACTGCCAAAATTGAAAACATTAACAGTAGGACCAGGGTAGAAGGGACAGGGGGAATACGAGTAGAACATAAAATAACATAACAATGTCAGTAGAACAGCGGTGGAATGGACATATAAAAACATTGTGTGTGCACCTAAACAACAAAATCAGTAGCAATGCTAACAATAAGCAATAGGACACACAAACTGTAGAACAAGAGCTCTCAGTCGGCTACATAGTGACAGACAGTAAAAAGCATGAAGTAGCGGCAATGAAGATACATAATAACCTTAAGGACCTGAATGAAAAAGAGGGAGAAAGACAATAATGCAAATATCACTACTTAGCGTCAGTCCTCATCTGATCTCAATGTCGAGGATCCCGATGAGAGTGAGTCCACAAAATTCTTAGCCGCTTGTGGCGATTCAAGAAAATGGGGTTTGCCATTATGAAAGACACGTAGTTTTGCAGGGTACTGAAGTGAAAAACGGCACCGTAATTCAAACAATTTTTTACAGGCTGGGGGCGAATTCACGTCATCTCATAGCCACCAAATAGGAAAAGTCCTGGAACAGTAGCAACTTTGCACCTTGGTAGCGAAGATCCGTACATTTACGATAAGCCTCCATCAGACGCACTTTATCGGCTTAATTCAGGATCCCCAAAATTACTGGGTGTGGGCGATCTCTAGAAATTTGCCTGTCACGGCCCACTCAATGTACCCTCTCCACCAACAACGTAGAACCAGCCGAAACACATCCCAATTTTTGTGGAAGCCACTCAGAAACCAGCGGCATCAGATCTGCATATTTAACCGACTCTGGGAGGCCAATAATGCGGATATTATTTCTACAATTTCTGTTCTCTAAATCTTCTAACTTGTCCGCCATAGAGGACACTGACTTCTCCTGGTCAGTCAAAGCCGCTCTGGTCGTTGCAAGCTCGTCCTCTAAATCCGATATACGTCGCTCCGCTTCAGAGAGATGTTGATCGTGTTTCGTGAGTTGGGTAAGAGCAGAGTCAATAGAATCTTTTAGCGTAGCTAGCTTCTGGTCAAATAACGAGGCCAGGAGAGTGGTAAGTTCCTGAGAGGTTAGAGAGCCAGTGATGGCAAGAGGACTAGCATAGGGCTGATCTCCTTTAGCGTCCCTCTTTCGGGTACCAGGAGAGGCAGGTGAGGCGGCAGATGTGGTGTCTTTACCATGGCTTCTGCCCGTCTGGCCACCCTTGGAACCCCGCGGAGGTCTGGCCACATATTTATTCATAGTCACTGTGATGGCGGAGACAAACGAAGATTGCTGGGTGCTGACAATGCAAATATTGTATTCCAAAGCAAAGCAAATCACTAGGTGTTAGACAGCCTGGCCAGCCAGCGGCTGCCTATACCAGTAAAAGGCACTGCTGATATCCCTGTCCGCTGCTCCCCCTTCCCAGCAGCTTCAGTGCGAGCAAGTTGAGAGGTCTGAAGAGGCCGGGGGAACCCTGGTGACCAGGGGCAGATTAGTCACCAGGTGGTAGAAACACAGCCTGAAGCAGGGTATGAGAGTGAAACGCTGCTTACCCCAGATGGCACAGATAGTGCAGGGTCAGGAGAAATTGTCACAGCACTGGCTGCCAAAGATGAAAATTTCAGGGCCCTCAGCCGAGAGCCCCACTGCCAGGATGATGCTGCTGTCAATGGAGGTCCGCACCAGCCCCGCAGGGCCTTCAGAAAAGGATGCACGCCGGCATGCGAGCGGCCGAGAAGATCAAGACCAGAGCTATAAGCTAGAGGCTGCGGCTTCACCCAGGAAGGTAGGCCGCAACCCGTGGTAACCAATTCCTGCGTTCCCCGGCTCCACATGCCTACCACCTGGTGCCCTGTGCTGTGCTGGCCTGTTGTAAGTGCGGGCTAAGTACCTGAGCCCACAGTAGCTCCGCTACCAGGGTGGTAAAGGGAGACGGGATTCCGGAGCTCGGCGGCGGCACGTCTGTTCTCCGAGGCATCTTATTTTAATATAAAAAGGAAATCCTCTGCTACTTTCCCTGCATCTAAGGAATTAAATTCCCTATTTGAAGAAACTTGGATTAATCCTGAAAAGAAGTTTCAGATCTCTAAAAGGTTACTGTCATCCTTCCCTTTTCCTCAGGATGATGAAAAAAAAATGGAAAAACCCACTGATTGTTGACGCATCGGTATCTAGGTTGTCACATAAAATAATCCTACCTGTCCCGGGGGCAGCCTCCTTAAAGGCAGATCGAAAGATTGAGACCACTCTCAAATCTCTGTACACAGCTGCGGGGGTGGCCCAAAGACCCACTATAGCTTGTGCATGGATCACTAGGGCCATTGCAAAATGGTCAGGTAACCTAATTGAGGGGTTAGATTCCTTACCCAGAGGTGGTGATTTTACTCCTACAGCATATACAGGACTCTGCAAATTATATGGTGGAGGCCATAAAAGAGATAGGCTTGCTCAATGCACACATCACGGCCATGGTAGTGTCAGCACACAGGGGACTATAGCTACATCAGTGGACTGCGAATGCGGATTCCAGAAAAGGTGTGGAAAGCCTACCTTTCATAGGAGAGGCCCTGTTTGGAGATGAACTGGATACATGGATATCAAAGGCTACGGCAGGTAAGTCTACATACCTTCCTTCCGCAGCCCCCCCATTTAGGAAGACCTACTCTGCTCCAACTTTGCAGTCCTTTCGGACAGCAAAATTTTTAAATAAAACCAAGGGTTCTTCTACAGCCTTCAAAGGCAATAGAGGTAAACCCAGAAAACATGTAACTGCAGGTTCCAGGAACAGAACTCCTGTTCTGCTTCCTCAAAGCCTTCAGCATGACGGTGGACCGCACTGCCTGGAAGATAGGCAGATGGGAGCCCAATTAAGAAATTTCAGTCACATATGGGCGACATCATGCCAGGATCCCTGGGTCAAAGAGCTCATCGCCCAGGGGTACAGACTGGAGTTTCAGGAACTCCCACCTCACATATTCTTCAAATCAGGCTTACCAGCTTCTCAGGAGGCAAGTATAATTTTACAGGATGCAATTCAAAAACTGGTACAGACTCAGGTCATTGTTTCATTTCCACCTCAGCTACAGAACAAAGGTTATTATACCAACCTGTTTGTGGTACCGAAACCGGACGGTTTGGTAAGACCCATTTTAAACCTCAAGTCATTGAACCCGTATTTACGGGTGTTCAAATTCAAGATGGAGTCCCTGAGAGTGGTGATCTTAGGTCTGGAGGAAGGGGAATTCTTGGTGTCTCTGGATATCAAGGATGCCTACCTACATAATATAACATTGATACAGTGTGTTTTTTTTTTTTAATTCTGAAATTTTTTTCTTCACCATCTCACCTGCAAGTGTTTTTACTATTTCACAGTAATAGGCTTTTTTCAAATATAACAAATATTAATGTTGTTTTAGTGTGTGTAATTATTCTTTATTTTTGTGCGCCATTAAAAGACAAATCTTTTTTCTTTTTGCCTTGAAGTTTGATGTACGCTTTTAACTGTTTCAACATATAGGATGTACTAAAATGGAACATGAATACATATTTGTTTTAATACTGATTTGCACTGCAGTGTCTTCTCACTTGTATCAATGTATTTCAAAACTGTATCCAGTCTCTAGGTCAACACTGTCTATGTCGACCACTATTGGTCGACAGTAAGTAGGTCAACATTGTTTCTAGATCGACAGGGACTCTAGGTCAACATGACAAAAGGCCGACATGAGGTTTTCACTTTTTTTTCTTTTCATTTTTTTTTTACTTTTGTCATACTTTCCGATCCGCGTGGATTACAATTGGGAACGGTAACCTGTGCCGAGCGCAGCGGTAGGGGAGCATGGCAAGCGGACACGGTGCACTAACTGGGGATCCCGGTCACTATATGGAGAAAACGACACTAAAAAAAAGTGCAAAAACTCATGTCGACCTAGTACATGTTGACCTAGAAACACTGCCGACAAATAGTGGTCGACCTAGACACTGTCGACCTTGCATACCACACCCGTTCAAAACTCCCATCTAATTGGAAGCACAACTGCCAGTAATAGCAAAAGATTGAACAAGATGAACACTGCAGAAATTCAGGTACTATGGCTCCACACAACCAGTTGGAGCACAACGAGTTCAGAACCACAAGTTCTGTACCACTTGCTCTTTAGAAAGCAAACACGTTTGTGGTTTTCAGCTCACACAGCTAGCTTGATATATGGTGGAGTAAACTCACCGCAAATCCCTGCTACGAGCTCTGCACTACCTGCACTTTACAAAGCAATGTTTTGGTGGTTTCCAGCTCAACACTGAGTTGACTTTACCGCAACCTCTAAAATCTATTTTTTTGTATTTGACCACACTGATTGTGCAATTAATTGGTGCAGGTTTAACCTAACAGCATGGTCTAATCTGTCTGATACGGGTAATCTCTTTTTTTGTTTACACTACATATATTTATTGTTTCGCAATAACAACCAAGAAAAACAAACAATAATACAAAGATTTTTGTCATTTTAAAACATCCATTGAGCAAATACACCGATACACAGACGGAAATCAGTTCAAGAAACACAACAAAATACCAATGGAATCAAATCCAATACCATAGTTTGTAGACAAAAACTGCAACAAACATTGCAAGGAGGGGAAAAAATAAAATTAGAAACACACACAATACAGAGGGGGAGGGGACAGGGAAAGGATCGGGGGAATGTTCAACCTAAGAAACATACATCTCAGATTAGTGGAGTTTTGTAATTGGCAGAAAATTTAAACTCAATCCAAGGAAGCCAAGTGGTGCTAAAGTCACGGTATTTATCAACTCCGAGACATAGGTCTTCCATATCTATATAGAAATCCATTCTAGCAAACCATTCCTTCAGAGAAGGTGGAGCCACCGACTTTCAGTGAACTGGTATAACCGCTTTTGCTGCACTATTAAGGAATTTAAGTAGGGATTTTTTATACAGCGGTAATGGCCCAGAGGACGGATTTAAAAGCCAAAAGGAAGGATCTGGGGGAACATCACAGCCTAAGGGGGCCCACACATGGTACAATTATTGCATGCTGTTTGATCTTTTTAGTTCAAATAACATTGCTTCTAGTTCAAATAGCACCGTGTGTATTGTCCCTTGCGATGCGATGCACGCTCCCGTCTAGTCCATATCTCAAGGCAAAATAGTACGTGCAGGCAGGTATTTTTGTATTACAGCACACATAGTACAGCGTGGCACAGATTGTATAGGCTCAAATCTCACCTAGCACAAATAGCACCGTGTGTGGGCCTCCTAAGACTATTGCTGAGAGAAATAACTTTTTCCCAAAAGGGACGTAATGCACCACAGTCCCACCAGATATGTAAGGGCGAACCCACAGCAGAATTGCAGCTCCAACAGTTATCGGACACAGCAGGAAACATTTCAGCTAATATTTGCGGTCATCTGTACCAGCGAGAGATCACCTTATAGTGAATCTCAACCAGTGAATAAATAATGGAGCTGGCTAAAGAATTATCAAAAATCTTAAGCCGGTCTTTGTGGGTGAAGGAGACCCCCAAGTCATGTTCCCAGTCGCCCAGGAGCTTGGGGTGTTCAGGGTATGCATTTGCAATCAGCAGAATATAGCATGAAGAGAGGAAATGAGAAGGACGTGTAGGTGTCAGGCACATATCTTCAAAAATGGACAATGGTCTACTGCAGGCCAATCGTACATCTCTACTTTGTATAAAATGTTTGAGCTGAAGATATTGCCAAATATCTGCGGCTGGCAGAGCCCATTTGGCCTGAAGGGAACCAAAAAGTAACATCTGTCCGGACTCCACCAGCTGGCCGACCCTGGAGACCCCCTTTGTTATCCAATTACTAAAGGGCAGTGCTAGAGGAACCTGGAGGGAAGTCAGGGTTATTGAATAGCGGAGTGAGAGGTGAGAAAGGGGAGGAGATCCAAGGATGCTTCCTCAATTTGTTCCATCTATTCAACGTGGGACCTATGGTAGTGTGAGACAAAACAGGCACCTTGGATCTCCATGGGTACATGGAGAGAGCTGTAGAGACAGAGTGGTTCTCCAATTGAACCCATTGCCTAGCATCCCCTGCTCTTGTCCAGTCCATTACTTGACCAAGCATGATTGCATCATAGTAAGTAGAGAAGTGTGGGAGTTGAAGGCCCCCCATAGTCTTACATCAAAATAAAATGGAGTGCTTAAAACGAGGCTTCTGTCCACCCCAAACAAAATCCCTCACTATATTATGCAGCTCACTAAACCATTGCTTAGAGACATGTATGGGCAGGGTCTGCAGTAAGTATAGAACCCGGGGCAAAACATTAATTTTCACAACACTAGTACGTCCAAACCAAGTTAAAGTCTTATAGCTCCACTTCCCCAATTCCAATCGCAGGGTCTGGAGTAAGGGCTTAAAATTGTTAGCAAACAACTTGGAGAGGTTCATATCAAGAACGACCCCAAGGTATCTGAGGCTATAAGTGTGCCATGCAAATGACTGTTGCAGCGCAGCTACAGAATGTGAGGGAGCTTTTAGATTAACTGCAACAGACTTTGAAGAATTAACCTTGAAGTTAGATAAAATACTAAATCTTTGGAATTCTGCCACTAGGTTAGGGACAGAGATGACCGGGTTGGAGAGAACTGCCAGACGGTCATCGTCGAATAATGCCAGTTTGTAACCTACACCCTTAATTTGAAGACCTATCACATTGGGATTGGCCCTTATAGCTCGTGCCAGGGCCTCCATACAGAGGAGGAATATTAAGGGGGATAGAGGACAGCCTTGTCTCGTGCCATTGCTAATCCTCACTGGTTCAGATAAAACGCCATTAATCCTGATCCGAGCTGAAGGAAGGTGGTAAAGAGACAATATTCTATGTAGGCATCCAGGATCCTAGCCCAAGTGTTTCAGGACGCCCTGCATAAACAACCAGTCCACCCTGTCAAAAGCCTTTTCAGCAAACTGGGACAGGACCACCGGTGGCTAGATGTATCAGATCTATGACCTTAGTAGTATTGTCATGAGCTTCCGTTCCTGGGACAAAGCCCACCTGATCCAAATGTATGACATTAGGGAGTAAAGACTTGAGCCGATTAGCAAGAAGTTTAGCAAATAATTTAATATCAACGTTAAGTAATGAAACTGGGACTTGCGGTAGACGAGGCATCAAGCATGGCCACCTTTAAGATTCCCTCCCAGGCTGGAGAGAGATAATCCATCTACATCTACCGTTTTCTAGCTGCTACTGTGGGTGCCTTATATAGCATCAGGTTTCTACAGTGGTGCTGATTCGGATGAACCCTATATCTCCCCGGGATAGTACATTTCCACTGGAGACTGGCCGCTTGCAGTGCTGGCCTACATGAACGCTAGTATTGGCAAGGACACGGACGGGGTAGCAGTTCTTTGATGGGCTTGTTCTATCCCCCCCCCTATTCTATTGTGACCAGTGGATGCCTGCTAACTACGCTGTGTGGCTTTGTGGAGTGACCAGTTTCCAGTCGTCACTTTCCGAGCTCCGTTCCTATGTGTGGGGGACCCACTCATGCAGCCCGCATGTGAACTGCTCGGTAACCACTGCAAGACACAAGTCTGCTCACCTTTTGGACACTAGCCCCGATCAGGTTTGTCAAGGAGCGGGAGTTCGTCGGGATGACGGTGGCTGTTGGAGAGTGGAGTTCCTCATCAATCTGACTCCCTGACTTTGGAGTCTGCTTCTCCTCCCGATCTCTGCTGCAGGACTGCATCGCAGAGTAAACGCGGGTGACTGGCGGGACCTACAGATGCGGCGCTTGTTGAGTGCTCCCCGGTTTATGCCTCTGGCTCACTGTGCTTGAGGCATTGTGTCTCCCTGGGACTACTGTTTTCAGAGGGTGACTCTGCATTGTGCTGCAGCGGGAGTCTCTGGCCCTGAACCTGCAGGAAGACTGTCCGACCCTTGCTACCTGTTTGGTGGCTCTGCGTCAGTGGCGTTCGGTGAGGTCAGTGGCTGGTGAGGCACTACAGCCATAATGTCCGCCGAGTCCCGCCGATGATCCCTACTGCCGCCGAGCCAATGCTCACTACTGCCCCTGAGCCGATGTCTACTACTGTCACCTTCTCTGATGCCCGCTACCCCCGCCACTAATGGAAACCACCCCCACCAAGGGATTACAAAATCACCTACCATCAAATGCCCCGGACCCCCACCACTAATTCGCATACAGTACCAGTCTGATGCCACCGCCGCCAATGCCTGCATCCTGCCTGCTCATCAAACTTGTGATGAGCAGGTGGCTAATATAGTGTAGATTTTTATAAAATAAAAACTAGTCTTTGGGACTGGGGAGGGAGTGGAAGGAGGTCATGAATGCAATTTTGTTGTACAGGGCTTCCACGGAGTCTGGCAGAGTAGGCCAGAGACGAGCAGTGAAAATGAGGTGGGCGCAAGGTACAGGACTGGGCAGAGTCGGCTCTGACTATTATGATGCCCATGGCAATATTCTTGCTGGTGTTCCCCCCCCCCCGGAGATAGTGGGTGACTGGGACAGGGTGACATGGAGATAGTGGGTGATGGAGGTAGTGGATGACATGGTCAGGGTGACGGGGAGATAGTGGGTGACATGGTTAGGGTGACAGGGAGATAGAGGGTGACGGAGATAGAGGGTGACAGGGAGATAGCGGGTGATGGGGAGATAGTGGGTGACATGGTTAGGGTGACAAGGAGATAGAGGATGACGGAGATAGAGGATGACAGGGAGATAGCGGGTGACATGGTGAGGGTGACAGGGAGATAGCGGGTGACATGGTTAGGGTGACAGGGAGATAGCAGGTGACATGGTTAGGGTGAAAGGGAGATAGTGGGTGATGGGGAGATAGTGGGTGACATGGTTAGGGTGACAAGGAGATAGAGGGTGACAGGGAGATAGAGAAGGACAGGGAGATAGCGGGTGACATGGTGAATGTGACGGAGACATTGGGTGACAGGGAGATAGAGGGTAACATGGTTAGGGTGACGGATATAGTTGGTGATGGAGGTAGTGGGTGACATGGTCAGGGTGACAGGGAGATAGAGGGTGACAGTGGGTGACATGGTTAGGGTGACAGGGAGATAGTGGGTGACATGGTGAGGGTGACAGGGAGACATTGGGTTACAGGGAGATAGCGGGTGACATGGTTAGGGTGACAGGGAGATAGTGGGTGATGGAGGTAGTGGGTGACATGGTCAGGGTGACAGGGAGATAGAGGGTGACAGGAGATAGCGGGTGACATGGTGAGGGTGACAGGGAGACATTGGGTGACAGGGAGATAGCGGGTGATATGGTTAGGGTGACAGGGAGATAGCGGGTGACATGGTTAGGGTGACAGGGAGATAGTGGGTGACGGGGAGATAGTGGGTGACATGGTTAGGGTGACGGAGATAGTGGGTGACATGGTTAGGGTGACAGGGAGATAGTGGGTGATGGAGGTAGTGGGTTACATGCTCAGGGTGACGGAGATAGAGGGTGACAGTGGGTGACATGATTAGGATGACAGGGAGATAGTGAGTGACATGGTGAGAGTAACAGGGAGACATTGGGTGACAGGGAGATAGCGGCTGACATGGTTAGGGTGACAGGGAGATAGTGGGTGATGGAGGTAGTGGGTGACATGGTCAGGGTGACAGGGAGATAGTGGGTGACATGGTTAGGGTGACAGGGAGATAGCGGGTGACATGGCTAGGGTGACAGGGAGATAGTGGGTGATGGAGGTAGTGGGTGACATGGTTAGGGTGACAGGGAGATAGAGGGTGACATGGTTAGGGTGACAGGGAGCTAGAGGGTGACAGGACGATAGCGGGTGACATGGTTAGGGTGACAGGGAGATAGTGGCTCATGGAGGTAGTGGGTGACATGGTCAGGGTGACAGGGAGATAGAGGGTGACAGGGAGATAGTGGGTGACATGGTGAGGGTCACAGGGAGATAGAGGGTGATGGAGGTAGTGGGTGACAGGGTACAGCCAGGCTCCTCAAACAACCCCCTATCCCATCACAGGGGGCATCCCCACAAGTCACAGGGGATGCCCAGAGCCGGCCTTAGCTATAGGCAGGCTAGGCATTTGCCTAGGGCATTCAAGCATGTCTAGGGGCATCCAAGCATGTCCCTGCATTATCTCATGCTGAGAGGGACAGTCCGCAAACTAACTGTTACTTTCCAAATGTATTCAATCAGTACTTGTATACACTGCTGTTTACATTTGTCAAAAAAAATGCACACTGTGCCTTAAACTTCCTCCGACATGCTTGAATGCCCCTGACTTGTGAGACCTCAGACAGACAGCAGAAGCCCAGTAAATGCAATTCCTGGACCTGTGACATTTTTACTGACTATATAAGGTTATTACTGGATGGCTTCTTATGATAACACATGTGTATTTTGGAAGAATGCTTCACAGAAACCTGACATCACCTATACTGCTTGTGCACATGGGGGAGGGGGACCCTGCCATCCTGTGTGTGTCCCTTATCCCTGTGCAAACCCCAGGTATCTGCAGGGACATAACACGGGCATTGTTCTCCCCACACTTTATTTCCTAGTCAGTCCATACCGTAAAATTCCCCTGCCATCTAGCACTGTAACGTGGTCAGTAAGTTGCGTTGTGCTATTTCTATATGAAACATCAGTGCAGCGTGACTTTCGGACACATCAGACTGGAGGGCAGAGCATTTAGCTCCCGCAGTATAAAGTAAAGGGCATGCAGTTAACGGAAGTAACAGACACCAGCAAACACACTGAATAGTGTAGAGAATGGACAGTTTCTACATGTTTGATAGTGATCTTTTTGTATAACCAGCAAGTGTGGCAGTATCTGTGGCAGTATATGTGTATTATGGGCATTACTAATGTGGGGCATATGTGTAAGGTGCATTACTGTGTGGCATTATGTGTATTATGGGCATTACTAATGTGGGGCATATGTGTAAGGTTCCTTTACTGTGTGGAATTATATGTATTATGGTCATTACTGTGTGGCATTGTGCAGAGTTGACCTGGCCCACAGGGTAACCCCCCGGTGTGCCCCACTACCTGAGCGTTGCAGGTACAGATGCAGAACTGGCGGCGGAGCTAGGGGGCACCAGACAAAATTTTGCCTAGGGCATCAAATTGGCTAGGGCCGGCTCTGGGGATGCCTCACACTACTCAGGCAGATCCTCCCCCCCACCCCAACCACAGTCACAGAAGATGACTCCGTCTCAGCGGCATAGGCAGCCCCCTCCCATCGCAGGGGAATCAGCGACTCCGTCTCAGCGGCATAGGCATCCCCCTCTCCCCCTCCCATCCCAGCGGCACAGGCACAGCCGGTTTCCTCCCCTTCCCCGCTCACCTCTCAGTAGTTCCGCATATCGGCATAGTGGCTCGGGCCGACTGTGGGACTGGGGGCTCTCTGGCTGCACGGGAAATTTCTCTGCAGATACTTCTCTGGCCAGCGGCGCCCTCTACCACGGTGCACGGGGATGGGCTGCGAAATGGACTGGAGGGCTGGCGGGGATGGCTCTTACATATGGTAAGGAGATAAAAACCAAGATGACAGGGTGGACACCTGCCTTGGTGTCTCCCCTAAAGCTGCCACTACCCAATCACATCTTTCTAAGGGACAGGGGCGTGCTTTCATATGGGATGAAAGCACGCCCCTGTCAAAGAGGCACTTCTACTAGTGCCGCTTTCATTGATTTTTTGAATGGGCTTTTACTGCCCGATGTTAGGCCCCGCTCCTTTACTATTGACAGCGGGAGGCACCGCTCTCGGTGCCTCCAAAACACTATTAAAACTTTTTTTACAAAGCTGAAAATTATTAAAATAATATAGAGGCTAAAACAGATACTTATGACACAGAATATGTGTCATAAGTATCTTCTTTGTATTATTTTAATCATGAATTACAGGGGAGGCACTGCCTCCCCTGACTGCACGTCCCTGAGATACAGTGCATCTTTATTGCACTACTGCCCCCTAGTGCTTATAACTTTTTATACCTTGACACTTCCGGGGGTATATTTACTAAGCTCCCAATTTTGACCGAGTTGGTGTTTTTTCTTCAAAGTGTCATCTCGGGGATTTACTAAACACAAATCTCGGCAGTGATGAGGGCATTCGCATTTTTTTTGCGACATAACTTCACAAATACGAATGATTACACCATCGGTGAAAAGCGGCTGTTTAGGTATAGAACTCGGTAATTTACTAATCATTCGTATTTGAAATCTCTACCGTGAAAGTGCATTTGCGGGCGTGAAAAAAAGCGAACCGTAAAAAAACATGGAAAAAAAATAGACCTGCTTTTGAGAAGCGTGTTTACAAGAGTTTCAAATTCTACATTAATCACACCTGCATTTTTGGCCCTTTAAAAGGGACCCAAGCACATTTTACAAATCTCTCACTCTGAAATGGCTGCTGCCGTGTGTAGTACTGATTTTTTGTATGCTGTGGGATACCTGAGACTGCTCCATCAGGCTAGAAGAAACCAGGGCCAGGAAACTGAACATGGTCCAGCAGGTTGTACAGGTGCCGCGGAGGCTGCGTCGGCCTCGTTTTTTCAGGGGGCGTTTAAACTTAAACGCATTGGCCGATGACCTGGTCATACAGATGTTCCGGCTAAATAGAAACAACATTTTCCATCTGTATGACCTTGTCAAACTGGACCTAGACCCTGAGACAGCACGCTCTCGCCGTGTCTCAGGCCTGCACAAACTCCTGGCTGTGTTGCACTTTATGGCTACTGGCAGCTTTCAGGATGTGACTGGCGATGTAACTGGTATCTCACAGCCCACCTTTTCTAAATATTTAAATCAGGCGAGTTAAACCATACATACTCCTCTATGTCAAAGTATTTTATGTGTAATGTTACATTATACAGTCTTGTATTTCTTACTGGTCATGACACTCACCTTATATTTTTGAATGTACACTCAGGTTTTGGATGCTTTGGATCCATACATAGATGCCTCTATCTGCTTCCCTACCCAGGAGTCGCAGTGGCATGCAGTCAGGGTAGCTTTCTATGAGCTTGCTGGCATGCGCAATGTGCTAGGTGCCATAGATTGCACACCCGTTGAGCTGAGACCACCTAGGGGCAGGCAATATATTTATACCAATAGACATCTGGACCACTCCACTAATGTCCAGGTGGTTTGTGATGTAAATCTTAAAATTATGAGTGTTGTTGCGGGTTACCCTGGGGGCTGCCATGACTCCTTCATCCTCAGTCAGTCATCCCTCTTTGATAAATTTGAGGCCGGACAAATGCCTGATGGATGGCTGCTGGGTAAGTACCATGGGGGTCATTCCGAGTTGTTCGCTCTTTATTTTTTTGTCGCAACGGAGCGATTAGTCGCTAATGCGCATGTGCAATGTCCGCAGTACGACTGCGCCAAGTAAATTTGCTATGCAGTTAGGTATTTTACTCACGGCATTACAAGGTTTTTTCTTCGTTCTGGTGATCGTAATGTGATTGACAGGAAGTGGGTGTTTCTGGGCGGAAACTGGCCGTTTTATGGGTGTGTGCGAAAAAACGCTACCGTTTCTGGGAAAAACGTGGGAGTGGCTGGAGAAACGGAGGAGTGTCTGGCCAATCGCTGGGTATGTTTGTGACGTCAAACCAGGAACGAAACTGACTGAACTGATCGCAGTTGCCGAGTAAGTGTGGAGCTACTCAGAAACTGCTAAGAAGTGTCTATTCGCAATTTTGCTAATCTTTCGTTCGCAATTTTGATAAGCTAAGATTCACTCCCAGTAGGCGGCGGCTTAGCGTGTGCAAAGCTGCTAAAAGCAGCTTGCGAGCGAACAACTCGGAATGAGGGCCCATGTTTTTTGTGTGTATGTGTGTTAACCTCAACATGGTCATTATGTTTACAGTTTGTTGGCTAAACCTGATTTCCTAATGTTGGCTATATCTGTCTTTCAGGTGATGGGGGATATGGCTGCTTCTCTTGGCTTCTTACTCCATTGTTCCAACCTGATTCCCCTGCTGAACACAATTACAATAATGCACATAAGTCCACGCGGAATGTGATAAAAAGATGTTTTGGTGTACTGAAATCTATGTTTTGGTGTCTGGATAAGTCTGCAGGGCTTTTGTTGTATAGTCCCTCAAAGGTGACTAGGATTGTGTTCTGCTGCTGTTTTCTTCATAACATGTGTTTGCAGCAACATCTGGCACATGTTGAGGAGGAGGAGGATGATGGTGACGAAGAAAACAGTCAGCAAGTAGAGGAGTTAGAAACATCTGGCAACAGTGTCAGTACAGATGTAGGGAGGTAGGTAAGGCAAGAACTGATCCTGCGTCATTCTTGCGGTAAGTGTTTTTTTTGGTGTATTTTCTATATAAACAATTACGGTATCAAATGTCATTACAATATAAATGTAGCTCCTGCTCACTACAAATATAGTTATCTGATTGTAGTGTATGTACTATATATGTGTTTTTGTCTATCTGTTGTGTAGCAGTTACCTTTACAAATGCATATTTTTTGTTTTACTATAAAGAAAAAACATTGGTATCTTATGATGTGAATATTTCGCACTATGATAATTTTGAGTTAAGTATGCCGTAACAAACTATCACTTGTTTTTTTGGGGGTTTTTTGTTTGTGCTGTGTTTCTTCGTAAGCTGTGTTTCAATTTGTGTATGCTACTGAGCCTTACATAATGGACACTGAGTAATGTCTGCCATTTTGCTTACCCCACATTGGCTAACAGCACTCCTAAACAATATGTATGACTGAATTCTGTATGTGATGCTGTAGTGATTCATGTTAGGCATGTTGTGTAAAGTTAGTCAATACCATTTTTGTGTTACACTGACAGTAACAAAGTAAACATTGCACATATAGTGATTTAGAAATTTATTACCTTAAACACTTTTTTGGTGTGTCCCACAAATCAATATTGTTGTCATATGGTGGGGAATAGTGTATATACAGCTGCAGGGTTACTCATTTCTTAGGGGGTTGTTTGCTGGCTGCAGAGGTTTGGGATGGAACATTGGACTGTGTTCTGCTGGATCTTCGAACTGGGGAGGTAACTGGGGTCTGGCTAGGTGTGGTTGTCCCTGAGCTAGATCCTTGTTGCTGTGATGCCAACAAATTAATGTTTTGGCTCAGGTTGTTCAGGCTTGCTGTAAGTTGTGTTGTTGCGGCTGTGTTGTTGGCGATGATTCGGGACAGGCTTTTGGTGATTAGCTGATTGTTTTGTATGATTTGAATGAGGGCTTGTTGATGGCGGTGTTGCTCATCCACTATGAGCTGAAAACTATCTATAAGTCAGCTGTTGTCTGCTCTCATCTGCTCCATAGTATTGGCCACTCTGCCAAGTTGCACATTCAGTCTGCTTGTGTTTCTACTGAGTCTAGGTAGATGATGGGGCAGACTGGCCAGATATTGGCTGTGTGTACGCAGACAGGCATGGTTTTGGGCCTGTTATGTTGCCCAACTGTCCCAAAACGTTTGGTCAATTTGTGGCTGGGGTGGTGTTGGGCTCAATTGGGGGGTGGGGGATGTTTGGGGTGGTGGAGTTATGTCAGCCGGCATGGTTGGTTGGTTATTATCAATTGCTTGCAGGTGGAGTGTGAATGTTTGCTGCAAGTCTGTTTCCTGCTGGGGATCCTGGGGCATGATGTCTGCATCTGTATGGGGTTGAAGACAACAACAATTTAGTAAGTGTTGGTCTTCTGGTTGGTTACAGCTCTACGTAAACATGCATGACTTATTAATATGCATGTTGAACCTTACATAAAGAGTGTGGGCAGCACGAAACATTTGCATTATTGTTTTTTCGAAATATGTTGCTTCTTATCATATTATCATATCATATATGTTGCTTCTACTCATTACAAAAATTATGATTGTAAATGTTGGACTAAGAGCTAACTTACTGGGCAAACACGGATAAATATTACATTACATTATATACTTACACAGTGTTTTAGCACACAAAATACACATGACAAAAAACACACACATCCTTGTGCTAATCCACACCAGCAAACACATGGTTTGCATAATTTAGTGGTTCATATCTCCACTTTACAATATGCGCTAAATAGGTGTGCACACTTCAGGCAAGTAGTATTTTTTTAGATGTTAATTTTGTAAGAAACACAAATGTTTAGTGGCCAAGACTGACATCCTTTAACAATGGATGAGTGTATTAATCTTCTCATTTAATGTATTGTGATCGTTATCCAAAACAAAATTTAAACCCTAATATATCATTGTTGTCAGTTTAAAAAAATAATATTTTATGTTTACTCACCAGACACCTGAGGGGATTGTGGTTCCTCGGATTGTGGGCTGGTCAAAATGGCTTCTGGTGGCTGAGCCATCACAGTGGAGATGCGCCGTTGTGGTGGAGATGATGCGGGTGTCGGTGCCACATCAAGACACCGTCTCTTGCTTCCCGTCTTCTGGCGACTGGCAGACCCCTGTGAAGGATGTCTTTGTGGAGTGTGGTGCGATGATGACGTTCCTATGGGTTTAAAAAAACATTAATATTCTGTTTTTCTTTGTGTTCAAATAATATGTGTCTCAAATTAATTTTTACCTGCATCTCCAGCATCCGCAGCTCTAGGCAGTGTGGATTGTGTCCTGGCTGTGCTGGCTTTCTTTCGTACTGTAAAAATATAAAGATTGTGTTTATGTACATTATATTCTCAGTACATATTTGTAAACATTAACATTTTGTGATGTGGACATATGAAGAACATTATGATAAAAGTAACACACTTTTTGAATGCTTTTCTGGGTGACTTCATTGTGTGTGACTGTATAGTATAATTATGAACCAATAAACCCAGCAAATCCACACAGCAAGGTGTTTACTGAACAATATTAAATAAATAAATAAATAAATATCCAACCATGGATGATTTAACACAAAGAATATTCTTCTGTAACAGAATACATTAGTTATGTGAAAACTAACTAACAATACCAACAAATGATCACACATTACAGTAACAATAATGTTTCAGCACCAATAAAAAAATCTTGCACACAAAGGCCTATCAACACCAACATCCATTAACTATTAAAAATAAACCAAAAAGGACTAAACATTCATGAAAAAACGTTACTCACACTTCATTAAAAGACCCATAACAAAAACAGCATATACAGATGTAGCCACCTTTATCTTGAGTGGCCGCGGCGGTTGTCCCGTTCGACCATACGCAGCGTACTGTGGCGTAGCGAGGCGCGCCTAGCCACAGAGAGGCTATCTAATCGCACGGAGACAGACATTTGACGTTTGGCGTTACCTTTACGTGTAATACCTGCGATCAGCCACCAGATGTCGCTTTTTACAATCACCACTGCGCATGCGTGTGGTCTCCCGTAAAATACAATACTGACATACATAATAAGGACTACTTTACTAAGGCGTCTCATTACGCTGCATACAGCAAATACTGTACTCATTACGCTGCATTATTTAATACAGTACTGTATATACAGTACGACACCGACGCAAATACAGTAGTACAGCATACAGTATATGATCCATCTACAATACTTTATGAATACTGTATGTGAGCGTCCAAGTCCCGCAGACAAAACACAGTACTGTAAAACCAGTAGTGTACACTGTCGCAAATGGATGTGTGTTACAAGTTCACTATTGCCTCTCAAGATTAGGAATTTTCTACAGTATGTTATCGTCCTAATCCCGTAGCCATTACAGCATAATCAAAACCAACGGATTTATACATTTGTCTGCGGCGAAGTGGTGAAGTGTTTCGCTTCCTATACTCAGAGTCCAGGGTTCGATTCCTTAAGTACGAATGCATGTTACTGTAGTTTTTTTCAGACACTTTATTATTTTTTTTATTCACATACTGTAAACCAGGGCATACAGTAGCTGCATGAGCGGTTCTATGCGATCGAGTCCGGTGTACCATAATGTGCAGGTTCTATGCAGGTTAAGGTACTATGCTCCGTACACAGTACACATACAATTCTGTAGCTGGGCAGACTGAATAGAAATGGCTACCACCTATGACTCCTTGCCCCACAGAGGCCCTAGGCTACGGAGCAAGTAATAGTCCAGATTGTACAGACTATGGGGCAATGCTGAAGGAGCGTCACAATCCCCTAGCTAAAATACACAGTATGCATATTATGGTACACCGGACTCGATGACATACTGTAGCACACTGGCAAAATGGCCGCCGCCCCTGAACCCTTGTGCAGGTTATGGGGCAATGCTGAAGGAGCGTCACAATCCCCTAGCCAAAATACACAGGGGAGGGATAAGCTACTGTAGGATTGCATACAGTATTACGGTACACCGGACTCAATCGCATAGCACACTGTCAAAACGACCACTACCCATGAACCCCCACCTCCTGAACCCCCACCTCGTGGCAGGCAGCAGTTGGGTATGGAATGAGAAATGGCATAAGCTGTGCAGGCTACGGGGCGATGCTGAAGGAGCGTCACAATCCCCTAGCCAAAATACACAGAGATACTGTAAGCGAGGTCTATGCACATTACAGTACTGTACGTTACACCGGGCTCGGTCGCATAGCAAACTGACAAAACACAAGTTTTACAGTACATACAGTAAAGCAGGCCAAAGCTGCAGGAGAGTTTCTACTGTAAAGGTTCTATGCCCCATTGCTGTTGGTTTATGCCTTAGAGGACTCGGACGCTCGCATTTGTAAAGCACGGTGTTTTCCTCCGCCTCCTGCTAGCCTGTTGCCCTTCCCCCATGGGAGCCTGCACAGATCATGCAGTAGACAGGGAGGGAATGCAGGTCATGTGCAATACACAAACGCCCACTGTAGTACTATTTTGCTCACTTACAGTACCGTACTGTAGGTTGCATTTAGCGTAAAGAATCGCTCCTGCAGATGTACTTTGATTTATGTGAAACCTGTGTGCATCCTTCCATTGGATGTACTGTATTGGAGAGAAAAAAAAAATGTTAAAGTGAATGTCACGGGAACACATTAAAAATAAGGTTGGCACTTCCTTCCCATTGGTGTTGGTTTACAGTATGCCGTAGTGTACTCGGACGCTCATGTAATTGCATTTCAAAGGCACAGTATTTTCCATCGTCTCCCCCCTACCCCCATCGCCCTTCCCCCCTGGGGGCCTGCACAGGGAGGAAATTCAGGTCCTGTGCAATGCACAAACGCTGAAGATCTACAGTACTGTTTTGCTTAGTTGGTAGCGCCAGAATACACTCATTTCATTCACGCTGTTTGGGTGCATTTAGCGTAAAGAATCGCTCCTGCAGATGTACTTTGATTTATGTGAAACCTGTGTGCATCCTTCCATTGACTGTCTTACAATGTAAATAAAATAATACAGTGCATTATTACAGAAAAAAAAAAAAGAAAGAAAGAAAGCACATCATGTCTCGAACCCTGGACCCCCAGTGAGGGAGGTGGGAGCCTTCACCCCTAACCCACGACGCCTCATGAGAGATTTCTAATTTCATGTGTGAAAGTACTGCAAACAGCGCCCGGCCCTCGCCCCATTGCTGTTGGTTTATGCCTTAGAGGACTCGGACGCTCGCATTTGTAAAGCACGGTGTTTTCCTCCGCCTTCTGCTAGTCCTCCATTCCCATTATGCATTAGCGAACTCAGACGCTCATATATTTTAAAAGCACGGTGTTTATACATTGTACTGTACATTCTTCCTTTTACACAATTACTGTAGTTGCGTCTCCATACACATACAGTACTGTACTCCATACTTTTTCCACCGCCTCCCGTTACGCCTACAGTATTGCCAGAGCTGTAGATCAATCCGCCGCTATACTGTACGATCGAAAGTACTGGATTAGTGGAGCATTAGCCACACAGTGGTGGAGATGTGTAATGCATGATGAGTATCTAGATCGTCTCAACGCGCCTGCCTGTGATTAAACTCAGCTATCGCCTTAGCGTGGCTAAACGCCCGTCTCGGCGGAGAAACAGTCAAGATAAAGTTGGCTACATCTGTAGGACACATCCACAAATAAACCAAACCAAAACAGGATCATTTTAGGATGCCAAAGGGCCAGGGAAACACCTAAATTCACAATACAAAGGTAAAAAACACAACTAATTCCTAAAAATACACAAAACACAATCATTTACAACCTTTCATTAATTAAATACACAATTATCTACAATACATTTCACACAACTAAGGCCAAAGCACATATGTAAACTCACAACAAATGCACAATACATAACTCACCATCCTGCCTCGGACGATCCGAATCCCGGACATTAGTCGCACCAACAACTTCTGGCGGAATAAAGGACCGCACAGGCTCCTCCCACTCACGATACGATGCTCTAAAGGGATGGCCACCCCCTGTTTGTCTGGCTGACTTTGTCTCCTTGGCCATCTTAGCCTTGACACGGCGCTTGATGTCATAGAATCTCTTGCGACACGTGTCCTCGGTCCTCCTCACCACACCCTCACTGTTAACTGCTGCTACTACCTTCCCCCACAGAAATTTTTTCCTGTGTGAAGGAACCTTGGCCGCATCATGGCCAAACAGCTAACGATGATGGCGCATCAGCTCCCTCACCAATGCAACATTCTCTGCATAGCTGAACTTCACATTGTGACCCGTCTTTGTAGTGGTGCATGGATGCGGAGCCACAGCACCATCACTGTCACTCGAAGCCGCAGCAGCAACCTCACCCTCCTCCTCCACCTCACCCTCCACCTCACTAACCTCCTCCACCTCACTAAACTCCTCCCTCTCACTCACCTCCTCCACCTCACTCACCTCCTCCACCTCACTCACCTCCTCCCTCTCACTCACCTCCGCCACCTCGCTCACCTCTGACTGGGACATATTACTGACAAACAACAAAGAACACTGAGAAATAATAAAACACAAAACACACTCCTCCACTACCACTACACACCACACCACACACCAAAAAAACACACACACACACACACACACACACACACACACACACACACACACACACACACACACACACACAATGACAATAGACTGAAAAGAAAAATACAAACACAAAAAATGTCACAAACTTTAAATAAACTACACAACAAGTATGACAAGACTACTTACACACAGTACAGCACTCAGCAATCGCAAAAATACAGCACAAATCCACCTAAAACTCCAAACAACTTTCCCACACCAAACACCACTTCCTCTCAACTCTCCACTAGCTAAACCCACGAGGTTCGGTCGGTTTGGGGCGGTTTTATAGTAATGAACACAGACACTCCTCCATCACAAAACAAATCAATCACGGACGAGTGACAAAATCGAAAGTCAGGAAAAAAAACGCGTCCGGGAACGGAAAAACACTGCCGACATCTTTAAATTATGAATTCGTAAAAACATGTAAAAACACGGTCGCAATATACAAGTCGGCCGCATTCTACCTTGCAAAATTGACGAATGACATCGACATCGAAAAAAACGAAAAATCAAAATACGACACCTGTTATGAACCACAGGTAGTGGTTCATTCCTATTTTATGTTTATAAGTTGTCTTGCAGGCCAGGATTTTCCGTTGCTCTGTTTAAGAATACTCTTGTTTGCTGCCGGTGGTAAGTCTGTGTAATTGCAGCTTGTTCCCATGTGTTCAGCCTCACCTGGCTGCTAATTGCATCTTGTCAGTTTGGAGTCATGCAACAGGGCAGCTGTATGACATAATTAATTAGGACTCTCTGTTATATGCTGGCTGAGTGCAATTCACAGACGCTGGTGATATTTCTAGGTTTCCAGTCTTCCAGAGTGCTTGAGTTCTGAGCTTGTTCCTGAGCTCCTGTCTAGCAGTGTCTGTCTAGCTGCTTCCTGTGTCGATTCCTGTGTCGATTCCTGTGTCTGATCCCGTGTCCTGCCGTGAAGCGTTCCTGTCCTGAAGTCCTGTGGCTTTGCCTATGCCTGGTCGAGTTTCTGGCTTCTTGGTGTCCACCGGTCTGTCGTTTGGGATTCTGCCTGTCCTCCAGTTCTGAGAGTCTGTGTCGGCAGCATTGGGGGTTCCTGTCCGTTTGCCAGTATTTGTACCGGTTCCGTGAGTAGCGGCTTTGCCGCGTCCGTCGGCCTAGGCCGCTGTATTCCTTGGTTGTATCTGTCACTGGTGTTTTGCAGAGGGTTCTGCTTATGCTGTCACCACCGGTACACAAAAGTATTGTGTCGGCGTGTGGTCAGCATTTCCTTTGTTGTTCTTTTCCTTTGGCGGCAAGCCACACATACATTTAGTTTTAGGCTAGTTAGTAGCCCCTGGCTTTGGTTGTTTCAGTTAGAGGGCCCCTTGTTATTACCCTGTCTCAGTTCACGCTTTGTCTCTCTTTAAGACCTGAGGGGGCATCGGAGTTGGGCAGACCTAATCCGCCCTTCAAACGCGGCTGCCATGGGCCCAAGAAACCATAGTCCTGCAAGCGTGAATTGACAACACGGGTAAAACAACGGAGGTAGGGTGCCAGGGGCTATTCCCGTTCAATTTCTCCAAATCCAGTATTACGTCCTGGTGCTCTGGACTCACTTCATAACATCTCCCTTGTTCTGAGCACCAGAAACCAAACATTATCACCAGCCATACCACAAAAAATAAATAAAACTTTTTTCTTTTTTGGCCCAGTCCAGTGTCTAGTCTAGAATCCAGTCCGGTGTTTAGAATCCAGTCCTGTCTAGAATTCAGTGTGCAGAATCCAGTCCGGTGTTTAGAATCCAGTCCTGTCTAGAATTCAGTGTGCAGAATCCAGTCCGGTGTTTAGAAATCCAGCCCTGTCTAGAACTCAGAGTGCAGAATCCAATCCGGTATTTAAAAAAGATAAATCCAGTCTTGTTTTGTCTAGTTTAAAAATTCAGTCTTGCCTTGTCTAGTCTTGCCTTGTCTTGTCTTGCCTTGTTTAGTCTTGCCTTGTCTAGTCTTGCCTTGTCTTGTCTAGTTTTAAATCCTCCTATGTCTACTATGCAAGCCCTGCAGGCATCTCTCTCAGCCCTGAACTCTGCTTTCAGTGCTTTGAGACCTGAGCGACTAGAAGTTTTGCAGCAATCCTTAAAGCAACTGCAAAACCTTCTGACTAAAATCTTGCTCATCTTGCCAGAAGTCATTGAGAGTACATCTATCTCTAAAGAGACTCTTGTTCACAGTATGGTAACAAGAGAATCCTCTGGTTTAATTGAAGAGAAAAGGTTTAAAAGTTTTCTGCGGCCCAGGCTCTCAGAAGAGGAGCGTCTGCGTCGCAGAAACTTAAACTTATGCCTATATTGTGGGGGTTTAGGCCACTATTTGCAGACCTGTGAGTTGTGCAAGCCAAAGTGTGGTGACAAGTCTTGCCCTCTGGCCAAGCTGAGTCAGGATACAAGACCCACTCCTGTCTCTACTGTGGCAGAGGTACTTGTCACACAACCCACACTAAAAAGCTCTCTGTCCTATAATTGGGGTCCTTGGGCAAGGGAGCCCCATTATAGATTCAGGAATCAAAAGAGAATGTTTCTCTCCTCTCTTGATTTTCCTGTTCAAGCAGAGTTGCACACCCCTGGAGCGGTACCCGATGCCCAGAGTGCTGGAGCGGTACCTGATGCCCAGAGTGCTGGAGCGGTACCCGATGCCCAGAGTGCTGGAGCGGTACCCGATGCCCAGAGTGCTGGAGCGGTACCCGATGCCCAGAGGGCTGGAGCGGTACCCGATGCCCAGAGTGCTGGAGCGGTACCCGATGCTCTAGCTTATAGAGGGACATCAAGTATTATAGCTCAGGTTTCCATACCAGAAGGGGTCTCAGAAGCTGTTACCCCAGGTAGGGACTTGAAAAGCGCAACCCCAGAAAGGGTGTCTAAAACCATAGTTCTAGAAGGGAACTCGAGAAGCAAAACCCCAGAAGGGATCTTTGAAGTAATATCCCCAAGTGGGGTCTCGAGAGACAAAGCCCCAAAGAAGGGTCTAGAAATCGCTTCCCCAGGAAAGGACTCAAGAGGCATAGCGTTAGTGGAGGTTCTGAAGGTTATAGCTTCAGCAAAAGTCCCGGAAGTCATAGTCCCGGGAGGAGTTTCGATAATTATCGACTCAGAGAGGGAGGCCAATGGCTCAGTCCCAGTGAGGGAAGCCGATGGCTCGGTCCCAGTGAGGGAGGCTGATGGCTCGGTCCCAGTGGGGGAGGCCGACGGCTCGGTCCCAGTAAAAGAATCCGAGGTGCTGACCCCAGCGGGGTTCCCGAAGGTCACTGCCCCGGGTGGGGTTCAGAAAGTCACTACCCCGGGTGAGGTTCAGAAAGTCACTGCCCCGGGTGGGGTTCAGAAAGTCACTGCCCCGGGTGGAGTTCAGAAAGTCACTGCCCCGGGTGGGGTTCAGAAAGTCACTGCCCCGGGTGGGGTTCAGAAAGTCACTGCCCCGGGTGGGGTTCAGAAAGTCACTGCCCCGGGTGGGGTTCAGAGAGTCTCAGCCTCGAGTAAGGTCAATAGTGACCAGGTCCTAGCAAAGCACTCTAGTCAGTCAGATGGGAAGGAAACAGATCCTGACTCTGTTGATATCTCAACATCTATAATCTTTGATGGGGACTTAGTCCAATTTCTGGCGCTTTACAAACACTATTACACCATTTTGTTGTTTAGACCATTTCTGGGCATCACTTCAGAGAACCTTGTGCTCTATCTGATATATTCCTTTAGAGGAGAGCCTTTTGAGTGGGCCACCAGCCTAATGAAAGCTGAAGATCCCATTCTTCAGGATCCCCCAGCATTCAGTGATGCAGTTATTAAAAGATATGGTTCCAAAGAAATTGGTTCAGGTTCCTCTAAGTCACCCGTCTTGTCTGCTGAGAGTCCACCAAATACTGTAAACTCGGCACAAGAGTCTCAGCCCGTTGTTTTGACTGCAGGACGTGCTTTTCTGTCTTCTTCTTCTAATAGGAGTACTTTGCCTAAAAGTTCAGCTCCCAAGGGTAAGAAACCTATCTCTCATTTGAACGCAGCCTTGCTGGGTGGTACCATCAGTTCAGACAATGTTTGGGGAATTACCTTGGTCAGACCTAAAGAGCTTTGTAAAAAGAAGAAGAAGAAAAAGAAATAATTTTTGACTCTTGCCTTGATATATATAAAAAATAAAAAAGATTTTTTTTCCTTGTCTTGTGTCCAGTGGCCACCGT
The DNA here is from genome assembly GCF_028390025.1 of Pseudophryne corroboree. Taxonomy (NCBI): domain Eukaryota; kingdom Metazoa; phylum Chordata; class Amphibia; order Anura; family Myobatrachidae; genus Pseudophryne; species Pseudophryne corroboree. The sequence continues at coordinate 599,752,368 of NC_086444.1, forward strand.
CAAGGGGAGGTCACTGTTACAAGCTGTTGTTACAGCTTGTTTCTGTTTTTTTTTTGTCTATTAGATCAGTGTGTCAGGTTTTTTTTTTTGTATCCCTTGTTTTGGATAGTCTGAATTTTAGTCTGACTTTCGGGGTCCTTTGACCCCTCCTCAAGGGGGGGGGTACTGTTATGAGCCACGGCTGTGGCTCATTCCTGTTTTGCATGTCGGTTAGGTATTTTATGTTATACTTCTGTTTATGTTCCCCGTGGGTGTCATGGGGTGCTTGGAGCTCTTCCTTAAGGAGAGGATACTGTTATGAACCACAGGTAGTGGTTCATTCCTATTTTATGTTTATAAGTTGTCTTGCAGGCCAGGATTTCCCGTTGCTCTGTTTAAGAATACTCTTGTTTGCTGCCGGTGGTGAGTCTGTGTAATTGCAGCTTGTTCCCATGTGTTCAGCCTCACCTGGCTGCTAATTGCATCTTGTCAGTTTGGAGTCATGCAACAGGGCAGCTGTATGACATAATTAATTAGGACTCTCTGTTATATGCTGGCTGAGTGCAATTCACAGACGCTGGTGATATTTCTTGGTTTCCAGTCTTCCAGAGTGCTTGAGTTCTGAGCTTGTTCCTGAGCTCCTGTCTAGCAGTGTCTGTCTAGCTGCTTCCTGTGTCGATTCCTGTGTCGATTCCTGTGTCTGATCCCGTGTCCTGCCGTGAAGCGTTCCTGTCCTGAAGTCCTGTGGCTTTGCCTATGCCTGGTCGAGTTTCTGGCTTCTTGGTGTCCACCGGTCTGTCGTTTGGGATTCTGCCTGTCCTCCAGTTCTGAGAGTCTGTGTCGGCAGCATTGGGGGTCCCTGTCCGTTTGCCAGTATTTGTACCGGTTCCGTGAGTAGCGGCTTTGCCGCGTCCGTCGGCCTAGGCCGCTGTATTCCTTGGTTGTATCTGTCACTGGTGTTTTGCAGAGGGTTCTGCTTATGCTGTCACCGCCGGTACACAAAAGTATTGTGTCGGCGTGTGGTCAGCATTTCCTTTGTTGTTCTTTTCCTTTGGCGGCAAGCCGCACATACATTTAGTTTTAGGCTAGTTAGTAGCCCCTGGCTTTGGTTGTTTCAGTTAGAGGGCCCCTTGTTATTACCCTGTCTCAGTTCACGCTTTGTCTCTCTTTAAGACCTGAGGGGGCATCGGAGTTGGGCAGACCTAATCCTCCCTTCAAACGCGGCTGCCATAAGCCCAAGAAACCATAGTCCTGCAAGCGTGAATTGACAACACGGGTAAAACAACGGAGGTAGGGTGCCAGGGGCTATTCCCGTTCCATTTCTCCAAATCCAGTATTACATCCTGGTGCTCTGGACTCACTTCATAACATCTCCCTTGTTCTGAGCACCAGGAACCTAACAACACCATAGTAAATGAGGCGTAACAAATTCAAAAAGTTGCAAAATCACACATTCGATGTCAATCGTGATTCATCTCCCACCAAATCGACACAAATACGAATCTTAGTAAATATTAGAGATGAGCGCCTGAAATTTTTCGGGTTTTGTGTTTTGGTTTTGGGTTCGGTTCCGCGGCCGTGTTTTGGGTTCGAACGCGTTTTGGCAAAACCTCACCGAATTTTTTTTGTCGGATTCGGGTGTGTTTTGGATTCGGGTGTTTTTTTCAAAAAACACTAAAAAACAGCTTAAATCATAGAATTTGGGGGTCATTTTGATCCCAAAGTATTATTAACCTCAAAAACCATAATTTACACTCATTTTCAGTCTATTCTGAATACCTCACACCTCACAATATTATTTTTAGTCCTAAAATTTGCACCGAGGTCGCTGTGTGAGTAAGATAAGCGACCCTAGTGGCCGACACAAACACCGGGCCCATCTAGGAGTGGCACTGCAGTGTCACGCAGGATGTCCCTTCCAAAAAACCCTCCCCAAACAGCACATGACGCAAAGAAAAAAAGAGGCGCAATGAGGTAGCTGTGTGAGTAAGATTAGCGACCCTAGTGGCCGACACAAACACCGGGCCCATCTAGGAGTGGCACTGCAGTGTCACGCAGGATGGCCCTTCCAAAAAACCCTCCCCAAACAGCACATGACGCAAAGAAAAAAAGAGGCGCAATGAGGTAGCTGTGTGAGTAAGATTAGCGACCCTAGTGGCCGACACAAACACCGGGCCCATCTAGGAGTGGCACTGCAGTGTCACGCAGGATGTCCCTTCCAAAAAACCCTCCCCAAACAGCACATGACGCAAAGAAAAAAAGAGGCGCAATGAGGTAGCTGACTGTGTGAGTAAGATTAGCGACCCTAGTGGCCGTCACAAACACCGGGCCCATCTAGGAGTGGCACTGCAGTGTCACGCAGGATGTCCCTTCCAAAAAAACCCTCCCCAATCAGCACATGATGCAAAGAAAAAGAAAAGAAAAAAGAGGTGCAAGATGGAATTGTCCTTGGGCCCTCCCACCCACCCTTATGTTGTATAAACAAAACAGGACATGCACACTTTAACCAACCCATCATTTCAGTGACAGGGTCTGCCACACGACTGTGACTGATATGACGGGTTGGTTTGGACCCCCCCCAAAAAAGAAGCAATTAATCTCTCCTTGCACAAACTGGCTCTACAGAGGCAAGATGTCCACCTCATCTTCACCCTCCGATATATCACCGTGTACATCCCCCTCCTCACAGATTATCAATTCGTCCCCACTGGAATCCACCATCTCAGCTCCCTGTGTACTTTGTGGAGGCAATTGCTGCTGGTCAATGTCTCCGCGGAGGAATTGATTATAATTCATTTTAATGAACATCATCTTCTCCACATTTTCTGGATGTAACCTCGTACGCCGATTGCTGACAAGGTGAGCGGCGGCACTAAACACTCTTTCGGAGTACACACTTGTGGGAGGGCAACTTAGGTAGAATAAAGCCAGTTTGTGCAAGGGCCTCCAAATTGCCTCTTTTTCCTGCCAGTATAAGTACGGACTGTGTGACGTGCCTACTTGGATGCGGTCACTCATATAATCCTCCACCATTCTATCAATGTTGAGAGAATCATATGCAGTGACAGTAGACGACATGTCCGTAATCGTTGTCAGGTCCTTCAGTCCGGACCAGATGTCAGCATCAGCAGTCGCTCCAGACTGCCCTGCATCACCGCCAGCGGGTGGGCTCGGAATTCTGAGCCTTTTCCTCGCACCCCCAGTTGCGGGAGAATGTGAAGGAGGAGATGTTGACAGGTCGCGTTCCGCTTGACTTGACAATTTTGTCACCAGCAGGTCTTTCAACCCCAGCAGACCTGTGTCTGCCGGAAAGAGAGATCCAAGGTAGGCTTTAAATCTAGGATCGAGCACGGTGGCCAAAATGTAGTGCTCTGATTTCAACAGATTGACCACCCGTGAATCCTTGTTAAGCGAATTAAGGGCTGCATCCACAAGTCCCACATGCCTAGCGGAATCGCTCCCTTTTAGCTCCTTCTTCAATGCCTCCAGCTTCTTCTGCAAAAGCCTGATGAGGGGAATGACCTGACTCAGGCTGGCAGTGTCTGAACTGACTTCACGTGTGGCAAGTTCAAAGGGCATCAGAACCTTGCACAACGTTGAAATCATTCTCCACTGCACTTGAGACAGGTGCATTCCATCTCCTATATCGTGCTCAATTGTATAGGCTTGAATGGCCTTTTGCTGCTCCTCCAACCTCTGAAGCATATAGAGGGTTGAATTCCACCTCGTTACCACTTCTTGCTTCAGATGATGGCAGGGCAGGTTCAGTAGTTTTTGGTGGTGCTCCAGTCTTCTGTACGTGGTGCCTGTACGCCGAAAGTGTCCCGCAATTTTTCTGGCCACCGACAGCATCTCTTGCACGCCCCTGTCGTTTTTTAAAAAATTCTGCACCACCAAATTCAAGGTATGTGCAAAACATGGGACGTGCTGGAATTTGCCCATATTTAATGCACACACAATATTGCTGGCGTTGTCCGATGCCACAAATCCACAGGAGAGTCCAATTGGGGTAAGCCATTCCGCGATGATCTTCCTCAGTTGCCGTAAGAGGTTTTCAGCTGTGTGCGTATTCTGGAAAGCGGTGATACAAAGCGTAGCCTGCCTAGGAAAGAGTTGGCGTTTGCGAGATGCTGCTACTGGTGCCGCCGCTGCTGTTCTTGCGGCGGGAGTCCATACATCTACCCAGTGGGCTGTCACAGTCATATAGTCCTGACCCTGCCCTGCTCCACTTGTCCACATGTCCGTGGTTAAGTGGACATTGGGTACAACTGCATTTTTTAGGAGACTGGTGAGTCTTTTTCTGACGTCCGTGTACATTCTCGGTATCGCCTGCCTAGAGAAGTGGAACCTAGATGGTATTTGGTAACGGGGGCACACTGCCTCAATAAATTGTCTAGTTCCCTGTGAACTAACGGCGGATACCGGACGCACGTCTAACACCAACATAGTTGTCAAGGACTCAGTTATCCGCTTTGCAGTAGGATGACTGCTGTGATATTTCATCTTCCTCGCAAAGGACTGTTGAACAGTCAATTGCTTACTGGAAGTAGTACAAGTGGGCTTACGACTTCCCCTCTGGGATGACCATCGACTCCCAGCGGCAACAACAGCAGCGCCAGCAGCAGTAGGCGTTACACGCAAGGATGCATCGGAGGAATCCCAGGCAGGAGAGGACTCGTCAGACTTGCCAGTGACATGGCCTGCAGGACTATTGGCATTCCTGGGGAAGGAGGAAATTGACACTGAGGGAGTTGGTGGGGTGGTTTGCGTGAGCTTGGTTACAAGAGGAAGGGATTTACTGGTCAGTGGACTGCTTCCGCTGTCACCCAAAGTTTTTGAACTTGTCACTGACTTATTATGAATGCGCTGCAGGTGACGTATAAGGGAGGATGTTCCGAGGTGGTTAACGTCCTTACCCCTACTTATTACAGCTTGACAAAGGGAACACACGGCTTGACACCTGTTGTCCGCATTTCTGGTGAAATACCTCCACACCGAAGAGCTGATTTTTTTGGTATTTTCACCTGGCATGTCAACGGCCATATTCCTCCCACGGACAACAGGTGTCTCCCCGGGTGCCTGACTTAAACAAACCACCTCACCATCAGAATCCTCCTGGTCAATTTCCTCCCCAGCGCCAGCAACACCCATATCCTCCTCATCCTGGTGTACTTCAACACTGACATCTTCAATCTGACTATCAGGAACTGGACTGCGGGTGCTCCTTCCAGCACTTGCAGGGGGCGTTCAAATGGTGGAAGGCGCATGCTCTTCACGTCCAGTGTTGGGAAGGTCAGGCATCGCAACCGACACAATTGGACTCTCCTTGTGGATTTGGGATTTCAAAGAACGCACAGTTCTTTGCGGTGCTTTTGCCAGCTTGAGTCTTTTCAGTTTTCTAGCGAGAGGCTGAGTGCTTCCATCCTCATGTGAAGCTGAACCACTAGCCATGAACATAGGCCAGGGCCTCAGCCGTTCCTTGCCACTCCGTGTGGTAAATGGCATATTGGCAAGTTTACGCTTCTCCTCCGACAATTTTATTTTAGGTTTTGGAGTCCTTTTTTTACTGATATTTGGTGTTTTGGTTTTGACATGCTCTGTACTATGCCATTGGGCATCGGCCTTGGCAGACGACGTTGCTGGCATTTCATCGTCTCGGCCATGACTAGTGGCAGCAGCTTCAGCACGAGGTGGAAGTGGATCTTGATCTTTCCCTAATTTTGGAACCTCAACATTTTTGTTCTCCATATTTTAATAGGCACAACTAAAAGGCACCTCAGGTAAACAATGGAGATGGATGGATTGGATACTAGTATACAATTATGGACGGGCTGCCGAGTGCCGACACAGAGGTAGCCACAGCCGTGAACTACCGCACTGTACTGTGTCTGCTGCTAATATATAGACTGGTTGATAAAGAGATAGTATACTCGTAACTAGTATGTATGTATAAAGAAAGAAAAAAAAACCACGGTTAGGTGGTATATACAATTATGGACGGGCTGCCGAGTGCCGACACAGAGGTAGCCACAGCCGTGAACTACCGCACTGTACTGTGTCTGCTGCTAATATATAGACTGGTTGATAAAGAGATAGTATACTCGTAACTAGTATGTATGTATAAAGAAAGAAAAAAAAACCACGGTTAGGTCACTGGTATATACAATTATGGACGGGCTGCCGAGTGCCGACACAGAGGTAGCCACAGCCGTGAACTACCGCACTGTACTGTGTCTGCTGCTAATATATAGACTGGTTGATAAAGAGATAGTATACTCGTAACTAGTATGTATGTATAAAGAAAGAAAAAAAAACCACGGTTAGGTCACTGGTATATACAATTATGGACGGGCTGCCGAGTGCCGACACAGAGGTAGCCACAGCCGTGAACTACCGCACTGTACTGTGTCTGCTGCTAATATATAGACTGGTTGATAAAGAGATAGTATACTCGTAACTAGTATGTATGTATAAAGAAAGAAAAAAAAAACACGGTTAGGTGGTATATACAATTATGGACGGGCTGCCGAGTGCCGACACAGAGGTAGCCACAGCCGTGAACTACCGCACTGTACTGTGTCTGCTGCTAATATATAGACTGGTTGATAAAGAGATAGTATACTCGTAACTAGTATGTATGTATAAAGAAAGAAAAAAAAACCACGGTTAGGTGGTATATACAATTATGGACGGGCTGCCGAGTGCCGACACAGAGGTAGCCACAGCCGTGAACTACCGCACTGTACTGTGTCTGCTGCTAATATATAGACTGGTTGATAAAGAGATAGTATACTCGTAACTAGTATGTATGTATAAAGAAAGAAAAAAAAACCACGGTTAGGTGGTATATACAATTATGGACGGGCTGCCGAGTGCCGACACAGAGGTAGCCACAGCCGTGAACTACCGCACTGTACTGTGTCTGCTGCTAATATATAGACTGGTTGATAAAGAGATAGTATACTCGTAACTAGTATGTATGTATAAAGAAAGAAAAAAAAACCACGGTTAGGTGGTATATACAATTATGGACGGGCTGCCGAGTGCCGACACAGAGGTAGCCACAGCCGTGAACTACCGCACTGTACTGTGTCTGCTGCTAATATATAGACTGGTTGATAAAGAGATAGTATACTCGTAACTAGTATGTATGTATAAAGAAAGAAAAAAAAACCACGGTTAGGTGGTATATACAATTATGGACGGGCTGCCGAGTGCCGACACAGAGGTAGCCACAGCCGTGAACTACCGCACTGTACTGTGTCTGCTGCTAATATATAGACTGGTTGATAAAGAGATAGTATACTCGTAACTAGTATGTATGTATAAAGAAAGAAAAAAAAACCACGGTTAGGTCACTGGTATATACAATTATGGACGGGCTGCCGAGTGCCGACACAGAGGTAGCCACAGCCGTGAACTACCGCACTGTACTGTGTCTGCTGCTAATATAGACTGGTTGATAAAGAGATAGTATACTACTAATATTATATACTGGTGGTCAGGTCACTGGTCACTAGTCACACTGGCAGTGGCACTCCTGCAGCAAAAGTGTGCACTGTTTAATTTTAATATAATATTATGTACTCCTGGCTCCTGCTATAACCTATAACTGGCACTGCAGTAGTGCTCCCCAGTCTCCCCCACAATTATAAGCTGTGTGAGCTGAGCAGTCAGACAGATATATAATATATATAGATGATGCAGCACACTGGCCTGAGCCTGAGCAGTGCACACAGATATGGTATGTGACTGAGTCACTGTGTGCTGTGTATCGCTTTTTTCAGGCAGAGAACGGATTATAAATAAAAGTGGTGGTCACTGGTCACTATCAGCAAAACTCTGCACTGTACACTACTGAGTACTCCTAATGCTCCCCAAAATTAGTAAATCAAGTGTCTAAACGGAGAGGACGCCAGCCACGTCCTCTCCCTATCAATCTCAATGCACGTGTGAAAATGGCGGCGACGCGCGGCTCCTTATATAGAATCCGAGTCTCGCGATAGAATCCGAGCCTCGCGAGAATCCGACAGCGTCATGATGACGTTCGGGCGCGCTCGGGTTAACCGAGCAAGGCGGGAAGATCCGAGTCGCTCGGACCCGTGAAAAAAAACATGAAGTTCTGGCGGGTTCGGATTCAGAGAAACCGAACCCGCTCATCTCTAGTAAATATACCCCCGGTCTTTAAGACACTATTGTCACTTTTTAGGAATATTTGCCTTAAAAATAGGATTTTGGTACCTACCGGTAAATCCTTTTCTCGTAGTCCATAGAGGATGCTGGGGTCCACATTAGTACCATGGGGTATAGACGGGTCCACCAGGAGCCACTGGTACTTTTAGAGTTTGCGAGTGTGGGCTGGCTCCTCCCTCTATGCCCCTCCTACCAGACATCAGTCTAGAAACTGTGCCCGAGGAGACTACATACTTTGAGAGAAGGACTTAACACAGCTCACACATACAAGGCACGTCAAGACAACTAACTTGAACAACTCAGCAACAGCTGAAACATTACTTACCAAGTAACAAAGCAGTACTCAACTAAAAGTTGTACTGAACCAAATAACAATTGCAGGAAAACGAAGCGCTGGGCGGGTGCCCAGCATCCTCTACGGACTACGAGAAAAGGATTTACCGGTAGGTACCAAAATCCTATTTTCTCTTACGTCCTAGAGGATGCTGGGGTCCACATTAGTACCATGGGGATGTACCAAAGCTCCCAGAACAGGAGGAAGAGCGCGGAGACTCCTGCAGAACTGATTGACTGAACTTCAGATCATCAGAGGCCAAAGTATCGAACTTGTAGAACTTTGCAAACGTGTTCGACCCAGACCAAGTTGCAGCTTGGCAAAGTTGCAGTGCCGAGACACCCCGGGCAGCCGCCCAGGAAGATCCCACTTTACGAGTAGAGTGGGCCTTAACAGATTTTGGACACGGCAGTCCTGCCGTAGAATAAGCGTGCTGGATAGTGAACCTAATCCAGCGAGAAATAGTCTGCTTAGAAGCAGGACACCCAATTTTCTTGGGATCATATAGGACAAACAGAGTCCGACTTCCGGTGACGAGAAGTTCTCTTCACATAAATCTTCAGAGCCCTCACGACATCCAAGGACTTTGAAGTAATTGAGGAGTCAGTAGTTACTGGCACCACAATAGGTTGGTTCATATGAAATGCCGACAAAACCTTTGGAAGAAACTGCTGATGGGTCCGGAGCTCAGCTCTATCTTCGTGGAAGATAAAGTAAGGGCCTTTACAGGATAAAGCCCCCAGCTCGGAGACACGTCTAGCAGAAGCCAAGGCCAACAACGTGATCACCTTCCATGTAAGAAATTTGAGCTCCACCTCCTGTAGAGGCTCAAACCAATCCGACTGGAGGAACTGCAACACCACGTTAAGGTCCCATAGTGCCGTAGGAGGTACAAAGGGAGGTTGGATATGCAGAACTCCCTTCAAAATGGTCTGAACCTCAGGTAGGGCAGCCAATTGCTTCTGAAAGAAAATGGATAAGGCTGAAATCTGGACCTTCACAGATCCCAACCTCAGATCCATATCCACCCCTGCTTGCAGGAAGAGGAGGAAACATCCCAGTTGAAATTCCTCCGCAGGAAACTTCTTGGACTCACACCAAGAAACATATTTCTTCCAAATACGATGGTAATGTTTTGACGTTACTCCTTTCCTAGCCTGTATGAAGGTAGGAATAACTTTCTTCGGAATGCCCTTCTGAGTAAGAATCAGGCGCTCAACTTCCATGCCGTCAAACGTAGCCGCGGTAAGTCTTGATAGGCAAACGGCCCCTGCTGCAGCAGGTCCTCCCGAAGAGGAAGAGGCCTCAGTTCTCCTAGCAGTAGATTCAGAAGGTCTGCGTACCAAGCCCTTCTTGGCCACTCTGGGGCAATGAGGATCATTTGAACCCTTGTTCTCCTTATGAGCTTTAGGATTCTTGGGATGAGTGGGAGTGGTGGAAACACGTACACTGACTGGAACACTCACGGAGACACCAGGGCATCCACTGCCACTGCCTGTGGGTCCCTCGACCTGGAACAATAACGCTGAAGCTTCTTGTTGAGACGAGAGGCCATCGTGTCTATTTGGGGCAATCCCCAAAGATCTGTTATTTCCTTGAAAACCTCCGGATGGAGTCCCCACTCTCATGGATGGAGATCGTGTCTGCTTCCCAGTTGTCAACTCCCGGAATGAAGATGGCTGACAGCGCTAATGCGTGTTTTTCTGTCCAGAGGAGTATTCTTGTCACCTCTGACATTGCCGCTCTGCTCTTCGTTCCGCCCTGTCGGTTTATGTAAGCCACTGTTGTTATGTTGTCTGACTGCACTTGGATGGCCCGATTTCTCAGAAGAGGGGCCGCCTGAAGAAGACTGTTGTAGATGGCTCTTAGTTCCAGGATGTTGATGGGCAGGCCGGATTCCAGGCTTGACCACTGTCCTTGGAAGGTTACTTCTTGAGTGACTGCTCCCCAGCCCTGGAGGCTCGCATCCGTTGTTAGCAGGACCCAGTCCTGAATCCCGAACCTGCGGCCCTCCAGAAGGTGAGGCAATTGGAGCCACCAGAGGAGAGAATTCCTTGCCCTTGGTGACAGACAAATTCTCTGATGCATGTGGAGGTGAGATCCCGACCACTTGTCCAGGAGATCCAGTTGGAAGGTCCGAGCATGGAACCTCCCTTACTGGAGAGCCTTGTAAGAGGCCACCATCTTTCCCAATAGGCGAATGCATTGATGAACCGACACCCGTGGTGGCTTCAAGACATCCCGGACCATGGATTGGATCACCAACGCCTTGTCCCGTGGAAGAAACACCTGCTGCACTTCCATATCCAGGATCATTCCCAGAAATGACAATCTCTGGGTTGGTTCCAAATGTGACTTTGGAAAATTCAGAATCCACCCGTGACTCTACAGCAGTCGAGTTGTGAGAACAATGGACTGCAGCAGCTTCTCCTTGGATGATGCCTTTATCAGGAGATCATCCAGATAAGGGATGATGTTCACACACTGCTTGCGGAGTAGTATCATCATTTCCGCCATCACCTTGTTAAACACCCTTGGTGCTGTGGAGAGGCCGAATGGCAGGGCCTGGAACTGAAAATGACAGTCCAGGAGTGCAAAGCGGAGATAAGCCTGATGCGGCAGCCAGATCGGAATGTGAAGGTACGCATCCTTGATATCCAGTGATACCAGGAATTCCCCCTCTTCCAGACCTGATATCACCGCCCTGAGAGACTCCATCTTGAACTTGAACTCCTTTAGAAAGGGGTTCAACGATTTTGGGTTCAGAATGGGCCTGACCGAACCATCTGGTCTCGGTACCACGAAAAGGTTCTAATAGTAACCTTTGTTCTGCATGTGAGGTGGCACTGACACAATGACCTGTGCCTCCACCAGCTTTTGGACAGCTTCCTGAAGCACTGTGCTGTTCTCCAACAGAGTTGGTAAGCCCGACTTGAAAAAACGATGAGGAGGGAGACTTTGAAATTCCAGCCTGTATCCCTGAGACACAATATCTACTACCCAGGGATCCAGGCCGGACGATGCCCAGACATGACTGAACTGTCTGAGTCTCGCTCCCACAGGCCCCACCTCCGGGCGTGCAGACCACCGTCATGCGGAGGACTTTGGGGTACTTGAAGCAGGCTTTTGTTCCTGGGAACCTGCAGCGGCAGGTTTCTTGGACTTAACCTTACCTCCCGTAAAGAAGGTATTGGATGATCTGGCCTTTCTAGGCTTGCTAGGCCGAAAGGACTGCTGCGCAGCTGAGGAGAAGGATTTCTTCGGAGCCGGTGCTGCTGAGGGAAAAAACGGAGACTTACCCGCTGTAGCGGTGGATATCCACATGTCTAGAGCTTCCCCAAAGAGAGCCTGACCTGTATAGGGTAGCGACTCCACACTTCTTCTGGATTCCGCGTCGGCCTACCACTGGCGGAGCCACAGTACCCGACGAGCTGAAACAGACATGGAAGAAATTCCCACAGCCATGGAACTCAGGTCTTTCATGGATTCTACCATAAAATCTGCAGAATCATGAATGTTGCGTAAATACAATGCAACGTCATCCCTATCCATAGTATCCAAATCCTCAATTAAGGTAGCCGACCACTTCACTATTGCCTTTGCAATCCATGCACTAGCAATAGTAGGACATAATATGGCCCCTGAAGCAGTTTTAAGTGTTATCAATTTTTCTATCTGCCGGCTCCTTTAAGGCGGTAGATCCCGGAATAGGTAAAACCACCTTTTTTGAGAGTCTGGACACAGATGCGTCAACAATCGGTGGGTTTTCCCACCTTCCTATCCTCCTCAGGGAAAGGAAAAGCCACCAGAATCCTCTTAGGGATCTGAAACTTCTTTTCAGGGTTTACCCATGCTTTTTCAAATATTGCAATCAGCTCTTTTGACGCAGGGAAGGTTAGCGAGGCTTTCTAATTTTCAGTGAAAAAAGCATCCTCAACCTGCTCATGTGTGGTATCATTAACATTTAACACATCCCTGACAGCCTATATCAATAATTGCACCCCCTTGCAAGAGATGCGGACCCCTGCAACACATCCCCATCACCGTCTGCGGTGTCAGAATCGGTATCCGTGTCATCTTGTGTGACATGCACAAGCACACGTTTATGGGAGTATATATCGGGAAGTCCTGAGGTACCAGACACAGGCCATACTGCCATAGAGCTATGTAATACCTGGGTTGCAGATTCATTACTAGCAACCCTGTCAGAAATCTGAGAAATCCAAGTTTTGATAGAGGAAAACCACTCTGGTTCCCTTGCTGGTATCTGTGCTAAACCAGTGCTAGCCTGATTACATGGAATGGGACCATCCTGGGAGGATAAATCCTCTGCAGCATATGACACAGTGTCCCTGGACATAGCTAAAGGAGACCACCAAACACACCGCACACACACACAGGTGGGGGCAGACAGAGTTCCCCCCCCAAGAATGGTAAGAGAGAGACAGAGATTGGAGCCAACCCACACACAGCGCTTTGTAGCAAGGAGAAACCCCCTGTCAGCGCTGACTGTGCTCCTTAATAGGACACACAATCTAATTACAGCCTCCCCTCCCTTCTATAACCCCCTGGTACCGTATACAGTAAGCTGGAGTTGCTGTGGAGGGACCTGAATCTTCCTCTCAGCGCTTGCAGGCAAGAAAATGGCGCTGGAACGCTGCTGTGTCCGCTCTGAGGAGAAGCTCCGCCCCCTTAATGGTTCTGTCTTCCCGCTCTTCAGGTGATTATACTGGCCTGAGGAAAGTTGCTGGCTGAGATCCCTGGACCCCGACAGGATTGCTGACCAGTTTGGGGGGTCGCGCTGGCCCAGGGCGCCCCTCACTGCGACACACTATGTGCCTCTGGTACCATCCCGGGAGAGTGGTTAATACTGCGCTACCTCCCCATTGCCGCCATCTTCACACCGGCCCCCCGCTTGCCAGGGGGGTCGGTGACTAACTCACCATTCTCTTCAGCACTGTAAGGGGTTGGCGGCATGCTGCTGGGGCGAGCGGTTCCCCTGTGGCGGAGACCGATCAGACCCCTCTGGAGCTCAATGTCCAGTCAGCAGGGTCAGTTGTTCAGACCCCGCAGGGTGGACACTGCTCCCCACCTTAGTCCCTCTCTGCAGGCAGGCTGTTGCCAACAGCCTCCTGTAAAAAAATAAACTCTAAAATAAAACTTTACTATAAAAACTCAGGAGAGCTTCCCTAGCTGTGACCGGCTCTTCCGGGCACATTTTCTAAACTGAGTCTGGTAGGAGGGGCATAGAGGGAGGAGCCAGCCCACACTCTCAAACTCTTAAAGTGCCAATGGCTCCTGGTGGACCCGTCTATACCCCATGGTACTTATGTGGACCCCAACATCCTCTAGGAGTTAAGAGAACTAGGCCAAAATTTACTAAAAAATCGAGTTTGTCCGATTTGTGTTTTTTTTTTCAAAGTCCCAACACGGGAATTCACTAAGCACAAATCTCGGCAGTGTTTGGACTATTTGTAATGGTTTGAATGACAAAGTTCAGAAATACGAATGAATAGACCATCGGTCAAATGCGGCTGTTATTTCCTACAACACGGGTATTCACTATTCATTCGTATTTGGGTGTTAGTCTCTGAGTGCTCAATTGCGGTCGTATTTTTTTGCGATTCGTTAAAAAAAGCGGCAAAAAAATAGACCTGCTTTTTCCAGGCGTGTTTACATGTGTTGCAACTAACAAATCACTCACACCTGAATTAGGATGCCTATAAAAGGATCTTAGGCCCATTTCAATCCACCTACTCTCAGAAATGGTAGCAGGACTGTGGGCCAGTGATATTTTGTGTGCTGTGGGATTACTCAGACTCAGACGTCAGCCTGTAAGTAACCAGGGCCAACAAACTGAACATGGTCAGCAGGTTGTACTTGTTCCGCGGAGGCCTCGTTTTTTAGGGGGCATTTAAACTTGAACGCATTGTCCGATGATAGGGTCATACAGATGTTCCGTCTAAATCGTAACAACATTTTCCGTCTGTATGACCTTGTCAAACTGGGCCTAGACCCTGAGATAGTACGCTCTCGCTCTGTCTCAGGCCTGCACAAACTCCTGGCTGTGTTGCACTTTCTGGCTACTGGCAGCTTTCAGGCTGTGTCTGGGGATGTCATAGGAATCTCACAGCCCTCATTTTCTAGAATATTAACACAGGTGATGTATACTTAACTACCTCCTCTGTTTTTGGTTGTTTTTAATTACTGTCGGTGGCCAGTTCTATCCAAAAATCTCATGTTTTATTTTCTTTCAAATATACACACAGGTGTTGGCTGTTTTGCAGACCCACATCGATGCCTCAATCTGCTTCCCTACCCAGGAGTCTCAGTGGCATGCCGTCAGGGTAGATTTCTATGAGCTGGCTGGCATGCCCAATGTGCTGGGAGCCATAGATTGCACACACATTCAGCTGAGACCACCTAGGGGCAGGCAGCACATCTATACCAATCGACATCTAGAGCACTCCACAAATGTGCAGGTGGTTTGTGATGCAAATCTAAAAATAATGAGTGTTGTTGCTGGTTACCCTGGGGGCTGCCATGACTCCTTCCTCCTCAGTCAGTCATCCCTCTTTGATAAGTTTGAGGATGGACAAATGCCAGATGGGTGGCTGCTGGGTATGTAATTTGATATGTGTAGGCATGTGTCTACTTTGTCCAAACACAGGGCCAGATGTGTTAACCTGGAGAAGGCATAAGGAAGTTATAAACCAGTGATATGTGCAAGGTGATAAAGGCACCAGGCAATCAGCTCCAATATGTCAATTATCAGTTAAGATCTGTTTGCCTGCTGCCTTTATTACTTTGCACATATCACTGGTTTATCACTTCCTTATGCCTTCTCCAGGTTAATACATCTGCCCCACAGTGTGTTACTTATGTGTTGCTGTATCTTAACATGAATCACGTTACTATATCTTTTTTTTAGGTGATGGAGGATATGGCTGTTTCTCTTGGCTTCTAACTCCATTGTCCCGACCTGATACCCCTGCTGAACACAATTACAATCATGCACATAAGTCCACGCGGAATGTGATAGAAAGATGTTTTGGTGTACTGAAATCTAGGTTTCGGTGTCTGGATAAGTCTGGTGGCCTTTTGTTGTATAGTCCCTTGAAGGTGACTCAAATTGTGTTCTGCTGCTGCTTTCTTCATAACATGTGTTTGCAACAACATCTGCCACATGTTGAGGAGGAGGAGGAAGAAGAAAGCAGCCAGCAAGCAGAGGAATTAGAGACATCTGGTGATACTTGGAGTACAGATGTAGGGAGGCAGGTTAGGCAAGAACTCAAATAGTTTTTTTTAAGGTAAGTTTTGTTTGCTTCTTTCATTTGTTATGTAAGCATTAATATATGTTGTCCCATTTTTCTTTTAAAAACCATCACTCAGAATGTGTCTGTCTCCTTGAGACATACAAACATACCCTCGCTTTATGCAAAACAAATGTAGCATGTGTATTGTGTTTATTTTACAACTCAAAACAGATTATGGGGTAAATTTACTAAGCTCCCGATTTTGACTGAGATGCCGTTTTTTCATCAAAGTGTCATCTCGGTAATTTACTAAGCAATAATCACGGCAGTGATGAGGGCATTCGTAATTTTTTGCAAGTCCAAGAAAAAAATTACGAATGAATACACCATCGGTCAAAACGCGGCTGTTTAAGTATGAATCTCGGTAATTTACTAAGAAGTGCAAAGCAAAAAAAAAACAAACACTGCCGTGAAAAATTACAACTCGTAAAAAAGTGCTAAAAAAAAACAGACCTGCTTTTTTTTTTCGTGATTGGATAGGCATGCAGGGATCCATGAGATCCGTGCATGTATATCAGTGGGAAGGGGTGGGAAAGTTGTTATTTTATTAAAATAAATTGCGTGGGGTCCCCCCTCCTAAGCATAACCAGCCTCGGGCTCTTTGAGCCGATCCTGGTTGCAGAAATATGGGGAAAAAATTGACAGGGGTTCCCCCATATTTAAGCAACCAGCATCGGGCTCTGCGCCTGGTCCTGGTTCCAAAAATATGGGGGACAAAAAGAGTAGGGGTCCCCCGTATTTTTAAAACCAGCACCGGGCTCCACTAGCTGGACAGATAATGCCACAGCCGGGGGTCACTTTGATATAGTGCCCTGCGGCCGTGGCATCAAAAATCCAACTAGTCACCCCTGGCCGGGGTACCCTGGGGGAGTGGGGACCCCTTCAATCAAGGGGTCCCCCCCCCAGCCACCCAAGGGCCAGGGGTGAAGCCCGAGGCTGTCCCCCCCCATCCAATGGGCTGCGGATGGGGAGGCTGATAGCCTTTTGTGATAATGAAAAGATATTGTTTTTAGTAGCAGTACTACAAGGCCCAGCAAGCCTCCCCCGCATGCTGGTACTTGGAGAACCACAAGTACCAGCATGCGACGGAAAAACGGGCCAGCTGGTACCTGTAGTACTACTACTAAAAAAATACCCAAAAAAAGACAAGACACACACACCGTGAAAGTAAAGATTTATTACATACATGCACACAAACATACATACATACTTACCTTATGTTCACACGCAGGTCGGTCCTCTTCTCCAGTAGAATCCAAGGGGTACCTGTTGAATAAATTCTACTCACCAGATCCAGGGTCCCAGGGTCCTCGGGGCATCCATTTGTAATCCACGTACTTGCATAAAATAAGAAAACGGAAAGCCGAGCCACGAACTGAAAGGGGCCCCATGTTTTCACATGGGACTCCTTTCCCCGAATGCCAGAAACCCACTCTGACTGATGTCTAAGTGGGTTTCTTCAGCCAATCATGGAGCGCCACGTTGTAGCACTCTCCTGATCGGCTGTGTGCTCCTGTACTGAGTGACAGGCGGCACACGGCAGTGTTACAATGTAGCGCCTATGCGCTCCATTGTAACCAATGGTGGGAACTTTCTGCTCAGCGGTTGACCTAAAGTGACGTCACCGCTGAGCAGAAAGTTCCCACCATTGGTTACAATGGAGCGCATAGGCGCTACATTGTAACACTGCCGTGTGCCGCCTGTCAGACAGTACAGGAGCACACAGCCGATCAGGAGAGTGCTACAACGTGGCGCTTCATGATTGGCTGAAGAAACCCACTTAGACATCAGTCAGAGTGGGTTTCTGGCATTCGGGGAAAGGAGTCCCATGTGAAAACATGGGGCCCCTTTCAGTGCGTGGCTCGGCTTTCCGTTTTCTTATTTTATGCAAGTACGTGGATTACAAATGGATGCCCCGAGGACCCTGGGACCCTGGATCTGGTGAGTAGAATTTATTCAACAGGTACCCCTTGGATTCTACTGGAGAAGAGGACCGACCTGCGTGTGAACATAAGGTAAGTATGTATGTATGTTTGTGTGCATGTATGTAATAAATCTTTACTTTCACGGTGTGTGTGTCTTGTCTTTTTTTGGGTATTTTTTTAGTAGTAGTACTACAGGTACCAGCGGGCCCGTTTTTCCGTCGCATGCTGGTACTTGTGGTTCTCCAAGTACCAGCATGCGGGGGAGGCTTGCTGGGCCTTGTAGTACTGCTACTAAAAACAATATCTTTTCATTATCACAAAAGGCTATCAGCCTCCCCATCCGCAGCCCATTGGATGGGGGGGACAGCCTCGGGCTTCACCCCTGGCCCTTGGGTGGCTGGGGGGGGACCCCTTGATTGAAGGGGTCCCCACTCCCCCAGGGTACCCCGGCCAGGGGTGACTAGTTGGATTTTTGATGCCACGGCCGCAGGGCACTATATCAAAGTGACCCCCGGCTGTGGCATTATCTGTCCAGCTAGTGGAGCCCGGTGCTGGTTTTAAAAATACGGGGGACCCCTACTCTTTTTGTCCCCCGTATTTTTGGAACCAGGACCAGGCGCAGAGCCCGATGCTGGTTGCTTAAATATGGGGGAACCCCTGTCATTTTTTTACCCATATTTCTGCAACCAGGATCGGCTCAAAGAGCCCGAGGCTGGTTATGCTTAGGAGGGGGGACCTCACGCAATTTTTTTTAAGGATTTTACAGTGTTTAATTTAAAAATAAATAAATAAAATGAACCCCAGCACGGATCACACAGATCCGGCCGAGATTCATTGTAAAAAAGTCGGCAGTGTTTTGCTAATCACTGCCGTAAAAAAAAAAAAAAAAAACACGAATGACATCGACATCGGAACAAAAGAAAAACCCGAATACGGCAGCTTAGTAAATCCGTCGTAACAAATTCAAAAAGTTGCAGTTTTACACTTTCGATGTCATTCGTGATTGAACTTTGACCTGAAACGGGAAAATACGAATGTTAGTAAATTTACCCCTATGAGTGGCATGCATGAAGTCTGGATAAGTGTTATTAAACTTGCACTGATAATTTATTACAAGCACACATAATCCACAAAGTATTTGTTTTAGTATTTTACTTTAAGATTGTGTGTAACGTCCTAATGCACAGCGTCTCAAACTCGTCCCTCAGGACCCCAAACAGTGCATGTTTTGCAGGTAACCCAGTAGGAGCACAGGTGTATGAATTACTCACAGACACATTTTAAAAGTTTAACAGGTGGAGATAATTATGTCACTTGTGATTCTGTGTGGAGACCTGCAAAACATGCACTGTGTGGGGTCCTGAGGACCGAGTTAGAGAACCTGTGTCCTAATGAAACACTCCTCCACATATATGTTAGCCTTGAGGAATACATGTGTCCCTATGTGTGATGCTCCATCGTATTTAAGGGACACAAACTTAGTATCATAAAAAAAAAAAATATTTTGTAATGTTTGCTGCAGTAAACTTGCTGATTTGTAAGTCAATACACAGTTTTCCACATATATTCATTATTATGCACATTATTTGTGCTCATTAAATACAAATACCATTTATTTGTTTCTGCATCATGTGTACTAAACTGATTACTCAATTTTAACACACACAAACATGGCACAACAATAATGACATTCATTTTGGCACTGAATTATCTAAATGCTATTACAACATATTACGACCTTTTTAGCCAACTCAATTGTGTTATTCTTGTAATGTCGTATACAGAAGAAAAGTAAAAGAGTTAACAAACACATTGTAATTTGTATTGGTCATGGATGAATCTGCATGGCTGCCAATTAGTCTGCCTGCAGGATATGAGAATGATTGGAATCTAGAAAGAGTAATGATTTGAAAAAAATCAAGTGGTCTTGTTACTGCATGCTAAATACATTCTGCATGGCTGCCAATTAGTCTGCCTGCAGGATATGAGAATGATTGGAATCTAGAAAGAGTAATGATTAGCAAAAAATCAAGTGGTCTTGTTACTGCATGCTAACATCAATGTGCAGATCAAATAACTTTCTCCTCCTCACAAAAAATTTTAAGATGTGAAAGAATAAATGTGTTGGCAAAAATCCTGTTGTTGTTTGTAACACTTATAATTAATGATGTTCAACAAATTGTCAAGGTGGTAAGTGTTATATATATTGTGAAAAACCTACACTTACTAACTGTGTTTATTTTCTTCTCTATACAGAGATCGGTGTATCTATTTTTTATTTTTTTGGTGTTGGCTGCTTGGACTGGCCTTTGCCTTTACCACTGTCGTGTTGGCGTGCTCTGGTGGAGCGCCTTGGTGGTGAGGACACTGGCGTGATATTTGGAGTAGTCGTACCTGAACTGCTGCTTGTTTGCTGTTGGTGCATGGATCTGAGTGTTTCATTGAGGTTAGTGAGGGTGGCATTGAGTTCACGTGTAGCAGCATTTTGATTGTCTACAATTCGGAATAAAGATTAATTTATCTTTTAATTGTTTTGAAAAATGTTCATATAGCTTTGCTGTTGTCTGTGCTGTTCTTCCATTAGTCTGTGCTGTTCTTCCATTATGCGCTGTAAGTTGCCCATGACCTGTGTAATGTCTGCACGCATG
Organism: Pseudophryne corroboree; assembly: GCF_028390025.1. Classification (NCBI taxonomy): domain Eukaryota; kingdom Metazoa; phylum Chordata; class Amphibia; order Anura; family Myobatrachidae; genus Pseudophryne; species Pseudophryne corroboree. The sequence goes on from NC_086444.1 coordinate 599,772,763, forward strand.
AGTTCCATGGTATTGCCAATTCTCGTGGTTTGTTCATTTTGTCTACTCATATTTCTGGTTATTCTTCTGAGGTGACATGGTAGGCTTGCAAACATTTGTGTCTGCCTACGCAGGCAATCTTCATTAGTGGCCTGCTGTCTAGCCCAAATGCTCCAAAACACGTGATCAGGGCCTTGTGTTACTGGTGTGGTTGGGCTGTGTTGTGGTGGTGGTGTGCTTTGCTGTGGTGGTGTACTCACAGGTGCTGGGGGCCTGATTCCTTGGCTTAATGGCTGCATTTCTAACATGATTGTCTCATCCATGTCACTGTGTTGCTGTTGTTGCGGAGGGATGCTGTTACCAGGACTAGAAGCTGAAATTTAGAAAAAATTATCCATTAGCTATCCATATGTTTGATAAATTATAACAAATCACTACACATGGAACACATGTCATTGACTGTTGCTTTCAGATATCCTGCCTAGCAACATCATCACTCATAACTTCAATACATACATATGCCTGTTTGTGGCAAATGTGTCTGGTTACTTCATTGTGAAAGCAAACACATTAGTTTTATTGTATATCAGACATACTCCATCATAAAAAAACATTGTAATCCATAATGTGTTACCTTATAGCTTTTCAAAAACAAACATAGTAATGTTTTTATATGTATTTGGCAATGTTAGGTCAAACACACATGTGAAAAATTGTTAAACAACCTTACTAATTTCCAAAATTAAACATGAGTTTCTGTTGCAGCATCTTACACACAATGTGCTACTGTATGGCTGAAGTGGACATACATATATTTACAGGATGTGGACAAGGCCATTTCTGTAGGATTACATTTCATGTTTTACTGACTTCGGTAAGTATATCAGATTTTGATGTGTTTTGACTTAATGCGTTTAAGTAAAAGTTTAATTACGATCTGAAATTTCTTACATTTATTTCAGTTTGATGCTCACAATCAAGATGAGGGGAGTGTGGTTCACGTCTTGGAGGTGTGTCCAAAATTTGGAGTGGGGGGACCGAAAATACTGTCGATAATCTTCGTGGCGGGGTAGCCTGCTGTGGTTGGCCCTGGACATCAGACCTTGCTTTCTTTGCTGCCACATGTGTTTTTTGGTGGTGTGTTACAGAAGTCCGACTTCTGCTGCTCCAGACTTCTTTTGATGGATTTAGTATTGAAAGTTAAATGTTGTTATGGCCATTCCTTTACAAACATACCCTATACTACAATGGACACTTTACCTGCTTCCGCAGCGTCATCATCATCAGATGTCATGGGAGTTACTGTAGGACGAGCAGTACTGCTTTTTTCCAACACTGTAAAACCAAAATAAAAACTCATGTATTCATGCTATTGTGGATACATCCACCCATTATGCTTATAAACATTAATTCTGTAAAAAATGCTTGTTTTTTTTTTTTTGGACCAAAAAAATAAGGTCCGTAAACCAAAAAACCACTACATAAAACAAAAAACATTGGCCCTCATTCCGAGTTGATCGGTCGCAAGGCGAATTTAGCAGAGTTACACACGCTAAGCCGCCGCCTACTGGGAGTGAATCTTAGCTTCTTAAAATTGCGACCGATGTATTCGCAATATTGCGATTACTAACTACTTAGCAGTTTCTGAGTAGCTCCAGACTTACTCTGCCTGTGCGATCAGTTCAGTGCTTGTCGTTCCTGGTTGACGTCACAAACACACCCAGCGTTCGCCCAGGCACTCCCACCGTTTCTCCGGCCACTCCTGCGTTTTTTCCGGAAACGGTAGCGTTTTCAGCCACACGCCCCTGAAACGCCGTGTTTCCGCCCAGTAACACCCATTTCCTGTCAATCACATTACGATCGCCGGAGCGAAGAAAAAGCCGTGAGTAAAAATACTTTCTTCATAGTAAAGTTACTTGGCGCAGTCGCAGTGCGAACATTGCGCATGCGTACTAAGCGGAATTTCACTGCGATGCGATGAAAAATACCGAGCGAACAACTCGGAATGAGGGCCATTGTCCAATAGCCATATGCACTATGGAAAGTGCAACACAGGAAAACATGTACAATACACAGACATAGGACACAAGTAAAAATACATACACTAACAACCAAAAACACACACATCTTCATTTTGTAATGAAAGGAAATATTAACAGATGCAATATAGAAATTGCTCTGTGATGTGGCACTCCAAACACACATTATTATCACTATATGAGCCAAACAAAAACAAAAGCCAAAAAAAAAAGAAAAAAAAAGGAGACTGCAGTGTTGTGTCAGGGTACAAATACAGACTCAAACTGAACAGCTCTGTGGGGCTGGTCTCTTCAAAGTGCTGCTGGGATTTCTAAGTGAGTTGGAAACAGTATAAAGGTGAGTTAGAAAAACAGATAAAGGTGAGTTTTTTAATACAAAATCAGGAACACACATTTACAGTACCATTAAACTTCTGGTGAGACTGCAAGGGGCTGACCTTGTGAGTGAGTGAGAGGGTCTCTTACTTGGAGTAGCAGAGGGGCTGTGATTGTGCGGGTGTGAGGGGCATTTTTTATTTTTTTTCTTAGCAGGAGCTGGAAGCCGAGTGAAAAGGAGGAGCAGTGAGCTGGTACAACTGCAACTGCTAAGTGGAGTATAGGTGCCGCAGGTGAGAGCACTACGGCTGCATAAAAGTGAAGGACCAAGAACCGCACAAAGATAGATAAGTATAAGCCAGCTTAATTATTGTATAAGTGATATTGCTTGTCTTCTATTTTTTATTTTTGCTGCTTTTTCTTTGAGTGTAACAGGGAGTTAGACCTTGCAAACAATATGGGAGGGGCTGTGATTGAGGACCTCACTCAGTGCATGTCGTGCAAGATGTATGCACACCTGGAGCTACCGGCCCAGTGTGAATACATCTGCACGAGGTGTGTGCGAACTGTTGCCCTGGAAGCCCAGGTAACTGATCTAGAGCAAACGGTTACGCGACTGAGGGAGATTCACAATCTCGAGCGTAGTTTAGACAGAACGGTGGAGGAGTTGCGGGAGGGGTCACTGGTAGAAGAGGATGATGATCAGGTAGCCAGTTGGGTCACAGTTAGAAGGAAGAATAAGAGGGGGAGGCACGACATCTCCGAACTATCAAACCCGAACAAATTTGCCCGATTGGACGAGGAATCGGAGGATGAAAGCGAAGAAATGACGGTGCCGGAGGAGACTGCTCCCTCTAGCATCCAGAGGTGCGGTCCCTCTGGCGCGGTTGGGATAAAAGATAGAGAGGTACCTAGTCAAATGGTGGTGGTAGGGGATTCTATCATCAGGAAGGCAGATAGGGCAATCTGCTACCGGGACCGTGATCGCCGTACAGTCTGTTGTCTCCCGGGTGCTCGGGTACGGCACATCGCGGACCGGGTAGATAGATTGTTGGGAGGGGCTGGCAAAGACCCGGCGGTCTTGGTGCACGTTGGCACCAATGACAAAGTTAGCGGAAGGTGGGATGTCCTTAAGAAAGATTATAGGGACTTAGGAAAGAAACTGAAGGCAAGGACATCTAAGGTAATATTCTCGGAATTATTACCCGTGCCACGCGCTAGTCCAGGGAGGCAGAGGGAGATTAGGGAGGTAAATGTGTGGCTTAGGGATTGGTGCAGGAAAGAGGGGTTTGTGTTCCTGGAACACTGGGCGGACTTCTCAGTCAGACGCCATCTCTTTTGTCGTGACGGATTGCACCTGACTGAGGAGGGGGCAGCGGTGCTGGGGGGAAGGATGGTTAGAAGGTTGGAGGAGATTTTAAACTAGGAGCCTGGGGGGAGGGTTTAGCTAAAAACTACGGGTCATGCAGTGAGAATAGTGGGGATGGCGGTAGTAAACAAAATGGGGGAGAAGTTGGGGGGAGGGTAAGAGCAGGCAGTAAGGTTATTAACATGGGTACTAAAAGGGATTTTACCAAAGCACTAACCAATGACGATTACAGGTCATCCTTGCCACATAAGGTGAAAGATGTCCCTAATGCAAGGGAAAATACTTATCTTAGTTGTATGTATGTAAACGCCAGAAGCATTACTGGTAAAAAGGGTGAACTAGAAATACTTGCAGCAAGCAAACAGTATGATATTATAGGCATTACTGAAACTTGGTGGGATGAATCTCATGACTGGACAGTCAATCTAGAGGGCTATACACTGTTTAGGAGAGACAGACTAAATAAAAAGGGTGGAGGGGTGTGTCTGTACGTAAAGCCGTTTTTAAAACCTAATATATGGGAAGATACTCAGGAGGGTACTGTAGACACTGTTGAGACACTATGGGTAGAAATTGCATGCGGGGAAAAAGGAACAAAAAAGTTAGTATTGGGTGTATGCTATAGGCCGCCTGGTATCAACGCATCTGATGATGAATTGTTACTAAAGCAAATTGAAAAAGCAGCAGGAGTAGGAGACATAGTAGTGATGGGAGATTTTAACTATCCAGAGATAAACTGGAAAAACGATTCATGTGATACTGCTAGGGGCAGTATGTTTTTAAACACACTAAATGATAACTACCTAGTCCAACTAATTGAGGAACCAACTAGGTACAATGCAATCTTAGACCTGGTATTAACAAACAATCAGGATTTGGTATCGGGTATTATAGTAGGGGAACCCATAGGAAACAGCGACCATAATATGGTCACATTCAATATCAGTTTCTACAAACAGCCCTATACTGGCTCAACTAGGACTTTAAATTTTAGCAAAGCAAATTTTGAAATGATGAGGGTATTTTTCAGGGATATTGAATGGGAAGGTTTGTTTTTAGGAAAAAATACTACGGAGAAATGGGAGGTACTAAAATTCCTGCTAGCTAAAAATACACTCAAATATATTCCTATGAGTAGCAAAAAAGGGAATAAAAATCATAAACCGATGTGGCTTAACAAAAAGATTAAGGAACTTATGGGCAAGAAAAGGCGAGCATTTAAAAAATACAAATCTGACGGGGAAGCAGAGTCATTTCAGCACTATAAGGAATGTAACAAAAATTGCAAAAAGGAAATAAGAGCGGCTAAAGTAGAAACTGAAAAAATAGTAGCAAAGGAAAGCAAAGCAAATCCCAAAAAATTCTTTAAATACATCAATAGCAAGAGATTAAAAAAGGAGCGTATAGGCCCTTTGAAGGACACGTTGGGAGTCTTAAGCAAAAATGATAATGACATAGCGAACACACTAAATGAGTTTTTTTCAACAGTATTCACTAGAGAGGACCCAATTCAGGGACTGACACACAATCTCAATAAGGACAATATCACACTGATAGGTACTTATTTAAGCGAGGAAGTAGTCTGTCACCGATTAAAACATTTAAAGATTAATAAATCACCAGGGCCCGATGGTATTCATCCAAGGGTTCTAATGGAGCTTCACTCTGAACTGGCAAAACCGCTATCTCTGATCTTTGAGGATTCAGTTATATCAGGTATGGTTCCCAAAGACTGGCGTATAGCGGAAGTAGTGCCTATATTCAAAAAGGGAAGTAAAGCTGAACCAGGTAATTATAGACCAGTTAGTCTTACATCTATAGTGGGGAAAGTATTGGAAGGTATTCTAAGAGATAGTATTCAGAAGTTCCTTGAAACCAATAAGGTCATTAAAAGGAATCAACATGGGTTTATGAAGGACAGATCCTGTCAAACCAACTTACTTGGCTTTTATGAAACAGTAAGCGCAAACCTAGATCAGGGTAAAGACGTGGATGTAATCTTTTTAGACTTTGCCAAAGCGTTTGATACTGTACCACACATGAGACTTATATACAAGCTACAAGAATCAGGGCTAGGAAGCACAATATGCACTTGGGTCAAAAACTGGTTAGATAATAGGAAGCAGCGCGTTGTGGTTAATGGATATTTTTCAACTTGGACTGAAGTGCTAAGTGGTGTGCCGCAAGGCTCAGTATTAGGACCGCTATTGTTCAATATTTTCATTAACGACCTAACAGAAGGTCTAGAGAGCATGGTGTCAATTTTTGCAGATGATACCAAATTGTGTAAGGCTATAAATACAGAGGAGGATGCCGAGTCTCTTCAGAACGACTTAGTTAAATTAGAAGCATGGGCAGCCAAATGGAGAATGCGCTTCAACACAGACAAGTGTAAGGTAATGCACTGTGGTAACAAGAACAAAAATTACACCTACCTACTAAATGGGGTAAAACTAGGGGATTCTGTACTGGAAAAGGACTTAGGTGTCCTCATAGATAGCAAGCTAAGCAGTAGTACCCAAAGTAGGACTGCAGCAAAGAAGGCTAATAAGATATTAGCATGCATAAAACGGGGTATTGATGCTAGGGACGAGAGTATTATACTCCCATTATATAAATCACTAGTGAGGCCACACCTTGAATACTGTGTACAGTTCTGGGCACCGTACTACAAAAAGGATATCCTGGAGCTTGAAAAGGTACAAAGGAGGGCGACCAAACTAATTAAGGGCATGGAGACGATGGAATACAAGGAAAGGCTTGAAAGACTAGGCATGTTTACATTGGAAAAGCGGAGACTAAGAGGGGATATGATCAACATCTACAAATATATAAGGGGACAATACTCAGAGCTTGCGCGGGACCTGTTTTTGGTTAGATCAACACAGAGGACTCGTGGACACTCGCTCAGGTTAGAGGAGAGGAGATTCCGCACAATACGGCGTAAAGGCTTTTTCACGGTAAGGACAATACGTGTTTGGAATTCCCTGCCCGAGGGAGTTGTAATGGCGGAATCTGTCAACACCTTTAAGAATGGGTTAGATAAATTCCTATTGGATAAGGATATCCAGGGGTATGGTGCATAGTCATGCATTATAGTTACTATTTAGTCAAATCATCATGCAGAGGACACCACAAATAGGTTGAACTCGATGGACAATTGTCTTTTTTCAACCTCAGATACTATGTTACTATGTTACTATGTAACATACAAATAGTGGGTTTATCTAATAAATTAATACATTAAGTACTAATGACATTACACATGTAAGTGGTTCCCAAACCACTTTCCACTACTCCAGCCTCTAACATGACAACCACTGTTTTTGCTACATTGCACATGGATAACCTAAATATAAAACATAGTCCAAATTAAAAACGTAAAAATGTGCAAAAGGAAAACATTATTGCTGGACAATTCAATGACACACCAAGTCCAAACTACACATGGAAAATATACAGAAAAAAAACACATGACATACAATAAAGCAAGATGTTACATTGGCTTTTGGAGAAAACATTACCCAAAAAAATGTATTTGCTGACACACACTTGAAGATGGGAGTAATATGCAACGTCACATGACACACATTTAAAAAAAAACCCTAAAAAAAAAAAAGGTCATAGAATGTTAATGCAAATACACATGCTCACCATTCTTCCTGGGCCGATCGGAATCCCGGACATGGGTTGCAGAGACTACTTCAGGAGGCATTACACTCCGCATGGGCTCCTCATACTCCAGATATCTTGCAATATAGGGCTGCCCACCACCGGTTTTTCGAGCCGACTTCGCCTCCTTGGCCATTTTGGACTTGACACGTCGCTTTATGTCATAGTACCGTTTGCGGCACGTGTCCTCCGTCCGCTTGACAACCCCCTCACTATTGACAGCAGCAACAACTTTCGCCCATAACACCGTCTTCTTCCGTGTTGGCACCTTGGCGGACTCAGGCCCAAATAGCTGCTGCTGATACTTCATCAGCTCCCGCACCAATGCCACATTTTCTGCATAACTAAACTTGACATTCCGCCCAGTCTTAGTAGTGGTGCGTGGCTGCGGAGCTCTCTGACTGTCACTATCACTGTCACTTGAGGCTGCTGCAACAACCTCACCCACCTCCTCCACCTCACTAACCTCACTCACACTCACCTCCTCCACCTGACCGACCTCCTCCCCCTCACTCACACCCTCCACCTCACCCACCTCTGAGTCACACATGATTGTGTGTCTAAACACTTAACACAGAAGAAAAACAAACAAACAACACACTCCTCCACTACCACTGCACAACAACACACACACACACACACACACACACACACACACACACACACACACACACACACACACACACACACACACACACGACAAGGGACACTAAATTAAAAAAACTTGGACAAAAAATGAGACAAAACCAAAAAACACAAGACTACAAGAATGACAAGACTACTTTCAAACACAATACTACACTCAGAAATCGCCCAAAAAACTCCTCACCAAACAAACTACTCATCAACCTCCACAGCACAACCTCCCTCCTCACCACTAACTAAACCCACGAGGTGCGGACGGTTTGGGGCGTATTTATATGGTTGCGCACAGACACTCCTACATCTGAAACACAACCAATCATGAACGGGGATGAAAAACGAAACTAAAAGTGAAAATGCGGCCGGGGTTTAAATAAACCCTGCCGCGTTTAACTTAGAAAACCCCCCAGCAAAAACAACAAAAACACGTACGCAAACGACAATGACGGCCGTAAATGTGCCCAAAAAAAACGACTGGCATCGACATCGGAAAACACGAAAACAATAAACTCAAATGCTTAGTAACTTGGCGTATATAGTTTCAAAAAGTTACATGAAAATACACCCGATACAAAACGAGTTTAAACACTACACAAACCGACTCAAACACGAATATTAGTAAATATTGGCCCTAGTGTTTATTTTCACCTTCCTTATATAACTCACTAAACAAATACCCTATTTGTTATTCCCGTTTTGAATACTTGGATATATCACTAAGATTTTCTTGTAAAACAGATTTATTCCTATTCTGTTAAAACATTGAAGATATTGTTTTTATGTTTCTTTTTACTCTATTCAGTGAGATATCCACATCTGACGTCTCCTATTTCATTATATATAATATTTTCATTGAGATCATTTAGTTTATCACAAAACTATACTGATCCACACAGTGATTATAATCACTTCTCACTAGTTTAGTGTTATTTATTGTATTGGGCTCTGTCACAAGTCTCTCCAACAGCCCCATTGTTGATTTTGTAATATTAAGATGCTTTAGCTTACACCTCTAAGTTTTGCATTCTAAAAAGCTGTACCATGTGAATGAGGATGATAGCCTTATAGAAGGGGGACTAAGGGTTATTTATTTATCGTATAGTGTATACTACCTAGGTTGGACATTTGTTAACCTTGATTATAACGTCACTTGATTCGGTTTCCCTCCCCTCCTTTTTTTTTCCTTTTTTTTTATCTTCATACTCTTTTCCATCACATGAGACAATGTGAAATTACACGAAGTTAAAGAGGGTTTACGGGGGAATATATATGTGTATATATATTGACCAGAGCTACTGGAGTGGTTAAGTCTTGGTTCAATTATTTACCGATTTAGGCAATACAGCATCAATTTGGGTTAAATTATAGAGTCAGGCCCTATACAGGGCATGGATAAATTTGTGGATAAGCTTCCAGGATCACGACAAACTTCATCCACCTCTGATATGGTGAGGAATAAGAATAAGGGGGGTAAAACCACTATTCCCTCATCCGCTTCACATTCCGGGGACATGCCAGAACCATCTACATCCCCTACATTACAAGTTATACCGGTTGAATCTCTGCCTTTAGCAGATATGGCGAGATAAATGTCTAAAATTATCATGCCACTGCTAAATAAATACTTGATGCTGCATTAGCTAAAATTGATTCACACTCCACACGCTTAGATACACTAGAACAACGTACTAGCGATGTGGACGATTCCCTACAAGTGCTACAACAGCAAGGACAGTCATGCTCAAATACCATCCAGGCCATGCAGGAAAAAATAGATGACCTGGAGAATAGAAATAGTTTGAATAACCTTAATTTCCTAGGTATTCCAGAATCCATCCCTGACTCACAATTGATGGAATTTCTCAGCACTGAACTTCCTCGAGCAGTAGGCCTAGATGAGACCTTCCCTACTCCTCAAATCGAAAGAGCACATAGAGTGGGTCCTATAAAGAGAAATGCACAAGTTAGATCCTGACCAGGGGTGGCTAAATTCTTAGACTACAGAGTTAAATAGAAAATTCTTTCTCAATATCGTAGATCACAGCCAATCTCTGAGATAGCAGAAATTTAATATTCCAAGATTTCTCAGCTAATGTAGTCCAGAAACGTAAAGCTTTCTCAGAGATATGTAGATATCTTCATGACCATGAAAGACGCTTTGCTCTGCTCTACCCAGCTAAAGTATGGCTAATGATTGATGGCCAACCAGTATTCTTTGACGATCCAGCTCAGGCTAAACGCAGCCTCATGACATCCAGATCTCCATCTCGCTCACCTAGATCACCTTAAATAGCTCTGTAAATATAATGGACTTATTAAGGTATCCGCTCATGCTAAATACAACACACACAGGAGGGTGGTAAACACCTTTTTTTATTTTTATTTTATTTTACTTTTCTCTTGTATGGTGGCCCTGTCATAGGCTTAACAATGTACTTAGATATTGACTCAGCATGTAGTTCTCACACCTACTGAACTACTGCTCAAGGTTATGGTTTTTTTTTTTGCAAGGCCAGGCAGGCTAGCCGGGTCTATGTGTTGTCCCCTTCATACCTACTTCTCTTTAACTTTTCATTCACCTTTCCCCCTCCCTCTAATAATATTTCTCTACATATTAATGTTTGCTGAATTGCCCAAGACAGCAAGAATGCTGCAGGGCCCAGGTATCCTTTGGTTGTGGTTCGGAAAATTAGAAAATGGTAGAAAGATGAAGCATAGATTTTTGTTCATATTGTTTTTGATGTAACAGCGCTGGTGTTCTGGAAGCTACTAATTTCATGGTGGTGCACATCAACACCCGTCCTCCGGGGTGGGCATGGTCTCTGCCCAGTATCCCCTACTATGTTTAATATCTGCCGCTCTCATGTCTCCTTGAAAGGGTGTAGGTCAAACTATGATACCTAATACTAGCATTACCAGCACCACCCCAATAAATCTACGTCTAGTTTCATGGAAAGTGGGAGGAGCAAATAGTCCTGTCAAATGAAAACGTATAGTGTCACATTTTCATAAATTTGACCCGGACATAATGTTTGTCCAGGAGACTCATTGGAGATTGGGTTCGTGATTCTTCCCTTAGAGCTACTTGGATTTCCCAATGTGTGTCTGCACTGTTTCTCACCAAGTCCAGAGGCGTCACAATTCTATTCCGCAGAAATTTACCGGTTTCTATAACGAATCAGATTACTGATCCGGAGGGGAGATATATAATAATGGATGTCAAAATATATAATGACAACTATACTCTGATAAACTTATATGCCCCTAACACAAATACCCAATTATTTTTTAATCTCTTGCTCCAAACTTTGGGACAACGTGAGAATTTTCCTTCTATAGTTGCAGGTGATTTTAATACAGTTTCAGACCCTATTAAGGATAAATTTCCTTCAGCTAACAACCTCCACTCACCACAATGGAATATTGGGGGTCATTCCGAGTCGTTCGCTCGCTAGCAGATTTTAGCAGCATTGCACACGCTATGCCGCCGCCCTCTGGGAGTGTATCTAAGCTTAGCAGAATAGCGAACAAAAGATTAGCAGAATTACGAATAGAAATTTCTTAGCAGTTTCTGAGTAGCTCGAGACTTACTCCTACACTGCGATCAGCTCAGCCCGTTTCGTTCCTGGTTTGATGTCACAAACACGCCCTGCGTTCGGCCAGCCACTCCCCCGTTTCTCCAGACACTCCCGCGTTTTTTCCTGGCACGTCTGCATTTTTCCGCACACTCCCAGAAAATGGCCAGTTTCCGCCCAGAAACACCCACTTCCTGTCAATCACACTCCGATCACTTCAACGATGAAAAATCTTCGTTCGGACGTGAGTAAAAAATACTAACCACATGTGCACTGCGTACCATGCGCATGTGCATTTTTGCCTTAGTCGCTCCGTTGCGAAAATCGGCAACGAGCGAACAACTCGGAATGACCCCCTTTATCTCATCATTTACAATGGCTCTACACTTATCTGACCCATGGTGATTGTTAAACCCTTCAAGACAAATCCTATACTTTCCACTCAGGGTTACACCGTTCTTTCTCAAGAATTGACTAGCTACTGACTTCAGACACATTGGTTAATAATTTTTCACAGACAAAGATACACAATATCTTAATATCGGATCATGCTCCTATTTCCATGACACTGAAATTGGCGTGTTCACCATCACTGACTCGCATTTGGAGATTTCAAATACATTTAATATCTTGTGAAGATTTTAAGCTATTTCTAAATACGAAATGGTCAGAATTTGTAGACGACAACATTGAGCATTGGGATAATCCTCTTCTTTTTTGGGAGTCTTCAAAGGCAGTCATGAGGGGTCACATTATTGGATATGTAGCTAAAAAGCAAAAAGAGTCTAAAACTGTATATAATTCTCTTAGGGCAGATGTTGCTTCTAAATTTACGACATATTCCTCGGCCCCCGGGGGTGACACTTTAGCGGCTTATAAGCAAGCTAGACAACTTCTAGAAAGCTTTCTACTCTCGCAGGCTAAGAACTCTTTAGAAATCTCGAAACATAAATATTACAGATGGGGAAACAAGACTGGCATACTGCTAGCAGCTATGTCACACCCTTTGAGGTCGAGGAATCACATTACAGCCATTGAACCCCCTAATCAAAGCACTCCAATCACTGACTCTAAACACATACTAAATTTATTCCAGGACTATTTTGAAACTCTATATGCTGATAAACCAATAGACAAGGAGCTTCAAAATCATCTCTTACAGGAAGCTCGACTTCCACAGTTATCGCAAGACCAACGTGACAAACTCAGCGGAGATATTACTACAGAAGAAATTTCAAAGGTGATTGCGAGTCTACACTCACGAAAAACCCCAGATCCTGACGGATCAATGTGTTGGTAGATAATATACTGAAAGCACTGCAAGAGCTTTATCAGAAAATTTACAAGGACTCCCCTCATTTTCCTACGTTTAATGAATCGCATACCATATTATTGCCAAAACCGGGAAAAGATCCTCAATTGTTAGGCTCATATAGGCCAATCAGTTTGTTAAATGTGGATTTAAATTTTTTTATCTAAAATCATGGCTAACAGATTGCAATCTATATTACCAAGTTTGCCTACAGATCATCAAATGGGCTTTGTTAATGGAAGACATTCGGTACGTGCTATTCCTTCGGCAATAGCCTATACAGTTTCTTCAATGAACCATCACCTTTCTAATATTTTAGTGAGCCTGGACACACACAAGGCATTTGATACGGTGCTTTGGCCTCATCTTTTCTCTATTTTAGAACATAGAATGATTCTGCTTTTAGTAGGCTACTCTCTTTCTTATATCAATCACCGACCTCCTCACTTCTAAAAATGGATTATGTGGCCATAAACTGACACTACATAGAGGAACAAGACAGGGGTGCCCCTTGTCTCCTCTGCTTTCCAATTTATCCTTGGACCCTTTATTACGAATTTTACAAAACTGGACTACGTTTAAGGGAATTCGCATAGGTTCTAGTGAAATAAACATTTCTGCCTTGGCGGATGATCTGTTGTTGTATGTCAACTCTCCGGAAGACTCATCAATATTAGAGAAAATCGATAGCTTTGGCGATGTCTCTGGCTTGGTGATCAATGCGGATAAATCAGTGGGTATGTTCATGGGACTGAGCTCTAGGATCCCCCAATAGAGTAGGTCAATTCCCATTCAATGGACTACATCAACATTGTCTTATTTAGGCATAACTCTGATAAGAAATACTGCTGAGTTATACAAGTATAACATCACACGTGCAATCCAGGGCATATCGGAGGAGCTCAGAGGATGGGCTCATTTGACCCTGTCATACCTTGGAAGAGCGAAATGAATCAAGATGATTACCTTTCCTAAAATACTCTACCTGATACAAGTTCTCCCCCTCCTCCTTACTAAAAAAAGATATCAAGCAGATAAATGCTTGCTTTCGATCGTTCATTTGGAAGAGAAAACGGTGTCAGATTAGTTTGCTGAAATTGTGCCAAACGAGGGACAATGGAGGTATAAACTTTCCAGAGATTGAACGTTATAGTTATGCAGCTCAACTGAGATACATTATCGACTGGACACATGGCACAAATGTGTATGCAAATACCCTATTAGAATCCCAATTTCTGAACAATATGAGTATCTTTGCTTTTCTTCATACACATGATCAGGATATCCCTACCGCACTTCAGGAAAATCCCTTTCTCTGGAGCGGGAGAAAGATCTGGTATATACCGCAGACCTGTTATGGCCTTAAAGCTTACTACTCCATAAATTTACCATTTTGCAAAAACCCACATTTCCAAGACGGTAGGGCAGTTCACCCCTATATCATATGGAGAGCTGGAGGGATTATTACTTTAAGATACCTAATTCATCTAGAGGATAAACGCCCGCTCACTTACTCGGAGGCGATTGCTAAATTTGACTTTCTTCAAGCATACCCCATGGCCTTTTTACAAGCCCAGTATTACATAGCTAGAGTAATTAGGGAATTGGGTGAACTAGATTGGGGAAACTCATTAGACAAACTGTTAGAACGAGGCCCCTCTAGTAAGAGAGCAATTTCATATCACTATGCTATGTAGTACAACACTTTTGATTATAATGCCTCTCAGGTATGAGTCAATGGCTGATTAATTTTCCATCTATGTCTACACAGGACCTTCTACGCATCTTAAACACCTCATGCAAACTCTTGTCCGCAAGTATGTATCAAGAGCTATTTTATAATATATGGATGAGAGTAAAATGTTAGGCAGAAAGAACCCTAATTAATTATGTCCCCCTATCCCCGGAGTGGGCTATATTTGGTTTCGCCCCAAGGACGCAACGAGTGACAAAAGGTTGCAAAAAATTATTACTAGCAATAAGCTCTGCAGCTAAGAAAACTATTCTGCAGAATTGGGTGTCTTCTGGCACTCCTATATTCTCTTTATATAAAGATAAATTACATAATCTCTTTAGAATGAACTGGGTGGAGACCATGGTGGTCATTCCGAGTTGTTCGCTTGCTGCCGATTTTCGCAGTGCAGCGATTAAGTAAAAAACGGCAAAAATGGTACGTAGCGCGCATGCGCCAAGTACTTTCACACAAAACTTTGTAGATTTACACAAGCTCGAGCAACATTTTTTCATCGCTCGAGTGATCGTAGTGTGATTGAAAGGAAGAGGGTGTTTCTGGGCGGAAACTGGCCGTTTTCAGGGAGTGTGCTAAAAAACGCAGGCATGCCAGGTAAAAACGCAGGAGTGGCTGAAGAAACGGGGGAGTGGCTGGCCGAACGCAGGGCGTGTTTGTGACGTCAAACCAGGAACTAAACGGACTGAGGTGATCGCAGTCTAGGAGTAGGTCTGGAGCTACTCAGAAACTGCAGCAAATTATTTAGTAGCAGTTCTGCTAATCTTTCGTTCGCTATTCTGCTAACCTAAGATACACTCCCAGAGGGCGGCGGACTAGCGTTAGCAATGCTTCGAAAAGCAGCTAGCGAGCGAACAACTCGGAATGAGGGCCCATGTTCGAAAAGGAGAGATGGGTGGAGGCATTTTTTGATGTGTGGGAGAGTTATATTGCCAACTGCCCTTACCGGTGAGAATACAAATTCATAAAAGTCTTTACTTGACCTCTTGGTATGGTCTTAGAATTTTGGATGATGACCCTCCAATTTGTCTATAAACTGAATGGCTATCCTGACTTTTTTTTTTTTTTTAATTTCTTTTTATTGAAGCATCATCGGGTCAGTTCAACAACATTGTGGTAAATCGGTTCAACATTTTCGAAAGGTAGGTCCATCAACATACAGTACCACATATATCAAATTATCGTGTTATCATTGAATAAAACATTTTCACATTAATGTTGTAAAGCACATTTGTATTCATCTATCCAAGTTAGGTGAGAATAAAAGTTAAATCAAATATAATCTATGTGAATGCCTGCCGTGCCACCAGAGCCCCACCCCTCCCCCCTGCCATCTCCCCGAACACTTCATGTTTTGCATAAAATACCCCATCCGAGATCTGACATTAACTAAAATGTAATATCACAGAGGGATCGGAGGGTCATTAGCGACCACCTGCGACATATACCAAACTGTATCCATAAAGCTATTATGGATTTGGGTCCTTAACGGAAGTGACAGGGTAGCTATATATGACTCCCACGTTAGAAAGAACCTCTCAACTTTGTTTTCTCTATCCAGCATCACCTCCACCCACTGCATCCTAAATAGGTAGTGTAGTTTAGCTTTAAAAAGTGCCAACAGTGGCTGAGAGGGTTGTAACCAAGTCTGTAAAATGGTTTTGCAGGCCGCTGCTCCTATAGCCAGCAAGAGCCTCTTGCCCCCATGTGATGTACGAATATTAGGGGAAAGCATACCAAACAGGGCCCATTCAGGTGTCATAGGGATATAGTTGATCAAGCTATCAGCAGAATATTTCCTGACCTGAGTCCAAAAACCTCGAATTACGGGGCAATCCCAAAGACAATGAAATAAATCCGCTGAGTTAGCTCCACATTTGTAACAGTTGGAATTTAGTGAATTGCCTATCAAGAAACTTCTGTTAGGGGACAAGTAAGCTCTATGCAGTATGTTTAGAAACATAGTTGTATATGGAGAGTAAGGCAATAGAGCACATGCTCAGGTGTGAGAACGAAGTATATCGTTTGATGATATATTTGGAAGTCGTGAAAGCCATGGAGCTAGGTTCGTAGAGGATTTGTCTGGTATAAACACTTGCCGTATGCAATTGTACGTTAAGGAAATGGCTTTTTGTGTCAAGCTTTGATTTTGTAGTAATGTGTCTAGTGGTTGTTCCAGTCCAACATTGTGAAGGGACGTATAATAGAGCTAATATAGTGTTGGGCCTGTAAGAATGCAATAGGGTAGGCCGCCATCCAGGGATGGCGTTCCCCAGCATCCCGGAACGCGGAAGGCCTCCTTGCCGATGCACAGACCAAATCTCTCACAGTCCTCACACCCAGGGCCTGCCAACTAAAAAATGGGTGGGAAGCCTGCCCATTCTGAAATTCAGGATTATCTACAAAGGTGAGAAAGAGAGATTTGTATGCATTTAATCCAAATTTGTGTCTTAGTACATGCCAAGTTTTCCTAGTATGCCAGAGCAATGGGTTATCACGTATTTCCGGTGAAATTTCGCAGTCATATACATAAAGAAAACTTGTAAGGTTAATTCCTTCCAAGAATTCCTTTTCTAGTGATGTGTTCGCATAAAGATCTCGGCCATTTAGCCAATCTTTAATGTATCTGGTGTGCGCTGCATATGAGTATAATTGGACGTCAGGAAAGTTTATCCCCCCATTATTTTTCATTTGTTGTAGCTTGTTTAGTCCTATCCTCGGGTGTTTGCCCTTCCAAATAAATTGTCTAAAACTACGGTTAATCGACTTTACGTCTTTGTTCGAGATAACATAAGGGAGTGCCTGTATTAAAAACATTAATTTTGGGAATGAAATCATTTTAATAAGGTTCGCTCTACCTAAGTATGACAACCATAGCCCCTTCCATCCGTCTAACTCTGTTGCTATAGAGCGAATAACAGTGGAAAAGTTGAGACTGTAGAGGAGAAAAGGATTATGTGAGATTTTAACCCCAAGGTAAGTAAAGTGTTGATGTGCCCACATTATTGGGATAGTGGATTTAAAAGAAACGCGAGAGGAGGGAGTTCCAAGACGAAGCGCCACCGATTTAGACGTATTGTCTTCGAAGCCGGATACCCGTCCATACTTAGTCAAAAGAGAGAATATCTTATCCAGGGATTCTGCTGGGTCCCCAACAAACAACAAAATGTCGTCTGCAAAAGCGGTCAACTTTATTTCTCTTTGACCAATCTGAATTCCCTTAAAGTAATCTCCCCCTTGAAAAAGTCTAAGTAATGGATCTATAGCTAAGTTAAATAAAATAGGGGAAAGGGGGCAACCCTGTCTGGTACCCCTAGACATCATTATAGGGTTACTACTGTATCCATTTATTACTAGAGAGGTGGAGGGAGTAGTATAGATGTATTTTATAAGATTAATGAACACTGGATAAAATTGCCGTGCATGAAGAATTCCAAACAAATGTGGCCAAAAAACAGTATCAAAAGCTTTGGTCGTATCCAGATTTAAGAGAATATTTTGGGTATGTGATTCTCCATGAGATTTTACTACCGCTGCTATCGCTGTTTGAATTCCTTTGACTAGATGTTTATGGCGAACAAATCCCAGCTGGTGGTCAGTGAGAATCTGCGGGAGCAGCAGCTGGAGTCTATCCGCCATAATTTTGGTTAGTATTTTAATGTCTGTATTAAGTAGCGTAATTGGTCTATACGAATCAATTTGCTGGGGGTCACGCTGTGGTTTGGGAATCATGATTGTGTGTGAGTTATTGAAATGAGGAAAAAATGTATTGTTGTGTAGAATTTCGTTAAACAGTTCACCCAAAGCAGGTGCTATGTGTCCCTGAAGTATTTTGTAATATTCGTTGGATAACCCATCTGGGCCTGGTGATTTATGTAATTTTAGCTTCGAAATAGCATTAGTTATTTCTTCAAGTGTGATATCCTGTTTGAATACTTCATTTTGTGAACTAGACAATTTGGGAAGGTTTGCTTCAGACAAAATACTGTCATGTAATGTCTGATCAAATGGACGTGCATCGTACAAATTAGAAAAGTATGCTTCGAAGTGTGCTAGGATACGTGAGGTCGTTGTGTCAATTGAAGACGAGTTCGGGTCTTTAATGGCGGTAATCAATCTCTTTGGGGCGCTCAATTTGGACATGGTGGCTAACAATCGTCCGGTTTTGTTGCCCCACCGAAAGTATTTAGATTTTGAGAAAGTCAGATCACGCTGTGCCTGGGACAGCAGAAAATCATCCAACATCTGTCTTGCCTGTGTGTATATCTGTCTATTATCTGGGGAAGGGGAATCTATGTATGTTCACAAAGCAGCCGTTAGTGAAGCATGAAGAGCTTGGTATTGCGCAGAGACTTTCTTTTTCCATTTGGAGATATACTCCATTATGCTTCCTCTCATAGTAGCCTTAGATGCTCCCCAGAATATAGTTGGTTTCTCCCAAAAATCAATGTTGTCGTCAGTAAAAGTCATCCAACTATTTGTTAGAAAAAGACGAAAGTCTTCCGAATTATATAAGTAAGTCGGGAATCTCCAAGGCTTAAAGTTCCCAGCTGACGTAGATCTGGTGAGATGAAGTGTAATTGGGGCATGGTCGGAGACCAGGATGTTATGGATGTCTACTTTTAGAACACGCGACACCAAGGGATCACCTATGAGAAAGGAGTCTATTCTAGACCATGAGCCATGTACTGCCGAGAAAAAGGTAAAAGAATGGTCGGTTGGGTTAAAGAGCCTCCAAATGTCACTAAGCTGTAGTGTTGTCTTGAGGAAATGTCTTTGTGTGTAAGAAGCTGATGAAGGGTTCTGTGGGACAGGCTGTTTATCAATCATTGGGTCATCTACTGAATTAAAGTCTCCCGCAAGTACTAGGAGACCATTCTGTCGCTGCGCCAGGGTTTGAGCCAAAGATTGTAAGAACTCCGAGGTTGACACATTAGGTGCATAGATATTAACTAGTGTGTAATTTGTTCCCCATATGATTGCGTCTAAAATTATAAATCTTCCTTCTGAGTCAAGTATAGAATTAGTGATAGAGTATTGGACATCTTTCTGAAATAGGATCGACACTCCCCTGGTTTTATTGCGGAATTTAGATGAAACACATTCGCCCAACCATGGAGCCCGCAGTGTCGATTCGCCTCCCGCCTCCCAATGGGTCTCCTGCAGAAATATAACATCTGGATGAAATTTACGCAAGTGGTTCACCACTCTCCTTCTCTTAATGGGAGAGTTGAGGCCTCCCACATTCCAGGATATTAGCTTCAGAGGAGCAGGGGTATTCAAAGAAGGGATGGGTTGAGGATTAGATTGCATTATCCAACACACAGTTTGGGAAACCATCTTGCCGTGTGGTATGTGCATGTTGGAAGAACCCCTCCGTCCCAGCCATCGGAAGGGGTCGAATATCTAGGGGGACAGGGGGAGGGTGTAGGCCCCGGCAGCTCCGACTTAACAAACAAACAATGCTTAAATCCACATTTTCTAAATTTTCCGTAACCGAACATCTTAAGAGTGGCCAATACGCTTAGAGTATTGACACCCATGAACATATACCAAAAAAACATGAGAAATAGAAGAACAAAAACCAAATAAAAACCAAACATCAGATCATCTCGAGTAGCCTCGTAGTATCTACTGGCATTACATCTTAATATACATGGTTAAATCAACCACTTTATACTTAGCGATCAGATGGTCCCCCTGCATGAAATACCCTATCAAAGTGTGTTTTAGCCAATGTCGGGTCAGAGAAAAATACGTCGCGGCCATTTTCCTGCACCCGCAGTTTAGCCGGGTACAATAGTTGGAATCGTGTACCGCTGTCATGGAGTAGTTTGCATACTTCTACAAATTCCTTCCTATTTTGGGAAACAGAGGCCGAAAAATCTTGGAAGATTAAAATTTTTGACCCATTTACCTCTAATCGTGAGATCTTACGATAAGCACCCAGAGTTGCCTCTTTCAAGCGGTAGTCTAAATATTTGGCTATAACATGCCGTGGTCTAACCGCAGAATCGGGTCTTTCTGGTCCCAATCTGTGTGCCCGTTCAATATGCACTAGGAAAGGGGAATCTTGGGTCCCCAGTGCTTTGGGGAGGTCAACTGTGAGGAACTCAAGGAGTTTAGGGCCCCTAACCGTTTCGGGGATGCCAATGAAACGGAGATTATTTCGTCTATGACGATTTTCCATATCATCAACCTTAGCCTGGAGATTTTGGATGGAGGAGGTCTGGGTATCCACCAGTCGTTGTATTGAATCTACACGGTCCTCCGAATCACTGGTCCGTTGCTCTAGGGAAGCAATACGGGTAGTATTGGTATCTATTTTAGCCAAGGCTGCATCGAATGCAGTTTGTAAGGTTTCCAGTTTTTTATCAATTAATGGCATGATGATTTTTGAGATTTCCTGGGCCGTTTCTGCGGCCGAGGGAACCTTTGGGACCTGAGTGGGAGAGGAGGGGGCGCTTAAAGAATCTTCCTCTTCCGAGTTATGCACCGGAGAAGAAGGAGCAGTAGCTCGTCCTTGGTTATTTTTGGATTTCCCCGTCCTTGTGTTCGCAGAAGAGTGTTGGGATTTTTGGGAATTTGTTCTGTTATAATATTTATCCATTGTTCTCTACCTCTGTCACTATTTGCTGTTAATTTGAGCAAAAAGAATATCTGCCTTTGCAGTAAATGTTTGCAGGTTCGAAAAAGGCTACTCGAAAGATAAAAGCTGGCCTACATGCCGTTTGGAGGATACACTGAATAAGAAAGAACTCTTAGTGGAAAAACTATAAGACTGTAGGATCACACTGCTGTTACGTTATGTTTCAAACTCAATCAAATAATATACACGGCTATTTGTCAGAGAGATACCAGATGTCGCTGTTGCATAAGCTGTGTGCTCTACCTGTTTATGCTATATAGTGAATTTTATAGCATTCATCCAGTTCAAGCATGCATCCTTAACTTCAGCTCATAGTAAGTCAATGAGTGGATTGTTGAAATTTTAGAATGCTAGGCACACTGAAAAATCCTTTGTGCACGGCCTCCCAAATAGTGTTATCCGCCCACAACGGCTGAGTCACCACTTACTAGTAACTTGAGCAAAAAGGTTATCTGCTTATGCAGTACTTGTGTGCAGGTTTGAAAAAGACCACTCAAAAGATTAAGTTAGACCTACATGCCGGGTGAAGGATACATTGAACAAGAAATAACTCTTAATGGAATAACAATAAGACTGAAGGGTCACAGTGCGGTTGTGTTATGTTTCAAAATCAATCAAGCAATATACACAGCTATTTGTCTGAGAGACACTAGATGTCGCTGTTGCCTAAGCTGTGTGCACTACCTGCTTATCCTATATAGCAAATTTTAAAGCACTGGTATAGTTCAAACATGCATCCTTAATAACATCCCATAATAAATCGATGAGTGGATTGTTGATAAAGTCTACTCAATAGATCAAATTAGGCCTGCATGCTGCGTGAAGGATACATTGAATAAGAAATATCACTTAATGGAAAAACAATAAGACTGTAAGATCACACCGCAGTTGTGTTATGTTTCAAAATTAATCAAGTAATATACACAGCTATTTTTCAGAGAGACAGTAGATGTCGCTGTTGCATAAGCTGCGTGCACTATCTATATAACCTATATAGCATACTTTATAGCACTAGTGAAGTTCAAACGTGCATCCTTAATATCAGCTCACAAGAGGTCAGTGAGTGGATTGTTAGTGTTTAAAACTCTAGGTATACAGAAAAACCCTTTGTGTACAGTCCCCTAAGGAGTACCATCCACCTGTAACAGCTGAGTGTGAATGAACAAAATAAAATATATGCAGTTCAAGCTGTATTGAAAATAGGGTTATATGTCTCAGCGTAGCGCTGAACACCACCGTCACCCGGCAGAGAAGGAAATACAGGCACATAAAGTGCGTCAAAAGCCCAACAGTCAAACATGCCCCGATGCAGGTTTGGGCCAGCAGACCTTAAGTTTATGTCCAGAATCCTGTATATGTCCAAGGATAGCAATGAACACCGTCCAGAAACCTAAGAGAATGGGGAAGGCAGCAGGGAGGGAAGATAGAATATTTGGTAAGGGGATGCAGGGTGGGATATGGAAAACACAGTAGGTGGGGAGGTTCAAAGAAGTGGGAAGGTTGAGAAAAGGATGTTAGTTAAGAGAAGAGTGGGGATAGACAAACAATATTAGTACCCTGCAGGGGGAGAGATGCAGCCAAATGACCAGGGTCCGTCTCGCGTCCAGCAGCACCGCGTCAGCTCCCCGAGTTTCAACAGCACGACTCCGGAGGATAATTCAGACTGGGGCAAGATAGAGGTATGCGGCTCCCCTTCTCCACTCCAACATGCAATCAGCCCGGGGACTTCCACGAAGATCCGCCCGCAGGGTTATCAGAGAGCACAGTGTGCTCGGAGATCCGCCAAGTCCACTCTCCGTCTGCTCCAGGGTCCACCGCCGCTCCACAGGGCCGCCAGGACAGAGCCGCCCGAGCGTTCCACTCCGTCAGTCCCCCCTTGGAAGAAGATCAGCAGGTCCGGGACTCGTGCGGCAGAGACAGCGCGGGGAACAGCTCCAGTGGTTTCCCCGACAGGGGCCTTCAGCGGCTCCAGCCAAGCCACACGTCACCACGGGGGGGGGGGGGGAGACGGGCCGCGCTTCTCCCGCCGGCGACCAACCCAGCAAGTCCGGACTTCGATGCGGGCAGACTGCGGGATGGCAGGGGATCCGGCAAACGGGGATAAGCGGCCTAGGGGAAGTCGACCGCCAAGAGCAGGCCCGATCCCGGCCGCGGTGGGTCCCCGGAGAGGCAGCGCTATCGCCGACGGCGTCTCGCGGTCACAGGCACCCCTTCACTGTCGGTTCCTCAGCAGTCCCGGAGCTGGGGAAATATCCACGCCAAGCCCCAGTGGCAGTAGGGCGAGGCAATAGATGCAGCAGCTCCACTCCAAGCAGCACCGCGCCTCCCGACACTGGCGCCACGCCACAGGGTGCTGGGGAGGCCTGACACACTGCAGGCCAGACTCCGGTGGAAATACAGCTCCAAAGTTCCCAATTTTCAGCTACAATGGAACAGCAGGTTCCCCTCTTTTCATAGGAGGAGGTGAGACCCCATAATCAGCAATATTAAACAAAGATGCAGTCAGATTGTAGAGAGGGGGAACGGAGCTGGTCAAAAATGCGGCCACCTTGATGCACCGCCTCCTGACTTTTTTTTAATCTTTTTTATTATTTTACTAATTTATGTCTTTCTCTTTTCTTGATTGGCACAGGACATTGGCGCTGAATAAACGAATAAATGCTGTAATCATAAGTATATTATTATATGCTGTAACAAACCAACTTTCTCAAACGAATAAACAAAAATATTTTGTATTTTGAATACGAGTCATCGACAGTATTGTTTATATAATTTAACAATATAACCACAGAATTGGAATGTATGTAATTTCTTTAATACATTGTTTGTACAACTGATCCATGTCTTCAATAAATATTGCTTTAAATAAAAAAAAATAATGAAATTGGGCGATAACTGGAGCACTGGACGGGATCCTTGCCTGCCTTATGAAAAACAGGAATATGTGCCTTGAGGGCGGAAAAACGGTCACCTGTGAACGCATTAAAGGCCAGAAGCATTCTAGGGAGTAAGAGAGCTTGGAATGATTTGTAGTATGTAACAGAAAAACAGTCAGGGCCCGGGCTTTTCCCAGATGGCGTCAATTGAAGGGCCCTCTCCAGCTCAGTCAGGGAAAAAGAGAGTCTAACCATGACCTATCCTCGTCAGTGAGAGAAGGAAAATCCCACATCACGTAGATACTGAGCAACATCATCCTGAAAGGAAATAATCTCCGCCGGGGATTTAGGGTCACGTAAATTGTACAGCCTGGTATAATAAGAATGAAATGCAGTGGCAATATCTCTAGAAAGTGTGTGAGTCCCACCCACGGGGTCCTTAATAGTCAGTATATAAAGAAAGGCTCGCTGCGCTCTAAGGGCTCTAGCTAAGTACTTTCCTGGCTTATTACCCCACTGGAAAAATTGATTCCTACCTAAACTAAAATCTTGTCTAACAGTGTCAAAGAGAAGTTTATTCAGAGCTGCTCTAGTAGCGGTCAAGTCAGAGAGAAGCTGGGCAGAAGGCAGTCTCTTATGAGAAGTCTCTAAGGATTGAAGCCTCTGCAAGAGAGATAGTTTTTGCTCAGTATTCTCCTTCTTCAACATCGAGGCCAGTTAAATCGGGTGTAGTATGGTATGCCGGCGGTCGTGCTCCCGGCGACCAGCATACCGGCGCCGGGAGCCCGACCGCCGGCATACCGACAGTGTGGCGAGCGCAAATGAGCCCCTTGCGGGCTCGCTATTTTATTCTCCCTCCCGGGGGGTCGTGGACCCCCACGAGTGAGAATAAGTGTCGGTATGCCGGCTGTCGGGATTCCGTCGCCGGTATACTGTGCGGCGGGATCCCGACAGCCGGCATACTGAAGACCACCCGTTAAATCAATTTGCCCCGGAGCACACATTTATGGGCTTCTCAGACCGTGACACTGGAGACCTCAGGTGTTTCATTAGTAGAAAAATATTTGTGAAGAGCTGATTCCAGCTGAGACCTACAGCGAGGGTCGGCCAGGATTTGCTCATTCAAACACCATATGCATTGCTTAGAAAAAGGGTCAACAGTGTCAAGGAGACGGGAGTGATCCGACCACATAGCAATACCAATGTCAGGGGATACACTCATTAGGTTGACAGTCATTAGGTCGACCACTATTGGTCAACATGCAGTAGGTTGACAGGTATATTAGGTCGACATGGCCTATAGGTCGACATGAAAAAAGGTCGACATGAGTTCTTCACAATTTTTTAAATTTTATTCAACTTTTTCATACTTTACGATCCACGTGGACTACAATTGGGAACGGTAACCTGTACCGGTAGCAGATCGAGGCACCTTGCCCGAAGCCGCGAGCCATGCGAGGGGATACGGTGCACTAATTGGGGTTCCCGGTCACTCTATGAAGAAAATGACACAAAAAAAAACATGTCGACCTTTTTTCATGTAGACCTATAAACCATGCCGACCTAGCATCCCTGTCGACCTACTACATGTCGACCAATAGTGGTCGACCTAATGACAGTCGACTTAAGTGTGGTCCACCCATACCCAATGTCAGAATGTTGAAGAAGATGAAGAAACCTATGCGGTAAGAACAGGTAATCTATTCTAGAGTAAACATTATGTGGCCAAGAGTAAAATGTGCACTCCCTACAGGTCGGGTGTTGGAGTCTCCAGGTATTGACCAGCCAGGGGCGTAGCCAGAACTTTTTGGGCTGCATAGCAACATTTTGAAGGAGCCCCCATCCCAATGCTTCTAGAGAGACACTTCTCTGCAGCAGTTGTTAATTGTATGCCCTATAATAGTGTCATAGTTCGTTTTCTGAACCATAGTAGAGCCTTATTTAATGTTATGCCCCATAGTAGTGCCCTAGTTTCTTTTATGAATCGCAGTAGTGCTTAAGTTCACCCTATGTCACATTTCAGAGCTGCCAGTACACATTATGCCGCACAGTACCCCCAATTCACATTATGATATATAGTTCTCCCCGTTCATATTGTGCCTCGTTACAGTGCCCTGGTTCATATTATATAACATCATAATGCCCTCCAGTTCATTTTATACCACAGTACAATAAGCAGGTCCAGGGGCATACCTAGATATTGCAAGTAAAAGTTTGAAAGGACCCCTACATACCACCCAATGGAGAAAAATGTATATAACACATGTAACTGTGACAGGGAAGCTGGGCCCCATAGCAGCTGCACTGGCTGCACCTATGGTAGCAACGCCCTTGCAACCAGCTGGTGCTCGTGAAGGGTGCGCCTCACCTGCCTATGCCACTTAGTGGAACGTCTAGTAGAGAGACCTGAGACGTCAATATCTGGTTGAAGATCTTTTTATCTGACATTCATCGAAGATTAAATGTCTATTAAAGGCCTATGCTTTTTTCACTGAAATTGTTCACATTAACTTTTTAGTTTATAGTGTTATTCACTGACATTCAACATGTTTTAATATAGGTGTTTTTTGTCACATTGTAATATTATTTAATTTATTTAATAATTTTTTTTTTTTTTAAAGAAAACGGCTACAGCATTCTTTATATAGTGCATCCGGAAAAGTATTCACATTGCTTCACTTTTTCCACATTCTGTTATGTTACAGCCTTATTCCAAAATGGAATAAATTCATTTTTGCCCTCAAAATTCTATACACAATACCCCATAATGACAATGTGAAAAAAGTTTTTTTATGGTTTTTTGCAAATTTATTAAAAATAAAAAAAACTAAGAAATCACATGTACATAAGTATTCATAGCTTTTGCCATGAAGCTCAAAATTGAGCTCAGATGCATCCTGTTTCCACTAATCCTCCTTCCTACATCTTAACTGGAGTCCACCTGTGGTAAATTCAGTTGATTGGACATGATTTGGAAAGGCACACACCTGTCTATATAAGGTCCCACACTTGACAGTGCATGTCTGAGCACAAACCAAGCATGAAGTCAAAGAAATTTTCTGTAGACCTCCATGACAGGATTGTCTTGAGGCACAAATCTGGGGAAGGGTACAGAAAAATATCTGCTGCTTTGAAGGTCCCAGTGGCCTCCACCATCCATAAATGGAAGAAGTTCGGAACCACCAGGACTCTTCCTAGAGCTGCCCATCCGTCTAAACTGAGCGATTGGAGAAGAAGGGCCCTAGTCAGGGATGTGACCAAGAACCAGATGGTCACTCTGTCAAAGCTACAGCATTCCTCTGTGGAGAGAGGAGAACCTTCCAGAAGGACAACCATCTCTGCATCAATCCACTAATCAGGCTTGTGTGGTAGAGTGGCCAGAGAAACAGACCATGAGAAACAAAATTCTCTGGTCTGATGAGACAGATTGAACTCTTTGGCGTGAATGCCAGGCGTCATGTTTGGAGGAAACCAGGCACCACTCTTCAACAGGCCAATACCATTCCTACAGTGAAGCATGGTGGTGGCAGCATCATGCTGTGGGGATGTTTCTCAGTGACAGGAACTGGGAGACTAGTCAGGATAGAGGGAAAGATGAATGCAGTAATGTACAGAGACATCCTGGATGAAAACCTGCTCCAGGGCGCTCTTGACATCAGACTGGGGCGACGGTTCATCTTCAGCAGGACAACGACCCTAAGCACACAGCCAAGATATCAAAGGAGTGGCTTCAGGACAACTCTGTGTCCTTGAGTTGCCCAGCCAGAGCCCAGGCTTGAATCCGATTGAACATCTCTGGAGAGATCTGAAAATGGCTGTGCACCAATGCTTCCCAACCAACCTGATGGAGCTTGAGAGGTGCTGCAAAGAAGAATGGGCGAAACTGCTCACAGATAGGTGTGCCAAGCTTGTGGCAACATATTCAAAAAGACTTGAGGCTGTAATTGCTGCCAAAGTTGCATCAACAAAGTATTGAGCAAAGGCTGTGAACACTTATGTACATGTGATTTCTTAGTTTTTTACTTTTAATAAATTTGCAAAAATCTCAAAAAAAAACTTTTCATTATGGGGTATTGTGTGTAGAATTTTGAAGGAAAAAATGAATTTATTCCATTTTGGAATAAGGCTGTAAAATAAAAAATGTGGAAAAAGTGAAGCGCTGTGAATACTTTCTGGATGCACTGTATCTTTCTTTTGTTAGTAGACTATTGAATGCCCGCTGTTCTAGTTTTCTTTTTCATTTTTTATGTACATTTAGGATGTTGTATAGATGGGAAATTAGTTACTGAACTTGCAGATGGAAGTTGCAATTGTTTTTCCACAATAAATTTGAAACTTACTAAAAACCATTTCAAAATATAACAGACATTTTTTTTTGCACCCCAAAGTAATGTAGACTGTAGAAAATAATTTGGTGAAAAACATATGGCTACTATAATGTTTACACTGTTAATAATAAGATGTAAAAATCTGGGACTTCCGGTTCCGGCGCCCATGTGAGGAGTAGCTGATCTCTGCAGCTCTCCTGCACCCTTGGCAACCGGAGCACACAGCGCCTCCCGCTCACGGCTTTTTTCCATGCCTGGCGCATACCACTTGTGGGAAAGCGCTGGGGACTGGATGGAAAGGTTTCTGTCCTCCCCCATGTCCCCTAAAGCCCAGAGATCGAGGTCTGAAAAACGGCCCGGGGAATCCAAGATGTCCGCCGCACCCAGCTCACAAACAAGCCTGCAGGCTGCTGGCAGCATTAAACAGGCTTCTGCAAATCACATTTCTCCCTCAGGTGAGCCTGACTGTTCCCCTGCCTCTCCAGTGACTTATGCTGATGTAGTGAGAGCTGTAAGGGATGCCATGGAGCCTATTATGGATGCACATGCTACTAAAATGCAGCAGGCAGTGAAAGACCTAAAATCCCAAATCAAGCAGTTATCTAAGACTGTCCTTACAAATGAACAAAGGCTGGGGGAGACTTTCCAGGATGTTGGGGTTCTGAAGCATAGATATGATGAGCTCCAGAAATCTCACTTCCAGCTGCTGAATAAGGTGGACGATCTTGAAAATAGATCGAGGAGATCGAATATTCGGGTGCTGGGGCTCCCTGAGTCACTGAAAGGTCCTGACTTGACCCTTTTTCTACAAACGTCCCTCCCTGGATTTATTGCATATTCAGGATGAATGCACTGGCTTAGTCATCGAGAGAGCCCATAGACTGGGTCCCCCGCGCTCTTCGCCTAATAGCAGACCACGTGTGGTTATATTTAAATGTTTGAACTTTCTCCATAAGGAAGCAATATGGATGGCATCCAGGAAACATAGGAATTTACAATGGGAAGGAGCTCGTTTGGCCATTTTCCAAGACTACTCCGCGGAGGTTTCCCGGGCACGTCGGGAATTTACTCCCCTTTGTTCCCGATTGGTAAAGGCGAATAGGAAATTTGCTCTGCTCTTCCCTGCAAGACTACGCCTGTTCGAGGGTAACTCTTTCCGGGACTTTACAAATCTTGCAGATGCAGAGGCTTATGTCTCTGAAGCTTCCATAGCAGATGACGACTCCTCTCCGGCGGATGACACCCAGGATGGCTGAGTATTGTCTCAGGACTTCTCTTTGTTTCCTGTTCTGTCTGCCAATTTAATTATTGCTGTGGGATCAGCTGCAGGTGTTTCTTTTTCCGAAAGAGACTTTGGTCTTATACAGCGAGCTGAGCCTTTTTGCCCTGCTTTATGCTTTAGATTTTTACTACTCATTTGTTGTATTTCTGTAGCCATGTAATCTTACCAGAATGATTAGGTATGCTTGGCGGAGATATTTCCCCCTTCTTCACTCTTATTACATTCATATGTGGAAGGCTGCGTTTTTGTTTATCTGTAACATGCTCTGTGTGCTCTGATATTTTCTTGTTATTTTTCTTTTTATATGTATATCTTTTTATTATGTTGCCGAGGGTAGGTGGGGCGCTGCCGAGGGTGGGTGGGGCGCCCCGGGGCACCCCTCCCTAATTTTTTCCTCAGGTCTTCATAATTCTGGCTGGCTCATTGGTGGTCTGTGATGGCCTCTGTGTCTGCTTGAACCGGTTGTTCTCGTTTTTCTGAAGTTATGATTGTCCTTAGCAGGACTTTCTTTCACAATGTTGAAGTTATATCTTATGTGTTTTATATGTTTCTGTCCCTTTTTTCCCCCTTCTTTTCTCTCCTTCCCCTTCTTTTCCTTTTGTGTCTGCCCGTGTATATTTTATATCTAATTATCGGCGGCTTAGATATTATGGTTACTGCGCAGGTTTTCAGGTTTTCCCAGTTCATTTGATGCATAGCTAGTTTGAGTGTCGGCACGTGGAATGTGGGAGGGATCAACTCTCCTGCCAAACGCAGAAAGATTTTGCTCTATCTAGGAAAGGTGGGGCTAGATGTTGTCTTTGTTCAGGAG
The DNA here is from genome assembly GCF_028390025.1 of Pseudophryne corroboree. Lineage (NCBI taxonomy): Eukaryota > Metazoa > Chordata > Amphibia > Anura > Myobatrachidae > Pseudophryne > Pseudophryne corroboree. Next base: position 599,803,359 of record NC_086444.1, read on the forward strand.
TCTCACCTTATGTCAAATGAGGTGGTAAAACTGAACACTATGGGTTGGTCTGTGGTAGCCTCTTCCTCCTTCTCTTCTAAGGCTAGGGGAGTGATTATTTTAGCTAGGCACACTGTCCCTATCTCTGTCCATGCAATTTTAGATGACGCTCAGGGCCGTTATATACTGGCAGATGTCACACTGTATGCATCCCGGTTCCTACTATGTAATATTTATGCACCCAATCAGTACTCTAAGCAATTTTATACGCACATTGTCATGAAACTACTAAACTACTCTGAAATTCCTATAATCCTGGGTGGAGATTTTAATTTATATTCTTCCCTGGCCTTGGATAAATCCCCCCCCCCTCGCACTCCCCCCTCGTTACCACGTATTGGTATCCCCTATATCTGCTCGCAGCTGTCCTTAGTGGATGTGTGGCGCACATGTTATCCATTAGAAAGAGAATTTACATGCCTCTTGGCTGTGCACCACACATTTTCGAGGATTGATTATCTGCTGTTGACAGACTCTTTGTTCTCGAAAGTAGCTGATTCTAAAATTGAGGATATCTGTATTTCGGACCATGCTTTATGCTGGATGAAACTGATGCTTCTCTCTGAAAAACCCCCTTTTCGTTCCTGGCACTTCCCCTCTCATTTAAGTGGCTCTCTAAAATTCCGCTCCTCACTAGATGCAGCATGGCTGGATTATCATACGCATAATGGAGAGACCCTACGCGATGATCCTGCTCTTTTCTGGCAAGCGTCAAAATCGGTAGTCAGGGAACATATTATGTCCTATAGTAATAAAAGGGATTTAGATTTTAATTCGCATTACCTGGAAGCCCAGGCGGCTCTTACTCATGCTTTTCAGGAATTTAAATCCTCCTCCTCTCCTTCTACTAGGGAATGTTATCTTACACAAAAAACATTGTTTGATACCCTTCTTTCTCAGGTGGAAGCCAAATATTCATTTTCAAGAGACTGTGGCATCTACAGGTACGGCAATAAGTCTGGCAAACTGTTATTCCGTTTGTTGAAAGGCAGACACCCTAAAGTGGTCATCCACTCTCTCCTCACCCCAGGTGGGGACAGGGTACGGACCTCTGCCGAGATCGCTGAGGTGCTACAGTCTTTTTACACCAATCTTTATGCACGCCCAGTTATTAATCAGACTCACAAGTCTGGCTTTTGGTCTTCTACTGATCTGCCCCAAATGTCAGAGACACACTGTACCTCTCTTCTTGCACCTATTACCACTGAGGAAGTTTCTGCAGCAATAGCTGGACTTAAGACTGGGAAGACTCCAGGCCCGGACGGTTTTGCAAATGACTACTATAAAATTCTATCTACTAGATTATGTGAACCTCTTTCTGTTTTATTTAATTCTTTCATGCAGGGTGCTCCCTTGCCTCAATATTTGAACTCTGCAGTCATAAAGGTTATCCCAAAGCCTGGCCGGGATCCTGAGTCACCCAGCTCTTATCGTCCGATTTCCCCCGAATAGACTTAAATTTATAGTTCCTGATATAGTTCATTCGGACCAGACTGGATTTGTGTGGGGTAGGCAATCAGTAAGCAATATACGAAAGGTCTTGACTGTTATGCAGGCTTTCCAGCTCTCCAAACCCACTGACACTAATGTATTATTGTCGCTTGATGCCGAAAAGGTGTTTGACCTGGTCACCTGGGACCATCTGTATGAAACGCTCCACCGATTTGGTGCACCTGAGGACTTTGTCTCTCTTATTTCCTGATTATATGAATCTCCATCCACTCAAGTTTTGGGAAATGGTATCCTCTCTTCCCCTTTTCTCATCCAGAGTGGCACACGACAGGGTTGCCCATTGTCACCTTTATTATTTGCCTTAGCTTTAGAACCCCTTGCTGTCTCCCTGAGAAATTCTCCCAGATTTACAGGCATAAAAATAATGGACACCATAGTAAAATTATCACTGTATGCTGATGATATGCTTCTATTTATTTCCCATCCTGATACGTCCATCCCTGCGATTGTCATCCTGATTGAACAATTTGGCTCCTTTGCAGGGTACAAAATTAATATATCCAAATCTGAGCTTCTCCTCCTTTCAGGAGATTCTTCCCTTTTTTCATTACACACGGTCCTGTCCCAATTTCCTGTGGTTCACGATAGTCTTAGGTATTAGGGGTCCAGATCCCTACCTCCCTATCAGAGTTATATTCGGTTAATTTTGGTCCTATTTTATCTAAGGTGTCTAAAATCCTTACAGACTGGGCGTCTCTGCCCTTGTCCCTTCTGGGTCATGCGGAAGTTATTAAATCTGTTGTCTTTCCCAAGATTTCTTATTTTCTTCTTATGCTCCCTATTGCCCTTGTTGAGAAAGATGTCCTTTTTCTTAAACAGTGTTTCACTAGATTTTTATGGGTGGGTAAATGGCCGAGGGTCCCCTACGCTAGATTGCAGTTGTTGCGTGAAGAAGGAGGTATGGGGATCCCGGATCCTGTTCTATTTAGTAGAGCAGCGATGTATCAGTATATTACAGACTGGTTTTGGGGCAGATCAGTATTTACAAACTTGCCACTTGAACTCGCCATATTCCACCCCTTCTCCCCTGCTGCACTCTTACACACTCCGAAATCCCGGCTCCCATCTGAGATGAAACACAATATTTTATTCTGGCATACGTATCAAGCATGGCAAACCACTCACACTAAGGCCCATAGAAAACCTGACATCTCTCTTCACACTACGTTTTGGGGCAACCCATGTTTCCTCCCTGGCTTGGATAACGCACATTATTTGAGTTGGAGGGAAAAGGGGATCGCAGCCATTAGAGACATATATGATCCGGGAGGCAAAGCAGTGCTTTCTTTCTCTGATATCCAGATAAAATTTGGTATTTCCCACCAGGAATTTTTTATGTACTTGCAGGCTAGACATTTTGCTCATTCCCAGTCCCACCCAATGATTTCTGAGGCTGCCACAGACCCGCTCCGCACCTTGATGGTGCTCACTAAAGATTGCCCGTACTGCGCATAGTGCCACCTTGTACCACAATATGTGGTCTTGCCGGAAAATATCTAAGTTTTGGTACAAGGTGATTGCTTATCTCAACACAGTATTGAACTTACAGCGAATTAAACGCCCGAAGGCTTGTCTGCTACTTGATTTTAGGGAATGGTCTCTTGGGCCTGAGGATAGGGATATTGTCCCAGTATTATCGGTTATGCTGACGATTGCCAAGAAACAAATTCTTAATCACTGGATTAAACCGTCTACCCCTTCTTTGATGGCTGTAAAACACATGACCCTCCGGATTATTTATTTTGAGAGGCGTGCTACTCTTCCTGATATTGAAATGGGGGTCAGGCGGTTTGCCAAGAAGTGGGAGAGGTATATTGATACCCAAGACCCTGATGTACAGTCATTCATCTATAAGCTTTTTGAGACCACAGTGTGGTATCTACACAGACAAATCGATAGGGCCCCTTAACACCCTAGGCCTACATACTGTTTTCCTTTTAGGACTTCCTGCTGTTTTCTTAGGAAATGCAATCATATTGCCTATAATACCCCTGGCTGTATGCTGAGTCTGATGCCATATGAGCACTTAACCTTCTCTTTTGGTGGAACTGCTAACCATGCCTGGATCACTTCTTTAACAATTTTACCTATGACTTCGCTGGCCGCTACTCATCCATGATATGACTATATCTGTATTGTCTTTTCCCAATTGTTCCTCCCTTCCCCCCCTCTTGTTTGTCTTCTTTATTGACCTTTCGTGTATATCAATGCCCAATGACCCCTCAGATAGAATTGTACGCTTAACTTTAGGTATATGGTGATTTCTTATGCTGAGGCGCACATCAGTACTGTGTTTACTATTTCCTAGACCTCATAATTGGTTAGGATTATTCGTCTTTTTATCTTTTATTCAAAGCTACGATTATCTATTATACATCGATTACCCCGCTGATGTGGCTTGAACCCACCTTATGATGGATTATCGTAACTGTGCCGGTTTCTTTTGTATGTTTGTAACATGAAGGTCTTCCCTGTTTTTGTATTTCTATGAAAAACCTAATAAAAATTGTTGAATAAAAAAAAAAAAAGATGTAAAAATCTGCCATTTGACACCTTTTAAGAAACGAAAATACTTTGCTTATGGCCACTCATAGCCTTCTATCCTGTTGTCCAATCTGATAAACCACTCTTTTCATGTTAGGGAGACTTCCCCAGTTTTTCATGAACTTCGCAGACTTTTGAATTTGAATTCCACAACTCAAGGAAGCACACTTGTTTGACATAACCCAGCAAATGGGCGGTAATACAACTGTGGCTTCCATTGACAGAACCCACGGGTAATTGAATCCGTCCCTAAGTGAACAATAAATGTGCAGTATTTCCCATGCCAAGCTGGCAAGTTTATTGTGAGCATATTGAATCAATGGTAGTACAGGTTGAGTATCCCATATCCAAATATTCCGAAATACGGAAAAGTTATTCAAAATATTGTATTAAATGACCTCCAGGCTGTGTGTATAAGGTGTATATGAACATAAATGAATTGTGTGAATGTAGATACACTATGTTCAATGCACAAAGTTACAAAAAATATTGTCTAAAATTACCTTCCGGCTGTGTGTATAAGGTGTATATGTAACATAAATGCATTCTGTGCTTAGATTTAGTTCCCATCACCATGATATCTCATTATGGTATGCAATTATTCCAAAATATGGAAAAATCCCATATCCAAAATACCTCCGGTCCCAAGCATTTTGGATAAGGGATACTCAACCTGTACTCCATAAACTTGCACCAAAGTGAAATGGTGATTTTTGTACCAAATTTCCAGCAGTCTGTAAATAAAGACATAGAGGTATATTTACTAAGGTCCCGATTTTGACCGAGATGCCGTTTTTTCTTCAAAGTGTCATCTCGGTAATTTACTAAGCAAAAATCACGGCAGTGATGAGGGCATTCGTAATATTTTGGAAGTCCTAGGAAAAAATCACAAATCAATACACCATCGGTCAAATACGCCTGCAATTTGGTAGAAATCGGGAATTTACTAAAAAATGCAAAACACAAACACTGCCGACAATAGCCAAACACTGCCGTGATGAAATACAAATCGTGAAAAAGTGCTAAAAAAAAACAGACCTGCTTTTTTATCCCGTGTTTGTATAGGCATGCACGGATCCATGAGATCCGTGCATGTTTTTCAGTGGGAAGGGGTGGGAAATGTTTTAATTTATAAAAAAAAAATGCGTGGGGTCCCCCCTCCTAAACCAAACCAGCCTCGGGCTCTTTGAGCCGGCCCTGGTTGCAAAAATATGGGGAAAAAATTGACAGGGGTTCCCCCATATTTTAACAACCAGCACCGGGCTCTGCGCCTGGTCCTGGTTCCAAAAATACGGGGGACAAAAAGCGTAGGGGTCCCCCGTATTTTTGAAACCAGCACCGGGCTCCACTAGCTGGACAGATAATGCCACAGCTGGGGGTCACTTTTATACAGCGCCCTGCGGCCGTGGCATTAAATACCCAACTAGTCACCCCTGGCCGGGGTACCCTGGAGGAGTGGGAACCCCTTCAATCAAGGGGTCCCCCCCTCCAGCCACCCAAGGGCCAGGGGTGAAGCCCGAGGCTGTCCCCCCCATCCAATGGGCTGCGGATGGGGGGCTGATAGCCTTTGTTGTAAGTTATGAATATTGATTTTAGTAGTAGTACTACAAGTCCCAGCAAGCCTCCCCCGCAAGCTGGTACTTGGAGAACCACAAGTACCAGCATGCGGCGGAGAACCGGGCCCGCTGGTACCTGTACTACTACTAAAAAAATACCCCAATAAAGACATAACACACACACACCTTGAAAGTATAACTTTAATACATACATACACACCACCATATACACATACTTACCTTATGTTCACACGAGGGTCGGTCCTCTTCTCCATGTAGAATCCATGGTGTACCTGTTGAAAAAATTCAACTCACCAAATCCAGTGTAGAGGGCTCCTCGGGTAATCCATTTGTTATCCACGTACTTGTAAAAATAAAAAAACGGACACCCGACCACGAACTGAAAGGGGCTCCATGTTTTCACATGGGACCCCTTTCCCCGAATGCCAGAAACCCCCTCTGACTGATGTCTAAGAGGGTTTCTTCAGCCAATCAGGGAGCGCCACGTTGTGGCACCCTCCTGATCGGCTGTGTGCTCCTGTACTGTATGACAGGCGGCACACGGCAGTGTTACAATGTAGCGCCTATGCGCTCCATTGTAACCAATGGTGGGAACTTTGTGGTCAGCGGTGAGGTTACTTTCGGTCACCCGCTGAGCAGAAAGTTCCCACCATTGGTTACAATGGAGCGCATAGGCGCTACATTGTAACACTGCCGTGTGCCGCCTGTCATACAGTACAGGAGCACACAGCCGATCAGGAGGGTGCCACAACGTGGCGCTCCCTGATTGGCTGATGGAACCCTCTTAGACATAAGTCAGAGGGGGTTTCTGGCATTCGGGGAAAGGGGTCCCATGTGAAAACATGGGGCCCCTTTCAGTGCGAGGTCGGGTGTCCGTTTTTTTATTTTTACAAGTACGTGGATTACAAATGGATTACCGAGGAGCCCTCTACACTGGATTTGGTGAGTTGAATTTTTTCAACAGGTACACCATGGATTCTACATGGAGAAGAGGACCGACCCTCGTGTGAACATAAGGTAAGTATGTGTATATGGTGGTGTGTATGTATGTATTAAAGTTATACTTTCAAGGTGTGTGTCTTATGTTTTTATTGGGGTATTTTTTTAGTAGTAGTACTACAGGTACCAGCGGGCCCGGTTTTCCGCCGCATGCTGGTACTTGTGCTTCTCCAAGTACCAGCTTGCGGGGGAGGCTTGCTGGGACTTGTAGTACTGCTACTAAAAACAATATTCAACACTTTCAACAAAGGCTATCAGCCTCCCATCCGCAGCCCATGGATGGGGGGGACAGCCTCGGGCTTCACCCCTGGCCCTTGGGTGGCTGGAGGGGGGGGGACCCCTTGATTGAAGGGGTTCCCACTCCTCCAGGGCACCCCGGCCAGGGGTGACTAGTTGGGTATTTAATGCCACGGCCGCAGGGCGCTGTATAAAAGTGACCCCCGGCTGTGGCATTATCTGTCCAGCTAGTGAGCCCGGTGCTGGTTTCAAAAATACGGGGGACCCCTACGCTTTTTGTCCCCCGTATTTTTGGAACCAGGACCAGGCGCAGAGCCCGGTGCTGGTTGTTTAAATATGGGGGAACCCCTGTCAATTTTTCCCCCCCATTTTTGCAACCAGGACCGGCTCAAAGAGCCCAAGGCTGGTTTTGCTTAGGAGGGGGGACCCCACGCAATTTTTTTTTTAAGTTTAAACATTTTTTTTTTTTTTTTACAAGGTGCACAATGAAGCCCAGCACGGATCTCTCAGATCCGGCCGAGATTCATTGTATTAAAGTCGGCAGTGTTTTACAAGTCACTCACGTAAAACACTGCCTAAAAAAACGAATGACATCGACATCGGAAAAACCGAAAATGCAGAATACGGCAGCTTAGTAAATTAGTCGTAATAAATTCAAAAAGTTGCATATTTACACTTTCGATGTCATTCATGATTGAACTTTGACCTCAAACGGAAAATTACGAATGTTAGTAAATTTACCCCATTGAGTTTAAATTTAAATTCACTTTACACAATACTTTATAGCGATGCATTATACATTTGGATTACAAATAATATATTAATCCCACAATGATAGCTAGAAGTTAAATTTCGGTCAACATGCTGTATTACAAAACAAATAATTGAAAAACAAAAAGGCCTCTACCTTATAGAAAGTGAACTGGAATTACTGAACATCAAGAAAGGACATTCTGCGTACAAGAGTATCACAACAGGTGAGGTACAAAGGGGTATATTTACTAACATTCGTAATTCTCCCGATTTGATGGGAGAATAATCACGAATGACATCGAAAGTGTAAAACTGCAACTTTTTGAATTTATTACGACTAATTTACTAAGCTGCCGTATTCTGCATTTTCGGGTTTTCCGATGTCGATGTCATTCGTTTTTTTAGGCAGTGTTTTTACGTGAGTGACTTGTAAAACACTGCCGACTTTAATACAATGAATCTCGGCCGGATCTGAGAGATCCTTGCTGGGCTTCATTGTGCACTTTGTTTAAAAAAAAAATAAAGTTTAAATGTTAAAAAAAAATTGCGTGGGTTCCCCCCTCCTAAGGCAAACCAGCCTCGGGCTCTTTGAGCCGATCCTGGTTGCAGAAATATGGGAAAAAAATGGACAGGGGTTCCCCCATATTTAAGCAACCAGCATCGGGCTCTGCGCCTGGTCCTGGTTCCAAAAATACGGGGGACAAAAAGCGTAGGGGTCCCCTGTATTTTTAAAACCAGCACCGGGCTCCACTAGCTGGACAGATAATGCCACAGCCGGGGGTCACTTTTATACCGTGCCCTGCGGCCGTGGCATCAAATATCCAACTAGTCACCTTTGGCCGGGGTACCCTGGGGGAGTGGGGACCCCTTCAATCAAGGGGTCCCCCCCCAGCCACCCAAGGGCCAGGGGTGAAGCCCGAGGCTGTCCCCCCCATCCAATGGGCTGCGGATGGGGGGCTGATAGCCTTTGTTGATAGTTATGAATATTGTTTTTAGTAGCAGTACTACATGTCCCAGCAAGCCTCCCCCGCAAGCTGGTACTTGGAGAACCACAAGTACCAGCATGCGGCGGAAAAACGGGCCCGCTGGTACCTGTAGTACTACTACTAAAAAAATACCCAAAAAAAGACAATACACACACACACACCTTGAAAGTAAAGTTTTATTACATCCATCCACACAAACATACATACATACTTACCTTATGTTCACACGCAGGTCGGTCCTCTTGTCCAGTAGAATCCATGGGGTATCTGTTGAATAAATTATACTCACCAGATCCACGGTACCAGGCTCCTCGGATAATCCTTTTGTAATCCACGTACTTGATTAAAAAAATAAAACGGAGACCCGAGCCACGCACTGAAAGGGGACCCATGTTTTCACATGGGTCCCCTTTCCCCGAATGCCAGAAACCAACTCTGACTTCTGTCTAAGTGGGTTTCTTCAGCCAATCAGGGAGCGCCACGTTGTGGCACCCTCCTGATCGGCTGTGTGCTCCTGTACTGACTGACAGGCGGCACACGGCAGTGTTACAATGTAGCGCCTATGCGCTCCATTGTAACCAATGGTGGGAACTTTCTGCTCAGCGGTTGACCGAAAGTGACCTCACCGCTGAGCAGAAAGTTCCCACCATTGGTTACAATGGAGCGCATAGGCGCTACATTGTAACACTGCCGCTTGCCGCCTGTCAGTCAGTACAGGAGCACACAGCCGATCAGGAGGGTGCCACAACGTGGCGCTCCCTGATTGGCTGAAGAAACCCACTTAGACAGAAGTCAGAGTGGGTTTCTGGCATTCGGGGAAAGGGGACCCATGTGAAAACATGGGTCCCCTTTCAGTGCGTGGCTCGGGTCTCCGTTTTATTTTTTTAATCAAGTACGTGGATTACAAAAGGATTATCCGAGGAGCCTGGTACCCTGGATCTGGTGAGTATAATTTATTCAACAGGTACCCCATGGATTCTACTGGACAAGAGGACCGACCTGCGTGTGAACATAAGGTAAGTATGTATGTATGTTTGTGTGGATGGATGTAATAAAACTTTACTTTCAAGGTGTGTGTGTATTGTCTTTTTTTGGGTATTTTTTTAGTAGTAGTACTACAGGTACCAGCGGGCCCGTTTTTCCGCCGCATGCTGGTACTTGTGGTTCTCCAAGTACCAGCATGCTGGGCAGGCTTGCTGGGACTTGTAATACTGCTACTAAAAACAATATTCATAACTATCAACAAAGGCTATCAGCCCCCCATCCGCAGCCCATTGGATGGGGGGGGACAGCCTCGGGCTTCACCCCTGGCCCTTGGGTGGCTGGGGGGACGACCCCTTGATTGAAGGGGTCCCCACTCCCCCAGGGTACCCCGGCCAGGGGTGACTAGTTGGATATTTGATGCCACAGCCGCAGGGCACTGTATAAAAGTGACCCCCGGCTGTGGCATTATCTGTCCAGCTAGTGGAGCCCGGTGCTGGTTTTAAAAATACGGGGGACCCCTACGCTTTTTGTCCCCCGTATTTTTGGAACCAGGACCAGGCGCAGAGCCCGATGCTGGTTGCTTAAATATGGGTGAACCCTTGTCATTTTCTTTCCCATATTTCTGCAACCAGGATCGGCTCAAAGAGCCCGAGGCTGGTTATGCTTAGGAGGGGGGACCCCACGCAATTTTTTTTCAATAAATTAACACTTTCCCACCCCTTCCCACTGATATACATGCACGGATCTCATGGATCCGTGCATGCCTATCCAATCACGGCTCAAAAAAGCAGGTCTGTTTTTTTTTAGCACTTTTTTACGAGTTGTATTTTTTCACGGCAGTGTTTTTTTTTTTTTTGCTTTGCACTTCTTAGTAAATGACCGAGATTCATACTTAAACAGCCGCGTTTTGACCGATGGTGTATTCATTCGTATTTTTTTTGTTGGACTTCAAAAAAAATACGAATGCCCTCATCACTGCCGAGATTTGAGTTTAGTAAATGACCGAGATGACACTTTGAAGAAAAAACGGCATCTCGGTCAAAATCGGGACCTTAGTAAATATACCCCAAAGAGTCGACATTTACAATGACATTTATCAAATCTTGGAGAGAGATACAATGGAAAACCAATTAACTTCTACAAACACTGGGTGGAATGCTTCATAGCTAAAAATACAGCCACACCTCGGAAAATGGAGGTTTGACTGCTTTTTTCATATGCACATAACGCTGGAATGCAATAAGCTTGCACCCAGTAGGCAATGCCATCTTTAGATGGCGTTGTCTTATAGATGCCTCTGGGCTTCTTTTCGCAGACTTCCCTGAAAGGGCGTAAATCAGCACGCACAGAAGGACTCCTGGGTCACAAACCCGGAAGTCCTTTGTGATTTTTTTTAAGCATACGGCTTGATGCATCCTGACCACAGCCTGTAAAATGTCGGAAGCTGATTGTCTAGTACTTTATCTCTCTCCGCTTTATCTCTCTCTCTAAGCTTTACTAAATCTCCGCCATAATGTTGACATTACCAGAATGCTTACATTGTGGATGTTGTTAGTAAAAATGGCGACCTTGGGTTTTTGCATTAATTCGGTGTCTAACCCTAAAATGGATTGTTGACATTCTGAACGTATACTATCGCAACAGTAGGTTACAGGGCAGCAACCCAAAACCAGTTGGACAGCAATTGACAATCTGAGAAAAAGTAATATTAAATCAGATTTTAAAGGAGAAAAGAAGGACGTGAGAAGCAGTGGGGGAGGGTGTTCACGCAGGTGAGAACTTAACTAGGCAAACACACATAGGGGGTCATTCATTACCGCCCACAATAGTGAACCGCAGCAGCAAACTGCGCATGTGCAGCGGCTGCGCGGCCATACACATTGCCAATGGATGCGACCGCAATGTGATTGACCGGTGGGGTTATGGCATTGCGGGGGTGGTGTTGGAAAAACGGGAATGGGGCCGGTAACATTTTCGGGGCAGCTGCGTGACATCATACGCAGCTGCCCTGGAAAAAGAATGTCAGTTGACAGCGCACCCAGGCTGCACTGCCAGGGGTCAATCTTAGTGCTGATGTGTCCGCAATTAAATTGCGGATGCATCGGGAGGCGGCCTTACACATTCTGGGTCACCTTGCCCTCTGCTGGGTGGCCCTCAGAATGTGCAGATACAGTAACATAGTATTTGAGGTTGAAAAAAGACAATTCATCCATCAAGTTCAACCTATTTGTGGTCTCCTACGCTGTATTATTTTTAGGACTAATTTTGTCTGATGCTGATGTCGGCCGTTGTGTTTGTTCCTCTTTTTTTTAATAACTATAGTGCGTGACTACGCACCATAACCCTGTATATCCTTATCCAACAGGAATTTATCTAGACCATTCTTAAGTGTTGACTGAGTCCGCCATTACTACTCTCTCAGGCAGGGAATTCCAAACACGTATTGTCCGTACTGTTAAAAACCTTTTCGCAGCTGTGTGCGAAATCTCCTCTAACCTAAGTGAGTTTCCAGTCCACGTGTCCTCTCGGTTGATCTTACCAAAAACAGGTCCCCCGCAAGCTCTGTGTATTGTCCCCTTATATATTTGTAAATGTTGATCATGTCCTCTCTTAGTCTCCTCTTTTCCAGTGTAAACATGCCTAGCCTTACAAGCCTTTCCTCGTATTCCAGCGTCTCCATGCCCTTAATTAGTTTGGTCACCCACCTCTGAAACTTTTCTAGTTCCAGGATATCCTTTTTGTAGTATGGTGGCCAAAATTACACACAGTATTCAAGATGTGGCCTCACTAGTGATTTATATAATGGGAGTATAACACTTTCATCCTACACTCCTGCAGAACATTGCACTCAAATAACTGCTGGTAATTCCATCTTCTACACTCCTGCAGAACATTGCACTCAAATAACTGCTGGTGAATATATACTTGTCTAGGTTTATTGAAAATGTGAGCTGCAGATTATCACTACTGATTGCACTGAAAGACTAATTGGCAAATTTGATGTTAAGAATTCTAGCAAATGGCATAAGGCATATGCTTTTATATTAGATTGCTTATGCACATGACGGGTTGCTATTGATAAATTGGAATGTTATCTCCTGAGTATAGTCATGAGGGCATGACTCTGTTAAATCTCAGTTGGTTGGATTGTTAGCTTGTTTTCTTTAAATTGTTTTATTACTGTCCATTGCCGGGGAAGGGTTCAGTGGAGTTTGGGTGTAATCAGTGTATTCACATGCTTGGCCCATTACTTAAAGAGCATCAGAAAGGCTTGTGCCGTAGGCTTGCTGGCCATTACTTCAAAGGACATTATTCAAAGGATAACTACAAGTTTAAACATAATTTTGACGTTACACCGACGTTAAACCGAAGGAAAACAGAAGGACAACAATCTATCCACAATCTGAACCACTAAAGGACAGCTTTCAAACATATGTGAGTCCAATTCCTCTACACATCCACCTACTCCAGCCTGAGTAACCCATACTTATAACTTAAATCTGTGATAGGAACGCAACAAGATCTTTACACTTCATCCGCAACTACTCAAATTTATGTCTATAGCTTACCAAAAATATCAGAATTCTCAACTGTACCAATGTTATCTGTCTTTTTACACTATGAAAAGACATCCCCAAACTGCTCACTACAGCTCTCTCTTATGCAGACTCATGTATGTTTTTTGATGTAATGATTGCCTTGTAATTGGCATTGCATGTGTGGGGAAGTTGCACAGTGAAACCTTTTTTTTTTTTTCCCCAAAATTTTTTTTATTGAGACATCATGGACCTCACAGTTTAGAATATAGCGTACATAGAAGTATGTATAACAATACAGGGGGGTTATGACTGGAAGTTGTACATCAAATTCCTTTTTCTTTTCTAACAATAAAGACTTAAGCATTGTGAGTAATCAACCATTCAGTACACCGATGATATTATACAAAGTATAGGTGACCATGAGGGAAGCCGCCACACTTGCCCGCCCTTAGACCAAAGATATAGGTTGGTCCTGTGTAGCCAGTCTAGTTAGGTACCACGTTGTGTTCTTGAGACTGTTATGAATGTGTAGTCGCGTATTAAGGGGCAAAGTGGAGATATAGGATTCCCAGAGGTTAAAAAATCGATCCACTTGTTTACCTCTATCTACAATAACCTCCACCCAATCCATCCTGAAAATATGATGTAGTTTATTCAAAAATAATGGTATCTGTGGTGGCGTACTATCTATCCATCCCTGTAAGTATCGTCTTTTTTCCAGCCGCACTTAAGGCTATCAGCATTTTCTTACATTCTGATGGCATGCGAAGAGTAGGATAAATGATACCCAAAACTGCCCATACAGGAGTAAAGGGCACATAGGTTATTAAGTTAGCCTCCGCGTATCTCCTAATGAGATGCCAAAAATATTGCACAATCGGACATGCCCACAAGCAATGGAAAGTATCAGCCTCACTCTGGTGGCATTTTGGGCAAGAATGTATTTCCGTCGCTCCCATATGGAATCGTCGCAACGGGGATAGATAAGTGTTATGATACACGTTAAGAAATAATTCAGTATACATGCTTGCTGGGAGGACCTTTCGGGAGTAAAGTAGTGCTTTTTCCATAGTTGGTATGGTCAGTTCAGGAAAATGAGCTAACCATGTGGACATGCCACCTGTCACAGTAGCGTGATCTAATATTTTTTCTCAAGAAAGTATAGTGTTTGGAAATGGCCTTGTGGCTCGGTACAGGGTGTATTAAGAGGCTATCTAGAGGGTTGGTCCAGTCCCCTTCCGCAAAATGTGTAAGAACATGCCTGACGTAGAATTGTGTTTGCAGAAATGGAAGGGGAGACGAAGCGACCACCGCATGTCTCGTTGAAACTTCTGAAAAAGTGAGCAGACGGTGGTCTTCCACAGATACCAGTAAACGAATCAATGTTATACCATCCTCCCTCCACATTTTGAAGGGGTGGGCAGCCATGCCGTTTAAAAATTCTGGGTTTTTAATTAGGGGTAGGTGTAAGGAGTGGTATGGATTCAATTTCGCACCATGACGCAGTATGTGCCACATTCTCCTAGTAGACCACAAGAGAGGGTTAGACCTAACATGGGCCCTCATTCCGAGTTGTTCGCTTGGTAAAAATCTTCGCATCGCAGCGATTTTCCGCTTAATGCGCATGCGCAATGTCCGCACTGCGACTACGCCAAGTAAATTTGCTATGCACTTAGGAATTTTACTCACGGCATTTTCATCGTTCTGGCGATCGTAATGTGATTGACAGGAAATGGGTGTTACTGGGCGGAAACAGGCCGTTTTATGGGCGTGTGGGAAAAAACGCTACCGTTTCCGGAAAAAACGCAGGAGTGGCCGGAGAAACGGGGGAGTGTCTGGGCGAACGCTGGGAGTGTTTGTGACGTCAAACCAGGAACGACAAGCACTGAACTGATCGCAGATGCCGAGTAAGTCTGAAGCTACTCAGAAACTGCTACGAGGTGTGTAATCGCAATATTGCGAATACATCGTTCGCAATTTTAAGATGCTAAGATTCACTCCCAGTAGGCGGCGGCTTAGCATGAGCAAATCTGCTAAAATTCACTTGCGAGCGAACAACTCGGAATGAGGGCCATGGTCAGGTATTTCCCAGTCATGTTGGTGAAGAAAACACGTCAAAGCTACAGTCGATAGGAAGCCCTGTTCGAGGGATGTAGTCGTATAGATAGAACTGTTTTGCAACCAATCTCTTAAATGTCTCAGAAGTGCAGCATGATTATAGACTACTACATCCGGGAAGTTAATACCTCCATTAGATTTAGGTTGAGCAAGTTTACGCAAAGCAATACGTGCTCGGCCTCCCTTCCATATAAAGGTTCTAATAAGTTTGTTAAATGTTAATATGTTGTGCGTCCTGCTTAGTCAGCAGTATGGGAAGCGTTTGCAATGGGTATAGTATGCGTGGTATAGCCACCATTTTGAGCAGGTTAGCCCTGCCTAGATATGACAGTGGAAGACGTTCCCATCTCTTAATATCATCAGTTAAAGTGTGTATGGCCTTATTTACGTTGAGTTTATATAGTTCAGAAATGTAGCGTGGCAACATAATACCCACATATATAATACTAGGTGCTTCATCGCGCCCTACGGGCGTTCTTCACACCGTCGTAAGGGGCTATGCCCCCTTAACCGCTGTACGCCGTACAATATATGTATTATATGCAGTATTACCTGCATTCCTAGTTTTGTGAGTGGTTAAATATTGCACAATGAAAGGGCGTTGGATGGTGAAGGGGCGTAGCCCCTTGCGACGGTGTGAACAGCGCCTGCAGGGCACACTGTACAGAATGCTGCGGGTGTGTGGGGGTGGGGGTCGGGAGGCGCTGCGGGTGGGGATGTGCGGGGGAGTGGGATCCGGAAGCGGTATGGGTGGGGGAGGTGGTGGGGGTGTCGCGGGTAGGGGAGGGGCAGGTACGGGGATCTGGCGGATGGGGGAGGGGGTTCCGGAGGCGCTGCAGGTGGGGTAGGTGGTCCGGAAGCAAAGCGCGTGAGGGAGGGGCAGGTGTGGGGGTGCGGCAGATGGGGGGGGTAGGCGCAGCGGGTGGTGGAGAGGCGGGTGCAGTGGGGCCACGCGGGTGAGGTAGGGGGTCAGGAGGTGCTGTGGGTGGGGAAGGGGCGAGTGCACTGCGCGTGGTGTAGGGGGTCCGGAAGCGATGGGCAGGTGCGGGGGTGTGGCAGATGGGGGAGGGTGTCCGGTTGCAGTGCGGGTGCTTGAGGGGCAGGTAAAGTGGGCGGGGTAGGGGGTCAGGATGTGCTGCGGGTGAGGGAGGGGCGGTTTCGGGGGTTGACTGCGGATGGGGAGGATGACTGTAGAGGCTGTGGGTGAAGGGGGGGGCGGATGTGGGGGAGGGGCTGTGGTTGGGAGGGTCTGGGGTTGAGGGAGGGGCAGGGGAGTGGGGGTCGTGGGTGGTGTAGGGGGTCTGGAGGCGCTGCATGTGGGGGGGGGTCGTGTGTGGGATGGTAGAAGGGTCGGAAGGCGCTGCAGGTGGTGGATGGGCAGTTGCGGGGGTGGGGTAGGGGGTCAGGGCAGGTGCGGCGGACGGTGGATGCCCTGCGGGTACTGTACCCGGCAGCAAGGTAGTTGGAGGGTAATCATTAGCAGCTATCAGTGACACTGCTAATCTCTCTGCCCCAAGGATCCCATCTCTCATCATTAGCAGCAGCAGGGCCGCAGGCCACCCGGGCTCAGTGTCAGGGTAACTGTGTGGCGGGCAGCCGGGGAGCACAGCAGTGTGCGGTGTTCCTGCTCCTGCGTGAGCCGCTCTGCCTCCTCACATCTCCCCCCGCACATCTTTACCCCCCTCCCCCACCAGGCACATCTGCACCCGCACATTTCCCCCCCGCCAGGCACATCTCCGTCCCCCGCACATCGCCCCCCCCATCTGCCAGGCACATTTCCCTCCCACCAGGCGCATCTCTCCCCCCCCTCCGCCAGGCACATCTCCCCCCCCCAGGCACATCTCCCCCCCCTGCACATTCTCCCCCCCCCCCCGCCAGGCACATCTCTCCCCCCCCCCCAAACACATCTCCCCCCGAACATTACCCCCCCCCCCCCTCCGCCAGGCACATCTCCCCCCCGCACATTCCCCCCCCCCGCCAGGCACATCTCCCCCCCCCCCCTCCGCCAGGCACATCTCCCCCCACACATTCCCCCCCCCCGCCAGGCACATCTCCACCCGCATATTCCCCCCCCCCCGCCAGGCAGCCGGGAAGCACAGCAGTGTGCGGTGTCCCCGCTGCCGCGTGAGCCGCTCTGCCTGACATCTCCCCCGGCCAGCGGGCCGCACTGGGCACATAAGACAGTGATCATGTCCGGAGCGGGGACCCGCTGTGCCGTGAGGACCGAACGGAGGGCTGTGTCGGCGGTGCAGGGCACTGTGACAGGCGGCAGGGGACAGGCGCCGGGGCTCAGGCGGGGAGTGAGAGCCGCTCCACGTCAGACGGAGAGTCAGCTCCCGCTCTCACATCTTCGGCACGGGACCGGGGGGACGATGGATGCCTCTAGACCGGACCTTGGTCGGAAGACTGGGGACATGTGCGCCGAGAAGGTGTGTGGCAGAGCTTCTCCTCATTGGCAGTCGTCACTGATTAGCCCACATCTGTGACTCCGCCCAGCGTTAGAAATGCAGGCATAGAGTCACAGGGCTATTATATAGGAGATATGTGGACACCCAGTGCAGTGCCGTAACTAGGCATTTTAGCGCTGTGTGCAAGAAACGATAGTGGCGCCCCCCCCCAATGTAAGACAGGGGCAGTGTGCGCCGTAGGCGCGCAAAAAAATTATAGGGGCGTGGCTTAATGGGGAAGGGGCGTGGCCACAAAATAATAGCAATTCATACTACGGTGCACAGTAGTCTACATTATTCAAATTACGCTGCACAGTAGCGCCACTACACCAGGTAGAGCCCCATTTATACATTACAATAGACAGCGTCCCCCTTTTTACACATTACAGCAGCCAGTCCCCCTTTTTACTAGAGATGAGCGCCGGAAATTTTTCGGGTTTTGTGTTTTGGTTTTGGGTTCGGTTCCGCGGCCGTGTTTTGGGTTCGACCGCGTTTTGGCAAAACCTCACCGAATTTTTTTTGTCGGATTCGGGTGTGTTTTGGATTCGGGTGTTTTTTTCAAAAAACCCTAAAAAACAGCTTAAATCATAGAATTTGGGGGTCATTTTGATCCCAAAGTATTATTAACCTCAAAAACCATAATTTACACTCATTTTCAGTCTATTCTGAATACCTCACACCTCACAATATTATTTTTAGTCCTAAAATTTGCACCGAGGTCGCTGTGTGAGTAAGATAAGCGACCCTAGTGGCCGACACAAACACCGGGCCCATCTAGGAGTGGCACTGCAGTGTCACGCAGGATGTCCCTTCCAAAAAACCCTCCCCAAACAGCACATGACGCAAAGAAAAAAAGAGGCGCAATGAGGTAGCTGTGTGAGTAAGATAAGCGACCCTAGTGGCCGACACAAACACCGGGCCCATCTAGGAGTGGCACTGCAGTGTCACGCAGGATGTCCCTTCCAAAAAACCCTCCCCAAACAGCACATGACGCAAAGAAAAAAAGAGGCGCAATGAGGTAGCTGACTGTGTGAGTAAGATAAGCGACCCTAGTGGCCGACACAAACACCGGGCCCATCTAGGAGTGGCACTGCAGTGTCACGCAGGATGGCCCTTCCAAAAAACCCTCCCCAAACAGCACATGACGCAAAGAAAAAAAGAGGCGCAATGAGGTAGCTGACTGTGTGAGTAAGATAAGCGACCCTAGTGGCCGACACAAACACCGGGCCCATCTAGGAGTGGCACTGCAGTGTCACGCAGGATGGCCCTTCCAAAAAACCCTCCCCAAACAGCACATGACGCAAAGAAAAAAAGAGGCGCAATGAGGTAGCTGACTGTGTGAGTAAGATAAGCGACCCTAGTGGCCGACACAAACACCGGGCCCATCTAGGAGTGGCACTGCAGTGTCACGCAGGATGGCCCTTCCAAAAAACCCTCCCCAAACAGCACATGACGCAAAGAAAAAAAGAGGCACAATGAGGTAGCTGACTGTGTGAGTAAGATAAGCGACCCTAGTGGCCGACACAAACACCGGGCCCATCTAGGAGTGGCACTGCAGTGTCACGCAGGATGGCCCTTCCAAAAAACCCTCCCCAAACAGCACATGACGCAAAGAAAAATAAAAGAAAAAAGAGGTGCAAGATGGAATTGTCCTTGGGCCCTCCCACCCACCCTTATGTTGTATAAACAGGACATGCACACTTTAACCAACCCATCATTTCAGTGACAGGGTCTGCCACACGACTGTGACTGATATGATGGGTTGGTTTGGACCCCCCCCAAAAAAGAAGCAATTAATCTCTCCTTGCACAAACTGGCTCTACAGAGGCAAGATGTCCACCTCATCATCATCCTCCGATATATCACCGTGTACATCCCCCTCCTCACAGATTATCAATTCGTCCCCACTGGAATCCACCATCTCAGCTCCCTGTGTACTTTGTGGAGGCAATTGCTGCTGGTCAATGTCTCCGCGGAGGAATTGATTATAATTCATTTTAATGAACATCATCTTCTCCACATTTTCTGGATGTAACCTCGTACGCCGATTGCTGACAAGGTGAGCGGCGGCACTAAACACTCTTTCGGAGTACACACTTGTGGGAGGGCAACTTAGGTAGAATAAAGCCAGTTTGTGCAAGGGCCTCCAAATTGCCTCTTTTTCCTGCCAGTATAAGTACGGACTGTGTGACGTGCCTACTTGGATGCGGTCACTCATATAATCCTCCACCATTCTTTCAATGTTGAGAGAATCATATGCAGTGACAGTAGACGACATGTCCGTAATCGTTGTCAGGTCCTTCAGTCCGGACCAGATGTCAGCATCAGCAGTCGCTCCAGACTGCCCTGCATCACCGCCAGCGGGTGGGCTCGGAATTCTGAGCCTTTTCCTCGCACCCCCAGTTGCGGGAGAATGTGAAGGAGGAGATGTTGACAGGTCGCGTTCCGCTTGACTTGACAATTTTCTCACCAGCAGGTCTTTCAACCCCAGCAGACTTGTGTCTGCCGGAAAGAGAGATCCAAGGTAGGTTTTAAATCTAGGATCGAGCACGGTGGCCAAAATGTAGTGCTCTGATTTCAACAGATTGACCACCCGTGAATCCTTGTTAAGCGAATTAAGGGCTCCATCCACAAGTCCCACATGCCTAGCGGAATCGCTCCGTGTTAGCTCCTCCTTCAATGTCTCCAGCTTCTTCTGCAAAAGCCTGATGAGGGGAATGACCTGACTCAGGCTGGCAGTGTCTGAACTGACTTCACGTGTGGCAAGTTCAAAGGGCATCAGAACCTTGCACAACGTTGAAATCATTCTCCACTGCACTTGAGACAGGTGCATTCCACCTCCTATATCGTGCTCAATTGTATAGGCTTGAATGGCCTTTTGCTGCTCCTCCAACCTCTGAAGCATATAGAGGGTTGAATTCCACCTCGTTACCACTTCTTGCTTCAGATGATGGCAGGGCAAGTTCAGTAGTTTTTGGTGGTGCTCCAGTCTTCTGTACGTGGTGCCTGTACGCCGAAAGTGTCCCGCAATTCTTCTGGCCACCGACAGCATCTCTTGCACGCCCCTGTCGTTTTTTAAAAAATTCTGCACCACCAAATTCAAGGTATGTGCAAAACATGGGACGTGCTGGAATTTGCCCATATTTAATGCACACACAATATTGCTGGCGTTGTCCGATGCCACAAATCCACAGGAGAGTCCAATTGGGGTAAGCCATTCTGCGATGATCTTCCTCAGTTGCCGTAAGAGGTTTTTAGCTGTGTGCGTATTCTGGAAAGCGGTGATACAAAGCGTAGCCTGCCTAGGAAAGAGTTGGCGTTTGCGAGATGCTGCTACTGGTGCCGCCGCTGCTGTTCTTGCGGCGGGAGTCCATACATCTACCCAGTGGGCTGTCACAGTCATATAGTCCTGACCCTGCCCTGCTCCACTTGTCCACATGTCCGTGGTTAAGTGGACATTGGGTACAACTGCATTTTTTAGGACACTGGTGAGTCTTTTTCTGACGTCCGTGTACATTCTCGGTATTGCCTGCCTACAGAAGTGGAACCTAGATGGTATTTGGTAACGGGGGCACACTGCCTCAATAAATTGTCTAGTTCCCTGTGAACTAACGGCGGATACCGGACGCACGTCTAACACCAACATAGTTGTCAAGGCCTCAGTTATCCGCTTTGCAGCAGGATGACTGCTGTGATATTTCATCTTCCTCGCAAAGGACTGTTGGACAGTCAATTGCTTACTGGAAGTAGTACAAGTGGGCTTACGACTTCCCCTCTGGGATGACCATCGACTCCCAGCAGCAACAACAGCAGCGCCAGCAGCAGTAGGCGTTACACGCAAGGATGCATCGGAGGAATCCCAGGCAGGAGAGGACTCATCAGAATTGCCAGTGACATGGCCTGCAGGACTATTGGCATTCCTGGGGAAGGAGGAAATTGACACTGAGGGAGTTGGTGGGGTGGTTTGCGTGAGCTTGGTTACAAGAGGAAGGGATTTACTGGTCAGTGGACTGCTTCCGCTGTCGCCCAAAGTTTTTGAACTTGTCACTGACTTATTATGAATGCGCTGCAGGTGACGTATAAGGGAGGATGTTCCGAGGTGGTTAACGTCCTTACCCCTACTTATTACAGCTTGACAAAGGGAACACACGGCTTGACAAATGTTGTCCGCATTTCTGGTGAAATACTTCCACACCGAAGAGCTGATTTTTTTGGTATTTTCACCAGGCATGTCAACGGCCATATTCCTCCCACGGACAACAGGTGTCTCCCCGGGTGCCTGACTTAAACAAACCACCTCACCATCAGAATCCTCCTGGTCAATTTCCTCCCCAGCGCCAGCAACACCCATATCCTCCTCATCCTGGTGTACTTCAACACTGACATCTTCAATCTGACTATCAGGAACTGGACTGCGGGTGCTCCTTCCAGCACTTGCAGGGGGCATGCAAATGGTGGAAGGCGCATGCTCTTCACGTCCAGTGTTGGGAAGGTCAGGCATCGCAACCGACACAATTGGACTCTCCTTGTGGATTTGGGATTTCGAAGAACGCACAGTTCTTTGCGGTGCTTTTGCCAGCTTGAGTCTTTTCAGTTTTCTAGCGAGAGGCTGAGTGCTTCCATCCTCATGTGAAGCTGAACCACTAGCCATGAACATAGGCCAGGGCCTCAGCCGTTCCTTGCCACTCCGTGTGGTAAATGGCATATTGGCAAGTTTACGCTTCTCCTCCGACAATTTTATTTTAGGTTTTGGAGTCCTTTTTTTACTGATATTTGGTGTTTTGGATTTGACATGCTCTGTACTATGACATTGGGCATCGGCCTTGGCAGACAACGTTGCTGGCATTTCATCGTCTCGGCCATGACTAGTGGCAGCAGCTTCAGCACGAGGTGGAAGTGGATCTTGATCTTTCCCTAATTTTGGAACCTCAACATTTTTGTTCTCCATATTTTAATAGGCACAACTAAAAGGCACCTCAGGTAAACAATGGAGATGGATGGATACTAGTATACAATTATGGATGGACTGCCGAGTGCTGACACAGAGGTAGCTACAGCCGTGGACTACCGTACTGTACTGTGTCTGCTGCTAATATAGACTGGTTGATAAAGAGATGTAGTATGTATGTATAAAGAAGAAAGAAAAAAAAACCACGGGTAGGTGGTATACAATTATGGATGGACTGCCGAGTGCCGACACAGAGGTAGCTACAGCCGTGGACTACCGTACTGTACTGTGTCTGCTGCTAATATAGACTGGTTGATAAAGAGATGTAGTATGTATGTATAAAGAAGAAAGAAAAAAAAACCACGGGTAGGTGGTATACAATTATGGATGGACTGCCGAGTGCCGACACAGAGGTAGCTACAGCCGTGGACTACTGTACTGTGTCTGCTGCTAATATAGACTGGTTGATAAAGAGATGTAGTATGTATGTATAAAGAAGAAAGAAAAAAAAACCACGGGTAGGTGGTATACAATTATGGACTGACTGCCGAGTGCCGACACAGAGGTAGCTACAGCCGTGGACTACCGTACTGTACTGTGTCTGCTGCTAATATAGACTGGTTGATAAAGAGATGTAGTATGTATGTATAAAGAAGAAAGAAAAAAAACCCACGGGTAGGTGGTATACAATTATGGATGGACTGCCGAGTGCCGACACAGAGGTAGCTACAGCCGTGGACTACTGTACTGTGTCTGCTGCTAATATAGACTGGTTGATAAAGAGATGTAGTATGTATGTATAAAGAAGAAAGAAAAAAAAACCACGGGTAGGTGGTACACAATTATGGACGGACTGCCGAGTGCCGACACAGAGGTAGCTACAGCCGTGGACTACCGTACTGTACTGTGTCTGCTGCTAATATAGACTGGTTGATAAAGAGATGTAGTATGTATGTATAAAGAAGAAAGAAAAAAAAACCACGGGTAGGTGGTATACAATTATGGATGGACTGCCGAGTGCCGACACAGAGGTAGCTACAGCCGTGGACTACTGTACTGTGTCTGCTGCTAATATAGACTGGTTGATAAAGAGATGTAGTATGTATGTATAAAGAAGAAAGAAAAAAAAACCATGGGTAGGTGGTATACAATTATGGATGGACTGCCGAGTGCCGACACAGAGGTAGCTACAGCCGTGAACTACCGTACTGTGTCTGCTGCGACTGGATGAAAAATAATGATATAAAATATATATATATATATTTCTACTGCAGCCGGACAGGTATATATTATATAATGACGGACCTGCTGGACACTGTCTGTCAGCAGAATGAGTTTTTTATAGAATAAAAAAAAAAACACCACACAAGTCACACGACGAGTGTTTAACTTTTTCAGGCAATCACAATATAGTATACTACTAACTATACTGGTGGTCAGTGTGGTCAGGTCACTGGTCAGTCACACTGGCAGTGGCACTCCTGCAGCAGAAGTGTGCACTGTTTAATTTTAATAATATGTACTCCTGGCTCCTGCTATAACCTATAACTGGCACTGCTCCCCAGTCTCCCCCACAATTATAAGCTGTGTGAGCACAGTCAGATATATACATAGATGATGCAGCACACTGGGCTGAGCAGTGCACACAGATATGGTATGTGACTGAGTCACTGTGTATCGTTTTTTTCAGGCAGAGAACGGATTATATTAAATAAAACTGCACTGTCTGGTGGTCACTGTGGTCAGTCACTACTAAACTCTGCACTCTCTACAGTACTCCTAAGCTCCAGTAAATCAAGTGTCTCTGTCTCAAATCAATCTCACTCTCTCTCTTCTAATCTAAATGGAGAGGACGCCAGCCACATCCTCTCCCTATCAATCTCAATGCACGTGTGAAAATGGCGGCGACGCGCGGCTCCTTATATAGAATCCGAGTCTCGCGAGAATCCGACAGCGTCATGATGACGTTCGGGCGCGCTCGGGTTAACCGAGCAAGGCGGGAAGATCCGAGTCGCTCGGACCCGTGAAAAAAAACATGAAGTTCGGGCGGGTTCGGATTCCGAGGAACCGAACCCGCTCATCTCTACTTTTTACACATTGCGGCAGCCAGTCCCCCTTTTTACACATTGCGGCATCCAGGCCCCCTTTTTACACATTACGGCAGCCAGTCCCCCTTTTTACACATTGCGGCATCCAGTCCCCATTTTTACACATTGCGGCATCCAGTCCCCCTTTTTACACATTGCGGCAGCCAGTCCCCATTTTTACACATTGCGGCATCCAGGACCCCTTTTTACACATTGCGGCAGCCAGGCCTCCTTTTTACACATTGCGGCAGCCGGGACCCCATTTTACACATTGCGGCAGCCGGGATCCCTTTTTACACATTGCGGCAGCCGGGACCCCATTTTACACATTGCGGCTGCCGGGACCCCTTTTTACACATTGCGGCAGCCGGGACCCCATTTTACACATTGCGGCAGACGAGACCCCATTTTACACATTGCGGCAGACGAGACCCCATTTTACACATTGCGGCAGACGAGACCCCATTTTACACATTGCTGCAGACGGTGAGAGAGAGAGAGAGAGAGAGAGAGAGAGAGAGAGAGAGGGAGGATATACTTACCTTCTCCCCGCTGACAGGCTCCTCGTGCAGCTTCCTCTCGGTGCAGGCTGTGTGAGGTGAGAAGGAGGAGGAGGGAGGGGGAGCAGTGAGCCGCAGCAGCGCTATTTGATTGGTAGTAAGCGCTGCTGCAGCATCCCCCTCTCCTCCTGTATTGGTTGCCTGGCGCTGCTGTGGATGCTGGGGAACCGCATCCCAGCATCCTTAGCAGCGCCGGGCAGCCAATACAGGAGGAGAGGGGGATGCTGCAGCGGCGCTTACTACCAATCAAATAGCGCTGCTGCGGCTCACTGCTCCCCCTCCCTCCTCCTCCTTCTCTCCGCTGCCCGGCGCTGGTCCTCTTCTCCCTACACAGCGGGGCGCACGGCGCAGACTTCGGCGGCATGTAATGAGTCAATTTGACTCATTACATGCCGCTGGCCGTTGCGCCCTCAGGGCAACTGCGCTGTGTGCCAAGCCCCCTTGGCACACACGTAGTTACGGCCCTGACCCAGTGTAGGGGAAAGTGTGAGGTCCAGCTCGGACACGTCACATTGCCACATAGCAATAAAGCTTTAGATTTGTCCATATTAATACTAAATACTAAAACCCGAAATGTGGCCAAATAATTGGATCTTGTCTAGGATCAAGGTAAGGGAATGTTCGGGGTCAGATATGTAAAGGAGGATATCGTCAGCGAAAGCAGATAATTTGATTTCCTGACCACCAACTTTTATACCCCTAAAAACAGACCAATCCTGTAGTGTCCTAAGCAACGGGTCGAGGGCCAAATTAAATAGCAGCGGCGATAGAGGGCATCCCTGACGGGTACCCCTTTCTAAAAAGAACCGTTGGCCCCTGATCCCATTAATTAACAGAGAGTCAGATGGATTGTTGTAGATGTATCGTATATAGTTAATAAAGTCCGTGTCAAACCCCCTTCTCTCCAACACAGCAAACAATTGTGGCCACAAGACCATATCAAAGGCCTTATTGGCATCGAGGCTAAGAAGCATATTTGAGTCTGTACATGGAGACTGGGACGCAGCCACCGCCGCCAGAGCCATGCGGATAGCTTTAACTGCATGTCTGCCAGTCACAAAACCCATTTGTGTCGTGGTGAGGATATCAGGGAGAATGGATTGAAGCCGCATCGCCAGTATCTTGGCCAATAGTTTATAGTCTACGTTCAAGAGACTAATTGGTCTGTATGAGGAAAGAAAATTGGTGTCTCTAACAGGTTTAGGAATAAGTGTAATAAACGCTTCATTAAAGAGAGGAGATGGAGAATTCCTCTCATGTATGGCATGGAACAATTCCAATAAGGTGGGAACAATATGGGCCTGTAGCATGCGGTAGTAATCTCCCGACAGGCCATCTGGACCTGGAGACTTACCATGAGGTAAATTGGAGATAGCAGTGTTAATTTCCTCCGCCGTTATGTGTCCCACAACGGCTTCTCTCTGGTCCCTAGTCAGGGGGGGCAGTACCTCATCTGTGAGCAACTGTCTTTGTATATCAGTATCTATTTGTGCCGATCTAAACAAGGATTGAAAATAGGGTTGAAATTGTTCCACTATTTCTTAAGACTTAGTGATAACATGACCGGACCTGGGGTGGTGTATTGCAGTTATAATGTGCCGTTTTTTGGGAGGTCGGGAAATGACTGCCAGTAATCTGCCAGCCTTATTGCCCCATCTATAGAATTTATTTTTGGTAGAGTCTAGGGAGTGTTTTGCCTGGGTGGCTAAATAAGTTTCAAGCAGGCGCCTAGTCTGTTTGTATTCAGTGAGGGTAGTCTCCGTTGGAGTAGAAGTATATGTTCGAAAGGCCATGGACATGGCTGCTTTTATCTCAGTGTATTCCATTTTGGAATCCCTTTTTTTCCAGGTGACATAACTAATAATGTGACCCCTCATCACCGCCTTAGAGGCATTCCAAAAAATGTCGGGTCTATCCCAGTAGTCTATATTTTCATCAACGTAATTGGTCCAATGGTATGTGAGATATAGTTTGAAGTCCTCTGAGTCTGCCAGGTATTGTGCCAAATACGGTCTGTCGAATGCATATGGGGATGGGATAGTGTTAGAGTGACGGGGGCATGATCAGAGATCAATATGTCAAGTATATCCACCCCAGAAATCTGGGACATCAGGTCATCGGCGATTAAGAACTTGTCAATACGAGACAATGTTCCATGTGCCAGCGACAAATGGGTGTGCGTCCTGTCGGTTGGGTGTAGAAATCTCCATGGGTCAGAGAGGTCTAAGGAGTCTCGAAATGTCAATAAGTGTCTGCTCTGGGAGTCAGTGGTTCTCGACATAGTCGGCGATATGTCAACTGTAGGGTCGACCACCATGTTATAGTCTCCACCCACTATCAGGGAATAGTTAGTTCTGCTTAGAAGAATGTGGGTGATGTCCTGAATAAATGTGTGGGTATTAACATTCGGGGCGTATAAGTTGACAAGGGTGTATTTAGAATGAAAAAGCTCTATATCCATTATGATATATCTGCCTTCGGGATCAATAATTTCTGTCAAAACAGTAACAGGGATTTTTTTTTGGAAAAGTATGGCTACCACTCTGGCTTTCATGTGAAAAGGAGCAGCGATACAAGGACCAAGCCATGGAGCTTTCAATACATTTTCCTCGCCCGTCAGCCAGTGTGTTTCCTGTAAGAAGATCACATCTGGGTGAAAGCGCTTAAGGTGCGTGACTACACGTAGTCGCTTGACTGGGGAATTAAGCCCTCCTACATTCCAAGAAATGAATTGTATTGGTTTCGGGGGTATTACCTCAGATGAGGAAGAAACTGCTGACGGCATAGCTACCCAAGCCCCTCAGGGCAGTGAGATATTTGACAGGTAAGCAATAAACTCAAGCGGACAGCGGCGGCTCCCCTCCTAACCCAAGGTCCCCAGGATAGCAGTGATTTCAACTGCATAAACACCAGTGTAACATGAAATGCATAGCACAGTCTTAATATTTGAGATATAAATAGTGAACCATAATGACTCATAACTCTATTTTCTAACATTTTCCTAACAACCAAAACCACGGTGGGCACCAACTAGGCCTAGTGGTGCGCACACTGAACGCTAACAAAATAGTTACAAAATTAGTAAGAATGGATACTTATAGTAAATTACAGTATCAACTA
The DNA here is from genome assembly GCF_028390025.1 of Pseudophryne corroboree. Lineage (NCBI taxonomy): Eukaryota > Metazoa > Chordata > Amphibia > Anura > Myobatrachidae > Pseudophryne > Pseudophryne corroboree. Next base: position 599,831,809 of record NC_086444.1, read on the forward strand.
GAATATATGAAAAAAAAATATAAGGTAGGTTAACACACATCCGCCCGAGGCGGGAGTACCCGAACTGTTCAACCCATTGCACCCCACCGCCTGATATCCTAATTAATAGGCGACCTTGATGGGGATCTGTAAGTCAGAAAGTGAGACCTCGCCACCTCCGGGTCTGTGTAAAACATCTGATTTCCATTCTCTGAGACCCGCAGTTTGGCTGGGTACAGCAAGGCGAATCGGATATTTTTGCTATGCAAATAGGAACAAACGTCAGAAAATTCCTTTCTTTTCTGAGCCACAGCTGCCGAGAAGTCTTGAAATATCAAGATCTTGTGGCCCTTGACTAACAATTCTCTAGTTTTACAGTAAGCTGTGAGAACTTGTTCCTTGGCCCTGTAGTCTAAGTAGCGGGCGATGACTGGTCGGGAACGCTTCCGGGTCCCGTCCCGCATCACTCCCAGCCTATGAGCTCTTTCGATATGTGGGAGTTCAATATCATCTATGATTTCCAACGAGGCTGGGAGGTCTACAGAAAGAAAGGAGGAGAGGGCTGGGCCAGTCAAGGACTCTGGAATACCTATAAATCTAAGGCTATTCCTGAAAGATCTATTTTCCAGGTCCTCAACTTTATCCTGCAGTTGTTGTATATATTTATATTGGGATGATACTCCCTCCTGACAGGTTTGGACTAAGTCCTCAGTGTCACCCAGTCTCGTTTCCAATGCGGAAATACGCGTCGCATGAGAGTCTATGCGAGCTAAACCCATTTCTAAGCGGGCCTGTAGGTCGTCAAATCGCTTATCAAGCAGGGGCATAAGAAAATCCGAAATTTCTTTGGCTGTCAGTGGGGGAGTTTTATCACTAGGTAAGCTAGGTGATTCTGACCCATGCCCGGCTGGGGAGGGTGGACCTGATTTAGAGGGAACGTCTTTCCCCTTCCCTGCTTTTTAGGAGGTATTGGATTGTTTCGGAGGCATGGCTTTGTCGAGGTATTTGTCCATACCCCAGGGAATGAGACGTGGAACAGTTAGTGTCACTTTTAGGTACTGATCCCACAGGTATAGGCAATGATAGTAAAACAGAGGTAATTACATATGAAGCTCGGGCGGAAGTGCGAAACCTGATCAAATTATTTAGAACATACCGTAACCTGCGGAAAAGCCCACAGGATGGCCCCGGCAACAAGCCACAGCAGTCCCCAACTGGGGCGTGAACTTATACCTGAATACAATTTGAAATGTCAAGCAATACAGAATAAAATTATCGAATGAAAATAACAAATGTCACATACAGGTCTCAGCGAATGAAGGAAAGAAGAAAGTTATATCACACAGAATTTGTCGAAGAAGGAAAATAACAAACGTCACAAAAAAGTTCCCAGGAGAGAAGAACAGAGGTATATCACATAGAGACCTTGGTGTATACAAAATAACAAACGTCACATAAGATTCTCCGCAGGAAAAGAGAAATAAAATACGACGTTCGTTAAATATGAAAAATAACAAACAGCACAGATAAGTTCCAAAGGGAACCAGCAGAGAATGGGATAAAATAAGGATACGCAATGAGTCAGATTCTGCAAATAAGGCCTGCGGCCGGCAGTCAAATAGGCAAAGTGGAAAGTCCTCTTCTGAGAGTAGGATTTGCCGGAGCAGCACCAGCCGGTACCACGTAGTATCCGTTAATGTGGGAGGCCTCCCAGCAGGAGTAAATAGGGGGCAGCTGGGGTAGGTTATGACACAAAAGCGTAAATAAAATAAAATAAATGAAATAACAGTCACAAATGTAGGACCAACAGTAGGTCAGTCCCACTTTGAACAAGGGTCTCTGTGAGCCCTTCACAGCTGCAAAGTGAAATAAAGATAAGCAGCCTGTGTAAAGTTCCCAGCTGGATACAGTTATTGTGGCCACCAGAGGTATAGGGAGGACGGGGTAGGAAAAAAGGGAGGGGGGAACGGGCAGAAAGGGTCTGAGGGGAAGGGTAAAACACAAGGTAGGGAGTGAAAAGGGTGTTAGTAAGGGTAATAACAAATACCGGGTAAACAGGAGATGAGATCCAAGGAGATCGCTGCAGACAGTTTACAGCGACCAGAAACGCCGGCAGGAGGAATTTCTTCAGTGAGGATGGAGGACTCATCCGCGGCAACAAACCCCGCCAGCCAGGATCACCTCAGGCGACGTCCGTCCACCAGGTCTCGGTGTCTCAACCGTCTCAGCTCGCAGGGAGAGAGCACCCAGCAGCGGTGGTGAAGTGATGAGCCGGAGTACCACGGGACAGAGGCAAGATGAGGCTCCCAGTCCAGCGCCGCTGGGCGCAGCAAGATCAGAGAGAAGCAGGCGGCTCAGGGCAGAAAACACCAGTCAGGTGCGTCCCTCCGTCTCGGGAAATGCAGCAATCCCGTCCGGCAGGCGCTCCACGGAGGGACCTCCCGCAGCCCGATGGCAGCCACCAGCAGTCGGAAGAAGAGGGTCAGGTAAGCGGGCGTAGGGTCTCCCGCGGTCACGGAGGCAGTTCTCGTGGGCCAATCATCAGCGGCCAAATGGATAGGAGTGGACCAACGGATGGAGTGCCACAGCGCGTCCCGCGGTTAAGGGGGGCATCCACTACAGCCCGATCTCTCACAGCCGGGAGAAAGGGTCAGGCCAACGGGCACAGGGTAACCCGTGGGTAGGGGCGCATCCCCTGCGGGCAGCCGTCAGCCGTCAGCGGGTCCACTCCAGGAGCCAGCAACCAGAGAGGAGTCGAGAGAGGCAGTGCAGTTGGGTAGGGAGAGTAGCCGACAATCTGCAGTGAAGGTGAGCGTTCAGTCACGCCAGCTTTCGCGCCAAAGGAGAGGCGCATATACAGGCCACTATCAGGGGCCAGACTTCGGGGGATATATAGGCTCCAGATGTAATTTTGGTATCTAGGGACTCCACCACACATCAGCTATCCGAGGATACAATCAGAATTTCCAAAATTAGATTAATAGTGGTAGATGGAGGCAGATTCAGATGATCCTTGTCTGGAGAGAAGTTCAAATGCAGCCACACGAGGTGCCCTGCCCACCGGAAGTCAGTGAAACCTAGTTTATTATTTCATGTTCACTGGTGTTTACCACCTTTGATCATTTGACCATTGTGGTCAGGTGTACTATATCTTTACATTTAGTGAGGTGTAGTCATGGTGTAAAGGACACAGTGTGATTCCTGATTAGCACAAAAAAAAAATACCAAACACTGAGCAACATCCCCAAACAGGTAATTTCAACTTTAAACTTGTCATTTATTTGGTACGGTCTGGACATGGCTACTAATAACAAATGCACAGACAAAATTCTTAAAGCTATGAGTGCAAATGCTAGGAGCTTGGGAGACAAAATTCCAGAACTAATTGCGATAATGACAAGGGATAACCTGGATTTTGTCGCAATTACAGAGTCATGGTGCATTGAGAATCATGACTGGGACATAGCTATATGAGGATACAATTTATTTAGGAAGGATAGAATAGGAAGAATAGGAGGAGGGGTAGCAATGTATGTGAAAAAAAGCATAAATGCTACTTTAATACAAAATATTGAAGACAAAACTGAGGACCTTTAGGTCACCATAGAAACCGGGGAGAAGGACATTATTCGCATTGGGGTGATCTATAGACCACCAGGCCAGGGGCAGGATTTGGACAGGAACCTATTATTGGACATCACTAAAATGGCTTTAAAAGGAGAAGTCATACTCATGGGAGACTTTAATTTACCTGATGTAAATTGGGAGGCGTCTTTTGCAAGTTCAGCTACAAGTGGCAAATTTCTAAATTCCTTACAGTGAGCATCTCTCAAGCAATTGGTGAGGGAGCCCACTCACAAAGACTCAATATTAGATTTAATTCTTACAAATGGTGATAGGATATCCGACATATATGTGGGTGAGCAACTGGGATCCAGTGATCATCAAGCAGTATGGTTTAGTATAAAGACAGGATCCAACTCCTGTCACACAAAAATAAAGGTGTTGGATTTTAGAAATGCTGACTTTGCAAAAATGGGGAGATGTTTGGTGGACTGGAGGAACTTGGAAGGAGTGCAGGAGAGGTGGGAAAAACTGAAAAGTGCAATACTAAGGGCAACAGACCTTTGTATCAAAAGGGTTAGGAAAAACACCAGGAAAAGAAAGCCAGTGTGGTTCACAAAACAAGTAGCAACTGGTGTGAAAGCAAAAAAGATGGCTTTTAGGAAATACAAACAGACTCAAAATAATAACGACAAAGAGGTGTATCTTGACAGACGGAAGGATGCTAAGAAAGTGATCAGATGTGCATAGGCAGAAGCTGAGGAGAAAATGGCCCAGTCAGTAGATAAAGGGGGCAAAACTTTTTTAAGTATATAAGCGAAAGGAGAAAATCAAATGGAGGAATAATAAGACTTAAGACAGAGAGTGAGCATTTGGTGGAGGGAGACAAGGCAATAGCAGATCACCTAAATAATTATTTTTGCTCAGTATTTACTACAGAGGAAGTTGTGATGAAAATAATAGATCAAGGGGGAGCTGTAGATGTAGCATATCCAGACTTTAGTAAGGCATTTGACACTGTGCCACATCGCAGACTGCTAAATAAACTTGAAAGCGTGGGGGTGGATTATAAAACGGTTAAATGGATAAGAACCTGGTTGCAGGATAGGAAACAGACAGTTGTAGTGAATGGAGTTCAATCTATGGAGGGAAATGTTACCAGTGGAGTACCCCAGGGATCTGTACTTGGTCCAGTTCTCTTTAATATCTTTGTTGGTGACATTGCAGATGGTATTGAAGGGAAGGTATGCCTTTTGCAGATGATACAAAGATATGCAACATGGTAGACACACTGGGAGGTGTAAAACAAATGATTGATGACCTAGGTAGGCTTGAGAAATGGTCAGGAACGTGGCAACTACAGTTTAATGCTAAAAAATGCAAAATCATGCACTTGGGTCTCAAAAACCCAAAGGTTAAATATAGTATCAAGGGTACTATAATGGAAACTACTGAGGAGGAAAGGGATTTAGGAGTCACTATTTCAAGTGACTTGAAGGCAGGAAAGCAATGCAACAAAGCAATGAGGAAGGCAAGTCAGATGCTTGGTTGCATAGGGAGAGGAATCAGTAGCAGGAAAAAAGAAGTGACAATGCCACTGTATAGGTCATTGGTGTGTCCCCATCTGGAATACTGTGTCCAGTTCTGGAGACCATATCTCCAGAAAGATATAAATACATTAGAGAGTGTACAAAGAAGGGCAACTAAAATGGTGCATGGCCTACATCACAAAACTTACCCGGAAAGGCTGAAAGATCTTAACATGTATAGTTTGGAGGAGAGAAGGGAAAGGGGGGACATGATAGAAACTTTCAAATATATCAAGGGTCTTAACAAAGTTCAGGAGGGAAACATTCTTCAAAGGAAGAGAAGTATTAGAACTCGAGGACATACACTGAGACTGGAGGGGGGGAGGTTCAGGGGAAATTTAAGGAAAAATTACTTCACAGAAAGGGTAGTGGATAAGTGGAATAGCCTCCCATCAGAGGTGGTAGAGGCTAAGACTGTAGAGCAATTTAAACACGCTTGGGATAGGCATATGAATATCCTTACAAAGAATTAAGGTTCAAAAAGGGTGGAGATTGCCTAAAGGATAAAAAAAAAGAGGCAGACTAGATGGGCCAAGTGGTTCTTATCTGCCGTCAAATTCTATGTTTTGTATGTTTCTATCCCTTGCATCAATTCCCCGCTTTATGCTAGTGATGAGCGGGTTCGGTTTCCGAGAAACCGAACCCCCCCGAGCTTTACCTTTTTTACACGGGTCCGAGCCATACTCGGATTCTCCCGTATGGCTCGGTTAACCCGAGCGCGCCCGAACGTCATCATCCCGCTGTCGGATTCTCGCGAGATTCGGATTCTATAAGCAGCCGCGCGTCGCCGCCATTTTCACACGTGCATTGGAGATGATAGGGAGAGGACGTGGCTGGCGTCCTCTCCGTTTAGTAGAAGACAGTTGATTTGATTGCTTGTTTATTACTATAATTGTGGGGAGGATTGGGGAGCAGCTGTTAGGAGGAGTACAGTGCAGAGTTTAGTTTTTATCCGTTCTCTGCCTGAAAAAAACGCTCCATACCATATCTGTGCTCAGTGTGCTGCATGATATATCTGTGCTGAGTGCTCACACTGCTTAATTGTGGGGACTGGGGAGCAGCTATAGCAGGAGTACAGTGCAGAGTTTTGCTGACAGTGACCACCAGTATACGTTTGTCTGCCTGAAAAACACTCCATATCTGTGCTCACAGTGTGCTGCTTTATTGTGGGGACTGGGGACCACCAGTATAATTAATATTATATAGGAGGAGTACAGTGCAGAGTGCATTGCTGTACCTACCTCTGTGTCGTCATCCATTAAGTATACTATCCATCTACATTCCTATACCTGTGGTGCATTTTAGTTTAGCAGTTTGCTGACAGTGTCCACCAGGTCCAGTTTACTATATATAGCAGTATGGTAGGCCACTGCTGTACCTACCTCTGTGTCGTCACTCGTCATCCATTAAGTATACTATCCATCCATCTACATTGTATACCTGTGGTGCCTTTTTTTTAGACTAGTTTAGCAGTTTGCTGACAGTGTCCACCAGGTCCAGTATACTGTATATAGCAGACCGGTAGGCCACTGCTGTACCTACCTCTGTGTCGTCACTCGTCATCCATTAAGTATACTATCCATCCATCCATCTACATTGTATACCTGTGGTGCCTTTTTTTTAGACTAGTTTAGCAGTTTGCTGACAGTGTCCACCAGGTCCAGTATACTGTATATAGCAGTACGGTAGGCCACTGCTGTACCTACCTCTGTGTCGTCACTCGTCATCCATTAAGTATACTATCCATCCATCTACATTGTATACCTGTGGTGCCTTTTTTTTAGACTAGTTTAGCAGTTTGCTGACAGTGTCCACCAGGTCCAGTATACTGTATATAGCAGTACGGTAGGCCACTGCTGTACCTACCTCTGTGTCGTCACTCGTCATCCATTAAGTATACTATCCATCCATCTACATTGTATACCTGTGGTACCTTTTTTTTAGACTAGTTTAGCAGTTTGCTGACAGTGTCCACCAGGTCCAGTATACTGTATATAGCAGTACGGTAGGCCACTGCTGTACCTACCTCTGTGTCGTCACTCGTCATCCATTAAGTATACTATCCATCCATCTACATTGTATACCTGTGGTGCCTTTTTTTTAGACTAGTTTAGCAGTTTGCTGACAGTGTCCACCAGGTCCAGTATACTGTATATAGCAGACCGGTAGGCCACTGCTGTACCTACCTCTGTGTCGTCACTCGTCATCCATTAAGTATACTATCCATCCATCTACATTGTATACCTGTGGTGCCTTTTTTTTAGACTAGTTTAGCAGTTTGCTGACAGTGTCCACCAGGTCCAGTATACTGTATATAGCAGTACGGTAGGCCACTGCTGTGTACCTACCTCTGTGTCGTCACTCGTCATCCATTAAGTATACTATCCATCTACATTCTATACCTGTGGTGCATTTTAGACTAGTTTAGCAGTTTGCTGACAGTGTCCACCAGTATACTATATATAGCAGTACGGTAGGCCACTGCTGTGTACCTACCTCTGTGTCATCACTCGTCATCCATTAAGTATACTATCCATCTACATTCTATACCTGTGGTGCATTTTAGACTAGTTTAGCAGTTTGCTGACAGTGTCCACCAGTATACTATATATAGCAGTACGGTAGGCCACTGCTGTGTACCTACCTCTGTGTCGTCACTCATCATCCATTAAGTATACTATCCATCTACATTCTATACCTGTGGTGCATTTGAGTTTTGCGCAGTACATATAGTAGTAGGCCATTGCTATTTATACTGGCATATAATTCCACACATTAAAAAATGGAGAACAAAAATGTGGAGGTTAAAGGGAAGGATCAAGATCCACTTCCACCTCGTGCTGAAGCTGCTGCCACTAGTCATGGCCGAGACGATGAAATGCCATCAACGTCGTCTGCCAAGGCCGATGCCCAATGTCATAGTAGAGAGCATGTAAAATCCAAAACACAAAAGTTCAGTAAAATGACCCAAAAATCAAAATGAAAAGCGTCTGAGGAGAAGCGTAAACTTGCCAATGTGCCATTTACGACACGGAGTGGCAAGGAATGGCTGAGGCCCTGGCCTATGTTCATGGCTAGTGGTTCAGCTTCAAATGAGGATGGAAGCACTCATCCTCTCGCTAGAAAAAAGAAAAGACTTAAGCTGGCAAAAGCACAGCAAAGAACTGTGCGTTCTTCAAAATCACAAATCCCCAAGGAGAGTCCAATTGTGTCGGTTGCGATGCCTGACCTTCCCAACACTGGACGGGAAGAGCTTGCGCCTTCCACCATTTGCAAGCCCCCTGCAAGTGCTGGAAGGAGCACTCGCAGTCCAGTTCCTGATAGTCAAATTGAAGATGTCACTGTTGAAGTACACCAGGATGAGGATATGGGTGTTGCTGGCGCTGGGGAGGAAATTGACCAGGAGGATTCTGATGGTGAGGTGGTTTGTTTAAGTCAGGCACCCGGGGAGACACCTGTTGTCCGTGGGAGGAATATGGCCATTGACATGCCTGGTCAAAATACTAAAAAAATCAGCTCTTCGGTGTGGAATTATTTCAACACAAATGCGGACAACAGGTGTCAAGCCGTGTGTTGCCTTTGTCAAGCTGTAATAAGTAGGGGTAAGGACGTTAACCACCTCGGAACATCCTCCCTTATACGTCACCTGCAGCGCATTCATCATAAGTCAGTGACAAGTTCAAAAACTTTGGGTGACAGCGGAAGCAGTCTACTGACCACTAAATCCCTTCCTCTTGTAACCAAGCTCCTGCAAACCACACCACCAACTCCCTCAGTGTCAATTTCCTCCTTACCCAGGAAAGCCAATAGTCCTGCAGGCCATGTCACTGGCAAGTCTGACGAGTCCTCTCCTGCCTAGGATTCCTCCGATGCATCCTTGAGTGTAACGCCTACTGCTGCTGGCGCTGCTGTTGTTGCTGCTGGGAGTCGATCGTCATCCCAGAGGGGAAGTCGGAAGACCACTTGTACTACTTCCAGTAAGCAATTGACTGTCCAACAGTCCTTTGCGAGGAAGATGAAATATCACAGCAGTCATCCTGCTGCAAAGCGGATAACTGAGGCCTTGGCAGCCTGGGCGGTGAGAAACGTGGTTCCGGTATCCATCGTTAATTCAGAGCCAACTAGAGACTTGATTGAGGTACTGTGTCTCCGGTACCAAATACCATCTAGGTTCCATTTCTCTAGGCAGGCGATACCGAAAATGTACACAGACCTCAGAAAAAGACTCACCAGTGTCCTAAAAAATGCAGTTGTACCCAATGTCCACTTAACCACGGACATGTGGACAAGTGGAGCAGGGCAGACTCAGGACTATATGACTGTGACAGCCCACTGGGTAGATGTATTGCCTCCCGCAGCAAGAAGAGCAGCGGCGGCACCAGTAGCAGCATCTCGCAAACGCCAACTCATTCCTAGGCAGGCTACGCTTTGTATCACCGCTTTCCAGAATAGCCACACAGCTGAAAACCTCTTACGGCAACTGAGGAAGATCATCACAGAATGGCTTACCCCAATTGGACTCTCCTGGGGATTTGTGACATCGGACAACGCCAGCAATATTGTGTGTGCATTACATCTGGGCAAATTCCATCACGTCCCATGTTTTGCACATACCTTGAATTTGGTGGTGCAGAATTATTTAAAAAACGACAGGGGCGTGCAAGAGATGCTGTCGGTGGCCCGAAGAATTGCGGGCCACTTTCGGCGTTCAGGCGCCGCGTACCGAAGACTGGAGCACCACCAAACATTCCTGAACCTGCCCTGCCATCATCTGAAGCAAGAGGTGGTAACGAGGTGGAATTCAACCCTCTATATGCTTCAGAGGATGGAGGAGCAGCAAAAGGCCATTCAAGCCTATACATCTGGCCACAATATAGGCAAAGGAGGTGGAATGCACCTGACTCAAGCGCAGTGGAGAATGATTTCAACGTTGTGCAAGGTTCTGCAACCCTTTGAACTTGCCACACGTGAAGTCAGTTCAGACACTGCCAGCCTGAGTCAGGTCATTCCCCTCATCAGGCTTTTGCAGAAGAAGCTGGAGACATTGAAGGAGGAGCTAAAACAGCGATTCCGCTAGGCATGTGGGACTTGTGGATGGAGCCCTTAATTCGCTTAACCAGGATTCACGGGTGGTCAATCTGTTGAAATCAGAGCACTACATTTTAGTCACCGTGCTCGATCCTAGATTTAAAACCTACGTTGTATCTCTCTTTCCGGCAGACACAAGTCTGCAGAGGTTCAAAGACCTGCTGGTGAGAAAATTGTCAAGTCAAGTGGAACGTGACCCGTCACCATCTCCTCCTTCACATTCTCCCGCAACTGGGGGTGCGAGGAAAAGGCTAAGAATTCCGAGCCAACCCGCTGGCGGTGATGCAGGGCAGTCTGGAGCGAGTGCTGACATCTGGTCCGGACTGAAGGACCTGGCAACGATTACTGACATGTCGTCTACTGTCACTGCATATGATTCTCTCACCATTGAAAGAATGGTGGAGGATTATATGAGTGACCGCATCCAAGTAGGCACGTCAGACAGTCCGTACGTATACTGGCAGGAAAAAGAGGCAATTTGGAGGCCCTTGCAGAAACTGGCTTTATTCTACCTAAGTTGGCCTCCCTCCAGTGTGTACTCCGAAAGAGTGTTTAGTGCAGCCGCTCACCTTGTCAGCAATCGGCGTACGAGGTTACTTCCAGAAAATGTGGAGAAGATGATGTTCATTAAAATGAATTATAATCAATTCCTCCGTGGAGACATTCACCAGCAGCAATTGCCTCCAGAAAGTACACGGGGACCTGAGATGGTGGATTCCAGTGGGGACGAATTAATAATCTGTGAGAAGGGGGATGTACACAGTGAAAGGGGTGAGGAATCGAAGGATGATGATGAGGTGGACATCTTGCCTCTGTAGAGCCAGTTTGTGCAAGGAGAGATTGATTGCTTCTTTTTTGGTGGGGGCCCAAACCAACCAGTCATTTCAGTCACAGTCGTGTGCAGACCCTGTCGCTGAAATGATGGGTACGTTAAAGTGTGCATGTCCTGTTTATACAACATAAGGGTGGGTGGGAGGGCCCAAGGACAATTCCATCTTGCACCTCTTTTTTCTTTCATTTTTCTTTGCATCATGTGCTGTTTGGGGACAATTTTTTTGAAGGGCCATCCTGCCTGACACTGCAGTGCCACTCCTAGATGGGCCAGGTGTTTGTGTCGGCCACTTGTGTCGCTTAGCTTAGTCACACAGCGACCTTGGTGCGCCTCTTTTTTTCTTTGCATCATGTGCTGTTTGGGGAGTATTTTTTTGAAGGGCCATCCTGTCTTGATTGACACTGCAGTGCCACTCCTAGATGGGCCAGGTGTTTGACTAAGCTAAGCGACACAAGTGGCCGACACAAACACCTGGCCCATCTTGGAGTGGCACTGCAGTGTCAATCAAGACAGGATGGCCCTTCAAAAAAATAGTCCCCAAACAGCACATGATGCAAAGAAAAAAAGAGGCACACCAAGGTGGCTGTGTGACTAAGCTAAGCGACACAAGTGGCCGACACAAACACCTGGCCCATCTAGGAGTGGCACTGCAGTGTCAATCAAGACAGGATAGCCCTTCCAAAAAATACTCCCCAAACAGCACATGATGCAAAGAAAAAAAGAGGCGCACCAAGGTCGCTGTGTGACTAAGCTAAGCGACACAAGTGGCCGACACAAACACCTGGCCCATCTAGGAGTGGCACTGCAGTGTCAATCAAGACAGGATGGCCCTTCAAAAAAATACTCCCCAAACAGCACATGATGCAAAGAAAAAAAGAGGCGCACCAAGGTGGCTGTTTGACTAAGCTAAGCGACACAAGTGGCCGACACAAACAGCCACCTTGGTGCGCCTCTTTTTTTCTTTGCATCATGTGCTGTTTGGGGACTATTTTTTTGAAGGGCCATCCTGTCTTGATTGACACTGCAGTGCCACTCCTAGATGGGCCAGGTGTTTGTGTCGGCCACTTGTGTCGCTTAGCTTAGTCACACAGCGACCTCGGTGCGCCTCTTTTTTTCTTTGCATCATGTGCTGTTTGGGGAGTATTTTTTGGAAGGGCCATCCTGTCTTGATTGACACTGCAGTGCCACTCCTAGATGGGCCAGGTGTTTGTGTCGGCCATTTGTGTCGCTTAGCTTAGTCACACAGCCACCTTGGTGCGCCTCTTTTTTCTTTGCATCATGTGCTGTTTGGGGACTATTTTTTTGAAGGGCCATCCTGTCTTGATTGACACTGCAGTGCCACTCCTAGATGGGCCAGGTGTTTGTGTCGGCCACTTGTGTCGCTTAGCTTAGTCACATAGCGACCTTGGTGCGCCTCTTTTTTTCTTTGCATCATGTGCTGTTTGGGGAGTATTTTTTTGAAGGGCCATCCTGCCTGACACTGCAGTGCCACTCCTAGATGGGCCAGGTGTTTGTGTCGGCCACTTGTGTTGCTTAGCTTAGTCACACAGCCACCTTGGTGCACCTCTTTTTTTTTCTTAGCATCATGTGCTGTTTGGGGAGTATTTTTTTTAAGTGCCATCCTGTCTGACACTGCAGTGCCACTCCTAGATGGGCCAGGTGTTTATGTCGGCCACTTGGGTCGCTTAGCTTAGTCACACAGCTACCTCATTGCGCCTCTTTTTTTCTTTGCATCATGTGCTGTTTGGGGACTATTTTTTTGAAGTGCCATCCTGTCTGACACTGCAGTGCCACTCCTAGATGGGCCAGGTGTTTGTGTCGGCCACTTGGGTCGCTTAGCTTAGTCACACAGCGACCTTGGTGCGCCTCTTTTTTTTCTTTGCATCATGTGATGTTTGGGGACAATTTTTTGGAAGTGCCATCCTGCCTGACACTGCAGTGCCACTCCTAGATGGGCCAGGTGTTTGTGTCGGCCACTTTGGTCGCTTAGCTTAGCCATCCAGCGACCTCGGTGCAAATTTTAGGACTAAAAATAATATTGTGAGGTGTGAGGTGTTCAGAATAGACTGAAAATGAGTGGAAATTATGGTTATTGAGGTTAATAATACTATGGGATCAAAATGACCCCAAAATTCTATGATTTAAGCTGTTTTTGAGGGTTTTTTGAAAAAAAACACCCGAATCCAAAACACACCCGAATCCGACAAAAAATTTTCGGTAAGGTTTTGCCAAAACGCGTCCGAATCCAAAACAGGGCCGCGGAACCGAACCCAAAACCAAAACACAAAACCCGAAAAATTTCCGGTGCACATCACTACTTTATGCATGCTAATACCTTATTTGCCTTCTTTGCTGCAATCCTGCTTTGGGTACTGCTGCTTAGTTTGCTATCTATGTGAACACCTAAGTATTTTTACAGTACAGAATTCCCTAATTTTACCCCATTTAGTATGTAGGTGCTATTTTTGTTCTTGCTACCAAAGTGCATTACCTTACACTTGTCTGTATTGAAGCTCATTCTCCATTTTGCTGCCCATGCTTCCAGTTTGACTAAGTCATTCTGAATAGACTCGGCATCCCCCTCCGTATCTATAACCTTACACAATTTAGTATCGTCTGCAAAAATTTACACCATGCTCTCTAGATCTACTGTTAGATCATTAATGAAAATGTTGAACAATAGTGGTCCAAGTACAGACCCTTGTGGCACACATTAGCACTTCAGCCCAATTTGAAAAGTTCCATTTACCACAACACGAACCAATTTCTGACCCAAATGCATAATGTGCTCCCTAGCCCTATTTCTTGTAACTTATAGACAGGGCCGGATTAACAATGGGGCGGATGGAGCTGCAGCTCCAAGCCCCCAGTGAAAATAGGCCCACAGAGCTCCACAGCAGACTGAGATGACATGATTTTTTTTCCTGTCACCACAAGCAAGCATCAAAAGAACTCCAGCCCGGTCACCCCTGGCAATTTCAAAGAAAAATGAAAAGCTGCACGCCAGATGCCCAAAAAGAAACTGCAAACATATACCTGAGGTTGACTGACAGAAACCCGCTCAGTCTTTGCCTGCTCAAAGCCCGCCCCCAGCTGACTCATCCATTTCCCTTGCGCTACAATCTTTGCACACTCCACTCTGGATGCTTCCCCGTCATAGCCATCCAAAGGCCCGCCCCTAGCTACTCAAAGCTCCGCCCATTAGTTTTGTCTGTTCAAGCCCCGTCCCAGCTATTACTGCCGCAAAGCTCCGCCCATAACAACGGGTGCCCAAAGCCCCACCCCCAGCTACCAAAAGCCCCCCCCCATTAAAACCTACCTCAGCAAGAAGTGAGTGGATGCCAGCTACAGTAGGTGCTGGAGTTTTGAGCAAATTGGGAAGCTGCTTGAAGAGACAAAGACTCGAGGCAGAGCTGCCTGCTGCATCAGGAGGGGAGAGAGGTGAAGTTTGCATAAATTATTAAATAAGCTATTCACAGGTTAGTGCACACTGGTGTCTGCTGGAAGCAGCCAGGTTATTGAGGCAAGGAGCATGGGGCAGCAGAAGTGGACAGACTGGGGGCATGATGGTGTGAACGTGTCAGCATGGCCCCACCACCTGCTATGCAATGCAGAGATTTCCAGCATTGTAAAGTGGGGCCATGATGATGTAATTAAGCTTGTACCATGTCATTAGCTGCTTGTACCACCAACTTCACTCAGGAAGTGTATGCATTGGATGCAGTCAGGATCCCGGCTGCCGGTAACCTGGCACTCAGAATACCGACCCTATTCTTAATACCAACAGCCGGAATCCTGAATGAGGACAGGCCGCGGCGCTACACAGGTAAGCCACAGGTGGGGGGTGGGGGAGTGGTATGGTTTAGGTAGATGCTAGATTCAACTAGCATCTACCTAAACCATATTACCTTTAGTAATCAGGTGGCGAGCGTACCCTGTTCAGCCGTAGCTCCTCTCCCTGGTGATGTGTCTCCTCCCCTAGTGACGTCAGAAGGTCCCTTGTCCCACTCCGATTTAGAATCAACCGTTAGGTTTAGACTGTGGGAGGGAGATTTAAGGTTAGGCTGTGGGGAGGGGGGGTTAGGGTTAAGCACCTCCCAGGGGAGGTTAGGGTTAGGAAACAAAGGGGGAGGTTAGGGCTAGGCTGCAGGAAGGTAGGGTTAAGGGGTTGGAAAGAGGGGGCAACACCCCTTACTCACCCCTGTCGGCTTCTTTAAGATTGGGAACCCATCGTCAGTATCATGACCGCCGGGATCCCATACACCAGCAAATCATACTGTTCCCGTATGCAGGTGTGTGTGTATATATATATATATATATATATACACAGTATATATAGGGTTGGGGCTGTGTTACCGGCGGCCAGCATCCCAACGACAGGATCCCGGCCGCAGAAAGACGTTGGGGGGAGTGAGTGCAACGAAGTCCCACGCTGCAGGCTCGGTGGAAAACTGCGATTGCCACAGGTTCTAGTCCCACTCAATGGTTGTCGTGGACACCCATGAGTGGGAATAGTCCCTTTTAGACTGTCTGGATTTTCAGGGTTCGGGATGCAGGCGGAGGTATTGTGATCGCCAGTTTCCTGACCGCCGGTCACATAACCACATATATATATATATATATATATATGTGTGTAGATAAGAAACTCCGGCACTCCAGTCCTCCCCCTCAGGGTGTACCTCGCTCTGGTGCCTTCCCCAGGGATCCTGTCCCTGACATGTACCAATCAGAAAAAATCAGAGGCGGCACTCGGAGACTTGAAAAACAGTGAAAAACTGTATTAGTGAGGTCAACGTTTCGGGGACCACCTCCCCGTCTTCAGGACAGAAGACGGGGAGGTGGTCCCCGAAACTTTGACCTCACTAATACAGTTTTTCACTGTTTTTCAAGTCTCCGAGTGCCGCCTCTGATTTTTTCTGATTGGTATATATATATATATATATATATATATATATATATATATACTCCTGTGTATAGAACCTGCACTCGATTGCTTTATAAAAGTGCTATTTGGGTGCCTTCAGTAAAGATGTCATAATATGCAGAAGAGAAACTGCGGCACTCCGTAATTTGAAAAAAAAAAATAACATCACAGAAACACCA
The DNA here is from genome assembly GCF_028390025.1 of Pseudophryne corroboree. NCBI lineage: Eukaryota > Metazoa > Chordata > Amphibia > Anura > Myobatrachidae > Pseudophryne > Pseudophryne corroboree. Next base: position 599,847,964 of record NC_086444.1, read on the forward strand.
TAACACGAATAGCAACGTTTCAGTGCCATACAAGCACAGCAAATTGTATACAATTTTTCAAATTACGGAGTGCTGCAGTTTCTCTTCTATATATTAGGAAAAAGGGATAAGGTAATTGTAATTCTTAATGGCGTGCGTCCAACATATGTTTCGGGCTATAAGCCTATTGTCAGGGATCCCTGACGACGTGCTTTTAGCCCGAAACATATGTTGGATGCACACCATTAAAGTATAAGCAGCAAAAAGTACCGCATTTATGCGTGCTTTTATGAATATTCCATTCTGCCATTTTGATTGGCTGCAATAAGCAACACTTGATGATGTTGCATCACTTCTGGGATAGATCCCAGTGATGCGTTGTCTCATGCTGCGCCAGTGTGAAGACGTCACTGATTCAGCAGAAAAGCTACACATTGAGAGTCTTCAGCATAGTTTGATTGATTCTTACCTTACCTCTGCTGATTGTCCCACAAGTTCTGCTGCAGAGAAGCAGCATTAGATGGCTCACCACAGTTTAAAAGCAGCTTCAAGGACCAGTATGGATGGTGTAGTGGTTGGCATTACTGACTCAATCCTCTGATAAAGTGGCTTCTGCTTTTCAAGGTGACTTAGGGGAACATGTACTAAGCAGTGATAAAAGTGGAGAATGAGCGAGTGGAGAAGTTGCCCATGGCAACCAATCAGCATTGACATAACATTTAGAATTTGCATACTACAGTATAAACGTATACAGAGCAGCTGATTGGTTGCCATGGGCAGCTTCTCCACTGGCTCACTTCTCCACTTTTATCACTGCTTAGTACATGTCCCCCTTACTGTAATCTGTATCGCTGGCGCTACAATGTGGCATACTGTATCTCAAGTGCACTATGATATGGTATTATGTGTATCAGGGGTACTACAATGTGACATGGGGGTCATTCAGATGTGGACAGAGATGCGCTATCATGTGCAAAGTACTGATTATCAGTACTTTGCATATGCGCAGTACCCGATACGTGTCTTCTCTAACGGGTCTTGCGATGAAGGCAGGAACCCAGCATCAGACTATCAGTGATTGACAGCCTGATGTTGTTTCTAGGGTGGCAATGGCTTCCGTTTGTGAAAACAGAGGTTTGTCACTGCCGTTTAGAGAGTGGGAATAGGTCGGGGATCTCTGTCATTGGACAGATCTTCCCTGGCCTATGTGATGGGTGGCTTGCACAGCACCATGGGTGCCGCAAGCCACCCGATGATAGATGCTGCATCCTAGGATGCAGCTCGGATCACTAATGCAACAGATGTCTGCATGTAATAGACGCCTCCCATGGCGTCACCATACAGCGCTGCCACTGCTGCTTCCTTAGAAGCAGCAGTGACAGCACCTCCGTCAACATCTGAATTACCATCATAATGTGTAGCAGGGGGCACTATGATGTGGCATAATATGCATCTGAGGCACTACTAGAATAAACTGGTAGTGATCTTTAGTGTGCAACGAGTTGAAACTCTCTGATTTAAGAAAAGGGGGAAAGTGATTTTTAGTGCTGGTAGGATGGTTGTATATGTATAATTTGTTACTTCTGTTTTGCCTTTGGAAGGTGTTATTAATAGAGGTTGAATTGCAGATATCTTTGCTCCCAGCCATCCTTCACCACTAAGGCTGGGTACACACTGGAGATACTGAAACCTAACTACACATTTAGCGATGTTTATGAAGGATGAACAATTACTGTTCCGTCCTTCATTAGCATACATGGTGTCACTATATACACATCAAACTTGAGCATGTCGCTAGCGACCGTGGGCATATGTATTTCAGGAATACACATTGCCCAATATGCACCAAATTAAGCGATATGTCGTTTCGATCCTCTGGATCAGATGACATAATGCTCAATGTGTACCCAGCTTAACTGTTCTCTGCCCTGCAACTCTGATACACACAGTCTGTGATTTATTGCTCCCCTTGTACTTTAATAAAAAATGTATTTAGTACTTAACAATATAACAGGTGGTGCATACTTCATATAAGCAAAGTGGGGAAAGAAATTGAAGTGGTTGACGGTAGGCGTTCTCTATGCCCTCCATGATGTTAGCCACACCCCACAGTACAGACCACACCCCTACATCAGAAGTCACTCCCCCACAGTGCTGGTCACACACCCCGTGGCAGAACACAATAGGCCCGTCAAAAATGTCAGCTCCAGGCCCATGTGGACCTTTATCTAGCACTGCTTATAGATAAGTCTTGTGTACGGTATTGTGTCGAAAGCTTTAGCAAAGTCTAAAAAGATTACATTCACCTCCTTACCCTGATCAAGGTTCGCAATAACTGTATCATAAAAGCCAAGTAACTTTGTTTGATATGATCTCCCTTCACAAATCCATGTTGGTTCCTATTAATGACCTTATTAGCTTCAAGGAACTTCCGTATACTATCTCTTAGAATACCTTCCAGTGCTTTCCCCACTATAGATGTAAGACTGACTGGTCTATAATTACCCAGTTCAGCTTAACTTCCCTTTTTGAATATCGGCACTACTTCCACTATACACCAGTCTTTGGGAACCATACCTGATGTAAGTGAGTCATTGAAGATCAAAAATAGCGGTCTTGCTAGTTCAGAGTGAAGCTCCATGAGAACCCTTGGGTGAATTTCGTCGGGACCAGGTGACATATTAATCTTTATATTTTTTAATCGGTTACAGACTACCTCCTCACTTAAATACGAACTTAGCAGTGGGACATTATCTTTGTTGAGATTGTGTGTTAACCCCTGCATCTGGTCCTCTCTTGTAAATACAGATGAGAAAACCTCATTTAGTTTGTCCGCTATGTCATTGTCATTTTTGATTAAGACTCCCAGCTTGTCCTTTAAAGGGCCTATAATCTCTTTATTTAATCTTTTGCTGTTGATATATTTAAAAACATTTTTTAGGATTAGCTTTGCTTTCCTTTGCTACTAGCTTTTCAGTTTCTACTTTAGCCACTCTTTTTTGCATATTTTATTACAATACTTATAGTGCTGAAATGACTCCGCATTCCCGTCAGATTTGTATTTTTTTGAATGCTCGCCTTTTTTTCCCATTAGTTCCTTAATCTTTTTGTTAAGCCACATTGGTTTGAAATTTTTAGTACTTTGTTTGCTGCCCGTGGGTATAAATTTGCGACTATTTTTAACGAGCAGATTTCTCTGTAGTATTTCTTCTGTGAAACAAAATTTCCCATTCGATGTCCCTTAAAACTTCCCTCATCATGTCAAAGTTGGCTTTGCTAAAGTTTAGAGTCCTAGTTGAGCCACTATAGGACTGCTTATGAAAGCTGATATTGAATGTGACCATATTGTGGTTGCTGTTTACCATGGGCTCCCCTACTATAATATTTGATATCAATTCCCCATTGTTAGTTAATACCGGATCTAAGCTTGCATTATACCTAATTGGTTTCTCAATTTGTTGAAGTAGTTATCATTTAGTGTGTTTAAAAACATATTACTCCTAGTATTATCACATGAATCATTTGTCCAGTTTATCTCTGGATAGTTAAAATCTCCCATCACTATTACATTTCCTACTCCTGCTGCTTTTTCAATTTGCTTCAGTAACATTTCCTCATCAGACACATTGATACCAGGCGGCTTGCAGCATTGCCCCAATACTATCTTTTTTGTTCCCTTTCCCTTGCATGCAATTTCTACCCATAACATTTTAACTGTATTTACAGTCCCCACTTGAATAACCTCCCATATATCAGGTTTTAAAAACAGCTTTACGTAAAGACATATCCCTCCTTCCCATTTTTTTAAATCAGTCTCTTCTGAACAGCTTATAACCCTGTAGATTGACTGACCAATCATCAGACTCGTCCCATCAAGTTTCAGTAATTCCTATAATATACTGTTTGCTTGCTGCAAGGACTTCTAGTTCCCCCCTTTTTACCTGTAAGGCTTCTAGCGTTTACATACATACAATTAAGATAAGTATTTTCCATTGTGCTAGGGACATCATTTTCTATTTCTTTTCTATGCAGTAACGATGACCCATATGAACGCCGATCTGGTTGCGAATGCAGCTATCTGCATTCATCTCTGAATAACCCCCATAATCACTTCCTGAAAACAGGCAGCCAGGACCTAGCCATACTGCCATTGTCAGAAGTGACAAAAATATCAAGGGAAAAACAAAACATCAAACACAGATACTTTCCAATCATTATATTATTTTCTAACAAAAAAAAACAAACAAATAGGTATCCATTTTAAATTCTTCTCTTTTCCACATTATTCCTTGTAGTAAGTAAAATACGGAAATCCATTTACCTCATGAAAGTCTGACTGTTGAAGGTTGCTATGTTAGCTTGAAGATGCTTTTTTAAGGAGAGAGTTACAGTCAAGTGTGCATACTTGCTTTGTAAAAATACATTGAGATTGGTAGATTAATCCACACATAAAGCAGTTTACATTTGTTCATTGTATCTGATCCCATCAGCACACTGTCCTAAAGATTTACGAATATTTTCTGTTGTCCATACTGTAGAGGGGATTTAATGCATTACTTTTAACAGATCTACATTAAACTGTCATGTTAATACAGAACAATATAGTTTATCTTCATGGTTGTTAAGTGAAAATCTTTGATTTAATTCCAGTCACTGAAAGAGACTGAAGCAGTAGTTATTCCTGTACATAAAGGGCAGTATATGATTGAATGCAAGAAAATCATTTAACTTTCCCCTCAAATAATGTGCTTCCCTCCAACCAGGAATGCCCACTGCTTGTTTTCTCCCATTACATAGCATTAAATGGTGATTAGCTCTGTGGAGTTGAATACATGTAAATAGTGTTCAGATAATGTGAAAAACCTGTGAAATTTGAGGTTACTTTCCTTAACTACTACTTCTAGACCGATAGTTACTGATCGCTCCTGCTGGAAGGAACTGTTGTATGGGGTTATGTATTTGTATGAACTCTTCTGTTGATTTTGTACCTGGCAGAAGGCCAGCCGCACTATGTTTTTTTTCTTGCTATGTAAATTATTGTATTGGTGACAAATAATAATAATAATAATAATAATAATAATAATAAATCATTTTATTTATATAGCACTCTTTCACCAACAGGACTCAAGGCGCTCTACAGACATCAAAATCAATGCACATAATACAGAAGATTTAAGTAACACAGCAATAGACAAGCCACACAGGCATAAAAAAGAAAATGTAGAGCGCAAAATAAGCACAATGCAGAGTTGGTGTAGGCATTTTGGGTAATAACTTCTGTGGGTTGTGTATCCCACCCTCACAAGATACCAGGTGAGGCAGCCATCTTGGGTGCACTGCGTAGGATTACCCTGGGCGGAATAGGTTATCCCTAGAAGAGATAACACAAAATGGGGTGATTGCAGCATCCTAATACTAAGAGTAGTGTTCCAATAAAACTTTCAAGTCCATGTGTTGTTCATCTCAACCATAAGCATAGCAGATGAGGCAGCCATGTTGGACGCACTATGAAGGTTACACTGTGGGAGGTGAGTAATAGAAGGACCCAAGGCATACACCACTTTGAGTCAACATTTTTCATTCAGCTTAGATGTGGTTTATGGTTGTGTATTCTCATGGTTAGGCCTGACATCTGGTTCTCTGGCGTGAATTGCACTTCAAAACAATTACAGAGGGAGCACAATTGCGTTTGTATATATTTTAATCATCATAATTGCAGTCCACCTACACCCTGGTTTCAACAATGTCTCGCCTCCAACAGCAACATTAGCTTGAACCTTTTCTCTGTTTCTAAGTAGTTCTTATCTTGCCATCTGTAAAGCTATAGTGCGCCCAAATCAGCTGCCTCACATTCTATATTTCTCGTATTTCTATGTAGTGTTTATCTCTGAAATTTTTTTCCAACTGTAATTCATTCAAAATATATTTCTATTCATTATTTAACTTGACTCTATTATGTAACTTTCTTTATTCGGTATTTCATACGTCCTATCTGTATTTTGTGTATTGCTTTCTATATTAGGTATTTCCACAATGTATATCACATCTCCATGTATTGCTTATCCCACTTGTGTTAACTTATGTAGTGCACCCAAGATGGCTACCTCGTCTGGGACGTTCATGAGTAGGATAAATTAGTAATTCCTTGGATACTTCACTGTTCAGATTTTAGAACTTCTGGGTATTTGTACATATTTTATACTTTATATCTCCCCAAAGTGTAATTATATCTCTCTGAATATTGCTTATCCCACCTATTGTAATCTATGTTTAACTCCCAAGACAGCTGCATGCCTGTTATTTTCATAGGTAGGATGACCAATCTGAAAAACTGATCATTCTTGTTTGTATTTCGTACTTTGTGATTTCCCAAAGTTAATTATATCTCCTTGTATTGCTTGTCTTGTAGATTGTAACCTGCCGATATATCCACATACACTTCAAATCACGCATTCAGTGTCCCATGAACTTTGTGATTTAGTCGCATCAAAACATTAATCCTAAGTACCTAGTACACTATAAGTGAGCTAAAATGCAAAACCGAGGAAAAAGTACACAATCTAGGGCATACTGTAGCTTACCCACCCCTTATAACCTCTGTAACCCATGTGACTACCTTGCCTGGTAATTTACTGGATACAATGAAAACTCTGTGGCATTGATGGTTCTGTGGTTATATTGTTTTATCTTACTTTACGTCTCATATTTTGTATTCACCCACTGTAACTATTGGAGTGCGCTAAGATGGTTGCCTTCTATGTAATGTTTTGTTGTTTATTGTTTTTGTAAAGTGCTTTTGTAGAAAAGCAATATATAAACATTTACTACTATTATTATTAACATCATCTTTTTGATGTTTAATTACATTTGTATGCTTCCCCAGCACACATGGATCTTAGGAAAAATGAAAACAGAAAAACAACTCTTATTCTATATTCATCTGCACATTGGTATTGGTCCATAGGATAGTAAAGATTACTATAGGTTCTAACAAAGTCCTACTAGCATCCTAAAATAAAAAATACTTTACAAATGATTGTATTGTTTCAATAAATGTCACCTGTGAGCTCAGTTGATTCTCCTGCTTCAAATGTTCACATAAGGGTCCATCAAGCTACTCTGACAGTCATTATGTAAAGAGGAACCTCCAGACTCAGCATCTGGAATATCACATCTTTGGGCATCTTCCAAGTTTTGCACAGCTCTTGAGTTTTCAGTATGATTGTAATTTCCTAAACGACTTGAAGCTACAACAGCTTTCATAGCAGCCTGTGGAACAATACACACACATAACTTGCTAGCCTCTAGAATGTAAACCTTCACCATCAGGAATTGGCAGATTACACAGAGGTACAAAATGATTCTGCACTGGACTCTGATGTATCTCTTAGAAAATTGAAATAGATACTCAGCGTATATAAAGGTAATGTAACACAGTTGTCCTAGTATCTCACATAGCTTAAGGTGTTCCCAGGAACTGAATACTTAATACTAGAAACAAATAATTGGCAATAGCTAATAAGAGAAGAATTTTTCTCAAGTACTGTATTACTCCATGTGGTAATGCAATACGGAATTTAAGTGATACACCATACATCTCATCCACTTAGTTAATACCAGCGATACTGACTCAGTATTGTATCAACTTCCAACATCTATGCTTGAATTACTAGGCTATATATAAATTATGTTGTTGTTTTGATGTTGCCAATGGGTACAACACTGCACAGGTATCTGCAAAGCAATCTAGGAATAATGCTATTTTATTGTAGCTATACATGGAAATAAGATCATATACTGTATGTATCAACACTAGCTAAGCCTTGTATTCCATAACTGTGCAGAATGTGTTATACCATGAGTGAGCACCGGTGTTTGAGTGATTGAAGTGGAATTTATCTTAAAGTATTAATACTGAATATTAACTTGATCTGAACCTAATAACCTTGCTAATTCTGATCAAAAGTTCCTTTGGATATATTTTGTGCAAGGTACAAATGTAAGAAGATACAGTACACAAGAATAGGTTTAGCCTCTCTTTTATTTAAAATTCCGAAATACGGAAATTCAGAAACACAGAATTTTTTGAGGGTTTCTAATGGTTTGTATTTAATGCACAACATTATTAAAAATGTGTACAGATAATAAAACTGTAATAGTTGTATCTGTACATAACAATTTTTTTTTTAAAATATACTTTTAGGGGTCTTTTTGAACTATGTTAACAAAAAAAAATGAGGGGGAATTATTGTCAGTTTATTCCACCATCACACAAAAACTACTAGATGAATTTGGATAGTGTTTTCACTATTGTATAGTTTAGTGACCCAGAAAGAAAGTGATGTACGTAGTATCTCGACATCAAGGAGAGGAGCAATAAAGGAAAAACCAGACAGTTGACACTTGGCGCATGCAGTGTGTAGGCTCCTCAAGTCCGAAATGATTTTTATATATATATATATATATGTGTAAATTGCACACCCCAAAACACACCCCAAAAAACTCTCAGAGCTGCAGACGAAAATCTCCAAACCAGCTGCTTCACTCATGTGCAGCTTTACGTGGCTTGCTCATGAGTTAGTAGCCCCAAGCATCTTTTGTGTAAATCCCTGAAGGAAAAACTGCAAATATTGTTTACAAAGACATTTTGTGATAAATATGTACAATATAAAATATACATCACAATATATGTAATTAAAGCCTTTAAGAGCATCATGTGCGCCACTGTATGTCTTATCTATGCCCGTACATTGCGTAGCAGCGACCCGCGGCTCACTTCCGGTATTGACCGGAAGTGACGCCTGCGGGCCACCGTGAGTCTCAACCCGTCCTATTATACTGTGGAAACCACTGTACTTCAAGCCAATCACGAGCATTATGCTCTCTAATGGTGCCCCATATGATACATGTGTGCCACTGGATGTCTATCTTATGCCCATACATTGCCTAGTAGCGTCACGCGGCTCACTTACGGTATTACCGGAAGTGATGCCTGCGTTCCACCGTGCGTTCCACCCCGTCTCCGGCGCCGCTGGAGGCGGTACTGGCGCCTTTTATACTGTGGAAACCACTGTACTTTAAGCCAATCACGAGCATTATGCTCTCTAATGGCGCCCCATATGATACATGTGTGCCACTGGATGTCTATCTTATGCCCTTACATTGCTTAGTAGCGTCACGCGGCTCACTTCCGGTATTACCGGAAGTGACGCCTGCGATCCACCGTGTGTTCCACCCTGTCTCCGGCGCCGCTGGAGGCGGAACTGGCGCCTTTTTAGGTATATAATAGGGGCCTGTGAGGCTGTTATCTGGTGCTCCAGTTTCCTACCATCACTTTGACTTATGCTGCATTGCTGAACCTGTTGATTGTGTTGCCGTATACCTTGAAAAAGGTCCTGGTGTGGACCGAAACGTTGGACACTTCCTGGAAACTGTGAGATTGACTTTGAAATAAATGTGAACTTTTTTTTTTTTTTACTTATTTTTGATACTCTAGTCTGGAGAGTGCTATCTTTTCCACATAGTGGAGATACTGTATGTTGTACTATGGGTCCCATCTTGTATTAGGTTGGACCTTGATTGGCACCCCAGCAGATGCCTGAGTTGAGTGAAAGTGCAGGGATACCCACCCATGTATAGACCCAATCTGGTTAGCCGCATTGCTTCTTTTTCCTGCACCCACCTTGTATTATACTATTTACTTGTAGTAGGTACTGTTAGCACTGGATTCATCACTTTGGGATACATACGTGTTGTATTATGTGTCAGGGTATGTTTGTCTAAAGGTACGGTCTGATTATCTGTCTATATGGTTGTATTTACTGTCATACCGCACTGGTCAAGCCCGATACCATCCGAACTTGGAAGCTAATCAGTGCTGGGCTTGGTCAGTACACGTTAGGGGGACCTCGTGGAATACCAGGTATGGTAAGTAACAGTACCCGCACAGACAGGTGTGCTATTGTTGCACCAATCCACTGGTATGGCGCAGGGCCAGGTGGGTTTTCTCGATGACAATCTACTCGCACAGGCTGAACATGGTGTGATTTCCCTCACGGACGATGATGCAGAGAAAGTCTTATTTGACCAATTAGACTTTGACACACTCTCGGCTGAGACTCCGACTGATTTATACCATCAACTCCTCAGACTTAGGAGAAGGGAAATAGACCTTACCCTACACGGACAGTTTTTGTCTGAATACCATAGGAAGAAGCAGATACCCAGGGGTTTCAGGGTTAACAACATCCCGACACTAGGTAGAAATAACCCCACTTTTTGTAGCCGGTGGTGTGGGGTCCTGAATAAATGCTCCCTGGACCTTATGCTTTTGGTCATAGAGGAGGTCGGTACTGAGTTGAAGAAAGTAACATCACAAATTAATATCTTTAACGATACACACCTGGTCACCATTAGGAACGACAAGACTAACAACTTGATCGATAAATTGCAGACACAGGTAGACACCTATAAAAAAGAGATTACCGCATTCAAACGTAGTAAACTCTATACTGTTACGTCTGATTATCAAAATCATATGGTGTATAGGTGGCTGATTGGCGACTCTAGATCAAGTAGACCACAAAGGCCCTATAGAACACGCAGACCAGGGCGTAGACAGCCTAACTTCAACGAAACTGGTTCTTCTGCATCGGCTTCTGAGACAGAATCCTCTGATAGCCGCCCACCACAAAGACCTTTTTTAGATCACACCACCCCCGCCAGCCGACCTCCAACAACAAATCGCGGAGACCGCACCCAAGGAAGGGGAGACACATGGCGCAAATGCAGAGACAAGACCCTGAACTAGTTTTTAACTTATCTAGTAAGACCCTAGATGAGGCCACATTAAAACTTCTTTCCAGAGGCCTCTCATTTGTCCCCACGACTCCCCATAGCCAGTTTGACACCACAGTTGATATATACAAATTTGGCTGTAAACTCAGATTACGAGAATATTTCCCCACAGACCTGGAGGGAGAGAACACACGTTTCCATAGGCCGTCCACATTCGATCCGACCTCCTCTAACCCTAGTATTAGGACCTTCACCCGGCTTGTTGATCATGATGCACTTATGCCTATGCCTAAAAAACGCTTTGATAACTTGTCCAACGCAGAACGTAAGGCCCTCACTGCACTAAAAAAAGATACCAGCATTGTTATTAGGTCAGCCGACAAGGGTGGTGTGGTGGTAGTGCAGGATTGGGATGACTACAACACAGAAATAGTGAGACAGTTGACTGATGACTTGACCTATACCTGTCTCCAGAGCAACCCCATCCCAAATATAAAAACAAGGGTAGATGACCTACTACGTATAGGGTTCCAATCACAGCATATCGATAAACACACATATGAATTTTTGACTGTTGACTATCCGGTATGCCCCATTATTTACACCATTCCTAAGATTCATAAGACCCTCTCACACCCACCAGGCAGGCCAATCATCTCGGCCAGAAACTCGCTTCTACAACCACTGGCCATCTATATCGACACCTTTTTACAACCCATAGTACAACTTAGCAGTAGCTATGTGCGGGATACTTCAGATTTTCTCCACAAATTGTCCACTCTACCTCAAAATTTGGACAACATCATACTGGCGACAATGGATAAGTGTTCCTTATATACTATCATCCCCCACGAACAAGGCCTTCAAGCTTTGGAGAGGGCCCTACTACAACAACCACTCATCGGACCACCAATAGAATTCCTTTTGGAACTAGCAAGTCTAGTCCTTAAACATAACCATTTTTTGTACCGAGGAAAGTATTATCTGCAACGAGAAGGGACGGCTATGGGATTGAACTTCGCACCGGCCTATGCGAACATATTTATGACTGAATATGAGCAATCACACATCCTGCCCATATATGGGACACAGATACTATTCTATAAACGATTTATAGATTACATTTTCTTATTATGGAAAGGCCCTATGGAAACGTTCAATCAGATGATCAGCTCTTTGAATGGACTCGAAAACCCGGTCAAATTCACTTGTCACAGTGACTCACGAAGCATCAACTTTTTGGATATCACGGTTACTCTGGAGGAAGGCCGCATTAGTACGAGTCTATACAGAAAACCCACTGACAGAAACACTCTGCTACTCTCAAGCAGTCAACACCCACCGGCCTTAAAAAATAACCTCCCAGTCTCACAATTCCTCAGGGTGATGCGGAACAATTCTGAAAATGAGACCATGGAGAGCCAATTGTCCGAGATGACCACGCGATTTTTACAACGAGGCTACAAGAAGGAGACAATTGCAGGGTGTCTAATGAAAGCCAGGAGGAAGTTTGCGGCACCTATAACCAGCACACAGGGTACACCGACTACGAACCGGATGGTGTTTACCACCACATACAGCAACCAATCCAATAATGTTACCAGATCAATTCGTAAGCATTGGCCGATCCTCACAACAGACGACCACCTTAGATTGAAAAAAAGTGCTCCCCCTATGATGGCTTTCCGCAGAGCGGCAAACCTTAAACAACTACTGATGAGACCCCTGGTTGAACACAACTCCTCCATGACATCAACATGGCTCCATGAACGACGCCCTGGTTGTTTCAGATGCACAGGGTGCACTACTTGCAGGGGTATGCTTACAGGACCAACCTTTCCCCATCCCCACTCTGGACGACCGATAGCGATCAAATATAGACTGCACTGTATGATGGACCATCTCATCTATATTTTAACCTGCCCATGTGGACTTTACTATGTCGGGATCGGGATAACCTCCAGGCGATTCCGTGACAGGATGGCCAACAACAGAACGTCTATCCACCAAGCAATCTCATTAGGGACAGCTACACTGCCAGTAGCCCGGCATTTTATGACATCCCGACATCAAGTGTCGGATCTCAGATCGAAGCTAATCGATTGGATCCCCCCACCACCTCAAGGGGGCGATCGCACCCTTTTGCTTAGAAAAAGGTAAAGTTCATGGATCTATAGACTGGACATTATTGCCCCCAGGGGCATGAACGAAAACAACCCATTGTCTATTTTCTTGAAATAACTCTGAACCTTTACATGTATTCTGTTGATGACCCCAATTCATGTACCCCTTACCTCTTTAGATACACATAGCCTCAACCAGTGTGTATAGTTATCACTATGTTTTGCACACTTTTGTTATTGTTGATTTACACACGTGTGTTTTCTCTTTAGTGATCTCACAGGTCTCTTTATATACCATTTTTCATATTTTCCCATATTTTCCTATTTTTTTTATATATTTTTTATATTTTATCTTCATGTTTATTTTTGTGTTACACCTACTAGCAATGGGCAACTACAGATGGATTTCCATGGTTACCGGTTAATACCGGAAGTGAGGTCAGCAGTCCAGGTCTGCGGTTCACCATCGCACCAGTGCGATGCAAACCGCTGTGTTTTAAAGTTATTTAGAACACTTTGCTCTCATATTATTCATATAAGATATGTGCACCAATGTATGTTCTAATATGCCTGTGCATTGCGCAGTAGCGATACGCGCCTCACTTCCGGTGCTGACCGGAAGTGATGCCTGCGGTTCACCGTGCGTCTCAACCCGTCCCTTAATACCATGGAAACCACTGTAATTAAAGCCTTTAAGAGCATCATGTGCGCCACTGTATGTCTTATCTATGCCCGTACATTGCGTAGCAGCGACCCGCGGCTCACTTCCGGTATTGACCGGAAGTGACGCCTGTGGGCCACCATGAGTCTTAACCCGTCCTATTATACTGTGGAAACCACTGTACTTCAAGCCAATCATGAGCATTATGCTCTCTAATGGTGCCCCATATGATACATATGTGCCACTGGATGTCTATCTTATGCCCTTACATTGCTTAGTAGCGTCACGCGGCTCACTTCCGGTATTACCGGAAGTGACGCATGCGTTCCACCCTGCGTTCAACCCCGTCTCCGGCGCCGCTGGAGGCGGAACTGGCGCCTTTTTAGGTATATAATAGGGGCCTGTGAGGCTGTTATCTGGTTCTCCAGTTTCCTACCATCACTTTGACTTATGCTGCATTGCTGAACCTGTTGATTGTGTTGCCGTATACCTTGAAAAAGGTCCTGGAGTGGACTGAAACGTTGGACACTTCCTGGAAACTGTGAGATTGACTTTGAAATAAATGTGAACTTTTTTTTTTTTACTTATTTTTGATACTCTAGTCTGGAGAGTGCTATCTTTTCCACATAGTGGAGATACTGTATGTTATACTATGGGTCCCATCTTGTATTAGGTTGGACCTTGATTGGCACCCCAGCAGATGCCTGAGTTGAGTGAGAGTACAGGGATACCCACCTATATATATATATAAATCTAGCAGGCAGATGATGTGTGTAACAGCAGTGAAGTAGTCAGGTTTTAAGACTCTGTGATAGTGTAGGACCTGCATGAAGGTGGGGTACCTTGAAAATCGGTATGCAGGCTTCCGTGCATTGGCCAATCCACCAACTAAACCCCCATCATTTATTTATTGAATTGTTGAGGATAAGTGAGTTTACTTTGGTGAGTGCTGGGTTCTTTGTTTGTATTTATTAGAGCGATGTGGTCATGGGCTACATGCACCCCGCCCTGTGAGTGGTAAGTACAGCTGTGTACCCCGCTTTTGCGGTGGAGAGTACTGTGTTACATGCACCCCACCCTGTGAGTGGTAAGTGCATAGCTGTGCCCCGCTTCTGGTGTGGTGAGTGCTGTGGTTTTTTCTCTGTGTGTATACTATGGGGTTAATCTATGGTTAGCTCTTATTAACCGTGGCCACTAGCTTTCTCATGCACCCCTGTGTGGACTTTATTATCCTGAACCTGTCTCAGCTGTTCCTTAGCAATCATCTTTGAGCTAGTGCAAAAGGTGACTAGTGTACCTTTAAAAGCCATAAAGGTGTGGCAGGTACACCTTAAATCTAGCAGGCAGATGATGTGTGTAACAGCAGTGAAGTAGTCAGGTTTTAAGACTCTGTGATAGTGTAGGACCTGCATGAAGGTGGGGTACCTTGAAAATCGGTATGCAGGCTTCCGTGCATTGGCCAATCCACCAACTAAACCCCCATCATTTATTTATTGAATTGTTGAGGATAAGTGAGTTCACTTTGGTGAGTGCTGGGTTCTTTGTTTGTATTTATTAGAGCGATGTGGTCATGGGCTACATGCACCCCGCCCTGTGAGTGGTAAGTACAGCTGTGTACCCCGCTTTTGCGGTGGAGAGTGCTGTGTTACATGCACCCCACCCTGTGAGTGGTAAGTGCATAGCTGTGCCCCGCTTCTGGTGTGGTGAGTGCTGTGGTTTTTTCTGTGTGTGTATACGATGGGGTTAATCTATGGTTAGCTCTTATTAACCGTGGCCACTAGTTTTCTCATGCACCCCTGTGTGGACTTTATTATCCTGAACCTGTCTCAGCTGTTCCTTAGCAATCATCTTTGAGCCAGTGCAAAAGGTGACTAGTGTACCTTTAAAAGCCATAAAGGTGTGGCAGGTACACATTAAATCTAGCAGGCAGATGATGTGTGTAACAGCAGTGAAGTAGTCAGGTTTTAAGACTCTGTGATAGTGTAGGACCTGCATGAAGGTGGGGTACCTTGAAAATCGGTATGCAGGCTTCCGTGCATTGGCCAATCCACCAACTAAACCCCCATCATTTATTTATTGAATTGTTGAGGATAAGTGAGTTTACTTTGGTGAGTGCTGGGTTCTTTGTTTGTATATATATATATATATATGTGTGTAAATTGCACACCCCAAAAAACTCTCAGAGCTGCAGATGAAAATCTCAAAACCAGCTGCTTCACCCATGTGCAGCTTTATGTGGCTTGCTCATGAGTTAGTAGCCCCAAGCATCTTTTGTGTAAATCCCTGAAGGAAAAACTGCAAATATTGTTTACAAAGACATTTTGTGATAAATATATACAATATAAAATATACATCACAATATTAGATGCCACTATTGTCTTTGAAAAAATGTGTTCCAAAGAGCAATAACAGACATCCAGGCGAGCGAAACCGCAGGCAAACGCTAGTATTATATAAAATTATCTTCAGGCTCATTTTTCAAACACAGCCTGTAACATGCCAGTTAGAAGCTGATTGGCTGGTACTTTATCTCTCTCCATGTTATCACTCTCCAAGCGATGATGCATCTAGTCCTCCATGAACATTGGTTCGACGCAGAACAGTACATATATAAAAACAAATCCAGTTCATAACTGCCTACAGCAGTACAAATGATCATATTTTTGCATTTCCCATGCACATATCTTAATTACACATATAGAAATCAGTTAGTCAGTATATGATCCAAACAGTAGTCATGAAAACTTAACATTTTTAAATAATCTAGTCTGCAATGTCTGGAGAGTGGAAATTTATGGCAAAATATCTTTGAGGTATCTAATACCCCTTCTACATTGACATGAAAATCCTGGGTTTTTGGACTTGAAGGCCCATCAACCCAGAACAGCTCCCTCCAAAAAAAACCAGGTCCAGTGATC
This sequence comes from Pseudophryne corroboree, assembly GCF_028390025.1. Classification (NCBI taxonomy): domain Eukaryota; kingdom Metazoa; phylum Chordata; class Amphibia; order Anura; family Myobatrachidae; genus Pseudophryne; species Pseudophryne corroboree. The sequence continues at coordinate 599,864,442 of NC_086444.1, forward strand.
CAGTGACCTGGGAATCCAACCAGTGTAGCTTGCAGGGTTGGACCCGGGAAGGACCCAGGTAAGGCTGCAGTGTAAATGGGTAACTTGGGTCATCTGACATGGCACCCGTTTCCAGTATGGGGAGTGCCCATACCTCCTACCACAGTGTTCCGTGGGCAGTCATGAGGTTGGCGGACACCCTGTCACCACTGCTGCTTCTCTGCCCCAGACTGAGCAGCACTGCCAGTGAAAGTGAATGAATGCAGATTGATTGCGAAAGGCGTCCATTCAGTGCACAGAGACAGAGGCTGGGGACAGCCCAGCAGCTGCCAGAGTGCTGGGCTTGCCCCCAGAGTGACGTGGAGTGCAATCAATGAGGGGGCATGACCTAATGGTACAGAGGCCACGCCCCAGGGTTCCTGACAACGTGACTGCACCCGTGTGCAGTGTGATCAGCGCCAGTCAGCAGTGGGAACAGGATAAGTCTTGCGTCTCACCCAGCTGTGAACTGTATTCCAATTCCAGAGTCAGACCCGGGATTTTGATAGAGAAGGGGTAACAGTGAGGGTTGGAAGCAGCTAAACCACTGCCATCCTTCTGGGGTGGAGTGACAAGGTTACAAGCACAACATATTCTTTAATGGACTTTTTTACAGAAAGCAAAGAGTTGATAAATATATAAAATGTACACATACAATGTAATAGGAGACGAGACCCAAAGGTGTCTAGGACATATGTTTTTCTGTCTAACACTGGCACAAAACATACGTAACTGATGTCCCAATGCTCAGGTGATGCACACAAGAACTGGTATCCGGTTGATAGATAGACGGTGTGTAGTTAGACAGTCAATAGATAGACACCATATGTTAGACAGACATTAGGTCGACAAGGTCAAAAGGTCGACATGAAAATGGTGGACATAAAAATCTAGACAATTTTTTTTTTTTAAATTTAACATGTTTTTAGACTATTTCATACCTTCTCTATCCATGTCGGCATAGAATTGGTTATAAACCTTGTGGCGCGCGCAGCGAGCCACCGAGCCCGAAGCATGGCGAGCGAAGCGAGCCCCGCGAAGTTATGCCTTTCTACAATTGGTGGTCCCAGATGACAAAACTATCCACACAAACCACAAAAATGCAAAAAACATGGTGTCTACCTTTTTTATGTCGACCATTTTTATGTCGACCATTTGACCCTGTCGACCTTTTGACCCTGTCGACCTAATGCCTGTCTAACATATGGTGTCTATCTATTGACTGTCTAACTAGACACTCTCTATCTTTTATACCACACCGATCATGACAAGTAATGTTTGCTGTAATTCATTTGAAATTTTCAGATATTTGAATTTATGGTTTGGGAAAAATTTTCTCTTACCAATTTAAAAGAAAGATCAGGTCTGTCACTCACCATAACTTTGCTGTAATACTTTGTGTGGTCACATGCAGCGTTAAAATGTATTTGAATCATTGTCTGATATATATTTCACACAATATCATAGTTTGCAGCGTTTAATGCAATTGTAGCATAATAATTTACTTAGGTTGATAGACCTTACCTTAAGCTTACGTCTAGCATTGAATTCCTGCAGTTTCTTTTGTGTGCGGTCCATATGGGAAAATTTAGCAGCTCTTCCTGTGACCCATGGATGCTGCAAAGCCTGAGACACTGTTAATCTCTTCTGTGGATCCAAAACAATCAGTTTCTTAATCTGCAATGGAAATATCCTTGTAAAATGTGCAGATCATGACTCTGCATTATGACCCGTTTGTACGGAAAAACAATTATACTTTATTAAAATTACTGGAATTTGAAGGACAAGTTCACCGCTGAAATGTGCCTAATTGTCCCAGGAGTGCATGATCTCTGCCCGCTGATTGGTGGTTTCTGAAGCTTGGATTTAATGACGTCTTAGAATAGATAGCCCAGTAATACAGGTAAGAAATGCTTAGGGGAATGCACTATCTATTTACAAGTGCAATTTATTTTCCCATTAACAAAACAATTTTTTTTTTTCCTCATGCTCCCAGATCATTTGTCTCTGCAAGAAAATTGTACTGCACATTTCTCATTCTCAGCTTTCCCTATTGCTATACTAGTAAAATGGACCCGGTGTATATTGTGGTGAGAGGGGTTGCCTCAATTCCTGTGGGATCAGCTCACTTCAAGAGAGAGGAAAGCAAAGCCTGTGCATTATGCTGCAGCAATGGTGGCTGGGAATCATCACCAGAGAACAGGAAGAATGTAAAACTCCCATTCACCCAGAGTTCTGTGCACTGATGCTGACAGCGGCCAGTTAGTATGCCAGAGTCTCCTTATTGACAGGGACTGATAATATTAGCTGTGCAAGAGGAACACAGTGGATTGGGGCTGCATGTCATTGTAGCAGACGGAACATTAAGTAGTTGTGTGCTGGGATATTTACTTTTACCTGTTTGTTTAATGTGCATGTTTGACCTGGCTTCTATCTATGCATGTTCTAGTGCAGTGTCTGCTGCCAATGAAGACACTGCTTCACTGTGAACCTGCCCTTCGTGGGTATCTGGTCTTTAGGTCGACCACACTCAAGTCGACAGTCATTAGCTTGACCACTATTGATCGACATGCATTATGTCAACATGATCAGTAGGTCGACATGACAAAGGTTGACACATGAAAAGGTCGACATGAGTTTTCTAAAAAAAAAAAATTAAAACTTTTTCTTACTTTATGATCCACGTGGACTATGATTGGGAATAGTATCCTGTGCCAGCAGCGGAGCGAGGCACCTTGCCCAAAACTGCAAGGGGACACGGTGCACTAATTGGGGTTCCTGGTCATTTTACGAAGAAAACTACACAAACCCCCAAAAAAACTCATGTCGACCTTTTACCATGTAGACCTTTACCGTGTCAACCTCATGACCATATCGACCAATTTCAGATGACGACCTACTCACTGTTGACCAATAGTGGTCAACCTAATGACTGTTGACTACTTAGGGTCGACCCAATGAACCACACTCCCTGTCGTGAGTCCTGATTTCTACAACCCTTTTATGTATATATATATATATATATATATATATATTAACTGTGTAAGGTCTGTCCTATATCGTCAAAGCGATCCCGCTGTGAGGGAGACGAGACAGACCTAGAAGAGGAGAACCAGCCGCCAAGAATGTGATAAGTATGGGTGGAGGGTGGTCAGGATGAATCACCAATGGGAAGTTGCAGGGGTGGAGGAAGGGTTCAGAAGAGAGGGTGCTGGGTCAGCCAGAGTGGAGGGCAGAGTCCAATAAAGTAGTATATATATCTATGGGTTGGGGCTGTGTTACCGGCAGCCGGGATAATGGCGGTCAGCATCCTTACATGGGATACCGGCCGCAGAATGCCGGCGGGAGAGGGCCCCGCAAAGAAGCCCATGTGGGCTCAGTGGCGAAATGTGCTTGCCACAGGTTCTATTCCCACTCTATGGGTGTTGTGGACACCCACGAGAGGGAATAGCCTCTTTTAGTCAGCATGCCGACTGTCAGGATTTTCAGGGTTCAGGATGCAGGTGGAGGTATTGTGACCGGTGGTCTCCCTACCGCTATAGTGCATCCGAAAAGTATTCACAGCGCATTTTGTTATGTTACAGCCTTAGTCCAAAATGGATTAAATAATTTTTTTCCCTCAAAATTCTACACACAATACCCCATAATCACAATGTGGGATTTTTTTTTTTAGATTTTTGCAAATTTATTAAAAATAAAAAACTAAGAAATCACATGTACATAAGTATTCACAGCCTTTGCTTAATACTTTGTTGCTGCACCTTTGGCAGCAATAACAGCCTCAAGTCTTTTTGAATATGATGCCACAAGCTTGGCACACCTATCTTTGGGCAATTTCGCCCATTCCTCTTTGTCACATAGAGTGTTCTAGTGATACCAGCATCAAGATTTAGTGTAGTAACTCCCAGCAAAAGGAGACAAACATTTATGATAATAAATAAATCTGCTTACATAATGACACAGAGGCCAACCATGTACTTTGTGCAATATACAGTCTAGGTAAAGACAGAGGCGTCACTAGGGTTGGTGTCACCCATTGTGGTAACTCATGGTGTCACCCCCCCCCCCCCATGGACCACCTCCCATATCACACCACACGAAATCCTTATCAATGTTTTTGTACTAGTTTCACTTGTAAATCATAATTCCTGTATATCACTGAATGCGATGGCAACAGTAGTGACATAGGACCCTATTCAGGTTGGTTTGGATATTCTGCTAAAAAGCAGACTCTGCAATAGTTTCTGTAGCATGCTGGGGGCCGTCCAGCATGCTATTTGGCATCCAGCGATGCGATTGCAAAATGATTGAGATCACATCGCTGAAGCAGAAACTAAGGATGACCCACTGCAGACACAGATAGGCTGCGTATGCAGGTGATGCACCGCCAATTTTCGGGTTGCAGTGGGCACGTGTGATGTCACGTAGCTGCCCCAAAAAAGCTCTGACCCCCTTTTGCAACCACGCCCTGCTACGCTGGCCCCCAATGCCCGCCACTGTCAATGGAAGCGCCTTGAGTCCTGTTTGGAGAAAGAGCGCTATATAAATAAAATTATTATAATTATTATTAATGAAAGTGCAGTCACATCCTTCAGGGATGCGACCGCACTTTGCACACGCACTTTGATTGCATGCGCACTGTCACCGTGGCGCATTTTAGCATAAATCGCTCAATTGCGATTAACGCTTAAATAAAAATGCGACCAGAATTAGGTCCATAAACAGCTAACACAATTAACAAAGGATGTGAAAGTGGGGACACAGTGCACTAATTGGGGTTCCCCGTCACTTTATGAAGTAAACGACACCATAAAAAGTTAAAAAAAAAACTAATGTCGACCTTTTTTTGATGTCGACCTTGTTCAACTTGACCTAATGACCATGTCGACCTAGTAACCCTGTCGACCTAATGCAAGTCAACCAATAGTGGTCAACCTAATGACTGTTGACCTAAGTCTTGTTGACCTAACGACCCATACCCCTACTCCTGATACAACTGACAATGGGGGTAATTCCAAGTTGATTGCAGCAGGAATTTTGTTAGCAGATGGGTAAAACCATGTGCACTGCAGGGGAGGCAGATATAACATGTGCAGAGAGAGTTAGATTTGGGTGGGTTATATTGTTTCTGTGCAGGGTAAATACTGGCTGCTTTATTTTTACACTGCAAATTAGATTGCAGATTGAACACACCACACCCAAATCTAACTCTCTCTGCACATGTTAAATCTGCCTCCCCTGCAGTGCACATGGTTTTGCCCAACTGCTAACAAAATTCCTGCTGCGATCAACTTGGAATTACCCCCAATCTCAGAGCACCATGTTATCTTACAAGACTAAACTACACTATGCTATAAAATGCACACACATCCTTACTTACAGTGAGCGGATGGAACATAACCTCTGCACTGCCATATCTGTTCATCTCTTTCCTTATCACCTGTGATGGGTTACTTACACCCTGTAAACTGGATCTAACGAGAATTAAAAGCTTTCTACTGCAGAGATTTGGACACTCTTGCTTAATTTTATAGTACAGCAATAATTTGACCTCTGACCATTATAATTAATAAAAATAATAATGATAATAAAAAAATAAAAAAAACAACAACCATGTATTTATAGGGCACCACAATATTTCAATGTTATCCATTCCTTTATTCTGAAGTTTTGTTTTAGGAATTAACAGTTTAGATTCCGTCATGCTAGGCTTAGCTACTTAGCTCCCTTGCCTTCACTTACATCTGGATTATCAGTAAATCTTACTTTCCAAATAGTCCCGTATTCAATCATAGGCTCTATTTCCAGTGCTCAAGTCTCTGAATTAATGTGCAATGAGGAGTAATGTATATTGTAGACAAACTGAGCCAGGGCTGGTTTTAGATAAAATGTTGTCATACGCAGGAAATGTTGGGCCAGACCAGGTCTTGATCTACATAAGTCACTCCCAATTTGACTGCTGAGTCTGTGAGGTTGTGTGTTCCACTCTCATAGTTTACCAATGAGTCTCCCACTAGCTCTGAGTGGAGCTGCCCATGCTTTGTGGTCTTGTTATTATTCTTTGGGTGCTGTGATCTACAGCTGAATTACACCTGGTCTATTAGTTTGATATAATGGCTCACAATATGTACTGGCTGAAAAACACACTCCATCCTTTGTCCACTAAGACTGTCAGCACCAGTAACCAGCTGCCTTTATTTTTTTTTCTTCTGCAGCATATAGTAAAGGACAGAAGTGTAGGGCCCATAGAGACCTCCTCCCTCCCCACAAAGCCAGCCATGAAAGGAGGACTTTTGGTCCAAAATCTTGATAAATATGTTCACTGATCATGAAGGTTTTCACTGACAACTGTTATACTATCATCATCACCCCTTCAAACAATAGATACCTGTGAATGTGCTACCTCTGGAAGCTCTGATGATAGTATAACAGTTGTCAGTGAAAACCTTCATGATCAGTGAACATATTTATCAAGATTTTGGACCAAAAGTCCTCCTTTCAGGGCTGGCTTTGTGGGGAGGGAGGAGGTCTCTATGGGGGGTGTAGTACGGCTGACCGGCGGTCTCCTGACCGCCGGTCAGCTTACAGACGCCGGGATCCCGGCAGCATACAGACGCCGGGATCCCGGCGGGGAGGGGCGAGTGCAGCAAGCCCCTTGCGGGCTCGCTGCGCTCGCCACGCTGCGGGCTCAGTGGCGACCTGCGGTCGCCACGGGTTCTATTCCCACTCTATGGGTGTCGTGGACACCCACGAGTGGAAATAGTCCCTGTTGGTCGGCATGCCGACCATCGGGACAGTGACCCGTCGGGCTGGTGGAGGCGGTCACATGAATACCACCCGTTTGAAGCAATTTAACTGCACAGTAACTCAGTATTACAGGCTGGATCCTGAATGCAGAGTATATGACAACAGATAGTGAGCAACCACAATAAATAACTTGATGAAGGTGTGTTTTTCACCTGTATAGGGATATCACCAATGATGTAACTTGTGGTCAGGCATTCCAAAGTCCTGTACACTGGAGGTCAAGCAAAGGCAGGCAAGGATGAAGCAAAAGCATGTCCAAGTTCAAATACAAAAGGTCCGGTATACGAGAAGGTAATATCCAAAGTGTGAGATACAAGAAAGTCAAATTAACAGAGCCCGGTCCACAACAGGATCAGCAGGCAGAAAGAGTAGTCAAATGAGTAGCCGGAAACTCGTTACAAGTAATCTAGCACTGGAGCAAGGTATACATGTTCTGAAGGAACAGAAGGCAATCACTTAACACTGACTGCTATGTGAGGGGATGTAGTTAAAATACAGACAATCAGGATTTCAACGATCAGAATCCCGACACATTTCCGAGGTAAGTATCAGGGTTGGGGTTAGGCTGTGGTGGTGGGGTAGGTTATGGTTAGGCTGCGGGAGGGGTGGGTTAGAGGTAGGGTAAAAGTACTTACTGGGATGTATCGGGATTCTGAGTGCCGGTATTTCGTTTCCAATGTGTGAGATTTATGGCATTAGGGGGCGGGGAACTGAGTTTAGCAAAATGCTGGCTTCCTGTGCATGCATGCCTTAGATCCCACTGACAAAATACTGTATGACTCTGTCCTCCTGTAGCTGCAAATAATAGTGCTGAAAGTATAAGACCCAATCTCCTGACCAACCTCAACTAAGTGGGACGGAACTTATAAGAGCATTGCAGAATATAACACTGAGCCTAGGGTTGCCTTCTCTCCCGGATTTCCTGGATTCTCCAGGATTTGGTGGCAACCCTCCAGGAGGCTTTTCCCCTCTCCCGAGTTCCAGGATTTTCCCGGAATAAGGGGACTCCGCCTCCACCAGCCCACAAACCAGTAGGACTGCTGGGGGCGGCGGTGCGTGCGGTGCGCACATAGGGGACGCGGATGGCCGTGACGTGTCACGTGAGTGAAGGGAAGCAGGGGAGGATTGAGGGAGACCGTGACGTCAAGATGAGTAACAGGCGCAGCAGGGTGGACTGGCGGTGGACGGTGACTGGGAGCAGCAGCAGGCAGCATGTCTCTGTCGGTGCCGGCACTGCCGTAGCCTAGGTAGGATTCCTAGGTGTGTGTGGGACTTGCATGTCAGATGGTGTGTGAATGCTGTGATACCGTAGAAACAGGGCAAATGGGGGGGATAGGGAGCAGTGTGAGGCACGAGGTGAGCACAGTGAGATGTGTTATGAGGTGAGTACTGTGAGGAATGGGCGGAGTGGTGTGAGGAGATCAGTGTGATGGTGGGGGGTGCCGTGCAGTCTGAGGTAAGGTGTCAAGAGAGCAGTGCGAGGGGTGGGAGGGTGCAGTGTGAGGTAAGATGTGAGGAGAGCCATCGGCAGGTTTATTTACATGAACATTGCTTGGTGTCGGGGGTTGGGATTGGGGTGGTGGATCTCCAGGAATCGATGATGCATGAGGTGGCAACCCTAGCTGAGCCTGACATCTAAAGTAAGCTTTTCACCTTCTATCAACTTCGATTGGTCACACCTAATATTGCTTTGATTTAGATTTCTCTTCTGTTCATTCACTTTGCATTTTGTTAATTGATAAATAAAAAATAAGCTATTAACACTTCTATTTTTAAAAGCATTCTTACTTTGCAGCATTTTTTCTACACCTGCCTAAAACTTTTGCACAGTACTGTAGGTGATACAGTACTCCAACTGATAGCAGTACTACAATTGATAGAGGTAGCTAAGAGGAGGTGTACTCAGAGAAACTAACACTGAAAAAGCGATGAGATAGGTTGGATGAGAACCAAGAAAGGTCTGCGTCTTGAAGACCTGCAGTAAGGATTGTAGTGTTTGTATGAGAAGAGAGTGGTCAACAGTGTCAAAAACAGTAGATATCTAGGTGAATAAGAAGTGAGTAATGGCCTTTAGACTTAGCAGTGACCAGATCATTCTGTCTCTGTGGAGGGTTGGGGGCAAAAGCCTAACTGAAGTGGGTCCAATACATTGTGTGAGTGAAGAAAGTGTGTGAGGAGAGTTTAGGCAAGTATCTTAAACAGCTTGGAGGGGCATGGGAGCTGAGAGAGGGGATGGTAATTTGAGAGAGAGTTAGGGTCAGAATTTTGTTTTTTAGACTGTAATCACTGCATGTTTGAACAGAGATGGAAAGATAGTGATACCAGTAGATAGATAGTGATTACAGATTTTAAGTTTGGGATGAGCACAGGATACAGAGCTATGGTGGTCATTCTGAGTAGTTCGCTCGGTGCCGTTTTTCGCAACGGAGCGATTAGGTGGAAAATGCACTGCGCGCATGCGTTCAGTAATTTAACACAAAACTTTGGAGATTTGCACAAGCTCGAGCGAAGTTTTTTCATCGCTCGAGTGATCGTTGTGTGATTGACAGGAAGTGGGTGTTTCTGGGCGGAAACTGGCCGTTTTCAGGGAGTGTGCTAAAAAACGCAGGCGTTCCAGGTAAAAACGCAGGAGTGGCTGAAGAAACGGGGGAGTGGCTGGCCGAACGCAGGGCGCGTTTGTGACATCAAACCAGGAACTAAACGAACTGAGGTGATCGCAATCTAGGAGTAGGTCTGAAACTACTCAGAAACGGCAAGGAATTATTTAGTAGCAGTTCTGCTAATCTTTCGTTCGCTATTCTGCTAAGCTAAGATACACTCCCAGAGGGCGGAGGCCTAGCGTGTGCAATGTTGCTAAACGCAGCTAGCGAGCGAACAACTTGGAATGACCACCTATAGGTAGTAGATTAGGCAGATGAGAAGAGTGTAGATACGTCAACTTCATTTGTGGGATCACATGAAGAGAAGATGCCAGGGGGTTCAGAAAGGGAATTGAGCTGACCATTGGCTGTGGAAAAGCATA